>NW_027184632.1:659414-1318828 GCF_032405125.1 Capricornis sumatraensis
GGCTTTCCCTCGAGGCTTTCCCACAGGGCTGTCCCACGTGCCACCGTGGTGTGAGTCGATCCTCGGCGTGAAAGATGAGCCAGTGCAGGGCAAAGAGGTTCCTGTTGAATGGACTGAGACATCTGGGGGACTCTTGGATTGGTGGTACGACCATGGAGTTCCTCTCGCCTTTCCTGTTGAGAGTGCCTCCTCTTGAGATGCGACGGGAACGCCGGGAATTCTTTCCCGTTGAAAGCAGGGAAAGGATCCCTCATCTCGAGCTACGAGGGGGAAACGGTGCTCCTCTGGATGTGGGCGGGACCATCGTGCTTCCTCTCGAGTGGACACGGGTATGGCGGTGAACTTCTTGAGTCGCAGCAAGGGTGTGAAAGACCCTTTCGAAGTTCCAGAGGTTAGGTATCATTAGTCTCCAGACGCCTCATCGGAAATAGGCCTCATCTCGCCTGGAAGGGAGAACTTCCTGGATTTTCTCGAGTTGCGGCAGGTGTTCTCGAGTTACGACGGGGACCTCAGGGACCCGCCCTGGTGGCCTCAGGAGAGGCCAGTCCCCATGCGAGTTGCTAGGGGGCCTCTCGGGATTCCTCTCCCGTCGATACCGGGGCCAAAAACCTTGTGTGGAGTCAGGGCCGGAACAGGGGATTCCTCTCAGGGGCTGATATGGATCTTTGGGTACATCTGGAGTCTCGCCAGGGGAGACAGGCCTCGTCTCGAGTCGGGGCATGCACGTGCACTTTCCTTCCAGGCTGTAGCAGCAATGTCACGCTTCCCGTGGCGTGGATCAAAGGATCTGTGGTTTTCCCTCGAGGCTTTCCATCGAGGCTTTCCCACAGGGCTGTCCCACGTGCCACCATGGTGTGAGTCGATCCTCGGCGTGATAGATGAGCCAGTGCAGGGCAAAGAGGTTCCTCTGGAATGCACTGAGACATCTGGGGGACTCTTGGAATGGTGGTACGACCATGGAGTTCCTCTCGCCTTTCCTGCTGAGAGTGCCTCCTCTTCAGATGCGACGGGAACGCCGGGAATTCTTTCCCGTTGAAAGCAGGGAAAGGATCCCTCATCTCGAGCTACGAGGGGGAAACGGTGCTCCTCTGGATGTGGGCGGGACCATCGTGCTTCCTCTTGAGTGGACACGGGTATGGCGGTGAACTTCTTGAGTTGCAGCAAGGGTGTGAATGACCCTTTCGAAGTTCCAGAGTTTAGGTGTCATTAGTCTCCAGACGCCTCATCGGAAATAGGCCTCATCTCGCCTGGAAGGGAGAACTTCCTGGATTTCTCGAGTTGCGGCAGGTGTTCTCGAGTTACGATGGGGACCTCAGGGACCCGCCCTGGTGGCCTCAGGAGAGGCCAGTCCCCATGCGAGTTGCTAGGGGGCCTCTCGGGATTACTCTTCCGTCGATACCGGGGCCAAAACCCTTTGGTGGAGTCAGGGCCGGAACCGAGGATTCCTCTCAGGGGCTGACATGGATCTTTGGGTACTTCTGGAGTCTCCCCAGGGGAGTCAGGCCTCGTCTCGAGTGGGGGCATGCACGTGCGCTTTCCTTCCAGGCTGTAGCAGCAATGTCACGCTTCCCGTCGCGTGGATCAAAGGATCTGTGGTTTTCCCTCGAGGCTTTCCCTCGAGGCTTTCCCACAGGGCTGTCCCATGTGCCGCCATGGTGTGAGTCGATCCTCGGCGTGAAAGATGAGCCAGTGCAGGGCAAAGAGGTTCCTCTGGAATGCACTGAGACATCTGGGTGACTCTTGGAATGGTGGTACGACCATGGAGTTCCTCTCGCCTTTCCTGTTGAGAGTGCCTCCTCTTGAGATGCGACGGGAACGCCGGGAATTCTTTCCCGTTGAAAGCATGGAAAGGTTCCCTCATCTCGAGCTACGAGGGGGAAACGGTGCTCCTCTGGATGTGGGCGGGACCATCGTGCTTCCTCTCGAGTGGACACGGGTATGGCGGTGAACTTCTTGAGTCGCAGCAAGGGTGTGAAAGACCCTTTCGAAGTTCCAGAGGTTAGGTGTCATTAGTCTCCAGACGCCTCATCGGAAATAGGCCTCATCTCGCCTGGAAGGGAGAACTTCCTGGATTTTCTCGAGTTGCGGCAGGTGTTCTCGAGTTACGACGGGGACCTCAGGGACCCGCCCTGGTGGCCTCAGGAGAGGCCAGTCCCCATGCGAGTTGCTAGGGGGCCTCTCGGGATTCCTCTCCCGTCGATACCGGGTCCAAAAACCTTGTGTGGAGTCAGGGCCGGAACAGGGGATTCCTCTCAGGGGCTGATATGGATCTTTGGGTACATCTGGAGTCTCGCCAGGGGAGACAGGCCTCGTCTCGAGTCGGGGCATGCACGTGCACTTTCCTTCCAGGCTGTATCAGCAATTTCTCGCTTCCCGTCGCGTGGATCAAAGGATCTGTGGTTTTCCCTCGAGGCTTTCCTTCGAGGCTTTCCCACAGGGCTGTCCCACGTGCCACCGTGGTGTGAGTCGATCCTCGGCGTGAAAGATGAGCCAGTGCAGGGCAAAGAGGTTCCTCTGGAATGGACTGAGACACCTGGGGGACTCTTGGAATGGTGGTACGACCATGGAGTTCCTCTCGCCTTTCCTGTTGAGAGTGCCTCCTCTTGAGATGCGACGGGAACGCCGGGAATTCTTTCCCGTTGAAAGCAGGGAAAGGATCCCTCATCTCGAGCTACGAGGGGGAAACGGTGCTCCTCTGGATGTGGGCGGGACCATCGTGCTTCCTCTCGAGTGGACACGGGTATGGCGGTGAACTTCTTGAGTCGCAGCAAGGGTGTGAAAGACCCTTTCGAAGTTCCAGAGGTTAGGTGTCATTAGTCTCCAGACGCCTCATCGGAAATAGGCCTCATCTCGCCTGGAAGGGAGAACTTCCTGGATTTTCTCGAGTTGCGGCAGGTGTTCTCGAGTTACGACGGGGACCTCAGGGACCCGCCCTGGTGGCCTCAGGAGAGGCCAGTCCCCATGCGAGTTGCTAGGGGGCCTCTCGGGATTCCTCTCCCGTCGATACCGGGGCCAAAACCCTTTGGTGGAGTCAGGGCCGGAACCGAGGATTCCTCTCATGGGCTGACATGGATCTTTGAGTACTTCTGGAGTCTCCCCAGGGGAGTCAGGCCTCGTCTCGACTGGGGGCATGCACGTGCGCTTTCCTTCCAGGCTGTAGCAGCAATGTCACGCTTCCCGTGGCGTGGATCAAAGGATCTGTGGTTTTCCCTCGAGGCTTTCCATCGAGGCTTTCCCACAGGGCTGTCCCACGTGCCACCATGGTGTGAGTCGATCCTCGGCGTGATAGATGAGCCAGTGCAGGGCAAAGAGGTTCCTATGGAATGCACTGAGACATCTGGGGGACTCTTGGAATGGTGGTACGACCATGGAGTTCCTCTCGCCTTTCCTGCTGAGAGTGCCTCCTCTTCAGATGCGACGGGAACGCCGGGAATTCTTTCCCGTTGAAAGCAGGGAAAGGATCCCTCATCTCGAGCTACGAGGGGGAAACGGTGCTCCTCTGGATGTGGGCGGGACCATCGTGCTTCCTCTTGAGTGGACACGGGTATGGCGGTGAACTTCTTGAGTTGCAGCAAGGGTGTGAAAGACCCTTTCGAAGTTCCAGAGTTTAGGTGTCATTAGTCTCCAGACGCCTCATCGGAAATAGGCCTCATCTCGCCTGGAAGGGAGAACTTCCTGGATTTCTCGAGTTGCGGCAGGTGTTCTCGAGTTACGATGGGGACCTCAGGGACCCGCCCTGGTGGCCTCAGGAGAGGCCAGTCCCCATGCGAGTAGCTAGGGGGCCTCTCGGGATTACTCTTCCGTCGATACCGGGGCCAAAACCCTTTGGTGGAGTCAGGGCCGGAACCTAGGATTCCTCTCAGGGGCTGACATGGATCTTTGGGTACTTCTGGAGTCTCCCCAGGGGAGTCAGGCCTCGTCTCGAGTGGGGGCATGCACGTGCGCTTTCCTTCCAGGCTGTAGCAGCAATGTCACGCTTCCCGTCACGTGGATCAAAGGATCTGTGGTTTTCCCTCGAGGCTTTCCCTCGAGGCTTTCCCACAGGGCTGTCCCACGTGCCACCGTGGTGTGAGTCAATCCTCGGGGTGAAAGATGAGCCAGTGCAGGGCAAAGAGGTTCCTCTGGAATGCACTGAGACATCTGGGGGACTCTTGGAATGGTGGTACGACCATGGAGTTCCTCTCGCCTTTCCTGTTGAGAGTGCCTCCTCTTGAGATGCGACGGGAACGCCGGGAATTCTTTCCCGTTGAAAGCAGGGAAAGGATCCCTCATCTCGAGCTACGAGGGGGAAACGGTGCTCCTCTGGATGTGGGCGGGACCATCGTGCTTCCTCTCGAGTGGACACGGGTATGGCGGTGAACTTCTTGAGTTGCAGCAAGGGTGTGAAAGACCCTTTCGAAGTTCCAGAGGTTAGGTGTCATTAGTCTCCAGACGCCTCATCGGAAATAGGCCTCATCTCGCCTGGAAGGGAGAACTTCCTGGATTTTCTCGAGTTGCGGCAGGTGTTCTCGAGTTACGACGGGGACCTCAGGGACCCGCCCTGGTGGCCTCAGGAGAGGCCAGTCCCCATGCGAGTTGCTAGGGGGCCTCTCGGGATTCCTCTCCCGTCGATACCGGGGCCAAAAACCTTGTGTGGAGTCAGGGCCGGAACCGAGGATTCCTCTCAGGGGCTGACATGGATCTTTGGGTACTTCTGGAGTCTCCCCAGGGGAGTCAGGCCTCGTCTCGAGTGGGGGCATGCACGTGCGCTTTCCTTCCAGGCTGTAGCAGCAATGTCACGCTTCACGTCGCGTGGATCAAAGGATCTGTGGTTTTCCCTCGAGGCTTTCCCACAGGGCTGTCCCACGTGCCACCGTGGTGTGAGTCGATCCTCGGCGTGAAAGATGAGCCAGTGCAGGGCAAAGAGGTTCCTCTGGAATGGACTGAGACATCTGGGGGACTCTTGGAATGGTGGTACGACCATGGAGTTCCTCTCGCCTTTCCTGTTGAGAGTGCCTCCTCTTGAGATGCGACGGGAACGCCGGGAATTCTTTCCCGTTGAAAGCAGGGAAAGGATCCCTCATCTCGAGCTACGAGGGGGAAACGGTGCTCCTCTGGATGTGGGCGGGACCATCGTGCTTCCTCTCGAGTGGACACGGGTATGGCGGTGAACTTCTTGAGTCGCAGCAAGGGTGTGAAAGACCCTTTCGAAGTTCCAGAGGTTAGGTGTCATTAGTCTCCAGACGCCTCATCGGAAATAGGCCTCATCTCGCCTGGAAGGGAGAACTTCCTGGATTTTCTCGAGTTGCGGCAGGTGTTCTCGAGTTACGACGGGGACCTCAGGGACCCGCCCTGGTGGCCTCAGGAGAGGCCAGTCCCCATGCGAGTTGCTAGGGGGCCTCTCGGGATTCCTCTCCCGTCGATACCGGGGCCAAAAACCTTTGGTGGAGTCAGGGCCGGAACCGAGGATTCCTCCCATGGGCTGACATGTATCTTTGAGTACTTCTGGAGTCTCCCCAGGGGAGTCAGGCCTCGTCTCGACTGGGGGCATGCACGTGCGCTTTCCTTCCAGGCTGTAGCAGCAATGTCACGCTTCCCGTGGCGTGGATCAAAGGATCTGTGGTTTTCCCTCGAGGCTTTCCATCGAGGCTTTCCCACAGGGCTGTCCCACGTGCCACCATGGTGTGAGTCGATCCTCGGCGTGATAGATGAGCCAGTGCAGGGCAAAGAGGTTCCTCTGGAATGCACTGAGACATCTGGGGGACTCTTGGAATGGTGGTACGACCATGGAGTTCCTCTCGCCTTTCCTGCTGAGAGTGCCTCCTCTTGAGATGCGACGGGAACGCCGGGAATTCTTTCCCGTTGAAAGCAGGGAAAGGATCCCTCATCTCGAGCTACGAGGGGGAAACGGTGCTCCTCTGGATGTGGGCGGGACCATCGTGCTTCCTCTTGAGTGGACACGGGTATGGCGGTGAACTTCTTGAGTTGCAGCAAGGGTGTGAAAGACCCTTTCGAAGTTCCAGAGTTTAGGTGTCATTAGTCTCCAGACGCCTCATCGGAAATAGGCCTCATCTCGCCTGGAAGGGAGAACTTCCTGGATTTCTCGAGTTGCGGCAGGTGTTCTCGAGTTACGATGGGGACCTCAGGGACCCGCCCTGGTGGCCTCAGGAGAGGCCAGTCCCCATGCGAGTTGCTAGGGGGCCTCTCGGGATTACTCTTCCGTCGATACCGGGGCCAAAACCCTTTGGTGGAGTCAGGGCCGGAACCGAGGATTCCTCTCAGGGGCTGACATGGATCTTTGGGTACTTCTGGAGTCTCCCCAGGGGAGTCAGGCCTCGTCTCGAGTGGGGGCATGCACGTGCGCTTTCCTTCCAGACTGTAGCAGCAATGTCACGCTTCCCGTCGCGTGGATCAAAGGATCTGTGGTTTTCCCTCGAGGCTTTCCCTCGAGGCTTTCCCACAGGGCTGTCCCACGTGCCACCGTGGTGTGAGTCAATCCTCGGCGTGAAAGATGAGCCAGTGCAGGGCAAAGAGGTTCCTCTGGAATGCACTGAGACATCTGGGGGACTCTTGGAATGGTGGTACGACCATGGAGTTCCTCTCGCCTTTCCTGTTGAGAGTGCCTCCTCTTGAGATGCGACGGGAACGCCGGGAATTCTTTCCCGTTGAAAGCAGGGAAAGGATCCCTCATCTCGAGCTACGAGGGGGAAACGGTGCTCCTCTGGATGTGGGCGGGACCATCGTGCTTCCTCTTGAGTGGACACGGGTATGGCGGTGAACTTCTTGAGTTGCAGCAAGGGTGTGAAAGACCCTTTCGAAGTTCCAGAGGTTAGGTGTCATTAGTCTCCAGACGCCTCATTGGAAATAGGCCTCATCTCGCCTGGAAGGGAGAATTTCCTGGATTTTCTCGAGTTGCGGCAGGTGTTCTCGAGTTACGACGGGGACCTCAGGAACCCGCCCTGGTGGCCTCAGTAGACGCCAGTCCCCATGTGAGTTGTTAGGGGGCCTCTCGGGATTCCTCTCCCGTCGATACCGGGGCCAAAAACCTTGTGTGGAGTCAGGGCCGGAACCGAGGATTCCTCTCAGGGGCTGCTATGGATCTTTGGGTACATCTGGAGTCTCGCCAGGGGAGACAGGCCTCGTCTCGAGTCGGGGCATGCACGTGCACTTTCCTTCCAGGCTGTAGCAGCAATGTCACGCTTCCCGTCGCGTGGATCAAAGGATCTGTGGTTTTCCCTCGAGGCTTTCCCTCGAGGCTTTCCCACAGGGCTGTCCCACGTGCCACCGTGGTGTGAGTCGATCCTCGGCGTGAAAGATGAGCCAGTGCAGGGCAAAGAGGTTCCTCTTGAATGGACTGAGACATCTGGGGGACTCTTGGAATGGTGGTACGACCATGGAGTTCCTCTCGCCTTTCCTGTTGAGAGTGCCTCCTCTTGAGATGCGACGGGAACGCCGGGAATTCTTTCCCGTTGAAAGCAGGGAAAGGATCCCTCATCTCGAGCTACGAGGGGGAAACGGTGCTCCTCTGGATGTGGGCGGGACCATCGTGCTTCCTCTCGAGTGGACACGGGTATGGCGGTGAACTTCTTGAGTCGCAGCAAGGGTGTGAAAGACCCTTTCGAAGTTCCAGAGGTTAGGTGTCATTAGTCTCCAGACGCCTCATCGGAAATAGGCCTCATCTCGCCTGGAAGGGAGAACTTCCTGGATTTTCTCGAGTTGCGGCAGGTGTTCTCGAGTTACGACGGGGACCTCAGGGACCCGCCCTGGTGGCCTCAGGAGAGGCCAGTCCCCATGTGAGTTGCTAGGGGGCCTCTCGGGATTCCTCTCCCATCGATACCGGGGCCAAAAACCTTGTGTGGAGTCAGGGCCGGATCCGAGGATTCCTCTCAGGGGCTGATATGGATCTTTGGGTACATCTGGAGTCTCGCCAGGGGAGACAGGCCTCGTCTCGAGTCGGGGCATGCACGTGCACTTTCCTTCCAGGCTGTAGCAGCAATGTCACGCTTCCCGTCGCGTGGATCAAAGGATCTGTGGTTTTCCCTCGAGGCTTTCCCTCGAGGCTTTCCCACAGGGCTGTCCCACGTGCCACCGTGGTGTGAGTCGATCCTCGGCGTGAAAGATGAGCCAGTGCAGGGCAAAGAGCTTCCTCTGGAATGGACTGAGACATCTGGGGGACTCTTGGAATGGTGGTACGACCATGGAGTTCCTCTCGCCTTTCCTGTTGAGAGTGCCTCCTCTTGAGATGCGACGGGAATGCCGGGAATTCTTTCCCGTTGAAAGCAGGGAAAGGATCCCTCATCTCGAGCTACGAGGGGGAAACGGGGCTCCTCTGGATGTGGGGGGGACCATCGTGCTTCCTCTAAAGTGGAGACGGGTATGGCGGTGAACTTCTTAAGTTGCAGCAAGGGTGTGAAAGACCCTTTCGAAGTTCCAGAGTTTAGGTGTCATTAGTCTCCAGACGCCTCATCGGAAATAGGCCTCATCTCGCCTGGAAGGGAGAACTTCCTGGATTTTCTCAAGTTGCGGCAGGTGTTCTCGAGTTACGACGGGGACCTCAGGGACCCGCCCTGTTGGCCTCAGGAGAGGCCAGTCCCCATGCGAGTTGCTAGGGGGCCTCTCGGGATTCCTCTCCCGTCGATACCGGGGCCAAAAACCTTGTGTGGAGTCAGGGCCGGAACAGGGGATTCCTCTCAGGGGCTGATATGGATCTTTGGGTACATCTGGAGTCTCGCCAGGGGAGACAGGCCTCGTCTCGAGTCGGGGCATGCACGTGCACTTTCCTTCCAGGCTGTATCAGCAATGTCACGCTTCCCGTCGCGTGGATCAAAGGATCTGTGGTTTTCCCTCGAGGCTTTCCTTTGAGGCTTTCCCACAGGGCTGTCCCACGTGCCACCGTGGTGTGAGTCGATCCTCGGCGTGAAAGATGAGCCAGTGCAGGGCAAAGAGGTTCCTCTGGAATGGACTGAGACATCTGGGGGACTCTTGGAATGGTGGTACGACCATGGAGTTCCTCTCGCCTTTCCTGTTGAGAGTGCCTCCTCTTGAGATGCGACGGGAACGCCGGGAATTCTTTCCCGTTGAAAGCAGGGAACGGATCCCTCATCTCGAGCTACGAGGGGGAACCGGGGCTCCTATGGATGTGGGCGGGACCATCGTGCTTCCTCTCGAGTGGAGACGGGTATGGCGGTGAACTTTTTGAGTCGCAGCAAGGGTGTGAAAGACCCTTTCGAAGTTCCAGAGGTTAGGTGTCATTAGTCTCCAGACGCCTCATCGGAAATAGGCCTCATCTCGCCTGGAAGGGAGAACTTCCTGGATTTTCTCGAGTTGCGGCAGGTGTTCTCGAGTTACGACGGGGACCTCAGGGACCCGCCCTGGTGGCCTCAGGAGAGGCCAGTCCCCATGCGAGTTGCTAGGGGGCCTCTCGGGATTCCTCTCCCGTCGATACCGGGGCCAAAAACCTTGTGTGGAGTCAGGGCCGGAACCGAGGATTCCTCTCAGGGGCTGACATGGATCTTTGGGTACTTCTGGAGTCTCCCCAGGGGAGTCAGGCCTCGTCTCGAGTGGGGGCATGCACGTGCGCTTTCCTTCCAGGCTGTAGCAGCAATGTCACGCTTCACGTCGCGTGGATCAAAGGATCTGTGGTTTTCCCTCGAGGCTTTCCCACAGGGCTGTCCCACGTGCCACCGTGGTGTGAGTCGATCCTCGGCGTGAAAGATGAGCCAGTGCAGGGCAAAGAGGTTCCTCTGGAATGGACTGAGACATCTGGGGGACTCTTGGAATGGTGGTACGACCATGGAGTTCCTCTCGCCTTTCCTGTTGAGAGTGCCTCCTCTTGAGATGCGACGGGAACGCCGGGAATTCTTTCCCGTTGAAAGCAGGGAAAGGATCCCTCATCTCGAGCTACGAGGGGGAAACGGTGCTCCTCTGGATGTGGGCGGGACCATCGTGCTTCCTCTCGAGTGGACACGGGTATGGCGGTGAACTTCTTGAGTCGCAGCAAGGGTGTGAAAGACCCTTTCGAAGTTCCAGAGGTTAGGTGTCATTAGTCTCCAGACGCCTCATCGGAAATAGGCCTCATCTCGCCTGGAAGGGAGAACTTCCTGGATTTTCTCGAGTTGCGGCAGGTGTTCTCGAGTTACGACGGGGACCTCAGGGACCCGCCCTGGTGGCCTCAGGAGAGGCCAGTCCCCATGCGAGTTGCTAGGGGGCCTCTCGGGATTCCTCTCCCGTCGATACCGGGGCCAAAAACCTTTGGTGGAGTCAGGGCCGGAACCGAGGATTCCTCCCATGGGCTGACATGGATCTTTGAGTACTTCTGGAGTCTCCCCAGGGGAGTCAGGCCTCGTCTCGACTGGGGGCATGCACGTGCGCTTTCCTTCCAGGCTGTAGCAGCAATGTCACGCTTCCCGTGGCGTGGATCAAAGGATCTGTGGTTTTCCCTCGAGGCTTTCCATCGAGGCTTTCCCACAGGGCTGTCCCACGTGCCACCATGGTGTGAGTCGATCCTCGGCGTGATAGATGAGCCAGTGCAGGGCAAAGAGGTTCCTCTGGAATGCACTGAGACATCTGGGGGACTCTTGGAATGGTGGTACGACCATGGAGTTCCTCTCGCCTTTCCTGCTGAGAGTGCCTCCTCTTGAGATGCGACGGGAACGCCGGGAATTCTTTCCCGTTGAAAGCAGGGAAAGGATCCCTCATCTCGAGCTACGAGGGGGAAACGGTGCTCCTCTGGATGTGGGCGGGACCATCGTGCTTCCTCTTGAGTGGACACGGGTATGGCGGTGAACTTCTTGAGTTGCAGCAAGGGTGTGAAAGACCCTTTCGAAGTTCCAGAGTTTAGGTGTCATTAGTCTCCAGACGCCTCATCGGAAATAGGCCTCATCTCGCCTGGAAGGGAGAACTTCCTGGATTTCTCGAGTTGCGGCAGGTGTTCTCGAGTTACGATGGGGACCTCAGGGACCCGCCCTGGTGGCCTCAGGAGAGGCCAGTCCCCATGCGAGTTGCTAGGGGGCCTCTCGGGATTACTCTTCCGTCGATACCGGGGCCAAAACCCTTTGGTGGAGTCAGGGCCGGAACCGAGGATTCCTCTCAGGGGCTGACATGGATCTTTGGGTACTTCTGGAGTCTCCCCAGGGGAGTCAGGCCTCGTCTCGAGTGGGGGCATGCACGTGCGCTTTCCTTCCAGACTGTAGCAGCAATGTCACGCTTCCCGTCGCGTGGATCAAAGGATCTGTGGTTTTCCCTCGAGGCTTTCCCTCGAGGCTTTCCCACAGGGCTGTCCCACGTGCCACCGTGGTGTGAGTCAATCCTCGGCGTGAAAGATGAGCCAGTGCAGGGCAAAGAGGTTCCTCTGGAATGCACTGAGACATCTGGGGGACTCTTGGAATGGTGGTACGACCATGGAGTTCCTCTCGCCTTTCCTGTTGAGAGTGCCTCCTCTTGAGATGCGACGGGAACGCCGGGAATTCTTTCCCGTTGAAAGCAGGGAAAGGATCCCTCATCTCGAGCTACGAGGGGGAAACGGTGCTCCTCTGGATGTGGGCGGGACCATCGTGCTTCCTCTTGAGTGGACACGGGTATGGCGGTGAACTTCTTGAGTTGCAGCAAGGGTGTGAAAGACCCTTTCGAAGTTCCAGAGGTTAGGTGTCATTAGTCTCCAGACGCCTCATTGGAAATAGGCCTCATCTCGCCTGGAAGGGAGAATTTCCTGGATTTTCTCGAGTTGCGGCAGGTGTTCTCGAGTTACGACGGGGACCTCAGGAACCCGCCCTGGTGGCCTCAGTAGACGCCAGTCCCCATGTGAGTTGTTAGGGGGCCTCTCGGGATTCCTCTCCCGTCGATACCGGGGCCAAAAACCTTGTGTGGAGTCAGGGCCGGAACCGAGGATTCCTCTCAGGGGCTGCTATGGATCTTTGGGTACATCTGGAGTCTCGCCAGGGGAGACAGGCCTCTTCTCGAGTCGGGGCATGCACGTGCACTTTCCTTCCAGGCTGTAGCAGCAATGTCACGCTTCCCGTCGCGTGGATCAAAGGATCTGTGGTTTTCCCTCGAGGCTTTCCCTCGAGGCTTTCCCACAGGGCTGTCCCACGTGCCACCGTGGTGTGAGTCGATCCTCGGCGTGAAAGATGAGCCAGTGCAGGGCAAAGAGGTTCCTCTTGAATGGACTGAGACATCTGGGGGACTCTTGGAATGGTGGTACGACCATGGAGTTCCTCTCGCCTTTCCTGTTGAGAGTGCCTCCTCTTGAGATGCGACGGGAACGCCGGGAATTCTTTCCCGTTGAAAGCAGGGAAAGGATCCCTCATCTCGAGCTACGAGGGGGAAACGGTGCTCCTCTGGATGTGGGCGGGACCATCGTGCTTCCTCTCGAGTGGACACGGGTATGGCGGTGAACTTCTTGAGTCGCTGCAAGGGTGTGAAAGACCCTTTCGAAGTTCCAGAGGTTAGGTGTCATTAGTCTCCAGACGCCTCATCGGAAATAGGCCTCATCTCGCCTGGAAGGGAGAACTTCCTGGATTTTCTCGAGTTGCGGCAGGTGTTCTCGAGTTACGACGGGGACCTCAGGGACCCGCCCTGGTGGCCTCAGGAGAGGCCAGTCCCCATGTGAGTTGCTAGGGGGCCTCTCGGGATTCCTCTCCCATCGATACCGGGGCCAAAAACCTTGTGTGGAGTCAGGGCCGGATCCGAGGATTCCTCTCAGGGGCTGATATGGATCTTTGGGTACATCTGGAGTCTCGCCAGGGGAGACAGGCCTCGTCTCGAGTCGGGGCATGCACGTGCACTTTCCTTCCAGGCTGTAGCAGCAATGTCACGCTTCCCGTCGCGTGGATCAAAGGATCTGTGGTTTTCCCTCGAGGCTTTCCCTCGAGGCTTTCCCACAGGGCTGTCCCACGTGCCACCGTGGTGTGAGTCGATCCTCGGCGTGAAAGATGAGCCAGTGCAGGGCAAAGAGCTTCCTCTGGAATGGACTGAGACATCTGGGGGACTCTTGGAATGGTGGTACGACCATGGAGTTCCTCTCGCCTTTCCTGTTGAGAGTGCCTCCTCTTGAGATGCGACGGGAATGCCGGGAATTCTTTCCCGTTGAAAGCAGGGAAAGGATCCCTCATCTCGAGCTACGAGGGGGAAACGGGGCTCCTCTGGATGTGGGGGGGACCATCGTGCTTCCTCTCAAGTGGAGACGGGTATGGCGGTGAACTTCTTAAGTTGCAGCAAGGGTGTGAAAGACCCTTTCGAAGTTCCAGAGTTTAGGTGTCATTAGTCTCCAGACGCCTCATCGGAAATAGGCCTCATCTCGCCTGGAAGGGAGAACTTCCTGGATTTTCTCAAGTTGCGGCAGGTGTTCTCGAGTTACGACGGGGACCTCAGGGACCCGCCCTGGTGGCCTCAGGAGAGGCCAGTCCCCATGCGAGTTGCTAGGGGGCCTCTCGGGATTCCTCTCCCGTCGATACCGGGGCCAAAAACATTTGGTGGAGTCAGGGCCGGAACCGAGGATTCCTCTCAGGGGCTGACATGGATCTTTGGGTACTTCTGGAGTCTCCCCAGGGGAGTCAGGCCTCGTCTCGAGTGGGGGCATGCACGTGCGCTTTCCTTCCAGGCTGTAGCAGCAATGTCACGCTTCCCGTGGCGTGGATCAAAGGATCTGTGGTTTTCCCTCGAGGCTTTCCCTCGAGGCTTTCCCACAGGGCTGTCCCACGTGCCACCGTGGTGTGAGTCGATCCTCGGCGTGAAAGATGTGCCAGTGCAGGGCAAAGAGGTTCCTCTGGAATGGACTGAGACATCTGGGTGACTCTTGGAATGGTGGTACGACCATGGAGTTCCTCTCGCCTTTCCTGTTGAGAGTGCCTGCTCTTGAGATGCGACGGGAACGCCGGGAATTCTTTCCTGTTGAAAGCAGGGAAAGGATCCCTCATCTCGAGCTACGAGGGGGAAACGGTGCTCCTCTGGATGTGGGCGGGACCATCGTGCTTCCTCTTGAGTGGACACGGGTATGGCGGTGAACTTCTTGAGTTGCAGCAAGGGTGTGAAAGACTCGTTCGAAGTTCCAGAGGTTAGGTGTCATTAGTCTCCAGACGCCTCATCGGAAATAGGCCTCATCTCGCCTGGAAGGGAGAACTTCCTGGATTTTCTCGAGTTGCGGCAGGTGTTCTCGAGTTACGACGGGGACCTCAGGGACCCGCCCTGGTGGCCTCAGGAGACGCCAGTCCCCATGCCAGTTGCTAGGGGGCCTCTCGGGATTGCTCTCCCGTCGATACTGGGGCCAAAAACCTTGTGTGGAGTCAGGGCCGGAACCGAGGATTCCTCTCAGGGGCTGACATGGATCTTTGGGTACATCTGGAGTCTCGCCAGGGGAGACAGGCCTCGTCTCGAGTCGGGGCATGCACGTGCACTTTCCTTCCAGGCTGTAGCAGCAATGTCACGCTTCCCGTGGCGTGGATCAAAGGATCTGTGGTTTTCCCTCGAGGCTTTCCCTCGAGGCTTTCCCACAGGGCTGTCCCACGTGCCACCGTGGTGTGAGTCGATCCTCGGCGTGAAAGATGAGCCAGTGCAGGGCAAAGAGGTTCCTCTGGAATGGACTGAGACATCTGGGGGACTCTTGGAATGGTGGTACGACCATGGAGTTCCTCTCGCCTTTCCTGTTGAGAGTGCCTCCTCTTGAGATGCGACGGGAATGCCGGGAATTCTTTCCCGTTGAAAGCAGGGAAAGGATCCCTCATCTCGAGCTACGAGGGGGAAACGGTGCTCCTCTGGATGTGGGCGGGACCATCGTGCTTCCTCTCGAGTGGACACGGGTATGGCGGTGAACTTCTTGAGTCGCAGCAAGGGTGTGAAAGACCCTTTCGAAGTTCCAGAAGTTAGGTGTCATTAGTCTCCAGACGCCTCATCGGAAATAGGCCTCATCTCGCCTGGAAGGGAGAACTTCCTGGATTTTCTCGAGTTGCGGCAGGTGTTCTCGAGTTACGACGGGGACCTCAGGGACCCGCCCTGGTTGCCTCAGGAGAGGCCAGTCCCCATGCGAGTTGCTAGGGGGCCTCTCGGGATTCCTCTCCCGTCGATACCGGGGCCAAAAACCTTGTGTGGAGTCAGGGCCGGAACCGAGGATTCCTCTCAGGGGCTGATATGGATCTTTGGGTACATCTGGAGTCTCGCCAGGGGAGACAGGCCTCGTCTCGAGTCGGGGCATGCACGTGCACTTTCCTTCCAGGCTGTAGCAGCAATGTCACGCTTCCCGTCGCGTGGATCAAAGGAACTGTGGTTTTCCCTCGAGGCTTTCCTTCGAGGCTTTCCCACAGGGCTGTCCCACGTGCCACCGTGGTGTGAGTCGATCCTCGGCGTGAAAGATGAGCCAGTGCAGGGCAAAGAGGTTCCTCTGGAATGGATGAGACATCTGGGGGACTCTTGGAATGGTGGTACGACCATGGAGTTCCTCTCGCCTTTCCTGTTGAGAGTGCCTCCTCTTGAGATGCGACGGGAACGCCGGGAATTCTTTCCCGTTGAAAGCAGGGAAAGGATCCCTCATCTCGAGCTACGAGGGGGAAACGGGGCTCCTCTGGATGTGGGCGGGACCATCGTGCTTCCTCTCGAGTGGAGACGGGTATGGCAGAGAACTTCTTGAGTTGCAGCAAGGGAGTGAAAGACCCTTTCGAAGTTCCAGAGGTTAGGTGTCATTAGTCTCCAGACGCCTCATCGGAAATAGGCCTCATCTCGCCTGGAAGGGAGAACTTCCTGGATTTTCTCGAGTTGCGGAAGGTGTTCTCGAGTTACGACGGGGACCTCAGGTACCAGCCCTGGTGGCCTCAGGAAAGGCCAATCCCCATGCGAGTTGCTAGAGGGACTCTGGGATTCCTCTCCCGTCGATACCGGGTCCAAAAACCTTGTGTGGAGTCAGGGCCGGAACCGAGGTTTCCTCTCTGGGGCTGACATGGATCTTTGGGTACTTCTGGAGTCTCCCCAGGGGAGTCAGGCCTCGTCTCGAGTGGGGACAGGTACGTGCGCTTTCCTTCCAGGCTGTAGCAGCAATGTCACTCTTCCCGTGGCCTGGATCAAAGGATCTGTGGTTTTCCCACGAGGCTTTCCCTCGAGGCTTTCCCACAGGTCTGTCCAACGTTCCACCGTGGTGTGAGTCGATCCTCAGCGTGAAAGATGAGCCAGTGCAGGGCAAAGAGGTTCCTCTGGAATGGACTGAGACATCTGGGGGACTCTTGGAATGGTGGTACCACCATGGAGTTCCTCTCGCCTTTCCTGTTGAGAGTGCCTCCTCTTGAGATGCGACGGGAACGCCGGGAATTCTTTCCCGTTGAAAGCAGGGAAAGGATCCCTCATCTCGAGCTACGAGGGGGAAACGGGGCTCCTCTGGATGTGGGCGGGACCATCGTGCTTCCTCGCGAGTGGAGACGGGTATGGCGGTGAACTTCTTGAGTTGCAGCAAGGGTGTGAAAGACCCTTTCGAAGTTCCAGAGTTTAGGTGTCATTAGTCTCCAAACGCCTCATCGGAAATAGGATTCTTCTCGCCTGGAAGGGAGAACTTCCTGGATTTTCTCGAGTTGCGACAGGTGTTCTCGAGTTACGACGGAGACCTCAGGGACCCGCCCTGGTGGCCTCAGGAGAGGCCAGTCCCCATGCGAGTTGCTAGGGGGCCTCTCGGGATTACTCTTCCGTCGATACCGGGGCCAAAAACCTTGTGTGGAATCAGGGCTGGAACCGAGGATTCCTCTCAGGGGCTGACATGGATCTTTGGGTACTTCTGGAGTCTCCCCAAGGGAGTCAGGCCTCGTCTCGAGTGGGGGCATGCACGTGTGCTTTCCTTCCAGGCTGTAGCAGCAATGTCACGCTTCCCGTCGCGTGGATCAAAGGATCTGTGGTTTTCCCTCGAGGCTTTCCCTCGAGGCTTTCCCACAGGGCTGTCCCACGTGCCACCGTGGTGTGAGTCGATCCTCGGCGTCAAAGATGAGCCAGTGCAGGGCAAAGAGGTTCCTCTGGAATGGACTGAGACATCTGGGGGACTCTTGGAATGGTGGTACGACCATGGAGTTCCTCTCGCCTTTCCTGTTGAGTGTGCCTCCTCTTGAGATGCGACGGGAACGCCGGGAATTCTTTCCCGTTGAAAGCAGGGAAAGGATCCCTCATCTCGAGCTACGAGGGGGAAACGGGGCTCCTCGGGATGTGGGCGGGACCATCGTGCTTCCTCTCGAGTGGAGACGGGTATGGCGGTGAACTTCTTGAGTTGCAGCAAGGGTGTGAAAGACCCTTTCGAAGTTCCAGAGGTTAGGTGTCATTAGTCTCCAGACGCCTCATCGGAAATAGGCCTCATCTCGCCTGGAAGGGAGAACTTCCTGGATTTTCTCGAGTTGCGGCAGGTGTTCCCGAGTTACGACGGGGACCTCAGGGACCCGCCCTGGTGGCCTCAGGAGAGGCCAGTCCCCATGCGAGTTGCTAGGGGGCCTCTCGGGATTCCTCTCCCGTCGATACCGGGGCCAAAAACCTTGTGTGGAGTCAGGGCCGGAACCGAGGATTCCTCTCAGGGGCTGACATGGATCTTTGGGTACTTCTGGAGTCTCCCCAGGGGATTCAGGCCTCGTCTCGAGTGGGGGCATGCACGTGCGCTTTCCTTCCAGGCTGTAGCAGCAATGTCACGCTTCCCGTGGCCTGGATCAAAGGATCTGTGGTTTTCCCTCGAGGCTTTCCCTCGAGGCTTTCCCACAGGGCTGTCCCACGTGCCACCGTGGTGTGAGTCGATCCTCGGCGTGAAAGATGAGCCAGTGCAGGGCAAAGAGGTTCCTCTGGAATAGACTGAGACATCTGGGGGACTCTTGGAATGGTGGTACGACCATGGAGTTCCTCTCGGCTTTCCTATGGAGAGTGCCTCCTCTTGAGATGTGACGGGATCGCCGGGAATACTTTCCCGTTGAAACCAGGGAAAGGATCCCTCATCTCGAGCTCCGAGGGGGAAACGGGGCTCCTCTGGATGTGGGCGGGACCATCGTGCTTCCTCTCGAGTGTAGACGGGTATGGCGGTGAACCTCTTGAGTTGCAGCAAGGGTGTGAAAGACCCTTTCGAAGTTCCAGAGGTTAGGTGTCATTAGTCTCCAGACGCCTCATCGGAAATAGGCCTCATCTCGCCTGGAAGGGAGAACTTCCTGGATTTTCACGAGTTGCGGCAGGTTATCCCGAGTTACGACGGGGACCTCAGGGACCCGCCCTGGTGGCCTCAGGAGAGGCCAGTCCCCATGCGAGTTGCTAGGGGGCCTCTCGGGATTCCTCTCCCGTCGATACTGGCGCCAAAAACCTTGTGTGGAGTCAGGGCCGGAACCGAGGATTCCTCTCAGGGGCTGACATGGATCTTTGGGTACTTCTGGAGTCTCGCCAGGGGAGACAGGCCTCGTCTCGAGTGGGGGCATGCACGTGCGCTTTCCTTCCAGGCTGTAGCAGCAATGTCACGCTTCCCGTGGCGTGGATCAAAGGGTCTGTGGTTTTCCCTCGAGGCTTTCCCTCGAGGCTTTCCCACAGGGCTGTCCCACGTGCCACCGTGGTGTGAGTCGATCCTCGGCGTGAAAGATGAGCCAGTGCAGGGCAAAGAGGTTCCTCTGGAATGGACTGAGACATCTGGGGGACTCGTGGAATGGTGGTACGACCATGGAGTTCCTCTCGGCTTTCCTGTGGAGAGTGCCTCCTCTTGAGATGCGACGGGATCGCCGGGAATTCTTTCCCGTTGAAAGCAGGGAAAGGATCCCTCATCTCGAGCTCCGAGGGGGAAACGGGGCTCCTCTGGATGTGGGCGGGACCATCGTGCTTCCTCTCGAGTGGAGACGGGTATGGCGGTGAACTTCTTGAGTTGCAGCAAGGGTGTGAAAGACCCTTTCGAAGTTCCAGAGGTTAGGTGTCATTAGTCTCCAGACGCCTCATCGGAAATAGGCCTCATCTCGCCTGGAAGGGAGAACTTCCTGGATTTTCTCGAGTTGCGGCAGGTGTTCTCGAGTTACGACGTGGACCTCAGGCACCCGCCCTGGTGGCCTCAGGAGAGGCCAGTCCCCATGCGAGTTGCTAGGGGGCCTCTCGGGATTCCTCTCCCGTCGATACCGGGCCCAAAAACATTTTTTGGAGTCAGGGCCGGAACCGAGGATTCCTCTTAGGGGCTGAAATGTATCTTTGGGTACTTCTGGAGTGTCCCCAAGGGAGTCAGGCCTCGTCTCGAGTCGGGGCATGCACGTGCGCTTTCCTTCCAGGCTGTAGCAGCAATGTCACGCTTCCCGTCGCGTGGATCAAAGGATCTGTGGTTTTTCCTCGAGGCTTTCCCTCGAGGCTTTCCCACAGGGCTGTCCCACGTGCCACCGTGGTGTGAGTCGATCCTCGGCATTAAAGATGAGCCAGTGCAGGGCAAAGAGGTTCCTCTGGAATGGACTGAGACATCTGGGGGACTCTTGGAATGGTGGTACGACCATGGAGTTCCTCTCGCCTTTCCTGTTGAGAGTGCTTCCTCTTGAGATGCGACGGGAACGCCGGGAATTCTTTCCCGTTGAAAGCAGGGAAAGGATCCCTCATCTCGAGCTCCGAGGGGGAAACGGGGCTCCTCTGGATGTTGGCGGGACCATCGTGCTTCCTCTCGAGTGGAGACGGGTATGGCGGTGAACTTCTTGAGTTGCAGCAAGGGTGTGAAAGACCCTTTCGAAGTTCCAGAGGTTAGGTGTCATTAGTCTCCAGACGCCTCATCGGAAATAGGCCTCATCTCGCCTGGAAGGGAGAACTTCCTGGATTTTCTCGAGTTGCGGCAGGTGTTCCCGAGTTACGACGGGGACCTCAGGGACCCGCCCTGGTGGCCTCAGGAGAGGCCAGTCCCCATGCGAGTTGCTAGGGGGCCTCTCGGGATTCCTCTCCCGTCGATACCGGGGCCAAAAACCTTGTGTGGAGTCAGGGCCGGAACCGAGGATTCCTCTCAGGGGCTGACATGGATCTTTGGGTACTTCTGGAGTCTCCCCAGGGGATTCAGGCCTCGTCTCGAGTGGGGGCATGCACGTGCGCTTTCCTTCCAGGCTGTAGCAGCAATGTCACGCTTCCCGTGGCCTGGATCAAAGGATCTGTGGTTTTCCCTCGAGGCTTTCCCTCGAGGCTTTCCCACAGGGCTGTCCCACGTGCCACCGTGGTGTGAGTCGATCCTCGGCGTGAAAGATGAGCCAGTGCAGGGCAAAGAGGTTCCTCTGGAATAGACTGAGACATCTGGGGGACTCTTGGAATGGTGGTACGACCATGGAGTTCCTCTCGGCATTCCTGTGGAGAGTGCCTCCTCTTGAGATGTTACGGGATCGCCGGGAATTCTTTCCCGTTGAAAGCAGGGAAAGGATCCCTCATCTCGAGCTCCGAGGGGGAAACGGGGCTCCTCTGGATGTGGGCGGGACCATCGTGCTTCCTCTCGAGTGGAGTCGGGTATGGCGGTGAACCTCTTGAGTTGCAGCAAGGGTGTGAAAGACCCTTTCGAAGTTCCAGAGGTTAGGTGTCATTAGTCTCCAGACGCCTCATCGGAAATAGGCCTCATCTCGCCTGGAAGGGAGAACTTCCTGGATTTTCACGAGTTGCGGCAGGTTATCCCGAGTTACGACGGGGACCTCAGGGACCCGCCCTGGTGGCCTCAGGAGAGGCCAGTCCCCATGCGAGTTGCTAGGGGGCCTCTCGGGATTCCTCTCCCGTCGATACTGGCGCCAAAAACCTTGTGTGGAGTCAGGGCCGGAACCGAGGATTCCTCTCAGGGGCTGATATGGATCTTTGGGTACTTCTGGAGTCTCGCCAGGGGAGACAGGCCTCGTCTCGAGTGGGGGCATGCACGTGCGCTTTCCTTCCAGGCTGTAGCAGCAATGTCACGCTTCCCGTGGCGTGGATCAAAGGGTCTGTGGTTTTCCCTCGAGGCTTTCCCTCGAGGCTTTCCCACAGGGCTGTCCCACGTGCCACCGTGGTGTGAGTCGATCCTCGGCGTGAAAGATGAGCCAGTGCAGGGCAAAGAGGTTCCTCTGGAATGGACTGAGACATCTGGGGGACTCGTGGAATGGTGGTACGACCATGGAGTTCCTCTCGGCTTTCCTGTGGAGAGTGCCTCCTCTTGAGATGCGACGGGATCGCCGGGAATTCTTTCCCGTTGAAAGCAGGGAAAGGATCCCTCATCTCGAGCTCCGAGGTGGAAACGGGGCTCCTCTGGATGTGGGCGGGACCATCGTGCTTCCTCTCGAGTGGAGACGGGTATGGCGGTGAACTTCTTGAGTTGCAGCAAGGGTGTGAAAGACCCTTTCGAAGTTCCAGAGGTTAGGTGTCATTAGTCTCCAGACGCCTCATCGGAAATAGGCCTCATCTCGCCTGGAAGGGAGAACTTCCTGGATTTTCTCGAGTTGCGGCAGGTGTTCTCGAGTTACGACGTGGACCTCAGGCACCCGCCCTGGTGGCCTCAGGAGAGGCCAGTCCCCATGCGAGTTGCTAGGGGGCCTCTCGGGATTCCTCTCCCGTCGATACCGGGCCCAAAAACATTTTTTGGAGTCAGGGCCGGAACCGAGGATTCCTCTTAGGGGCTGAAATGTATCTTTGGGTACTTCTGGAGTGTCCCCAAGGGAGTCAGGCCTCGTCTCGAGTCGGGGCATGCACGTGCGCTTTCCTTCCAGGCTGTAGCAGCAATGTCACGCTTCCCGTCGCGTGGATCAAAGGATCTGTGGTTTTACCTCGAGGCTTTCCCTCGAGGCTTTCCCACAGGGCTGTCCCACGTGCCACCGTGGTGTGAGTCGATCCTCGGCATTAAAGATGAGCCACTGCAGAGCAAAGAGGTTCCTCTGGAATGGACTGAGACATCTGGGGGACTCTTGGAATGGTGGTACGACCATGGAGTTCCTCTCGCCTTTCCTGTTGAGAGTGCTTCCTCTTGAGATGCGACGGGAACGCCGGGAATTCTTTCCCGTTGAAAGCAGGGAAAGGATCCCTCATCTCGAGCTCCGAGGGGGAAACGGGGCTCCTCTGGATGTTGGCGGGTCCATCGTGCTTCCTCTCGAGTGGAGACGGGTATGGCGGTGAACTTCTTGAGTTGCAGCAAGGGTGTGAAAGACCCTTTCGAAGTTCCAGAGGTTAGGTGTCATTAGTCTCCAGACGCCTAATCGGAAATAGGCCTCATCTCGCCTGGAAGGGAGAACTTCCTGGATTTTCTCGAGTTGCGGCAGGTGTTCTCGAGTTACGACGGGGACCTCAGGGACCCGCCCTGGTGGCCTCAGGAGAGGCCAGTCCCCATGCGAGTTGCTAGGGGGCCTCTCGGGATTCCTCTCCCGTTGATACCAGGGCCAAAAACCTTGTGTGGAGTCAGGGCCGGAAGCGAGGATTCCTCTCAGGGGCTGACATGGATCTTTGGGTAATTCTGGAGTCTCCCCAAGGGAGTCAGGCCTCGTCTCGAGTGGGGGCATGCACGTGCGCTTTCCTTCCAGGCTGTAGCAGCAATGTCACGCTTCCCGTCGCGTGGATCAAAGGATCTGTGGTTTTCCCTCGAGGCTTTCCCTCGAGGCTTTCCCACAGGGCTGTCCCACGTGCCACCGTGGTGTGAGTCGATCCTCGGCGTGAAAGATGAGCCAGTGCAGGGCAAAGAGGTTCCTCTGGAATGGACTGAGACATCTGGGGGACTCTTGGAATGGTGGTACGACCATGGAGTTCCTCTCGCCTTTCCTGTTGAGAGTGTCTCCTCTTGAGATGCGACGGGAATGCCGGGAATTCGTTCCCGTTGAAAGCAGGGAAAGGATCCCTCATCTCGAGCTACGAGGGGGAATCGGGGCTCCTCTGGATGTGGGCGGGACCATCGTGCTTCCTCTCGAGTGGAGACGGGTATGGCGGTGAACTTCTTGAGTTGCAGCAAGGGTGTGAAAGACCCTTTCGAAGTTCCAGAGGTTAGGTGTCATTAGTCTCCAGACGCCTCATCGGAAATAGGCCTCATCTCGCCTGGAAGGGAGAACTTCCTGGATATTCTCGAGATGCGGCAGGTGTTCTCGAGTTACGACGGGGACCTCAGGGACCCGCCCTGGTGGCCTCAGGAGAGGCCAGTCCCCATGCGAGTTGCTAGGGGGCCTCTCGGTATTCCTCTCCCGTCGATACCGGGGCCAAAAACCTTGTGTGGAGTCAGGGCCGGAACCGAGGATTCCTCTCAGGGGCTGACATTGACCTTTGGGTACTTCTGGAGTCTCCCCAGGGGAGTCGGGCCTCGTCTCGAGTGGGGGCATGCACGTGCGCTTTCATTCCAGTCTGTAGCAGCAATGTCACGCTTCCCGTCGCGTGGATCAAAGGATCTGTGGTTTTCCCTCGAGGCTTTCCCTCGAGGCTGTCCCACAGGGCTGTCCCACGTGCCATCGTGGTGTGAGTCGATCCTTGGCGTGAAAGATGAGCCAGTGCAGGGCAAAGAGGTTCCTCTGGAATGGACTGAGACATCTGGGGGACTCTTGGAATGGTGGTACGACCAGGGAGTTCCTCTCGCCTTTCCTGTTGAGAGTGCCTCCTCGAGATGCGACGGAAACGCCGGGAATTCTTTCCCGTTGAAAGCAGGGAAAGGATATCTCATCTCGAGCTCCGAGGGGGAAACGGGGCTCCTCTGGATGTGGGCGGGACCATCGTGCTTCCTCTCGAGTTGAGACGGGTATGGCGGTGAACTTCTTGAGTTGCAGCAAGGGAGTGAAAGACCCTTTCGAAGTTCCAGAGGTTAGGTGTTATTAGTCTCCAGACGCCTCATCGGAAATAGGCCTCATCTCGCCTGGAAGGGAGAACTTCCTGGATTTTCTCGAGTTGCGGCAGGTGTTCTCGAGTTACGATGGGGACCTCAGGGACCCGCCCTGGTGGCCTCAGGAGAGGCTAGTCCCCATGCGAGTTGCTAGGGGGCCTCTCGGGATTCCCCTCCCATCGATACCGGGGCCAAAAACCTTGTGTGGAGTCAGGGCCGGAACCGAGGATTCCTCTCAGGGGCTGACATGGATCTTTGGGTACTTCTGGAGTCTCCCCAGGGGAGTCAGGCCTCGTCTCGAGTGGGGGCATGCACGTGCGCTTTCCTTCCAGGCTGTAGCAGCAATGTCACGCTTCCCGTCGCGTGGATCAAAGGATCTGTGGTTTTCCCTCGAGGCTTTCCCTCGAGGCTTTCCCACAGGGCTGTCCCACGTGCCACCGTGGTGTGAGTCGATCCTCGGCGTGAAAGATGAGCCAGTGCAGGGCAAAGAGGTTCCTCTGGAATGGACTGAGACATCTGGGGGACTCTTGGAATGGTGGTACGACCATGGAGTTCCTCTCGCCTTTCCTGGTGAGAGTGCCTCCTCTTGAGATGCGACGGGAACGCCGGGAATTCTTTCCCGTTGAAAGCAGGGAAAGGATCCCCCATTTCGAGCTCCGAGGGGAAAACGGGGCTCCTCTGGATGTGGGCGGGACCATCGTGCTTCCTCTCGAGTGGAGACGGGTATGGCGGTGAACTTCTTGAGTTGCAGCAAGGGTGTGAAAGACCCTTTCGAAGTTCCAGAGGTTAGGTGTCATTAGTCTCCAGACGCCTCATCGGAAATAGGCCTCATCTCGCCTGGAAGGGAGAACTTCCTGGATTTTCTCGAGTTGCGGCAGGTGTTCCCGAGTTACGACGGGGACCTCAGGGACCCGCCCTGGTGGCCTCAGGAGAGGCCAGTCCCCATGCGAGTTGCTAGGGGGCCTCTCGGGATTCCTCTCCCGTCGATACCGGGGCCAAAAACCTTGTGTGGAGTCAGGGCCGGAACCGAGGATTCCTCTCAGGGGCTGACATGGATCTTTGGGTACTTCTGGAGTCTCCCCAGGGGATTCAGGCCTCGTCTCGAGTGGGGGCATGCACGTGCGCTTTCCTTCCAGGCTGTAGCAGCAATGTCACGCTTCCCGTGGCCTGGATCAAAGGATCTGTGGTTTTCCCTCGAGGCTTTCCCTCGAGGCTTTCCCACAGGGCTGTCCCACGTGCCACCGTGGTGTGAGTCGATCCTCGGCGTGAAAGATGAGCCAGTGCAGGGCAAAGAGGTTCCTCTGGAATAGACTGAGACATCTGGGGGACTCTTGGAATGGTGGTACGACCATGGAGTTCCTCTCGGCATTCCTGTGGAGAGTGCCTCCTCTTGAGATGTTACGGGATCGCCGGGAATTCTTTCCCGTTGAAACCAGGGAAAGGATCCCTCATCTCGAGCTCCGAGGGGGAAACGGGGCTCCTCTGGATGTGGGCGGGACCATCGTGCTTCCTCTCGAGTGGAGTCGGGTATGGCGGTGAACCTCTTGAGTTGCAGCAAGGGTGTGAAAGACCCTTTCGAAGTTCCAGAGGTTAGGTGTCATTAGTCTCCGGACGCCTCATCGGAAATAGGCCTCATCTCGCCTGGAAGGGAGAACTTCCTGGATTTTCACGAGTTGCGGCAGGTTATCCCGAGTTACGACGGGGACCTCAGGGACCCGCCCTGGTGGCCTCAGGAGAGGCCAGTCCCCATGCGAGTTGCTAGGGGGCCTCTCGGGATTCCTCTCCCGTCGATACTGGCGCCAAAAACCTTGTGTGGAGTCAGGGCCGGAACCGAGGATTCCTCTCAGGGGCTGATATGGATCTTTGGGTACTTCTGGAGTCTCGCCAGGGGAGACAGGCCTCGTCTCGAGTGGGGGCATGCACGTGCGCTTTCCTTCCAGGCTGTAGCAGCAATGTCACGCTTCCCGTGGCGTGGATCAAAGGGTCTGTGGTTTTCCCTCGAGGCTTTCCCTCGAGGCTTTCCCACAGGGCTGTCCCACGTGCCACCGTGGTGTGAGTCAATCCTCGGCGTGAAAGATGAGCCAGTGCAGGGCAAAGAGGTTCCTCTGGAATGGACTGAGACATCTGGGGGACTCGTGGAATGGTGGTACGACCATGGAGTTCCTCTCGGCTTTCCTGTGGAGAGTGCCTCCTCTTGAGATGCGACGGGATCGCCGGGAATTCTTTCCCGTTGAAAGCAGGGAAAGGATCCCTCATCTCGAGCTCCGAGGTGGAAACGGGGCTCCTCTGGATGTGGGCGGGACCATCGTGCTTCCTCTCGAGTGGAGACGGGTATGGCGGTGAACTTCTTGAGTTGCAGCAAGGGTGTGAAAGACCCTTTCAAAGTTCCAGAGGTTAGGTGTCATTAGTCTCCAGACGCCTCATCGGAAATAGGCCTCATCTCGCCTGGAAGGGAGAACTTCCTGGATTTTCTCGAGTTGCGGCAGGTGTTCTCGAGTTACGACGTGGACCTCAGGCACCCGCCCTGGTGGCCTCAGGAGAGGCCAGTCCCCATGCGAGTTGCTAGGGGGCCTCTCGGGATTCCTCTCCCGTCGATACCGGGCCCAAAAACATTTTTTGGAGTCAGGGCCGGAACCGAGGATTCCTCTTAGGGGCTGAAATGTATCTTTGGGTACTTCTGGAGTGTCCCCAAGGGAGTCAGGCCTCGTCTCGAGTCGGGGCATGCACGTGCGCTTTCCTTCCAGGCTGTAGCAGCAATGTCACGCTTCCCGTCGCGTGGATCAAAGGATCTGTGGTTTTACCTCGAGGCTTTCCCTCGAGGCTTTCCCACAGGGCTGTCCCACGTGCCACCGTGGTGTGAGTCGATCCTCGGCATTAAAGATGAGCCACTGCAGAGCAAAGAGGTTCCTCTGGAATGGACTGAGACATCTGGGGGACTCTTGGAATGGTGGTACGACCATGGAGTTCCTCTCGCCTTTCCTGTTGAGAGTGCTTCCTCTTGAGATGCGACGGGAACGCCGGGAATTCTTTCCCGTTGAAAGCAGGGAAAGGATCCCTCATCTCGAGCTCCGAGGGGGAAACGGGGCTCCTCTGGATGTTGGCGGGTCCATCGTGCTTCCTCTCGAGTGGAGACGGGTATGGCGGTGAACTTCTTGAGTTGCAGCAAGGGTGTGAAAGACCCTTTCGAAGTTCCAGAGGTTAGGTGTCATTAGTCTCCAGACGCCTAATCGGAAATAGGCCTCATCTCGCCTGGAAGGGAGAACTTCCTGGATTTTCTCGAGTTGCGGCAGGTGTTCTCGAGTTACGACGGGGACCTCAGGGACCCGCCCTGGTGGCCTCAGGAGAGGCCAGTCCCCATGCGAGTTGCTAGGGGGCCTCTCGGGATTCCTCTCCCGTTGATACCAGGGCCAAAAACCTTGTGTGGAGTCAGGGCCGGAAGCGAGGATTCCTCTCAGGGGCTGACATGGATCTTTGGGTACTTCTGGAGTCTCCCCAAGGGAGTCAGGCCTCGTCTCGAGTGGGGGCATGCACGTGCGCTTTCCTTCCAGGCTGTAGCAGCAATGTCACGCTTCCCGTCGCGTGGATCAAAGGATCTGTGGTTTTCCCTCGAGGCTTTCCCTCGAGGCTTTCCCACAGGGCTGTCCCACGTGCCACCGTGGTGTGAGTCGATCCTCGGCGTGAAAGATGAGCCAGTGCAGGGCAAAGAGGTTCCTCTGGAATGGACTGAGACATCTGGGGGACTCTTGGAATGGTGGTACGACCATGGAGTTCCTCTCGCCTTTCCTGTTGAGAGTGTCTCCTCTTGAGATGCGACGGGAATGCCGGGAATTCGTTCCCGTTGAAAGCAGGGAAAGGATCCCTCATCTCGAGCTACGAGGGGGAATCGGGGCTCCTCTGGATGTGGGCGGGACCATCGTGCTTCCTCTCGAGTGGAGACGGGTATGGCGGTGAACTTCTTGAGTTGCAGCAAGGGTGTGAAAGACCCTTTCGAAGTTCCAGAGGTTAGGGGTCATTAGTCTCCAGACGCCTCATCGGAAATAGGCCTCATCTCGCCTGGAAGGGAGAACTTCCTGGATATTCTCGAGATGCGGCAGGTGTTCTCGAGTTACGACGGGGACCTCAGGGACCCGCCCTGGTGGCCTCAGGAGAGGCCAGTCCCCATGCGAGTTGCTAGGGGGCCTCTCGGTATTCCTCTCCCGTCGATACCGGGGCCAAAAACCTTGTGTGGAGTCAGGGCCGGAACCGAGGATTCCTCTCAGGGGCTGACATTGACCTTTGGGTACTTCTGGAGTCTCCCCAGGGGAGTCGGGCCTCGTCTCGAGTGGGGGCATGCACGTGCGCTTTCATTCCAGGCTGTAGCAGCAATGTCACGCTTCCCGTCGCGTGGATCAAAGGATCTGTGGTTTTCCCTCGAGGCTTTCCCTCGAGGCTGTCCCACAGGGCTGTCCCACGTGCCATCGTGGTGTGAGTCGATCCTTGGCGTGAAAGATGAGCCAGTGCAGGGCAAAGAGGTTCCTCTGGAATGGACTGAGACATCTGGGGGACTCTTGGAATGGTGGTACGACCAGGGAGTTCCTCTCGCCTTTCCTGTTGAGAGTGCCTCCTCGAGATGCGACGGAAACGCCGGGAATTCTTTCCCGTTGAAAGCAGGGAAAGGATATCTCATCTCGAGCTCCGAGGGGGAAACGGGGCTCCTCGGGATGTGGGCGGGACCATCGTGCTTCCTCTCGAGTTGAGACGGGTATGGCGGTGAACTTCTTGAGTTGCAGCAAGGGAGTGAAAGACCCTTTCGAAGTTCCAGAGGTTAGGTGTCATTAGTCTCCAGACGCCTCATCGGAAATAGGCCTCATCTCGCCTGGAAGGGAGAACTTCCTGGATTTTCTCGAGTTGCAGCAGGTGTTCTCGAGTTACGATGGGGACCTCAGGGACCCGCCCTGGTGGCCTCAGGAGAGGCTAGTCCCCATGCGAGTTGCTAGGGGGCCTCTCGGGATTCCCCTCCCATCGATACCGGGGCCAAAAACCTTGTGTGGAGTCAGGGCCGGAACCGAGGATTCCTCTCAGGGGCTGACATGGATCTTTGGGTACTTCTGGAGTCTCCCCAGGGGAGTCAGGCCTCGTCTCGAGTGGGGGCATGCACGTGCGCTTTCCTTCCAGGCTGTAGCAGCAATGTCACGCTTCCCGTGGCGTGGATCAAAGGATCTGTGGTTTTCCCTCGAGGCTTTCCCTCGAGGCTTTCCCACAGGGCTGTCCCACGTGCCACCGTGGTGTGAGTCGATCCTCGGCGTGAAAGATGAGCCAGTGCTGGGCAAAGAGGTTGCTCTGGAATGGACTGAGACATCTGGGGGACTCTTGGAATGGTGGTACGACCATGGAGTTCCTCTCGCCTTTCCTGTTGAGAGTGCCTCCTTTTGAGATGCGACGGGAACGCCGGGAATTCTTTCCCGTTGAAAGCAGGGAAAGGATCCCTCATCTCGAGCTCCGAGGGGGAAACGGGGCTCCTCTGGATGTGGGCGGGACCATCGTGCTTCCTCTCGAGTGGAGACGGGTATGGCGGTGAACTTCTTGAGTTGCAGCAAGGGTGTGAAAGACCCTTTCGAAGTTCCAGAGGTTAGGTGTCATTAGTCTCCAGACGCCTCATCGGAAATAGGCCTCATCTCGCCTGGAAGGGAGAACTTCCTGGATTTTCTCGAGTTGCGGCAGGTGTTCTCGAGTTACGACGGGGACCTCAGGGACCCGCCCTGGTGGCCTCAGGAGAGGCCAGTCCCCATGCGAGTTGCTAGGGGGCCTCTCGTGATTCCTCTCCCGTCGATACCGGGGCCAAAAACCTTGTGTGGAGTCAGGGCCGGAACCGAGGATTCCTCTCAGGGGCTGATATGGATCTTTGGGTACTTCTGGAGTCTCCCCAGGGGAGTCAGGCCTCGTCTCGAGTGGGGGCATGCACGTGCGCTTTCCTTCCAGGCTGTAGCAGCAATGTCACGCTTCCCGTCGCGTGGATCAAAGGATCTGTGGTTTTCCCTCAAGGCTTTCCCTCGAGGCTTTCCCACAGGGCTGTCCCACGTGCCACCGTGGTGTGAGTCGATCCTCGGCGTGAAAGATGAGCCAGTGCAGGGCAAAGAGGTTCCTCTGGAATGGACTGAGACATCTGGGGGACTCTTGGAATGGTGGTACGACCATGGAGTTCCTCTCGCCTTTCCTGTTGAGAGTGCCTCCTCTTGAGATGCGACGGGAACGCCGGGAATTCTTTCCCGTTGAAAGCCGGGAAAGGATCCCTCATCTCGAGCTACGAGGGGGAAACGGGGCTCCTCTGGATGTGGGCGGGACCATCGTGCTTCCTCTCGAGTGGAGACGGGTATGGCAGAGAACTTCTTGAGTTGCAGCAAGGGAGTGAAAGACCCTTTCGAAGTTCCAGAGGTTAGGTGTCATTAGTCTCCAGACGCCTCATCGGAAATAGGCCTCATCTCGCCTGGAAGGGAGAACTTCCTGGATTTTCTCGAGTTGCGGAAGGTGTTCTCGAGTTACGACGGGGACCTCAGGTACCAGCCCTGGTGGCCTCAGGAAAGGCCAATCCCCATGCGAGTTGCTAGAGGGACTCTGGGATTCCTCTCCCGTCGATACCGGGTCCAAAAACCTTGTGTGGAGTCAGGGCCGGAACCGAGGTTTCCTCTCTGGGGCTGACATGGATCTTTGGGTACTTCTGGAGTCTCCCCAGGGGAGTCAGGCCTCGTCTCGAGTGGGGACAGGTACGTGCGCTTTCCTTCCAGGCTGTAGCAGCAATGTCACTCTTCCCGTGGCCTGGATCAAAGGATCTGTGGTTTTCCCACGAGGCTTTCCCTCGAGGCTTTCCCACAGGTCTGTCTAACGTTCCACCGTGGTGTGAGTCGATCCTCAGCGTGAAAGATGAGCCAGTGCAGGGCAAAGAGGTTCCTCTGGAATGGACTGAGACATCCGGGGGACTCTTGGAATGGTGGTACCACCATGGAGTTCCTCTCGCCTTTCCTGTTGAGAGTGCCTCCTCTTGAGATGCGACGGGAACGCCGGGAATTCTTTCCCGTTGAAAGCAGGGAAAGGATCCCTCATCTCGAGCTACGAGGGGGAAACGGTGCTCCTCTGGATGTGGGCGGGACCATCGTGCTTCCTCTCGAGTGGAGACGGGTATGGCGGTGAACTTCTTGAGTTGCAGCAAGGGTGTGAAAGACCCTTTCGAAGTTCCAGAGTTTAGGTGTCATTAGTCTCCAAACGCCTCATCGGAAATAGGATTCTTCTCGCCTGGAATGGAGAACTTCCTGGATTTTCTCGAGTTGGGACAGGTGTTCTCGAGTTACGACGGGGACCTCAGGGACCCGCCCTGGTGGCCTCAGGAGAGGCCAGTCCCCATGCGAATTGCTAGGGGGCCTCTCGGGATTCCTCTCCCGTCGATACCGGGGCCAAAAACCTTGTGTGGAGTCAGGGCCGGAACCGAGGATTCCTCTCAGGGGCTGACATGGATCTTTGGGTACTTCTGGAGTCTCCCCAGGGTAGTCAGGCCTCATCTCGAGTGGGGGCATGCACGTGCGCTTTCCTTTCAGGCTATAGCAGCAATGTCATGCTTCCCGTCGCCTGGATCAAAGGATCTGTGGTTTTCCCTCGAGGCTTTCCCTTGAGGCTTTCCCACAGGGCTGTCCCACGTGCCACCGTGCTGTGAGTCGATCCTCGGCGTGAAAGATGAGCCAGTGCAGGGCAAAGAGGTTGCTCTGGAATGGACTGAGACATCTGGGGGACTCTTGGAATGGTGGTACGACTATGGAGTTCCTCTCGCCTTTCCTGTTGAGAGTGCCTCCTCTTGAGATGCGACGGGAACGCCGGGAATTCTTTCCCGTTGAAAGCAGGGAAAGGATCCCTCATCTCGAGCTACGAGGGGGAAACGGGGCTGCTCTGGATGTGGGCGGGACCATCGTGCTTCCTCTCGAGTGGAGACGGGTATGGCGGTGAACTTCTTGAGTTGCAGCAAGGGTGTGAAAGACCCTTTCTAAGTTCCAGAGGTTAGGTGTCATTAGTCTCCAGACGCCTCATCGGAAATAGGCCTCATCTCGCCTGGAAGGGAGAACTTCCTGGATTTTCTCGAGTTGCGGCAGGTGTTCTCGAGTTACGACGGGGACCTCAGGGACCCGCCCTGGTGGCCTCAGGAGAGGCCAGTCCCCATGCGAGTTGCTAGGGGGCCTCTCGGGATTCCTCTCCCGTCGATACCGGGGCCAAAAACCTTGTGTGGAGTCAGGGCCGGAATCGAGGATTCCTCTCAGGGGCTGACATGGGTTTTGGGTACTTGTGGAGTCTCCCCAGGGGAGTCAGGCCTCGTCTCGAGTGGGGGCATGCACGTGCGCTTTCCTTCCAGGCTGTAGCAGGAATGTCACGCTTCCCGTCGCGTGGATCAAAGGATCTGTGGTTTTCCCTCGAGGCTTTCCCTCGAGGCTTTCCCACAGGGCTGTCCCATTTGCCACCGTGGTGTGAGTCGATCCTCGGCGTGAAAGATGAGCCAGTGCAGGGCAAAGAGGTTCCTCTGGAATGGACTGAGACATCTGGGGGACTCTTGGAATGGTGGTACGACCATGGAGTTCCTCTCGCCTTTCCTGTTGAGAGTGCCTCCTCTTGAGATGCGACGGGAATGCCGGGAATACTTTCCCGTTGAAAGCAGGGAAATGATCCCTCATCTCGAGCTACGAGGGGGAAACGGGGCTCCTCTGGATGTGGGCGGGACCATCGTGCTTCCTCTCGAGTGGAGACGGGTATGGCGGTGAACTTCTTGAGTTGCAGCAAGGGTGTGAAAGACCCTTTCGACGTTCCAGAGGTTAGGTGTCATTAGTCTCCAGACGCCTTATCGGAAATAGGCCTCATCTCGCCTGGAAGGGAGAACTTCCTGGATTTTCTCGAGTTGCGGCAGGTGTTCTCGAGTTACGACGGAGACCTCAGGGAACCGCCCTGGTGGCCTCAGGAGAGACCAGTCCCCATGCGAGTTGTTAGGGGGCCTCTCGGGATTCCTCTCCCGTCGATACCGGGGCCAAAAACCTTGTGTGGAGTCAGGGCCGGAACCGAGGATTCCTCTCAGGGGCTGACATGGATCTTTGGGTACTTCTGGAGTCTCCCCAGGGGAGTCAGGCCCCGTCTCGAGTGGGGGCATGCACGTGCGCTTTCCTTCCAGGCTGTAGCAGCAATGTCACGCTTCCCGTCGCGTGGATCAAAGGATCTGTGGTTTTCCCTCGAGGCTTTGCCTCGAGGCTTTCCCACAGTGTTGTCCCACGTGCCACCGTGGTGTGAGTCGATCCTCGGCGTGAAAGATGAGCCAGTGCAGGGCAAAGAGGTTCCTCTGGAATGGACTGAGACATCTGGGGGACTCTTGGAATGGTGGTACGACCATGGAGTTCCTCTCGCCTTTCCTGTTGAGAGTGCCTCCTCTTGAGATGCGACGGGAATGCCGGGAATTCTTTCCCGTTGAAAGCAGGGAAAGGATCCCTCATCTCGAGCTACGAGGGGGAAACGGGGCTCCTCTGGATGTGGGCGGGACCATCGTGCTTCCTCTCGAGTGGACACGGGTATGGCGGTGAACTTCTTGAGTTGCAGCAAGGGTGTGAAAGACCCTTTCGAAGTTCCAGAGGTTAGGTGTCGTTAGTCTCCAGACGCCTCATCGGAAATAGGCCTCATCTCGCCTGGAAGGGAGAACTTCCTGGATTTTCTCGAGTTGTGGCAGGTGTTCTCGAGTTACGACGGGGACCTCAGGGACCCGCCCTGGTGGCCTCAGGAATGGCCAGTCCCCATGGGAGTTGCTAGGGGGCCTCTAGGGATTCCTCTCCCGTCGATACCGGGGCCAGAAACCTTGTGTGGAGTCAGGGCCGGAATCGAGGATTCCTCTCAGGGGCTGACATGGATCTTTGGGTACTTCTGGAGTCTCCTCAGGGACGTCAGGCCTCGTCTCGAGTGGGGACATGCACGTGCGCTTTCCTTCCAGGCTGTAGCAGCAATGTCATGCTTCCCGTGGCCTGGATCAAAGGATCTGTGGTTTTCCCTGGAGGCTTTCCCTCGAGGCTTTCCCACAGGGCTGTCCCACGTGCCACCGTGGTGTGAGTCGATCCTCGGCGTGAAAGATGAGCCAGTGCAGGGCAAAGAGGTTCCTCTGGAATGGACTGAGACATCTGGGGGACTCGTGGAATGGTGGTACGACCATGGAGTTCCTCTCGCCTTTCCTTTTGAGAGTGCCTCCTCTTGAGATGCGATGGGAACGCCGGGAATTCTTTCCCGTTGAACGCAGGGAAAGGATCCCTCATCTCGAGCTACGAGGGGGAAACGGGGCTCCTCTGGATGTGGGCGGGACCATCGTGCTTCCTCACGAGTGGAGACGGGTATGGCGGTGAACTTCTTGAGTCGCAGCAAGGGTGTGAAAGACCCTTTCGAAGTTCCAGAGTTTAGGTGTCATTAGTCTCCAAACGCCTCATCGGAAATAGGATTCTTCTCGCCTGGAAGGGAGAACTTCCTGGATTTTCTCGAGTTGTGGCAGGTGTTCTCGAGTTACGACGGGGACCTCAGGGACCCGCCCTGGTGGCCTCAGGAACGGCCAGTCCCCATGTGAGTTGCTAGGGGGCCTCTCGGGATTCCTCTCCCGTCGATACCGGGGCCAGAAACCTTGGGTGGAGTCAGGGCCGGAACCGAGGATTCCTCTCAGGGGCTGACATGGATCTTTGGGTACTTCTAGAGTCTCCCCAGGAGAGTCAGGCCTCGTCTCGAGAGGGGGCATGCACGTGCGCTTTCCTTTCAGGCTGTAGCAGCAATGTCACGCTTCCCGTGGCCTGGATCAAAGGATCTGTGGTTTTCCCTCGAGGCTTTCCCTCGAGGCTTTCCCACAGGGCTGTCCCACGTGCCACCGTGGTGTGAGTCGATCCTCGGCGTGAAAGATGAGCCAGTGCAGGGCAAAGAGGTTCCTCTGGAATGGACTGAGACATCTGGGGGACTCTTGGAATGGTGGTACGACCATGGAGTTCCTCTCGCCTTTCCTGTTGAGAGTGCCTCCTCTTGAGATGCGACGGGAATGCCGGGAATTCTTTCCCATTGAAAGCAGGGAAAGGATCCCTCATCTCGAGCTACGAGGGGGAAACGGGGCTCCTCTGGATGTGGGCGGGACCATCGTGCTTTCTCTCGTGTGGAGACGGGTATGGCGGTGAACTTCTTGAGTTGCAGCAAGGGTGTGAAAGACCCTTTCGAAGTTCCAGAGTTTGGGTGTCATTAGTCTCCAGACGCCTCATCGGAAATAGGCCTCATCTCGCCTGGAAGGGAGAACTTCCTGGATTTTCTCGAGTTGCGGCAGGTGTTCTCGAGTTACGACGGGGACCTCAGGGACCCGCCCTGGTGGCCTCAGGAGAGGCCAGTCCCCATGCGAGTTGCTAGGGGGCCTCTCGGGATTCCTCTCCCGTCGTTACCGGGGCCAAAAACCTTGTGTGGAATCAGGGCCAGAACCGAGGATTCCTCTCAGGGGCTGACATGGATCTTTGGGTACTTCTGGAGTCTCCCCAGGGGAGTCAGGCCTCGTCTCGAGTGGGGGCATGCACGTGCGCTTTCCTTCCAGGCTGTAGCAGCAATGTCACTCTTCCCGTCGCGTGGATCAAAGGATCTGTGGTTTTCCCTCGAGGCTTTCCCTCGAGGCTTTTCCACAGGGCTGTCCCACGTGCCACCGTGGTGTGAGTCGATCCTCGGCGTGAAAGATGAGCCAGTGCAGGGCAAAGAGGTTCCTCTGGAATGGACTGAGACATCTGGGGGACTCTTGGAATGGTGGTACGACCATGGAGTTCCTCTCGCCTTTCCTGTTAAGAGTGCCTCCTCTTGAGATCCGACGGGAATGCCGGGAATTCTTTCCCGTTGAAAGCAGGGAAAGGATCCCTCATCTCGAGCTACGAGGGGGAAACGGGGCTCCTCTGGATGTGGACGGGACCATCGTGCTTCCTCTCGAGTGGAGACGGGTATGGCGGTGAACTTCTTGAGTTGCAGCAAGGGTGTGAAAGACCCTTTCAAAGTTCCAGAGGTTAGGTGTCATTAGTCTCCAGACGCCTCATCGGAAATAGGCCTCATCTAGCCTGGAAGGGAGAACTTCCTGGATTTTCTCGAGTTGCGGCAGGTGTTCTCGAGTTACGACGGGTATCACATGGACCCGCCCTGATGGCCTCAGGAACGGCCAGTCCCCATGCGAGTTGCTAGGGGGCCTCTCGGGATTCCTCTCCCGTCGATACCGGGGCCAAAATCCTTGTGTGGAGTCAGGGCCGGAACCGAGGATTCCTCTCAGGGGCTGACATGGATCTTTGGGTACTTCTAGAGTCTCCCCAGGAGAGTCAGGCCTCGTCTCGAGAGGGGGCATGCACGTGCGCTTTCCTTTCAGGCTGTAGCAGCAATGTCACGCTTCCCGTGGCCTGGATCAAAGGATCTGTGGTTTTCCCTCGAGGCTTTCCCTCGAGGCTTTCCCACAGGGCTGTCCCACGTGCCACCGTGGTGTGAGTCGATCCTCGGCGTGAAAGATGAGCCAGTGCAGGGCAAAGGGGTTCCTCTGGAATGGACTGAGACATCTGGGGGACTCTTGGAATGGTGGTACGACCATGGAGTTCCTCTCGCCTTTCCTGTTGAGAGTGCCTCCTCTTGAGATGCGACGGGAACGCCGGGAATTCTTTCCCGTTGAAAGCAGGGAAAGGATCCCTCATCTCGAGCTCCGAGGGAGAAACGGGGCTCCTCTGGATGTGGGCGGGACCATCGTGCTTCCTCCCGAGTGGACACGGGTATGGCGGTGAACTTCTTGAGTTGCAGCAAGGGTGTGAAAGACCCTTTCGAAGTTCCAGAGGTTAGGTGTCATTAGTCTCCAGACGCCTCATCGGAAATAGGCCTCATCTCGCCTGGAAGGGAGAACTTCCTGGATTTTCTCGAGTTGCGGCAGGTGTTCTCGAGTTACGACGGGGACCTCAGGGACCCGCCCTGGTGGCCTCAGGAGAGTCCAGTCCCCATGCGACTTGCTAGGGGGCCTCTCGGGATTCCTCTCCCGTCGATACCGGGGCCAAAAACCTTGTGTGGAGTCAGGGCCGGAACCGAGGATTCCTCTCAGGGGCTGACATGGATCTTTGGGTACTTCTGGAGTCTCCCCAGGGGAGTCAGGCCCCGTCTCGAGTGGGGGCATGCACGTGCGCTTTCCTTCCAGGCTGTAGCAGCAATGTCACGCTTTCCGTCGCGTGGATCAAAGGATCTGTGGTTTTCCCTCAAGGCTTTGCCTCGAGGCTTTCCCACAGGGCTGTCCCACGTGCCACCGTGGTGTGAGTCGATCCTCGGCGTGAAAGATGAGCCAGTGCAGGGCAAAGAGGTTCCTCTGGAATGGACTGAGACATCTGGGGGACTCTTGGAATGGTGGTACGACCATGGAGTTCCTCTCGCCTTTCCTGTTGAGAGTGCCTCCTCTTGAGATGCGACGGGAATGCCGGGAATTCTTTCCCGTTGAAAGCAGGGAAAGGATCCCTCATCTCGAGCTACGAGGGGGAAACGGGGCTCCTCTGGATGTGGTCGGGACCATCGTGCTTCCTCTCGAGTGGAGAAGGGTATGGCAGTGAACTTCTTGAGTTGCAGCAAGGGTGTGAAGGACCCTTTCGAAGTTCCAGAGTTTAGGTGTCATTAGTCTCCAGACGCCTCATCGGAAATAGGCCTCATCTCGCCTGGAAGGGAGAACTTCCTGGATTTTCTCGAGTTGCGGCAGGTGTTCTCGAATTACGACGGGGACCTCAGGGACCCGCCCTGGTGGCCTCAGGAGAGGCCAGTCCCCATGTGAGTTCCTAGGGGGCCTCTCGGGATTCCTCTCCCGTCGATACCGGGGCCAAAAACCTTGTGTGGAATCAGGGCTGGAACCGAGGATTCCTCTCAGGGGCTGACATGGATCTTTGGGTACTTCTGGAGTCTCCCCAGGGGAGTCAGGCCTCGTCTCGTGTGGGGGCATGCACGTGTGCTTTCCTTCCAGGCTGTAGCAGCAATGTCACGCTTCCCGTCGCGTGGATCAAAGGATCTGTGGTTTTCCCTCGAGGCTTTCCCTCGAGGCTTTCCCACAGGGCTGTCCCACGTGCCACCGTGGTGTGAGTCGATCCTCGGCGTGAAAGATGAGCCAGTGCAGGGCAAAGAGGTTCCTCTGGAATGGACTGAGACATCTGGGGGACTCTTGGAATGGTGGTACGACCATGGAGTTCCTCTCGCCTTTCCTGTTGAGTGTGCCTCCTCTTGAGATGCGACGGGAACGCCGGGAATTCTTTCCCGTTGAAAGCAGGGAAAGGATCCCTCATCTCGAGCTACGAGGGGGAAACGGGGCTCCTCGGGATGTGGGCGGGACCATCGTGCTTCCTCTCGAGTGGAGACGGGTATGGCAGTGAACTTCTTGAGTTGCAGCAAGGGTGTGAAAGACCCATTCGAAGTTCCAGAGGTTACGTGTCAGTCTCCAGACGCCTCATCGGAAATAGACCTCATCTCGCCTGGAAGGGAGAACTTCCTGGATTTTCTCGAGTTGCGGCAGGTGTTCTCGAGTTACGACGGGGACCTCAGGGACCCGCCCTGGTGGCCTCAGGAGAGGCCAGTCCCCATGCGAGTTGCTAGCGGGCCTCTCGGGATTCCTCTCCCGTCGATACCGGGGCCAAAATCCTTGTGTGGAGTCAGGGCCGGAACCTAGGATTCCTCTCAGGGGCTGACATGGATCTTTGGGTACTTCTGGAGTCTCCCCAGGGGAGTCAGGCCTCGTCTCGAGTGGGGGCATGCACGTGCGCTTTCCTTCCAGGCTGTAGCAGCAATGTCACGCTTCCCGTCGCGTGGATCAAAGGATCTGTGGTTTTCCCTCGAGGCTTTCCCTCGAGGCTTTCCCACAGGGCTGTCCAACGTGCCACCGTGGTGTGAGTCGATCCTCGGCGCGAAAGATGAGCCAGTGCAGGGCAAAGAGGTTCCTCTGGAATGGACTGAGACATGTGGGGGACTCTTGGAATGGTGGTACGACCATGGAGTTCCTCTCTCCTTTCCTGTTCAGAGTGCCTCCTCTTGAGATCCGACGGGAACGCCGGGAATTCTTTCCCGTTGAAAGCAGGGAAAGGATCCCTCATCTCGAGCTACGAGGGGGAAACGGGGCTCCTCTGGATGTGGGCAGGCCCATCGTGCTTCCTTTCGAGTGGAGACGGGTATGGCGGTGAACTTCTTGAGTTGCAGCAAGGGTGTGAAAGACCCTTTCGAAGTTCCAGAGGTTAGGTGTCATTAGTCTCCAGACGCCTCATCGGAAATAGGCCTCATCTAGCCTGGAAGGGAGAACTTCCTGGATTTTCTCGAGGTGCGGCAGGTGTTCTCGAGTTACGACGGGTACCACATGGACCCGCCCTGATGGCCTCAGGAACGGCCAGTCCCCATGCGAGTTGCTAGGGCGCCTCTCGGGATTCCTCTCCCGTCGATACCGGGGCCAAAAACCTTGTGTGGAGTCAGGGCCGGAACCGAGGATTCCTCTCAGGGGCTGACATGGATCTTTGGGTACTTCTAGAGTCTCCCAAGGAGAGTCAGGCCTCGTCTCGAGTGGGGGCATGCACGTGCGCTTTCCTTTCAGGCTGTAGCAGCAATGTCACGCTTCCCGTCGCGTGGATCAAATGATCTGTGGTTTTCCCTCGAGGCTTTCCCTCGAGGCTTTCCCACAGGGCTGTCCCACGTGCCACCGTGGTGTGAGTCGATCCTCGGCGTGAAAGATGAGCCAGTGCAGGGCAAAGGGGTTCCTCTGGAATGGACTGAGACATCTGGGGGACTCTTGGAATGGTGGTACGACCATGGAGTTCCTCTCGCCTTTCCTGTTGAGAGTGCCTCCTCTTGAGATGCGACGGGAACGCCGGGAATTCTTTCCCGTTGAAAGCAGGGAAAGGATCCCTCATCTCGAGCTCCGAGGGGGAAACGGGGCTCCTCTGGATGTGGGCGGGACCATCGTGCTTCCTCCCGAGTGGACACGGGTATGGCGGTGAACTTCTTGAGTTGCAGCAAGGGTGTGAAAGACCCTTTCGAAGTTCCAGAGGTTAGGTGTCATTAGTCTCCAGACGCCTCATCGGAAATAGGCCTCATCTCGCCTGGAAGGGAGAACTTCCTGGATTTTCTCGAGTTGCGGCAGGTGTTCTCGAGTTACGACGGGGACCTCAGGGACCCGCCCTGGTGGCCTCAGGAGAGGCCAGTCCCCATGCGAGTTGCTAGGGGGCCTCTCGGGATTCCTCTCCCGTCGATACCGGGGCCAAAAGCCTTGTGTGGAGTCAGGGCCGGAAGCGAGGATTCCTCTCAGGGGTTACATGGATCTTTGGGTACTTCTGGAGTCTCCCCAGGGGAGTCAGGCCTCGTCTCGAGTGCGGGCATGCACGTGCGCTTTCCTTCCAGGCTGTAGCAGCAATGTCACGCTTCCCATCGCGAGGATTAAAGGATCTGTGGTTTTCCCTCGAGGCTTTCCCTCGAGGCTTTCCCACAGGGCTGTCCCACGTGCCACCGTGGTGTGAGTCGATCCTCGGCGTGAAAGATGAGCCAGTGCAGGGCAAAGAGGTTCCTCTGGAATGGACTGAGACATCTGGGGGACTCTTGGAATGGTGGTACGACCATGGAGTTCCTCTCGCCTTTCCTGTTGAGAGTGCCTCCTCTTGAGATGCGACGGGAATGCCGGGAATTCTTTCCCGTTGAAAGCAGGGAAAGGATCCCTCATCTCGAGCTCCGAGGGGGAAACGGGGCTCCTCTGGATGTGGGCGGGACCATCGTGCTTTCTCTCGTGTGGAGACGGGTATGGCGGTAATCTTCTTGAGTTGCAGCAAGGGTGTGAAAGACCCTTTCGAAGTTCCAGAGGTTAGGTGTCATTAGTCTCCAGACGCCTCATCGGAAATAGGCCTCATCTCGCCTGGAAGGGAGAACTTCCCGGATTTTCTCGAGGCGCGCCCGGTGTTCTCGAGTTACGACGGGGACCTCAGGGACCCGCCCTGGTGGCCTCAGGAGAGGCCAGTCCCCATGCGAGTTGCTAGGGGGCCTCTCGGGATTCCTCTCCCGTCGATACCGGGGCCAAAAACCTTGTGTGGAGTCAGGGCTGGAACCGAGGATTCCTCTCAGGAGCTGACATGGATCTTTGGGTACTTCTGGAGTCCCACCAGGGGAGTCAGGCCTCTTCTCGATTGGGGGCATGCACGTGTGCTTTCCTTCCAGGCTGTAGCAGCAATGTCACGCTTCCCGTCGCGTGGATCAAAGGATCTGTGGTTTTCCCTCGAGGCTTTCCCACAGGGCTGTCCCACGTGCCACCGTGGTGTGAGTCGATCCTCGGCGTGAAAGATGAGCCAGTGCAGGGCAAAGAGGTTCCTCTGGAATGGACTGAGACATCTGGGGGACTCTTGGAATGGTGGTACGACCATGGAGTTCCTCTCGCCTTTCCTGTTGAGAGTGCCTCCTCTTGAGATGCGACGGGAACGCCGGGAATTCTTTCCCATTGAAAGCAGGGAAAGGATCCCTCATCTCGAGCTCCGAGGGGGAAACGGGGCTCCTCTGGATGTGGGCGGGACCATCGTGCTTCCTCCCGAGTGGACACGGGTATGGCGGTGAACTTCTTGAGTTGCAGCAAGGGTGTGAAAGACCCTTTCGAAGTTCCAGAGGTTAGGTGTCATTAGTCTGCAGACGCCTCATCGGAAATAGGCCTCATCTCGCCTCGAGGGGAGAACTTCCTGGATTTTCTCGAGTTGCGGCAGGTGTTCTCGAGTTACGACGGGGACCTCAGGGACCAGCCCTGGTGGCCTCAGGAGAGGCCAGTCCCCATGCGAGTTGCTAGGGGGCCTCTCGGGATTCCTCTCCCGTCGATACCGGGGCCAAAAGCCTTGTGTGGAGTCAGGGCCGGAACCGAGCATTCCTCTCAGGGGTGACATGGATCTTTGGGTACTTCTGGAGTCTCCCCAGGGGAGTCAGGCCTCGTCTCGAGTGGGGGCATGCACGTGCGCTTTCCTTCCAGGCTGTAGCAGCAATGTCACGCTTCCCGTCGCGAGAATCAAAGGATCTGTGGTTTTCCCTCGAGGCTTTCCCTCGAGGCTTTCCCACAGGGCTGTCCCACGTGCCACCGTGGTGTGAGTCGATCCTCGGCGTGAAAGATGAGCCAGTGCAGGGCAAAGAGGTTCCTCTGGAATGGACTGAGACATCTGGGGGACTCTTGGAATGGTGGTACGACCATGGAGTTCCTCTCGCCTTTCCTGTTGAGAGTGCCTCCTCTTTGGATGCGACGGGAACGCCGGGAATTCTTTCCCGTTGAAAGCAGGGAAAGGATCCCTCATCTCGAGCTACGAGGGGGAAACGGGGCTCCTCTGGATGTGGGCGGGACCATCGTGCTTCCTCCCGAGTGGACACGGGTATGGCGGTGAACTTCTTGAGTTGCAGCAAGGGTGTGAAAGACCCTTTCGAAGTTCCAGAGGTTAGGTGTCATTAGTCTCCAGACGCCTCATCGGAAATAGGCCTCATCTCGCCTGGAAGGGAGAACTTCCTGGATTTTCTCGAGTTGCGGCAGGTGTTCTCGAGTTACGACGGGGACCTCAGGGACCCGCCCTGGTGGCCTCAGGAGAGTCCAGTCCCCATGCGACTTGCTAGGGGGCCTCTCGGGATTCCTCTCCCGTCGATACCGGGGCCAAAAACCTTGTGTGGAGTCAGGGCCGGAACCGAGGATTCCTCTCAGGGGCTGACATGGATCTTTGGGTACTTCTGGAGTCTCCCCAGGGGAGTCAGGCCCCGTCTCGAGTGGGGGCATGCACGTGCGCTTTCCTTCCAGGCTGTAGCAGCAATGTCACGCTTTCCGTCGCGTGGATCAAAGGATCTGTGGTTTTCCCTCAAGGCTTTGCCTCGAGGCTTTCCCACAGGGCTGTCCCACGTGCCACCGTGGTGTGAGTCGATCCTCGGCGTGAAAGATGAGCCAGTGCAGGGCAAAGAGGTTCCTCTGGAATGGACTGAGACATCTGGGGGACTCTTGGAATGGTGGTACGACCATGGAGTTCCTCTCGCCTTTCCTGTTGAGAGTGCCTCCTCTTGAGATGCGACGGGAATGCCGGGAATTCTTTCCCGTTGAAAGCAGGGAAAGGATCCCTCATCTCGAGCTACGAGGGGGAAACGGGGCTCCTCTGGATGTGGTCGGGACCATCGTGCTTCCTCTCGAGTGGAGAAGGGTATGGCAGTGAACTTCTTGAGTTGCAGCAAGGGTGTGAAAGACCCTTTCGAAGTTCCAGAGTTTAGGTGTCATTAGTCTCCAGATGCCTCATCGGAAATAGGCCTCATCTCGCAAGAAGGGAGAACTTCCTGGATTTTCTCGAGTTGCGGCAGGTGTTCTCGAATTACGACGGGGACCTCAGGGACCCGCCCTGGTGGCCTCAGGAGAGGCCAGTCCCCATGGGAGTTCCTAGGGGGCCTCTCGGGATTCCTCTCCCGTCGATACCGGGGCCAAAAACCTTGTGTGGAATCAGGGCTGGAACCGAGGATTCCTCTCAGGGGCTGACATGGATCTTTGGGTACTTCTGGAGTCTCCCCAGGGGAGTCAGGCCTCGTCTCGTGTGGGGGCATGCACGTGTGCTTTCCTTCCAGGCTGTAGCAGCAATGTCACGCTTCCCGTCGCGTGGATCAAAGGATCTGTGGTTTTCCCTCGAGGCTTTCCCTCGAGGCTTTCCCACAGGGCTGTCCCACGTGCCACCGTGGTGTGAGTCGATCCTCGGCGTGAAAGATGAGCCAGTGCAGGGCAAAGAGGTTCCTCTGGAATGGACTGAGACATCTGGGGGACTCTTGGAATGGTGGTACGACCATGGAGTTCCTCTCGCCTTTCCTGTTGAGTGTGCCTCCTCTTGAGATGCGACGGGAACGCCGGGAATTCTTTCCCGTTGAAAGCAGGGAAAGGATCCCTCATCTCGAGCTACGAGGGGGAAACGGGGCTCCTCGGGATGTGGGCGGGACCATCGTGCTTCCTCTCGAGTGGAGACGGGTATGGCGGTGAACTTCTTGAGTTGCAGCAAGGGTGTGAAAGACCCATTCGAAGTTCCAGAGGTTACGTGTCAGTCTCCAGACGCCTCATCGGAAATAGACCTCATCTCGCCTGGAAGGGAGAACTTCCTGGATTTTCTCGAGTTGCGGCAGGTGTTCTCGAGTTACGACGGGGACCTCAGGGACCCGCCCTGGTGGCCTCAGGAGAGGCCAGTCCCCATGCGAGTTGCTAGGGGGCCTCTCGGGATTCCTCTCCCGTCGATACCGGGGCCAAAATCCTTGTGTGGAGTCAGGGCCGGAACCTAGGATTCCTCTCAGGGGCTGACATGGATCTTTGGGTACTTCTGGAGTCTCCCCAGGGGAGTCAGGCCTCGTCTCGAGTGGGGGCATGCACGTGCGCTTTCCTTCCAGGCTGTAGCAGCAATGTCACGCTTCCCGTGGCGTGGATCAAAGGATCTGTGGTTTTCCCTCGAGGCTTTCCCACAGGGCTGTCCCACGTGCCACCGTGGTGTGAGTCGATCCTCGGTGTGAAAGATGAGCCAGTGCAGTGCAAAGAGGTTCCTCTGGAATGGACTGAGACATCTGGGGGACTCTTGGAATGGTGGTACGACCATGGAGTTCCTCTCGCCTTTCCTGTTGAGAGTGCCTCCTCTTGAGATGCGACGGGAACGCCGGGAATTCTTTCCCGTTGAAAGCAGGGAAAGGATCCCTCATCTCGAGCTACGAGGGGGAAACGGGGCTCCTCTGGATGTGGGCGGGACCATCGTGCTTCCTCTCGAGTGGAGACGGGTATGGCGGTGAACTTCTTGAGTTGCAGCAAGGGTGTGAAAGACCCTTTCGAATTTCCAGAGGTTAGGTGTCATTAGTCTCCAGACGACTCATCGGAAATAGGCCTCATCTCGCCTGGAAGGGAGAACTTCCTGGATTTTCTCGAGTTGCGGCAGGTGTTCTCGAGTTACGACGGGGACCTCAGGGACCCGCCCTGGTGGCCTCAGGAGAGGCCAGTACCCATGCGAGGTGCTAGGGGGCCTCTCGGGATTCCTCTCCCGTCGATACCGGGGCCAAAAACCTTGTGTGGAGTCAGGGCCGGAACCGAGGATTCCTCTCAGGGGCTGACATGGATCTTTGGGTACTTCTGGAGTCTCCCCAGGGTAGTCAGGCCTCGTCTCGAGTGGGGGCATGCACGTGCGCTTTCCTTCCAGGCTGTAGCAGCAATTTCACGCTTCCCGTCGCGTGGATCAAAGGATCTGTGGTTTTCCCTCGAGGCTTTCCCACAGGGCTGTCCCACGTGCCACCGTGGTGTGAGTCGATCCTCGGCGTGAAAGATGAGCCAGTGCAGGGCAAAGAGGTTCCTCTGGAATGGACTGAGACATCTGGGGGACTCTTGGAATGGTGGTACGACCATGGAGTTCCTCTCGCCTTTCCTGTTGAGAGTGCCTCCTCTTGAGATACGACGGGAACGCCGGGAATTCTTTCCCGTTGAAAGCAGGGAAAGGATCCCTCATCTTGAGCTACGAGGGAGAAACGGGGCTCCTCTGGATGTGGGCGGGACCATCGTGCTTCCTCTCGAGTGGAGACGGGTATGGCGGTGAACTTCTTGAGTTGCAGCAAGGGTGTGAAAGACCCTTTCGAAGTTCCAGAGGTTAGGTGTCATTAGTCTCCAGACGCCTCATCGGAAATAGGCCTCATCTCGCCTGGAAGGGAGAACTTCCTGGATTTTCTCGAGTTGCGGCAGGTGTTCTCGAGTTACGACGGGGACCTCAGGGACCCGCCCTGGTGGCCTCAGGAGAGGCCAGTCCCCATGCGAGGTGCTAGGGGGCCTCTCGGGATTCCTCTCCCGTCGATACCGGGGCCAAAAACCTTTTGTGCAGTCAGGGCCGGAACCGAGGATTCCTCTCAGGGGCTTATATGGATCTTTGGGTACTTCTGGAGTCTCCCCATGGGAGTCAGGCCTCGTCTCGAGTGGGGGCATGCACGTGCGCTTTCCTTCCAGGCTGTAGCAGCAATGTCACGCTTCCCGTCGCCTGGATCAAAGGATCTGTGGTTTTCCCTCGAGGCTTTCCCTCGAGGCTTTCCCACAGGGCTGTCCCACGTGCCTCCGTGGTGTGAGTCGATCCTCGGCGTGAAAGATGAGCCAGTGCAGGGCAAAGAGGTTCCTCTGGAATGGACTGAGACATCTGGGGGACTCTTGGAATGGTGGTACGACCATGGAGTTCCTCTCGCCTTTCCTGTTGAGAGTGCCTCCTCTTGAGATACGACGGGAACACCGGGAATTCTTTCCCGTTGAAAGCAGGGAAAGGATCCCTCATCTCGAGCTAAGAGGGGGAAACGGGGCTCCTCTGGATGTGGGCGGGACCATCGTGCTTCCTCTCGAGTGGAGACGGGTATGGCGGTGAACTTCTTGAGTTGCAGCAAGGGTGTGAAAGACCCTTTCGAAGTTCGAGAGGTTAGGTGTCATTAGTCTCCAGACGCCTCATCGGAAATAGGCCTCATCTCGCCTGGAAGGGAGAACTTCCTGGATTTTCTCGAGTTGCGGCAGGTGTTCTCGAGTTACGACGGGGACCTCAGGGACCCGCCCTGGTGGCCTCAGGAGAGGCCAGTCCCCATGCGAGGTGCTAGGGGGCCTCTCGGGATTCCTCTCCCGTCGATACCAAGGCCAAAAACCTTGTGTGGAGTCAGGGTCGGAACCGAGGATTCCTCTCAGGGGCTTATATGGATCTTTGGGTACTTCTGGAGTCTCGCCAGGGGAGACAGGCCTCGTCTCGAGTGGGGGCATGCACGTGCGCTTTCCTTCCAGGCTGTAGCAGCAATGTCACGCTTCCCGTCGCGTGGATCAAAGGATCTGTGGTTTTCCCTCGAGGCTTTCCCTCGAGGCTTTCCCACAGGGCTGTCCCACGTGCCTCCGTGGTGTGAGTCGATCCTCGGCGTGAAAGATGAGCCAGTGCAGGGCAAAGAGGTTCCTCTGGAATGGACTGAGACATCTGGGGGACTCTAGGAATGGTGGTACGACCATGGAGTTCCTCTCGCCTTTCCTGTTGAGAGTGCCTCCTCTTGAGATGCGACGGGAACGCCGGGAATTCCTTCCCGTTGAAAGCAGGAAAGGATCCCTCATCTCGAGCTCCGAGAGGGAAACGGGGCTCCTCTGGATGTGGGCGGGACCATCGTGCTTCCTCTCGAGTGGATACGGGTATGGCGGTGAACTTCTTGAGTCGCAGCAAGGGTGTGAAAGACCCTTTCGAAGTTCCAGAGGTTAGGTGTCATTAGTCTCCAGACGCCTCATCGGAAATAGGCCTCATCTCGCCTGGAAGGGAGAACTTCCTGGATTTTCTCGAGTTGCGGCACGTGTTCTCGAGTTACGACGGGGACCTCAGGGACCCGCCCTGGTGGCCTCAGGAGAGGCCAGTCCCCATGCGAGTTGCTAGGGGGCCTCTCGGGGTTCCTCTCCCGTCGATACCGGGGCCAAAAACCTTTGGTGGAGTCAGGGCCGGAACCGAGGATTCCTCTCAGGGGCTGACATGGATCTTTGGGTACTTCTGGAGTCTCCCCAGGGGAGTCAGGCCTCGTCTCGAGTGGGGGCATGCACGTGCACTTTCCTTCCAGGCTGTAGCAGCAATGTCACGCTTCCCGTCGCGTGGATCAAAGGATCTGTGGTTTTCCCTCGAGGCTTTCCCTCGAGGCTTTCCCACAGGGCTGTCCCACGTGCCACCGTGGTGTGAGTCGATCCTCGGCGTGAAAGATGAGCCAGTGCAGGGCAAAGAGGTTCCTCTGGAATGGACTGAGACATCTGGGGGACTCTTGGAATGGTGGTACGACCATGGAGTTCCTCTCGCCTTTCCTGTTGAGAGTGCCTCCTCTTGAGATACGACGGGAACACCGGGAATTCTTTCCCGTTGAAAGCAGGGAAAGGATCCCTCATCTCGAGCTAAGAGGGGGAAACGGGGCTCCTCTGGATGTGGGCGGGACCATCGTGCTTCCTCTCGAGTGGAGACGGGTATGGCGGTGAACTTCTTGAGTCGCAGCAAGGGTGTGAAAGACCCTTTCGAAGTTCGAGAGGTTAGGTGTCATTAGTCTCCAGACGCCTCATCGGAAATAGGCCTCATCTCGCCTGGAAGGGAGAACTTCCTGGATTTTCTCGAGTTGCGGCAGGTGTTCTCGAGTTACGACGGGGACCTCAGGGACCCGCCCTGGTGGCCTCAGGAGAGGCCAGTCCCCATGCGAGGTGCTAGGGGGCCTCTCGGGATTCCTCTCCCGTCGATACCAAGGCCAAAAACCTTGTGTGGAGTCAGGGTCGGAACCGAGGATTCCTCTCAGGGGCTTATATGGATCTTTGGGTACTTCTGGAGTCTCGCCAGGGGAGACAGGCCTCGTCTCGAGTGGGGGCATGCACGTGCGCTTTCCTTCCAGGCTGTAGCAGCAATGTCACGCTTCCCGTCGCGTGGATCAAAGGATCTGTGGTTTTCCCTCGAGGCTTTCCCTCGAGGCTTTCCCACAGGGCTGTCCCACGTGCCTCCGTGGTGTGAGTCGATCCTCGGCGTGAAAGATGAGCCAGTGCAGGGCAAAGAGGTTCCTCTGGAATGGACTGAGACATCTGGGGGACTCTAGGAATGGTGGTACGACCATGGAGTTCCTCTCGCCTTTCCTGTTGAGAGTGCCTCCTCTTGAGATGCGACGGGAACGCCGGGAATTCCTTCCCGTTGAAAGCAGGAAAGGATCCCTCATCTCGAGCTCCTAGAGGGAAACGGGGCTCCTCTGGATGTGGGCGGGACCATCGTGCTTCCTCTCGAGTGGAGACGGGTATGGCGGTGAACTTCTTGAGTTGCAGCAAGGGTGTGAAAGACCCTTTCGAAATTCCAAAGGTTAGGTGTGATTAGTCTCCAGACGCCTCATCGGAAATAGGCCTCATCTCGCCTGGAAGGGAGAACTTCCTGGATTTTCTCGAGTTGCGGCAGGTGTTCTCGAGTTAAGACGGGGACCTCAGGGACCCGCCCTGGTGGCCTCAGGAGAGGCCAGTCCCCATGCGAGGTGCTAGGGGGCCTCTCGGGATTCCTCTCCCGTCGATACCGGGGCCAAAAAGCTTGTGTGGAGTCAGGGCCGGAACCGAGGATTCCTCTCAGGGGCTGACATGGATCTTTGGGTACTTCTGGAGTCTCCCCAGGGGAGTCAGGCCTCGTCTCGAGTGGGGGCATGCACGTGCGCTTTCCTTCCAGGCTGTAGCAGCAATGTCACGCTTCCCATGGCGTGGATCAAAGGATCTGTGGTTTTCCCTCGAGGCTTTCCATCGAGGCTTTCCCACAGGGCTGTCCCACGTGCCACCATGGTGTGAGTCGATCCTCGGCGTGATAGATGAGCCAGTGCAGGGCAAAGAGGTTCCTCTGGAATGGACTGAGACATCTGGGGGACTCTTGGAATGGTGGTACGACCATGGAGTTCCTCTCGCCTTTCCTGCTGAGAGTGCCTCCTCTTGAGATGCGACGGGAAGGCCGGGAATTCTTTCCCGTTGAAAGCAGGGAAAGGATCCCTCATCTCGAGCTACGAGGGGGAAACGGTGCTCCTCTGGATGTGGGCGGGACCATCGTGCTTCCTCTCGAGTGGATACGGGTATGGCGGTGAACTTCTTGAGTCGCAGCAAGGGTGTGAAAGACCCTTTCGAAGTTCCAGAGGTTAGGTGTCATTAGTCTCCAGACGCCTCATCGGAAATAGGCCTCATCTCGCCTGGAAGGGAGAACTTCCTGGATTTTCTCGAGTTGCGGCACGTGTTCTCGAGTTACGACGGGGACCTCAGGGACCCGCCCTGGTGGCCTCAGGAGAGGCCAGTCCCCATGCGAGTTGCTAGGGGGCCTCTCGGGATTCCTCTCCCGTCGATACCGGGGCCAAAAACCTTTGGTGGAGTCAGGGCCGGAACCGAGGATTCCTCTCAGTGGCTGACATGGATCTTTGGGTACTTCTGGAGTCTCCCCAGGGGAGTCAGGCCTCGGCTCGAGTGGGGGCATGCACGTGTGCTTTCCTTCCAGGCTGTAGCAGCAATGTCACGCTTCCCGTGGCGTGGATCAAAGGATCTGTGGTTTTCCCTCGAGGCTTTCCCTCGAGGCTTTCCCACAGGGCTGTCCCACGTGCCACCGTGGTGTGATTCGATCCTCGGCGTGAAAGTTGTGCCAGTGCAGGGCAAAGAGGTTCCTCTGGAATGGACTGAGACATCTGGGGGACTCTTGGAATGGTGGTACGACCATGGAGTTCCTCTCGCCTTTCCTGTTGAGAGTGCCTGCTCTTGAGATGCGACGGGAACGCCGGGAATTCTTTCCCGTTGAAAGCAGGGAAAGGATCCCTCATCTCGAGCTACGAGGGGGAAACGGTGCTCCTATGGATGTGGGCGGGACCATCGTGCTTCCTCTTGAGTGGACACGGGTATGGCGGTGAACTTCTTGAGTTGCAGCAAGGGTGTAAAAGACTCTTTCGAAGTTCCAGAGTTTAGGTGTCATTAGTCTCCAGACGCCTCATCAGAAATAGGCCTCATCTCGCCTGGAAGGGAGAACTTCCTGGATTTTCTCGAGTTGCAGCAGGTGTTCTCGAGTTACGACGGGGACCTCAGGGACCCGCCCTGGTGGCCTCAGGAGACGCCAGTCCCCATGCGAGTTGCTAGGGTGCCTCTCGGGATTCCTCTCCCGTCGATACCGGGGCCAAAAACCTTGTGTGGAGTCAGGGCCGGAACCGAGGATTCCTCTCAGGGGCTGATATGGATCTTTGGGTACATCTGGAGTCTCACCAGGGGAGACAGGCCTCGTCTCGAGTCGGGGCATGCACGTGCACTTTCCTTCCAGGCTGTAGCAGCAATGTCACGCTTCCCGTCGCGTGGATCAAAGGATCTGTGGTTTTCCCTCGAGGCTTTCCCTCGAGGCTTTCCCACAGGGCTGTCCCATGTTCCGCCATGGTGTGAGTCGATCCTCGGCGTGAAAGATGAGCCAGTGCAAGGCAAAGAGGTTCCTCTGGAATGGACTGAGACATCTGGGGGACTCTTGGAATGGTGGTACGACCATGGAGTTCCTCTCGCCTTTCCTGTTGAGAGTGCCTCCTCTTGAGATGCGACGGGAACGCCGGGAATTCTTTCCCGTTGAAAGCATGGAAAGGTTCCCTCATCTCGAGCTACGAGGGGGAAACGGTGCTCCTCTGGATGTGGGCGGGACCATCGTGCTTCCTCTCGAGTGGACACGGGTATGGCGGTGAACTTCTTGAGTCGCAGCAAGGGTGTGAAAGACCCTTTCGAAGTTCCAGAGGTTAGGTGTCATTAGTCTCCAGACGCCTCATCGGAAATAGGCCTCATCTCGCCTGGAAGGGAGAACTTCCTGGATTTTCTCGAGTTGCGGCAGGTGTTCTCGAGTTACGACGGGGACCTCAGGGACCCGCCCTGGTGGCCTCAGGAGAGGCCAGTCCCCATGCGAGTTGCTAGGGGGCCTCTCGGGATTCCTCTCCCGTCGATACCGGGGCCAAAAACCTTTGGTGGAGTCAGGGCCGGAACCGAGGATTCCTCTCAGGGGCTGACATGGATCTTTGAGCATTCTGGAGTCTCCCCAGGGGAGTCAGGCCTCGTCTCGACTGGGGGCATGCACGTGCGCTTTCCTTCCAGGCTGTAGCAGCAATGTCACGCTTCCCGTGGCGTGGATCAAAGGATCTGTGGTTTTCCCTCGAGGCTTTCCATCGAGGCTTTCCCACAGGGCTGTCCCACGTGCCACCATGGTGTGAGTCGATCCTCGGCGTGATAGATGAGCCAGTGCAGGGCAAAGAGGTTCCTCTGGAATGCACTGAGACATCTGGGTGACTCTTGGAATGGTGGTACGACCATGGAGTTCCTCTCGCCTTTCCTGCTGAGAGTGCCTCCTCTTCAGATGCGACGGGAACGCCGGAAATTCTTTCCCGTTGAAAGCAGGGAAAGGATCCCTCATCTCGAGCTACGAGGGGGAAACGGTGCTCCTCTGGATGTGGGCGGGACCATCGTGCTTCCTCTTGAGTGGACACGGGTATGGCGGTGAACTTCTTGAGTTGCAGCAAGGGTGTGAAAGACCCTTTCGAAGTTCCAGAGTTTAGGTGTCATTAGTCTCCAGACGCCTCATCGGAAATAGGCCTCATCTCGCCTGGAAGGGAGAACTTCCTGGATTTCTCGAGTTGCGGCAGGTGTTCTCGAGTTACGATGGGGACCTCAGGGACCCGCCCTGGTGGCCTCAGGAGAGGCCAGTCCCCATGCGAGTTGCTAGGGGGCCTCTCGGGATTACTCTTCCGTCAATACCGGGGCCAAAACCCTTTGGTGGAGTCAGGGCCGGAACCGAGGATTCCTCTCAGGGGCTGACATGGATCTTTGGGTACTTCTGGAGTCTCCCCAGGGGAGTCAGGCCTCGTCTCGAGTGGGGGCATGCACGTGCGCTTTCCTTCCAGGCTGTAGCAGCAATGTCACGCTTCCCGTCGCGTGGATCAAAGGATCTGTGGTTTTCCCTCGAGGCTTTCCCTCGAGGCTTTCCCACAGGGCTGTCCCACGTGCCACCGTGGTGTGAGTCAATCCTCGGCGTGAAAGATGAGCCAGTGCAGGGCAAATAGGTTCCTCTGGAATGCACTGAGATATCTGGGGGACTCTTGGAATGGTGGTACGACCATGGAGTTCCTCTCGCCTTTCCTGTTGAGAGTGCCTCCTCTTGAGATGCGACGGGAACGCCGGGAATTCTTTCCCGTTGAAAGCAGGGAAAGGATCCCTCATCTCGAGCTACGAGGGGGAAACGGTGCTCCTCTGGATGTGGGCGGGACCATCGTGCTTCCTCTTGAGTGGACACGGGTATGGCGGTGAACTTCTTGAGTTGCAGCAAGGGTGTGAAAGACCCTTTCGAAGTTCCAGGGGTTAGGTGTCATTAGTCTCCAGACGCCTCATTGGAAATAGGCCTCATCTCGCCTGGAAGGGAGAATTTCCTGGATTTTCTCGAGTTGCGGCAGGTGTTCTCGAGTTACGACGGGGACCTCAGGAACCCGCCCTTGTGGCCTCAGTAGACGCCAGTCCCCATGTGAGTTGCTAGGGGGCCTCTCGGGATTCCTCTCCCGTCGATAACGGGGCCAAAAACCTTGTGTGGAGTCAGGGCCGGAACCGAGGATTCCTCTTAGGGGCTGCTATGGATCTTTGGGTACATCTGGAGTCTCGTCAGGGGAGACAGGCCTCGTCTCGAGTCGGGGCATGCACGTGCACTTTCCTTCCAGGCTGTAGCAGCAATGTCACGCTTCCCGTCGCGTGGATCAAAGGATCTGTGGTTTTCCCTCGAGGCTTTCCCTCGAGGCTTTCCCACAGGGCTGTCCCACGTGCCACCGTGGTGTGAGTCGATCCTCGGCGTGAAAGATGAGCCAGTGCAGGGCAAAGAGGTTCCTGTTGAATGGACTGAGACATCTGGGGGACTCTTGGATTGGTGGTACGACCATGGAGTTCCTCTCGCCTTTCCTGTTGAGAGTGCCTCCTCTTGAGATGCGACGGGAACGCCGGGAATTCTTTCCCGTTGAAAGCAGGGAAAGGATCCCTCATCTCGAGCTACGAGGGGGAAACGGTGCTCCTCTGGATGTGGGCGGGACCATCGTGCTTCCTCTCGAGTGGACACGGGTATGGCGGTGAACTTCTTGAGTCGCAGCAAGGGTGTGAAAGACCCTTTCGAAGTTCCAGAGGTTAGGTATCATTAGTCTCCAGACGCCTCATCGGAAATAGGCCTCATCTCGCCTGGAAGGGAGAACTTCCTGGATTTTCTCGAGTTGCGGCAGGTGTTCTCGAGTTACGACGGGGACCTCAGGGACCCGCCCTGGTGGCCTCAGGAGAGGCCAGTCCCCATGCGAGTTGCTAGGGGGCCTCTCGGGATTCCTCTCCCGTCGATACCGGGGCCAAAAACCTTGTGTGGAGTCAGGGCCGGAACAGGGGATTCCTCTCAGGGGCTGATATGGATCTTTGGGTACATCTGGAGTCTCGCCAGGGGAGACAGGCCTCGTCTCGAGTCGGGGCATGCACGTGCACTTTCCTTCCAGGCTGTAGCAGCAATGTCACGCTTCCCGTGGCGTGGATCAAAGGATCTGTGGTTTTCCCTCGAGGCTTTCCATCGAGGCTTTCCCACAGGGCTGTCCCACGTGCCACCATGGTGTGAGTCGATCCTCGGCGTGATAGATGAGCCAGTGCAGGGCAAAGAGGTTCCTCTGGAATGCACTGAGACATCTGGGGGACTCTTGGAATGGTGGTACGACCATGGAGTTCCTCTCGCCTTTCCTGCTGAGAGTGCCTCCTCTTCAGATGCGACGGGAACGCCGGGAATTCTTTCCCGTTGAAAGCAGGGAAAGGATCCCTCATCTCGAGCTACGAGGGGGAAACGGTGCTCCTCTGGATGTGGGCGGGACCATCGTGCTTCCTCTTGAGTGGACACGGGTATGGCGGTGAACTTCTTGAGTTGCAGCAAGGGTGTGAAAGACCCTTTCGAAGTTCCAGAGTTTAGGTGTCATTAGTCTCCAGACGCCTCATCGGAAATAGGCCTCATCTCGCCTGGAAGGGAGAACTTCCTGGATTTCTCGAGTTGCAGCAGGTGTTCTCGAGTTACGACGGGGACCTCAGGGACCCGCCCTGGTGGCCTCAGGAGACGCCAGTCCCCATGCGAGTTGCTAGGGTGCCTCTCGGGATTCCTCTCCCGTCGATACCGGGGCCAAAAACCTTGTGTGGAGTCAGGGCCGGAACCGAGGATTCCTCTCAGGGGCTGATATGGATCTTTGGGTACATCTGGAGTCTCACCAGGGGAGACAGGCCTCGTCTCGAGTCGGGGCATGCACGTGCACTTTCCTTCCAGGCTGTAGCAGCAATGTCACGCTTCCCGTCGCGTGGATCAAAGGATCTGTGGTTTTCCCTCGAGGCTTTCCCTCGAGGCTTTCCCACAGGGCTGTCCCATGTTCCGCCATGGTGTGAGTCGATCCTCGGCGTGAAAGATGAGCCAGTGCAAGGCAAAGAGGTTCCTCTGGAATGGACTGAGACATCTGGGGGACTCTTGGAATGGTGGTACGACCATGGAGTTCCTCTCGCCTTTCCTGTTGAGAGTGCCTCCTCTTGAGATGCGACGGGAACGCCGGGAATTCTTTCCCGTTGAAAGCATGGAAAGGTTCCCTCATCTCGAGCTACGAGGGGGAAACGGTGCTCCTCTGGATGTGGGCGGGACCATCGTGCTTCCTCTCGAGTGGACACGGGTATGGCGGTGAACTTCTTGAGTCGCAGCAAGGGTGTGAAAGACCCTTTCGAAGTTCCAGAGGTTAGGTGTCATTAGTCTCCAGACGCCTCATCGGAAATAGGCCTCATCTCGCCTGGAAGGGAGAACTTCCTGGATTTTCTCGAGTTGCGGCAGGTGTTCTCGAGTTACGACGGGGACCTCAGGGACCCGCCCTGGTGGCCTCAGGAGAGGCCAGTCCCCATGCGAGTTGCTAGGGGGCCTCTCGGGATTCCTCTCCCGTCGATACCGGGGCCAAAAACCTTTGGTGGAGTCAGGGCCGGAACCGAGGATTCCTCTCAGGGGCTGACATGGATCTTTGAGCATTCTGGAGTCTCCCCAGGGGAGTCAGGCCTCGTCTCGACTGGGGGCATGCACGTGCGCTTTCCTTCCAGGCTGTAGCAGCAATGTCACGCTTCCCGTGGCGTGGATCAAAGGATCTGTGGTTTTCCCTCGAGGCTTTCCATCGAGGCTTTCCCACAGGGCTGTCCCACGTGCCACCATGGTGTGAGTCGATCCTCGGCGTGATAGATGAGCCAGTGCAGGGCAAAGAGGTTCCTCTGGAATGCACTGAGACATCTGGGTGACTCTTGGAATGGTGGTACGACCATGGAGTTCCTCTCGCCTTTCCTGCTGAGAGTGCCTCCTCTTCAGATGCGACGGGAACGCCGGAAATTCTTTCCCGTTGAAAGCAGGGAAAGGATCCCTCATCTCGAGCTACGAGGGGGAAACGGTGCTCCTCTGGATGTGGGCGGGACCATCGTGCTTCCTCTTGAGTGGACACGGGTATGGCGGTGAACTTCTTGAGTTGCAGCAAGGGTGTGAAAGACCCTTTCGAAGTTCCAGAGTTTAGGTGTCATTAGTCTCCAGACGCCTCATCGGAAATAGGCCTCATCTCGCCTGGAAGGGAGAACTTCCTGGATTTCTCGAGTTGCGGCAGGTGTTCTCGAGTTACGATGGGGACCTCAGGGACCCGCCCTGGTGGCCTCAGGAGAGGCCAGTCCCCATGCGAGTTGCTAGGGGGCCTCTCGGGATTACTCTTCCGTCAATACCGGGGCCAAAACCCTTTGGTGGAGTCAGGGCCGGAACCGAGGATTCCTCTCAGGGGCTGACATGGATCTTTGGGTACTTCTGGAGTCTCCCCAGGGGAGTCAGGCCTCGTCTCGAGTGGGGGCATGCACGTGCGCTTTCCTTCCAGGCTGTAGCAGCAATGTCACGCTTCCCGTCGCGTGGATCAAAGGATCTGTGGTTTTCCCTCGAGGCTTTCCCTCGAGGCTTTCCCACAGGGCTGTCCCACGTGCCACCGTGGTGTGAGTCAATCCTCGGCGTGAAAGATGAGCCAGTGCAGGGCAAATAGGTTCCTCTGGAATGCACTGAGATATCTGGGGGACTCTTGGAATGGTGGTACGACCATGGAGTTCCTCTCGCCTTTCCTGTTGAGAGTGCCTCCTCTTGAGATGCGACGGGAACGCCGGGAATTCTTTCCCGTTGAAAGCAGGGAAAGGATCCCTCATCTCGAGCTACGAGGGGGAAACGGTGCTCCTCTGGATGTGGGCGGGACCATCGTGCTTCCTCTTGAGTGGACACGGGTATGGCGGTGAACTTCTTGAGTTGCAGCAAGGGTGTGAAAGACCCTTTCGAAGTTCCAGGGGTTAGGTGTCATTAGTCTCCAGACGCCTCATTGGAAATAGGCCTCATCTCGCCTGGAAGGGAGAATTTCCTGGATTTTCTCGAGTTGCGGCAGGTGTTCTCGAGTTACGACGGGGACCTCAGGAACCCGCCCTTGTGGCCTCAGTAGACGCCAGTCCCCATGTGAGTTGCTAGGGGGCCTCTCGGGATTCCTCTCCCGTCGATAACGGGGCCAAAAACCTTGTGTGGAGTCAGGGCCGGAACCGAGGATTCCTCTTAGGGGCTGCTATGGATCTTTGGGTACATCTGGAGTCTCGTCAGGGGAGACAGGCCTCGTCTCGAGTCGGGGCATGCACGTGCACTTTCCTTCCAGGCTGTAGCAGCAATGTCACGCTTCCCGTCGCGTGGATCAAAGGATCTGTGGTTTTCCCTCGAGGCTTTCCCTCGAGGCTTTCCCACAGGGCTGTCCCACGTGCCACCGTGGTGTGAGTCGATCCTCGGCGTGAAAGATGAGCCAGTGCAGGGCAAAGAGGTTCCTGTTGAATGGACTGAGACATCTGGGGGACTCTTGGATTGGTGGTACGACCATGGAGTTCCTCTCGCCTTTCCTGTTGAGAGTGCCTCCTCTTGAGATGCGACGGGAACGCCGGGAATTCTTTCCCGTTGAAAGCAGGGAAAGGATCCCTCATCTCGAGCTACGAGGGGGAAACGGTGCTCCTCTGGATGTGGGCGGGACCATCGTGCTTCCTCTCGAGTGGACACGGGTATGGCGGTGAACTTCTTGAGTCGCAGCAAGGGTGTGAAAGACCCTTTCGAAGTTCCAGAGGTTAGGTATCATTAGTCTCCAGACGCCTCATCGGAAATAGGCCTCATCTCGCCTGGAAGGGAGAACTTCCTGGATTTTCTCGAGTTGCGGCAGGTGTTCTCGAGTTACGACGGGGACCTCAGGGACCCGCCCTGGTGGCCTCAGGAGAGGCCAGTCCCCATGCGAGTTGCTAGGGGGCCTCTCGGGATTCCTCTCCCGTCGATACCGGGGCCAAAAACCTTGTGTGGAGTCAGGGCCGGAACAGGGGATTCCTCTCAGGGGCTGATATGGATCTTTGGGTACATCTGGAGTCTCGCCAGGGGAGACAGGCCTCGTCTCGAGTCGGGGCATGCACGTGCACTTTCCTTCCAGGCTGTAGCAGCAATGTCACGCTTCCCGTGGCGTGGATCAAAGGATCTGTGGTTTTCCCTCGAGGCTTTCCATCGAGGCTTTCCCACAGGGCTGTCCCACGTGCCACCATGGTGTGAGTCGATCCTCGGCGTGATAGATGAGCCAGTGCAGGGCAAAGAGGTTCCTCTGGAATGCACTGAGACATCTGGGGGACTCTTGGAATGGTGGTACGACCATGGAGTTCCTCTCGCCTTTCCTGCTGAGAGTGCCTCCTCTTCAGATGCGACGGGAACGCCGGGAATTCTTTCCCGTTGAAAGCAGGGAAAGGATCCCTCATCTCGAGCTACGAGGGGGAAACGGTGCTCCTCTGGATGTGGGCGGGACCATCGTGCTTCCTCTTGAGTGGACACGGGTATGGCGGTGAACTTCTTGAGTTGCAGCAAGGGTGTGAAAGACCCTTTCGAAGTTCCAGAGTTTAGGTGTCATTAGTCTCCAGACGCCTCATCGGAAATAGGCCTCATCTCGCCTGGAAGGGAGAACTTCCTGGATTTCTCGAGTTGCGGCAGGTGTTCTCGAGTTACGATGGGGACCTCAGGGACCCGCCCTGGTGGCCTCAGGAGAGGCCAGTCCCCATGCGAGTTGCTAGGGGGCCTCTCGGGATTACTCTTCCGTCGATACCGGGGCCAAAACCCTTTGGTGGAGTCAGGGCCGGAACCGAGGATTCCTCTCAGGGGCTGACATGGATCTTTGGGTACTTCTGGAGTCTCCCCAGGGGAGTCAGGCCTCGTCTCGAGTGGGGGCATGCACGTGCGCTTTCCTTCCAGGCTGTAGCAGCAATGTCACGCTTCCCGTCGCGTGGATCAAAGGATCTGTGGTTTTCCCTCGAGGCTTTCCCTCGAGGCTTTCCCACAGGGCTGTCCCATGTGCCGCCATGGTGTGAGTCGATCCTCGGCGTGAAAGATGAGCCAGTGCAGGGCAAAGAGGTTCCTCTGGAATGCACTGAGACATCTGGGGGACTCTTGGAATGGTGGTACGACCATGGAGTTCCTCTCGCCTTTCCTGTTGAGAGTGCCTCCTCTTGAGATGCGACGGGAACGCCGGGAATTCTTTCCCGTTGAAAGCATGGAAAGGTTCCCTCATCTCGAGCTACGAGGGGGAAACGGTGCTCCTCTGGATGTGGGCGGGACCATCGTGCTTCCTCTCGAGTGGACACGGGTATGGCGGTGAACTTCTTGAGTCGCAGCAAGGGTGTGAAAGACCCTTTCGAAGTTCCAGAGGTTAGGTGTCATTAGTCTCCAGACGCCTCATCGGAAATAGGCCTCATCTCGCCTGGAAGGGAGAACTTCCTGGATTTTCTCGAGTTGCGGCAGGTGTTCTCGAGTTACGACGGGGACCTCAGGGACCCGCCCTGGTGGCCTCAGGAAAGGCCAGTCCCCATGCGAGTTGCTAGGGGGCCTCTCGGGATTCCTCTCCCGTCGATACCGGGTCCAAAAACCTTGTGTGGAGTCAGGGCCGGAACAGGGGATTCCTCTCAGGGGCTGATATGGATCTTTGGGTACATCTGGAGTCTCGCCAGGGGAGACAGGCCTCGTCTCGAGTCGGGGCATGCACGTGCACTTTCCTTCCAGGCTGTATCAGCAATTTCTCGCTTCCCGTCGCGTGGATCAAAGGATCTGTGGTTTTCCCTCGAGGCTTTCCTTCGAGGCTTTCCCACAGGGCTGTCCCACGTGCCACCGTGGTGTGAGTCGATCCTCGGCGTGAAAGATGAGCCAGTGCAGGGCAAAGAGGTTCCTCTGGAATGGACTGAGACACCTGGGGGACTCTTGGAATGGTGGTACGACCATGGAGTTCCTCTCGCCTTTCCTGTTGAGAGTGCCTCCTCTTGAGATGCGACGGGAACACCGGGAATTCTTTCCCGTTGAAAGCAGGGAAAGGATCCCTCATCTCGAGCTACGAGGGGGAACCGGGGCTCCTCTGGATGTGGGCGGGACCATCGTGCTTCCTCTCGAGTGGAGACGGGTATGGCGGTGAACTTCTTGAGTCGCAGCAAGGGTGTGAAAGACCCTTTCGAAGTTCCAGAGGTTAGGTGTCATTAGTCTCCAGACGCCTCATCGGAAATAGGCCTCATCTCGCCTGGAAGGGAGAACTTCCTGGATTTTCTCGAGTTGCGGCAGGTGTTCTCGAGTTACGACGGGGACCACAGGGACCCGCCCTGGTGGCCTCAGGAGAGGCCAGTCCCCATGCGAGTTGCTAGGGGGCCTCTCGGGATTCCTCTCCCGTCGATACCGGGGCCAAAAACCTTGTGTGGAGTCAGGGCCGGAACCGAGGATTCCTCTCAGGGGCTGACATGGATCTTTGGGTACTTCTGGAGTCTCCCCAGGGGAGTCAGGCCTCGTCTCGAGTGGGGGCATGCACGTGCGCTTTCCCTCCAGGCTGTAGCAGCAATGTCACGCTTCTCGTCCCGTGGATCAAAGGATCTGTGGTTTTCCCTCGAGGCTTTCCCACAGGGCTGTCCCACGTGCCACCGTGGTGTGAGTCGATCCTCGGCGTGAAAATGAGCCAGTGCAGAGCAAAGAGGTTCCTCTGGAATGGACTGAGACATCTGGGGGACTCTTGGAATGGTGGTACGACCATGGAGTTCCTCTCGCCTTTCCTGTTGAGAGTGCCTCCTCTTGAGATGCGACGGGAACGCCGGGAATTCTTTCCCGTTGAAAGCAGGGAAAGGATCCCTCATCTCGAGCTACGAGGGGGAAACGGTGCTCCTCTGGATGTGGGCGGGACCATCGTGCTTCCTCTCGAGTGGACACGGGTATGGCGGTGAACTTCTTGAGTCGCAGCAAGGGTGTGAAAGACCCTTTCGAAGTTCCAGAGGTTAGGTGTCATTAGTCTCCAGACGCCTCATCGGAAATAGGCCTCATCTCGCCTGGAAGGGAGAACTTCCTGGATTTTCTCGAGTTGCGGCAGGTGTTCTCGAGTTACGACGGGGACCTCAGGGACCCGCCCTGGTGGCCTCAGGAGAGGCCAGTCCCCATGCGAGTTGCTAGGGGGCCTCTCGGGATTCCTCTCCCGTCGATACCGGGGCCAAAACCCTTTGGTGGAGTCAGGGCCGGAACCGAGGATTCCTCTCATGGGCTGACAAGGATCTTTGAGTACTTCTGGAGTCTCCCCAGGGGAGTCAGGCCTCGTCTCGACTGGGAGCATGCACGTGCGCTTTCCTTCCAGGCTGTAGCAGCAATGTCACCCTTCCCGTGGCGTGGATCAAAGGATCTGTGGTTTTCCCTCGAGGCTTTCCATCGAGGCTTTCCCACAGGGCTGTCCCACGTGCCACCATGGTGTGAGTCGATCCTCGGCGTGATAGATGAGCCAGTGCAGGGCAAAGAGGTTCCTATGGAATGCACTGAGACATCTGGGGGACTCTTGGAATGGTGGTACGACCATGGAGTTCCTCTCGCCTTTCCTGCTGAGAGTGCCTCCTCTTCAGATGCGACGGGAACGCCGGGAATTCTTTCCCGTTGAAAGCAGGGAAAGGATCCCTCATCTCGAGCTACGAGGGGGAAACGGTGCTCCTCTGGATGTGGGCGGGACCATCGTGCTTCCTCTTGAGTGGACACGGGTATGGCGGTGAACTTCTTGAGTTGCAGCAAGGGTGTGAAAGACCCTTTCGAAGTTCCAGAGTTTAGGTGTCATTAGTCTCCAGACGCCTCATCGGAAATAGGCCTCATCTCGCCTGGAAGGGAGAACTTCCTGGATTTCTCGAGTTGCGGCAGGTGTTCTCGAGTTACGATGGGGACCTCAGGGACCCGCCCTGGTGGCCTCAGGAGAGGCCAGTCCCCATGCGAGTTGCTAGGGGGCCTCTCGGGATTACTCTTCCGTCGATACCGGGGCCAAAACCCTTTGGTGGAGTCAGGGCCGGAACCGAGGATTCCTCTCAGGGGCTGACATGGATCTTTGGGTACTTCTGGAGTCTCCCCAGGGGAGTCAGGCCTCGTCTCGAGTGGGGGCATGCACGTGCGCTTTCCTTCCAGGCTGTAGCAGCAATGTCACGCTTCCCGTCACGTGGATCAAAGGATCTGTGGTTTTCCCTCGAGGCTTTCCCTCGAGGCTTTCCCACAGGGCTGTCCCACGTGCCACCGTGGTGTGAGTCAATCCTCGGCGTGAAAGATGAGCCAGTGCAGGGCAAAGAGGTTCCTCTGGAATGCACTGAGACATCTGGGGGACTCTTGGAATGGTGGTACGACCATGGAGTTCCTCTCGCCTTTCCTGTTGAGAGTGCCTCCTCTTGAGATGCGACGGGAACGCCGGGAATTCTTTCCCGTTGAAAGCAGGGAAAGGATCCCTCATCTCGAGCTACGAGGGGGAAACGGTGCTCCTCTGGATGTGGGCGGGACCATCGTGCTTCCTCTCGAGTGGACACGGGTATGGCGGTGAACTTCTTGAGTTGCAGCAAGGGTGTGAAAGACCCTTTCGAAGTTCCAGAGGTTAGGTGTCATTAGTCTCCAGACGCCTCATTGGAAATAGGCCTCATCTCGCCTGGAAGGGAGAACTTCCTGGATTTTCTCGAGTTGCGGCAGGTGTTCTCGAGTTACGACGGGGACCTCAGGAACCCGCCCTGGTGGCCTCAGTAGACGCCAGTCCCCATGTGAGTTGCTAGGGGGCCTCTCGGGATTCCTCTCCCGTCGATACCGGGGCCAAAAACCTTGTGTGGAGTCAGGGACGGAACCGAGGATTCCTCTCAGGGGCTGCTATGGATCTTTGGGTACATCTGGAGTCTCGCCAGGGGAGACAGGCCTCGTCTCGAGTCGGGGCATGCACGTGCACTTTCCTTCCAGGCTGTGGCAGCAATGTCACGCTTCCCGTCGCGTGGATCAAAGGATCTGTGGTTTTCCCTCGAGGCTTTCCCTCGAGGCTTTCCCACAGGGCTGTCCCACGTGCCACCGTGGTGTGAGTCGATCCTCGGCGTGAAAGATGAGCCAGTGCAGGGCAAAGAGGTTCCTCTGGAATGGACTGAGACATCTGGGGGACTCTTGGAATGGTGGTACAACCATGGAGTTCCTCTCGCCTTTCCTGTTGAGAGTGCCTCCTCTTGAGATGCGACGGGAACGCCGGGAATTCTTTCCCGTTGAAAGCAGGGAAAGGATCCCTCATCTCGAGCTACGAGGGGGAACCGGGGCTCCTCTGGATGTGGGCGGGACCATCGTGCTTCCTCTCGAGTGGAGACGGGTATGGCGGTGAACTTCTTGAGTCGCAGCAAGGGTGTGAAAGACCCTTTCGAAGTTCCAGAGGTTAGGTGTCATTAGTCTCCAGACGCCTCTTCGGAAATAGGCCTCATCTCGCCTGGAAGGGAGAACTTCCTGGATTTTCTCGAGTTGCGGCAGGTGTTCTCGAGTTACGACGGGGACCAAAGGGACCCGCCCTGGTGGCCTCAGGAGAGGCCAGTCCCCATGCGAGTTGCTAGGGGGCCTCTCGGGATTCCTCTCCCGTCGATACCGGGGCCAAAAACCTTGTGTGGAGTCAGGGCCGGAACCGAGGATTCCTCTCAGGGGCTGACATGGATCTTTGGGTACTTCTGGAGTCTCCCCAGGGGAGTCAGGCCTCGTCTCGAGTGGGGGCATGCACGTGCGCTTTCCTTCCAGGCTGTAGCAGCAATGTCACGCTTCTCGTCCCGTGGATCAAAGGATCTGTGGTTTTCCCTCGAGGCTTTCCCACAGGGCTGTCCCACGTGCCACCGTGGTGTGAGTCGATCCTCGGCGTGAAAGATGAGCCAGTGCAGGGCAAAGAGGTTCCTCTGGAATGGACTGAGACATCTGGGGGACTCTTGGAATGGTGGTACGACCATGGAGTTCCTCTCGCCTTTCCTGTTGAGAGTGCCTCCTCTTGAGATGCGACGGGAACGCCGGGAATTCTTTCCCGTTGAAAGCAGGGAAAGGATCCCTCATCTCGAGCTACGAGGGGGAAACGGTGCTCCTCTGGATGTGGGCGGGACCATCGTGCTTCCTCTCGAGTGGACACGGGTATGGCGGTGAACTTCTTGAGTCGCAGCAAGGGTGTGAAAGACCCTTTCGAAGTTCCAGAGGTTAGGTGTCATTAGTCTCCAGACGCCTCATTGGAAATAGGCCTCATCTCGCCTGGAAGGGAGAACTTCCTGGATTTTCTCGAGTTGCGGCAGGTGTTCTCGAGTTACGACGGGGACCTCAGGGACCCGCCCTGGTGGCCTCAGGAGAGGCCAGTCCCCATGCGAGTTGCTAGGGGGCCTCTCGGGATTCCTCTCCCGTCGATACCGGGGCCAAAACCCTTTGGTGGAGTCAGGGCCGGAACCGAGGATTCCTCTCATGGGCTGACATGGATCTTTGAGTACTTCTGGAGTCTCCCCAGGGGAGTCAGGCCTCGTCTCGACTGGGGGCATGCACGTGCGCTTTCCTTCCAGGCTGTAGCAGCAATGTCACGCTTCCCGTGGCGTGGATCAAAGGATCTGTGGTTTTCCCTCGAGGCTTTCCATCGAGGCTTTCCCACAGGGCTGTCCCACGTGCCACCATGGTGTGAGTCGATCCTCGGCGTGATAGATGAGCCAGTGCAGGGCAAAGAGGTTCCTCTGGAATGCACTGAGACATCTGGGGGACTCTTGGAATGGTGGTACGACCATGGAGTTCCTCTCGCCTTTCCTGCTGAGAGTGCCTCCTCTTCAGATGCGACGGGAACGCCGGGAATTCTTTCCCGTTGAAAGCAGGGAAAGGATCCCTCATCTCGAGCTACGAGGGGGAAACGGTGCTCCTCTGGATGTGGGCGGGACCATCGTGCTTCCTCTTGAGTGGACACGGGTATGGCGGTGAACTTCTTGAGTTGCAGCAAGGGTGTGAAAGACCCTTTCGAAGTTCCAGAGGTTAGGTGTCATTAGTCTCCAGACGCCTCATCGGAAATAGGCCTCATCTCGCCTGGAAGGGAGAACTTCCTGGATTTCTCGAGTTGCGGCAGGTGTTCTCGAGTTACGATGGGGACCTCAGGGACCCGCCCTGGTGGCCTCAGGAGAGGCCAGTCCCCATGCCAGTTGCTAGGGGGCCTCTCGGGATTACTCTTCCGTCGATACCGGGGCCAAAACCCTTTGGTGGAGTCAGGGCCGGAACCGAGGATTCCTCTCAGGGGCTGACATGGATCTTTGGGTACTTCTGGAGTCTCCCCAGGGGAGTCAGGCCTCGTCTCGAGTGGGGGCATGCACGTGCGCTTTCCTTCCAGGCTGTAGCAGCAATGTCACGCTTCCCGTCGCGTGGATCAAAGGATCTGTGGTTTTCCCTCGAGGCTTTCCCTCGAGGCTTTCCCACAGGGCTGTCCCACGTGCCACCGTGGTGTGAGTCAATCCTCGGCGTGAAAGATGAGCCAGTGCAGGGCAAATAGGTTCCTCTGGAATGCACTGAGACATCTGGGGGACTCTTGGAATGGTGGTACGACCATGGAGTTCCTCTCGCCTTTCCTGTTGAGAGTGCCTCCTCTTGAGATGCGACGGGAACGCCGGGAATTCTTTCCCGTTGAAAGCAGGGAAAGGATCCCTCATCTCGAGCTACGAGGGGGAAACGGTGCTCCTCTGGATGTGGGCGGGACCATCATGCTTCCTCTCGAGTGGACACGGGTATGGCGGTGAACTTCTTGAGTTGCAGCAAGGGTGTGAAAGACCCTTTCGAAGTTCCAGAGGTTAGGTGTCATTAGTCTCCAGACGCCTCATTGGAAATAGGCCTCATCTCGCCTGGAAGGGAGAATTTCCTGGATTTTCTCGAGTTGCGGCAGGTGTTCTCGAGTTACGACGGGGACCTCAGGAACCCGCCCTGGTGGCCTCAGTAGACGCCAGTCCCCATGTGTGTTGCTAGGGGGCCTCTCGGGATTCCTCTCCCGTCGATACCGGGGCCAAAAACCTCGTGTGGAGTCAGGGCCGGAACCGAGGATTCCTCTCAGGGGCTGCTATGGATCTTTGGGTACATCTGGAGTCTCGCCAGGGGAGACAGGCCTCGTCTCGAGTCGGGGCATGCACGTGCACTTTCCTTCCAGGCTGTAGCAGCAATGTCACGCTTCCCGTCGCGTGGATCAAAGGATCTGTGGTTTTCCCTCGAGGCTTTCCCTCGAGGCTTTCCCACAGGGCTGTCCCACGTGCCACCGTGGTGTGAGTCGATCCTCGGCGTGAAAGATGAGCCAGTGCAGGGCAAAGAGGTTCCTCTTGAATGGACTGAGACATCTGGGGGACTCTTGGAATGGTGGTACGACCATGGAGTTCCTCTCGCCTTTCCTGTTGAGAGTGCCTCCTCTTGAGATGCGACGGGAACGCCGGGAATTCTTTCCCGTTGAAAGCAGGGAAAGGATCCCTCATCTCGAGCTACGAGGGGGAAACGGTGCTCCTCTGGATGTGGGCGGGACCATCGTGCTTCCTCTCGAGTGGACACGGGTATGGCGGTGAACTTCTTGAGTCGCAGCAAGGGTGTGAAAGACCCTTTCGAAGTTCCAGAGGTTAGGTATCATTAGTCTCCAGACGCCTCATCAGAAATAGGCCTCATCTCGCCTGGAAGGGAGAACTTCCTGGATTTTCTCGAGTTGCGGCAGGTGTTCTCGAGTTACGACGGGGACCTCAGGGACCCGCCCTGGTGGCCTCAGGAGAGGCCAGTCCCCATGCGAGTTGCTAGGGGGCCTCTCGGGATTCCTCTCCCGTCGATACCGGGGCCAAAAACCTTGTGTGGAGTCAGGGCCGGAACAGGGGATTCCTCTCAGGGGCTGATATGGATCTTTGGGTACATCTGGAGTCTCGCCAGGGGAGACAGGCCTCGTCTCGAGTCGGGGCATGCACGTGCACTTTCCTTCCAGGCTGTATCAGCAATGTCACGCTTCCCGTCGCGTGGATCAAAGGATCTGTGGTTTTCCCTCGAGGCTTTCCTTTGAGGCTTTCCCACAGGGCTGTCCCACGTGCCACCGTGGTGTGAGTCGATCCTCGGCGTGAAAGATGAGCCAGTGCAGGGCAAAGAGGTTCCTCTGGAATGGACTGAGACATCTGGGGGACTCTTGGAATGGTGGTACGACCATGGAGTTCCTCTCGCCTTTCCTGTTGAGAGTGCCTCCTCTTGAGATGCGACGGGAACGCCGGGAATTCTTTCCCGTTGAAAGCAGGGAAAGGATCCCTCATCTCGAGCTACGAGGGGGAAACGGGGCTCCTATGGATGTGGGCGGGACCATCGTGCTTCCTCTCGAGTGGAGACGGGTATGGCGGTGAACTTTTTGAGTCGCAGCAAGGGTGTGAAAGACCCTTTCGAAGTTCCAGAGGTTAGGTGTCATTAGTCTCCAGACGCCTCATCGGAAATAGGCCTCATCTCGCCTGGAAGGGAGAACTTCCTGGATTTCCTCGAGTTGCGGCAGGTGTTCTCGAGTTACGACGGGGACCTCAGGGACCCGCCCTGGTGGCCTCAGGAGAGGCCAGTCCCCATGCGAGTTGCTAGGGGGCCTCTCGGGATTCCTCTCCCGTCGATACCGGGGCCAAAAACCTTGTGTGGAGTCAGGGCCGAAACCGAGGATTCCTCTCAGGGGCTGACATGGATCTTTGGGTACTTCTGGAGTCTCCCCAGGGGAGTCAGGCCTCGTCTCGAGTGGGGGCATGCACGTGCGCTTTCCTTCCAGGCTGTAGCAGCAATGTCACGCTTCCCGTCGCGTGGATCAAAGGATCTGTGGTTTTCCCTCGAGGCTTTCCCTCGAGGCTTTCCCACAGGGCTGTCCCACGTGCCACCGTGGTGTGAGTCGATCCTCGGCGTGAAAGATGAGCCAGTGCAGGGCAAAGAGGTTCCTCTGGAATGGACTGAGACATCTGGGGGACTCTTGGAATGGTGGTACGACCATGGAGTTCCTCTCGCCTTTCCTGTTGAGAGTGCCTCCTCTTGAGATGCGACGGGAACGCCGGGAATTCTTTCCCGTTGAAAGCAGGGAAAGGATCCCTCATCTCGAGCTACGAGGGGGAAACGGTGCTCCTCTGGATGTGGGCGGGACCATCGTGCTTCCTCTCGAGTGGACACGGGTATGGCGGTGAACTTCTTGAGTCGCAGCAAGGGTGTGAAAGACCCTTTCGAAGTTCCAGAGGTTAGGTATCATTAGTCTCCAGACGCCTCATCGGAAATAGGCCTCATCTCGCCTGGAAGGGAGAACTTCCTGGATTTTCTCGAGTTGCGGCAGGTGTTCTCGAGTTACGACGGGGACCTCAGGGACCCGCCCTGGTGGCCTCAGGAGAGGCCAGTCCCCATGCGAGTTGCTAGGGGGCCTCTCGGGATTCCTCTCCCGTCGATACCGGGGCCAAAAACCTTGTGTGGAGTCAGGGCCGGAACAGGGGATTCCTCTCAGGGGCTGATATGGATCTTTGGGTACATCTGGAGTCTCGCCAGGGGAGACAGGCCTCGTCTCGAGTCGGGGCATGCACGTGCACTTTCCTTCCAGGCTGTATCAGCAATGTCACGCTTCCCGTCGCGTGGATCAAAGGATCTGTGGTTTTCCCTCGAGGCTTTCCTTTGAGGCTTTCCCACAGGGCTGTCCCACGTGCCACCGTGGTGTGAGTCGATCCTCGGCGTGAAAGATGAGCCAGTGCAGGGCAAAGAGGTTCCTCTGGAATGGACTGAGACATCTGGGGGACTCTTGGAATGGTGGTACGACCATGGAGTTCCTCTCGCCTTTCCTGTTGAGAGTGCCTCCTCTTGAGATGCGACGGGAACGCCGGGAATTCTTTCCCGTTGAAAGCAGGGAAAGGATCCCTCATCTCGAGCTACGAGGGGGAACCGGGGCTCCTATGGATGTGGGCGGGACCATCGTGCTTCCTCTCGAGTGGAGACGGGTATGGCGGTGAACTTTTTGAGTCGCAGCAAGGGTGTGAAAGACCCTTTCGAAGTTCCAGAGGTTAGGTGTCATTAGTCTCCAGACGCCTCATCGGAAATAGGCCTCATCTCGCCTGGAAGGGAGAACTTCCTGGATTTTCTCGAGTTGCGGCAGGTGTTCTCGAGTTACGACGGGGACCTCAGGGACCCGCCCTGGTGGCCTCAGGAGAGGCCAGTCCCCATGCGAGTTGCTAGGGGGCCTCTCGGGATTCCTCTCCCGTCGATACCGGGGCCAAAAACCTTGTGTGGAGTCAGGGCCGGAACCGAGGATTCCTCTCAGGGGCTGACATGGATCTTTGGGTACTTCTGGAGTCTCCCCAGGGGAGTCAGGCCTCGTCTCGAGTGGGGGCATGCACGTGCGCTTTCCTTCCAGGCTGTAGCAGCAATGTCACGCTTCACGTCGCGTGGATCAAAGGATCTGTGGTTTTCCCTCGAGGCTTTCCCACAGGGCTGTCCCACGTGCCACCGTGGTGTGAGTCGATCCTCGGCGTGAAAGATGAGCCAGTGCAGGGCAAAGAGGTTCCTCTGGAATGGACTGAGACATCTGGGGGACTCTTGGAATGGTGGTACGACCATGGAGTTCCTCTCGCCTTTCCTGTTGAGAGTGCCTCCTCTTGAGATGCGACGGGAACGCCGGGAATTCTTTCCCGTTGAAAGCAGGGAAAGGATCCCTCATCTCGAGCTACGAGGGGGAAACGGTGCTCCTCTGGATGTGGGCGGGACCATCGTGCTTCCTCTCGAGTGGACACGGGTATGGCGGTGAACTTCTTGAGTCGCAGCAAGGGTGTGAAAGACCCTTTCGAAGTTCCAGAGGTTAGGTGTCATTAGTCTCCAGACGCCTCATCGGAAATAGGCCTCATCTCGCCTGGAAGGGAGAACTTCCTGGATTTTCTCGAGTTGCGGCAGGTGTTCTCGAGTTATGACGGGGACCTCAGGGACCCGCCCTGGTGGCCTCAGGAGAGGCCAGTCCCCATGCGAGTTGCTAGGGGGCCTCTCGGGATTCCTCTCCCGTCGATACCGGGGCCAAAAACCTTTGGTGGAGTCAGGGCCGGAACCGAGGATTCCTCCCATGGGCTGACATGGATCTTTGAGTACTTCTGGAGTCTCCCCAGGGGAGTCAGGCCTCGTCTCGACTGGGGGCATGCACGTGCGCTTTCCTTCCAGGCTGTAGCAGCAATGTCACGCTTCCCGTGGCGTGGATCAAAGGATCTGTGGTTTTCCCTCGAGGCTTTCCATCGAGGCTTTCCCACAGGGCTGTCCCACGTGCCACCATGGTGTGAGTCGATCCTCGGCGTGATAGATGAGCCAGTGCAGGGCAAAGAGGTTCCTCTGGAATGCACTGAGACATCTGGGGGACTCTTGGAATGGTGGTACGACCATGGAGTTCCTCTCGCCTTTACTGCTGAGAGTGCCTCCTCTTGAGATGCGACGGGAACGCCGGGAATTCTTTCCCGTTGAAAGCAGGGAAAGGATCCCTCATCTCGAGCTACGAGGGGGAAACGGTGCTCCTCTGGATGTGGGCGGGACCATCGTGCTTCCTCTTGAGTGGACACGGGTATGGCGGTGAACTTCTTGAGTTGCAGCAAGGGTGTGAAAGACCCTTTCGAAGTTCCAGAGTTTAGGTGTCATTAGTCTCCAGACGCCTCATCGGAAATAGGCCTCATCTCGCCTGGAAGGGAGAACTTCCTGGATTTCTCGAGTTGCGGCAGGTGTTCTCGAGTTACGATGGGGACCTCAGGGACCCGCCCTGGTGGCCTCAGGAGAGGCCAGTCCCCATGCGAGTTGCTAGGGGGCCTCTCGGGATTACTCTTCCGTCGATACCGGGGCCAAAACCCTTTGGTGGAGTCAGGGCCGGAACCGAGGATTCCTCTCAGGGGCTGACATGGATCTTTGGGTACTTCTGGAGTCTCCCCAGGGGAGTCAGGCCTCGTCTCGAGTGGGGGCATGCACGTGCGCTTTCCTTCCAGACTGTAGCAGCAATGTCACGCTTCCCGTCGCGTGGATCAAAGGATCTGTGGTTTTCCCTCGAGGCTTTCCCTCGAGGCTTTCCCACAGGGCTGTCCCACGTGCCACCGTGGTGTGAGTCAATCCTCGGCGTGAAAGATGAGCCAGTGCAGGGCAAAGAGGTTCCTCTGGAATGCACTGAGACATCTGGGGGACTCTTGGAATGGTGGTACGACCATGGAGTTCCTCTCGCCTTTCCTGTTGAGAGTGCCTCCTCTTGAGATGCGACGGGAACGCCGGGAATTCTTTCCCGTTGAAAGCAGGGAAAGGATCCCTCATCTCGAGCTACGAGGGGGAAACGGTGCTCCTCTGGATGTGGGCGGGACCATCGTGCTTCCTCTTGAGTGGACACGGGTATGGCGGTGAACTTCTTGAGTTGCAGCAAGGGTGTGAAAGACCCTTTCGAAGTTCCAGAGGTTAGGTGTCATTAGTCTCCAGACGCCTCATTGGAAATAGGCCTCATCTCGCCTGGAAGGGAGAATTTCCTGGATTTTCTCGAGTTGCGGCAGGTGTTCTCGAGTTACGACGGGGACCTCAGGAACACGCCCTGGTGGCCTCAGTAGACGCCAGTCCCCATGTGAGTTGTTAGGGGGCCTCTCGGGATTCCTCTCCCGTCGATACCGGGGCCAAAAACCTTGTGTGGAGTCAGGGCCGGAACCGAGGATTCCTCTCAGGGGCTGCTATGGATCTTTGGGTACATCTGGAGTCTCGCCAGGGGAGACAGGCCTCGTCTCGAGTCGGGGCATGCACGTGCACTTTCCTTCCAGGCTGTAGCAGCAATGTCACGCTTCCCGTCGCGTGGATCAAAGGATCTGTGGTTTTCCCTCGAGGCTTTCCCTCGAGGCTTTCCCACAGGGCTGTCCCACGTGCCACCGTGGTGTGAGTCGATCCTCGGCGTGAAAGATGAGCCAGTGCAGGGCAAAGAGGTTCCTCTGGAATGGACTGAGACATCTGGGGGACTCTTGGAATGGTGGTACGACCATGGAGTTCCTCTCGCCTTTCCTGTTGAGAGTGCCTCCTCTTGAGATGCGACGGGAACGCCGGGAATTCTTTCCCGTTGAAAGCAGGGAAAGGATCCCTCATCTCGAGCTACGAGGGGGAAACGGTGCTCCTCTGGATGTGGGCGGGACCATCGTGCTTCCTCTCGAGTGGACACGGGTATGGCGGTGAACTTCTTGAGTCGCAGCAAGGGTGTGAAAGACCCTTTCGAAGTTCCAGAGGTTAGGTGTCATTAGTCTCCAGACGCCTCATCGGAAATAGGCCTCATCTCGCCTGGAAGGGAGAACTTCCTGGATTTTCTCGAGTTGCGGCAGGTGTTCTCGAGTTACGACGGGGACCTCAGGGACCCGCCCTGGTGGCCTCAGGAGAGGCCAGTCCCCATGTGAGTTGCTAGGGGGCCTCTCGGGATTCCTCTCCCATCGATACCGGGGCCAAAAACCTTGTGTGGAGTCAGGGCCGGATCCGAGGATTCCTCTCAGGGGCTGATATGGATCTTTGGGTACATCTGGAGTCTCGCCAGGGGAGACAGGCCTCGTCTCGAGTCGGGGCATGCACGTGCACTTTCCTTCCAGGCTGTAGCAGCAATGTCACGCTTCCCGTCGCGTGGATCAAAGGATCTGTGGTTTTCCCTCGAGGCTTTCCCTCGAGGCTTTCCCACAGGGCTGTCCCACGTGCCACCGTGGTGTGAGTCGATCCTCGGCGTGAAAGATGAGCCAGTGCAGGGCAAAGAGCTTCCTCTGGAATGGACTGAGACATCTGGGGGACTCTTGGAATGGTGGTACGACCATGGAGTTCCTCTCGCCTTTCCTGTTGAGAGTGCCTCCTCTTGAGATGCGACGGGAATGCCGGGAATTCTTTCCCGTTGAAAGCAGGGAAAGGATCCCTCATCTCGAGCTACGAGGGGGAAACGGGGCTCCTCTGGATGTGGGGGGGACCATCGTGCTTCCTCTCAAGTGGAGACGGGTATGGCGGTGAACTTCTTAAGTTGCAGCAAGGGTGTGAAAGACCCTTTCGAAGTTCCAGAGTTTAGGTGTCATTAGTCTCCAGACGCCTCATCGGAAATAGGCCTCATCTCGCCTGGAAGGGAGAACTTCCTGGATTTTCTCAAGTTGCGGCAGGTGTTCTCGAGTTACGACGGGGACCTCAGGGACCCGCCCTGGTGGCCTCAGGAGAGGCCAGTCCCCATGCGAGTTGCTAGGGGGCCTCTCGGGATTCCTCTCCCGTCGATACCGGGGCCAAAAACCTTGTGTGGAGTCAGGGCCGGAACAGGGGATTCCTCTCAGGGGCTGATATGGATCTTTGGGTACATCTGGAGTCTCGCCAGGGGAGACAGGCCTCGTCTCGAGTCGGGGCATGCACGTGCACTTTCCTTCCAGGCTGTATCAGCAATGTCACGCTTCCCGTCGCGTGGATCAAAGGATCTGTGGTTTTCCCTCGAGGCTTTCCTTTGAGGCTTTCCCACAGGGCTGTCCCACGTGCCACCGTGGTGTGAGTCGATCCTCGGCGTGAAAGATGAGCCAGTGCAGGGCAAAGAGGTTCCTCTGGAATGGACTGAGACATCTGGGGGACTCTTGGAATGGTGGTACGACCATGGAGTTCCTCTCGCCTTTCCTGTTGAGAGTGCCTCCTCTTGAGATGCGACGGGAACGCCGGGAATTCTTTCCCGTTGAAAGCAGGGAAAGGATCCCTCATCTCGAGCTACGAGGGGGAACCGGGGCTCCTATGGATGTGGGCGGGACCATCGTGCTTCCTCTCGAGTGGAGACGGTTATGGCGGTGAACTTTTTGAGTCGCAGCAAGGGTGTGAAAGACCCTTTCGAAGTTCCAGAGGTTAGGTGTCATTAGTCTCCAGACGCCTCATCGGAAATAGGCCTCATCTCGCCTGGAAGGGAGAACTTCCTGGATTTTCTCGAGTTGCGGCAGGTGTTCTCGAGTTACGACGGGGACCTCAGGGACCCGCCCTGGTGGCCTCAGGAGAGGCCAGTCCCCATGCGAGTTGCTAGGGGGCCTCTCGGGATTCCTCTCCCGTCGATACCGGGGCCAAAAACCTTGTGTGGAGTCAGGGCCGGAACCGAGGATTCCTCTCAGGGGCTGACATGGATCTTTGGGTACTTCTGGAGTCTCCCCAGGGGAGTCAGGCCTCGTCTCGAGTGGGGGCATGCACGTGCGCTTTCCTTCCAGGCTGTAGCAGCAATGTCACGCTTCACGTCGCGTGGATCAAAGGATCTGTGGTTTTCCCTCGAGGCTTTCCCACAGGGCTGTCCCACGTGCCACCGTGGTGTGAGTCGATCCTCGGCGTGAAAGATGAGCCAGTGCAGGGCAAAGAGGTTCCTCTGGAATGGACTGAGACATCTGGGGGACTCTTGGAATGGTGGTACGACCATGGAGTTCCTCTCGCCTTTCCTGTTGAGAGTGCCTCCTCTTGAGATGCGACGGGAACGCCGGGAATTCTTTCCCGTTGAAAGCAGGGAAAGGATCCCTCATCTCGAGCTACGAGGGGGAAACGGTGCTCCTCTGGATGTGGGCGGGACCATCGTGCTTCCTCTCGAGTGGACACGGGTATGGCGGTGAACTTCTTGAGTCGCAGCAAGGGTGTGAAAGACCCTTTCGAAGTTCCAGAGGTTAGGTGTCATTAGTCTCCAGACGCCTCATCGGAAATAGGCCTCATCTCGCCTGGAAGGGAGAACTTCCTGGATTTTCTCGAGTTGCGGCAGGTGTTCTCGAGTTACGACGGGGACCTCAGGGACCCGCCCTGGTGGCCTCAGGAGAGGCCAGTCCCCATGAGAGTTGCTAGGGGGCCTCTCGGGATTCCTCTCCCGTCGATACCGGGGCCAAAAACCTTTGGTGGAGTCAGGGCCGGAACCGAGGATTCCTCCCATGGGCTGACATGGATCTTTGAGTACTTCTGGAGTCTCCCCAGGGGAGTCAGGCCTCGTCTCGACTGGGGGCATGCACGTGCGCTTTCCTTCCAGGCTGTAGCAGCAATGTCACGCTTCCCGTGGCGTGGATCAAAGGATCTGTGGTTTTCCCTCGAGGCTTTCCATCGAGGCTTTCCCACAGGGCTGTCCCACGTGCCACCATGGTGTGAGTCGATCCTCGGCGTGATAGATGAGCCAGTGCAGGGCAAAGAGGTTCCTCTGGAATGCACTGAGACATCTGGGGGACTCTTGGAATGGTGGTACGACCATGGAGTTCCTCTCGCCTTTCCTGCTGAGAGTGCCTCCTCTTGAGATGCGACGGGAACGCCGGGAATTCTTTCCCGTTGAAAGCAGGGAAAGGATCCCTCATCTCGAGCTACGAGGGGGAAACGGTGCTCCTCTGGATGTGGGCGGGACAATCGTGCTTCCTCTTGAGTGGACACGGGTATGGCGGTGAACTTCTTGAGTTGCAGCAAGGGTGTGAAAGACCCTTTCGAAGTTCCAGAGTTTAGGTGTCATTAGTCTCCAGACGCCTCATCGGAAATAGGCCTCATCTCGCCTGGAAGGGAGAACTTCCTGGATTTCTCGAGTTGCGGCAGGTGTTCTCGAGTTACGATGGGGACCTCAGGGACCCGCCCTGGTGGCCTCAGGAGAGGCCAGTCCCCATGCGAGTTGCTAGGGGGCCTCTCGGGATTACTCTTCCGTCGATACCGGGGCCAAAACCCTTTGGTGGAGTCAGGGCCGGAACCGAGGATTCCTCTCAGGGGCTGACATGGATCTTTGGGTACTTCTGGAGTCTCCCCAGGGGAGTCAGGCCTCGTCTCGAGTGGGGGCATGCACGTGCGCTTTCCTTCCAGACTGTAGCAGCAATGTCACGCTTCCCGTCGCGTGGATCAAAGGATCTGTGGTTTTCCCTCGAGGCTTTCCCTCGAGGCTTTCCCACAGGGCTGTCCCACGTGCCACCGTGGTGTGAGTCAATCCTCGGCGTGAAAGATGAGCCAGTGCAGGGCAAAGAGGTTCCTCTGGAATGCACTGAGACATCTGGGGGACTCTTGGAATGGTGGTACGACCATGGAGTTCCTCTCGCCTTTCCTGTTGAGAGTGCCTCCTCTTGAGATGCGACGGGAACGCCGGGAATTCTTTCCCGTTGAAAGCAGGGAAAGGATCCCTCATCTCGAGCTACGAGGGGGAAACGGTGCTCCTCTGGATGTGGGCGGGACCATCGTGCTTCCTCTTGAGTGGACACGGGTATGGCGGTGAACTTCTTGAGTTGCAGCAAGGGTGTGAAAGACCCTTTCGAAGTTCCAGAGGTTAGGTGTCATTAGTCTCCAGACGCCTCATTGGAAATAGGCCTCATCTCGCCTGGAAGGGAGAATTTCCTGGATTTTCTCGAGTTGCGGCAGGTGTTCTCGAGTTACGACGGGGACCTCAGGAACCCGCCCTGGTGGCCTCAGTAGACGCCAGTCCCCATGTGAGTTGTTAGGGGGCCTCTCGGGATTCCTCTCCCGTCGATACCGGGGCCAAAAACCTTGTGTGGAGTCAGGGCCGGAACCGAGGATTCCTCTCAGGGGCTGCTATGGATCTTTGGGTACATCTGGAGTCTCGCCAGGGGAGACAGGCCTCGTCTCGAGTCGGGGCATGCACGTGCACTTTCCTTCCAGGCTGTAGCAGCAATGTCACGCTTCCCGTCGCGTGGATCAAAGGATCTGTGGTTTTCCCTCGAGGCTTTCCCTCGAGGCTTTCCCACAGGGCTGTCCCACGTGCCACCGTGGTGTGAGTCGATCCTCGGCGTGAAAGATGAGCCAGTGCAGGGCAAAGAGGTTCCTCTTGAATGGACTGAGACATCTGGGGGACTCTTGGAATGGTGGTACGACCATGGAGTTCCTCTCGCCTTTCCTGTTGAGAGTGCCTCCTCTTGAGATGCGACGGGAACGCCGGGAATTCTTTCCCGTTGAAAGCAGGGAAAGGATCCCTCATCTCGAGCTACGAGGGGGAAACGGTGCTCCTCTGAATGTGGGCGGGACCATCGTGCTTCCTCTCGAGTGGACACGGGTATGGCGGTGAACTTCTTGAGTCGCAGCAAGGGTGTGAAAGACCCTTTCGAAGTTCCAGAGGTTAGGTGTCATTAGTCTCCAGACGCCTCATCGGAAATAGGCCTCATCTCGCCTGGAAGGGAGAACTTCCTGGATTTTCTCGAGTTGCGGCAGGTGTTCTCGAGTTACGACGGGGACCTCAGGGACCCGCCCTGGTGGCCTCAGGAGAGGCCAGTCCCCATGTGAGTTGCTAGGGGGCCTCTCGGGATTCCTCTCCCATCGATACCGGGGCCAAAAACCTTGTGTGGAGTCAGGGCCGGATCCGAGGATTCCTCTCAGGGGCTGATATGGATCTTTGGGTACATCTGGAGTCTCGCCAGGGGAGACAGGCCTCGTCTCGAGTCGGGGCATGCACGTGCACTTTCCTTCCAGGCTGTAGCAGCAATGTCACGCTTCCCGTCGCGTGGATCAAAGGATCTGTGGTTTTCCCTCGAGGCTTTCCCTCGAGGCTTTCCCACAGGGCTGTCCCACGTGCCACCGTGGTGTGAGTCGATCCTCGGCGTGAAAGATGAGCCAGTGCAGGGCAAAGAGCTTCCTCTGGAATGGACTGAGACATCTGGGGGACTCTTGGAATGGTGGTACGACCATGGAGTTCCTCTCGCCTTTCCTGTTGAGAGTGCCTCCTCTTGAGATGCGACGGGAATGCCGGGAATTCTTTCCCGTTGAAAGCAGGGAAAGGATCCCTCATCTCGAGCTACGAGGGGGAAACGGGGCTCCTCTGGATGTGGGGGGGACCATCGTGCTTCCTCTCAAGTGGAGACGGGTATGGCGGTGAACTTCTTAAGTTGCAGCAAGGGTGTGAAAGACCCTTTCGAAGTTCCAGAGTTTAGGTGTCATTAGTCTCCAGACGCCTCATCGGAAATAGGCCTCATCTCGCCTGGAAGGGAGAACTTCCTGGATTTTCTCAAGTTGCGGCAGGTGTTCTCGAGTTACGACGGGGACCTCAGGGACCCGCCCTGGTGGCCTCAGGAGAGGCCAGTCCCCATGCGAGTTGCTAGGGGGCCTCTCGGGATTCCTCTCCCGTCGATACCGGGGCCAAAAACATTTGGTGGAGACAGGGCCGGAACCGAGGATTCCTCTCAGGGGCTGACATGGATCTTTGGGTACTTCTGGAGTCTCCCCAGGGGAGTCAGGCCTCGTCTCGAGTGGGGGCATGCACGTGCGCTTTCCTTCCAGGCTGTAGCAGCAATGTCACGCTTCCCGTGGCGTGGATCAAAGGATCTGTGGTTTTCCCTCGAGGCTTTCCCTCGAGGCTTTCCCACAGGGCTGTCCCACGTGCCACCGTGGTGTGAGTCGATCCTCGGCGTGAAAGATGTGCCAGTGCAGGGCAAAGAGGTTCCTCTGGAATGGACTGAGACATCTGGGGGACTCTTGGAATGGTGGTACGACCATGGAGTTCCTCTCGCCTTTCCTGTTGAGAGTGCCTGCTCTTGAGATGCGACGTGAACGCCGGGAATTCTTTCCTGTTGAAAGCAGGGAAAGGATCCCTCATCTCGAGCTACGAGGGGGAAACGGTGCTCCTCTGGATGTGGGCGGGACCATCGTGCTTCCTCTTGAGTGGACACGGGTATGGCGGTGAACTTCTTGAGTTGCAGCAAGGGTGTGAAAGACTCGTTCGAAGTTCCAGAGGTTAGGTGTCATTAGTCTCCAGACGCCTCATCGGAAATAGGCCTCATCTCGCCTGGAAGGGAGAACTTCCTGGATTTTCTCGAGTTGCGGCAGGTGTTCTCGAGTTACGACGGGGACCTCAGGGACCCGCCCTGGTGGCCTCAGGAGACGCCAGTCCCCATGCCAGTTGCTAGGGGGCCTCTCGGTATTGCTCTCCCGTCGATACTGGGGCCAAAAACCTTGTGTGGAGTCAGGGCCGGAACCGAGGATTCCTCTCAGGGGCTGACATGGATCTTTGGGTACATCTGGAGTCTCGCCAGGGGAGACAGGCCTCGTCTCGAGTCGGGGCATGCACGTGCACTTTCCTTCCAGGCTGTAGCAGCAATGTCACGCTTCCCGTGGCGTGGATCAAAGGATCTGTGGTTTTCCCTCGAGGCTTTCCCTCGAGGCTTTCCCACAGGGCTGTCCCACGTGCCACCGTGGTGTGAGTCGATCCTCGGCGTGAAAGATGAGCCAGTACAGGGCAAAGAGGTTCCTCTGGAATGGACTGAGACATCTGGGGGACTCTTGGAATGGTGGTACGACCATGGAGTTCCTCTCGCCTTTCCTGTTGAGAGTGCCTCCTCTTGAGATGCGACGGGAATGCCGGGAATTCTTTCCCGTTGAAAGCAGGGAAAGGATCCCTCATCTCGAGCTACGAGGGGGAAACGGTGCTCCTCTGGATGTGGGCGGGACCATCGTGCTTCCTCTCGAGTGGACACGGGTATGGCGGTGAACTTCTTGAGTCGCAGCAAGGGTGTGAAAGACCCTTTCGAAGTTCCAGAAGTTAGGTGTCATTAGTCTCCAGACGCCTCATCGGAAATAGGCCTCATCTCGCCTGGAAGGGAGAACTTCCTGGATTTTCTCGAGTTGCGGCAGGTGTTCTCGAGTTACGACGGGGACCTCAGGGACCCGCCCTGGTTGCCTCAGGAGAGGCCAGTCCCCATGCGAGTTGCTAGGGGGCCTCTCGGGATTCCTCTCCCGTCGATACCGGGGCCAAAAACCTTGTGTGGAGTCAGGGCCGGAACCGAGGATTCCTCTCAGGGGCTGATATGGATCTTTGGGTACATCTGGAGTCTCGCCAGGGGAGACAGGCCTCGTCTCGAGTCGGGGCATGCACGTGCACTTTCCTTCCAGGCTGTAGCAGCAATGTCACGCTTCCCGTCGCGTGGATCAAAGGAACTGTGGTTTTCCCTCGAGGCTTTCCTTCGAGGCTTTCCCACAGGGCTGTCCCACGTGCCACCGTGGTGTGAGTCGATCCTCGGCGTGAAAGATGAGCCAGTGCAGGGCAAAGAGGTTCCTCTGGAATGGATGAGACATCTGGGGGACTCTTGGAATGGTGGTACGACCATGGAGTTCCTCTCGCCTTTCCTGTTGAGAGTGCCTCCTCTTGAGATGCGACGGGAACGCCGGGAATTCTTTCCCGTTGAAAGCAGGGAAAGGATCCCTCATCTCGAGCTACGAGGGGGAAACGGGGCTCCTCTGGATGTGGGCGGGACCATCGTGCTTCCTCTCGAGTGGAGACGGGTATGGCAGAGAACTTCTTGAGTTGCAGCAAGGGAGTGAAAGACCCTTTCGAAGTTCCAGAGGTTAGGTGTCATTAGTCTCCAGACGCCTCATCGGAAATAGGCCTCATCTCGCCTGGAAGGGAGAACTTCCTGGATTTTCTCGAGTTGCGGAAGGTGTTCTCGAGTTACGACGGGGACCTCAGGTACCAGCCCTGGTGGCCTCAGGAAAGGCCAATCCCCATGCGAGTTGCTAGAGGGACTCTGGGATTCCTCTCCCGTCGATACCGGGTCCAAAAACCTTGTGTGGAGTCAGGGCCGGAACCGAGGTTTCCTCTCTGGGGCTGACATGGATCTTTGGGTACTTCTGGAGTCTCCCCAGGGGAGTCAGGCCTCGTCTCGAGTGGGGACAGGTACGTGCGCTTTCCTTCCAGGCTGTAGCAGCAATGTCACTCTTCCCGTGGCCTGGATCAAAGGATCTGTGGTTTTCCCACGAGGCTTTCCCTCGAGGCTTTCCCACAGGTCTGTCCAACGTTCCACCGTGGTGTGAGTCGATCCTCAGCGTGAAAGATGAGCCAGTGCAGGGCAAAGAGGTTCCTCTGGAATGGACTGAGACATCTGGGGGACTCTTGGAATGGTGGTACCACCATGGAGTTCCTCTCGCCTTTCCTGTTGAGAGTGCCTCCTCTTGAGATGCGACGGGAACGCCGGGAATTCTTTCCCGTTGAAAGCAGGGAAAGGATCCCTCATCTCGAGCTACGAGGGGGAAACGGGGCTCCTCTGGATGTGGGCGGGACCATCGTGCTTCCTCGCGAGTGGAGACGGGTATGGCGGTGAACTTCTTGAGTTGCAGCAAGGGTGTGAAAGACCCTTTCGAAGTTCCAGAGTTTAGGTGTCATTAGTCTCCAAACGCCTCATCGGAAATAGGATTCTTCTCGCCTGGAAGGGAGAACTTCCTGGATTTTCTCGAGTTGCGACAGGTGTTCTCGAGTTACGACGGAGACCTCAGGGACCCGCCCTGGTGGCCTCAGGAGAGGCCAGTCCCCATGCGAGTTGCTAGGGGGCCTCTCGGGATTCCTCTCCCGTCGATACCGGGGCCAAAAACCTTGTGTGGAGTCAGGGCCGGAACAGAGGATTCCTCCCAGGGGCTGACATGGATCTTTGGGTACTTCTGGAGTCTCCCCAGGGGAGTCAGGCCCCGTCTCGAGTGGGGGCATGCACGTGCGCTTTCCTTCCAGGCTGTAGCAGCAATGTCACGCTTCCCGTCGCGTGGATCAAAGGATCTGTGGTTTTCCCACGAGGCTTTGCCTCGAGGCTTTCCCACAGGGCTGTCCCACGTGCCACCGTGGTGTGAGTCGATCCTCGGCGTGAAAGATGAGGCAGTGCAGGGCAAAGAGGTTCCTCTGGAATGGACTGAGACATCTGGGGGACTCTTGGAATGGTGGTACGACCATGGAGTTCCTCTCGCCTTTCCTGTTGAGAGTGCCTCCTCTTGAGATGCGACGGGAATGCCGGGAATTCTTTCCCGTTGAAAGCAGGGAAAGGATCCCTCATCTCGAGCTACGAGGGGGAAACGGGGCTCCTCTGGATGTGGGCGGGACCATCGTGCTTCCTCTCGAGTGGACACGGGTATGGCGGTGAACTTCTTGAGTTGCAGCAAGGGTGTGAAAGACCCTTTCGAAGTTCCAGAGGTTAGGTGTCGTTAGTCTCCAGACGCCTCATCGGAAATAGGCCTCATCTCGCCTGGAAGGGAGAACTTCCTGGATTTTCTCGAGTTGTGGCAGGTGTTCTCGAGTTATGACGGGGACCTCAGGGACCCGCCCTGGTGGCCTCAGGAACGGCCAGTCCCCATGGGAGTTGTTAGGGGGCCTCTCGGGATTCCTCTCCCGTCGATACCGCGGCCAGAAACCTTGTGTGGAGTCAGGGTCGGAATCGAGGATTCCTCTCAGGGGCTGACATGGATCTCTGGGTACTTCTGGAGTCTCCCCAGGGCCGTCAGGCCTCGTCTCGAGTTGGGGCATGCACGTGCGCTTTCCTTCCAGGCTGTAGCAGCAATGTCACGCTTCCCGTGGCCTGGATCAAAGGATCTGTGGTTTTCCCTCGAGGCTTTCCCTCGAGGCTTTCACACAGGGCTGTCCCACGTGCCACCGTGGTGTGAGTCGATCGTCGGCGTGAAAGATGAGCCAGTGTAGGGCAAAGAGGTTCCTCTGAAATGGACTGAGACATCTGGGGGACTCGTGGAATGGTGGTACGACCATGGAGTTCCTCTCGCCTTTCCTGTTGAGAGTGCCTCCTCTTGAGATGCGACGGGAATGCCGGGAATTCTTTCCCGTTGAACGCAGGGAAAGGATCCCTCATCTCGAGCTACGAGGGGGAAACGGGGCTCCTCTGGATGTGGTCGGGACCATCGTGCTTCCTCTCGAGTGGAGACGGGTATGGCAGTGAACTTCTTGAGTTGCAGCAAGGGTGTGAAAGACCCTTTCGAAGTTCCAGAGTTTAGGTGTCATTAGTCTCCAGACGCCTCATCGGAAATAGGCCTCATCTCGCCTGGAAGGGAGAACTTCCTGGATTTTCTCGAGTTGCGGCAGGTGTTCTCGAGTTACGACGGGGACCTCAGGGACCCGCCCTGGTGGCCTCAGGAGAGGCCAGTCCCCATGCGAGTTGCTAGGGGGCCTCTCGGGATTACTCTTCCGTCGATACCGGGGCCAAAAACCTTGTGTGGAATCAGGGCTGGAACCGAGGATTCCTCTCAGGGGCTGACATGGATCTTTGGGTACTTCTGGAGTCTCCCCAAGGGAGTCAGGCCTCGTCTCGAGTGGGGGCATGCACGTGTGCTTTCCTTCCAGGCTGTAGCAGCAATGTCACGCTTCCCGTCGCGTGGATCAAAGGATCTGTGGTTTTCCCTCGAGGCTTTCCCTCGAGGCTTTCCCACAGGGCTGTCCCACGTGCCACCGTGGTGTGAGTCGATCCTCGGCGTCAAAGATGAGCCAGTGCAGGGCAAAGAGGTTCCTCTGGAATGGACTGAGACATCTGGGGGACTCTTGGAATGGTGGTACGACCATGGAGTTCCTCTCGCCTTTCCTGTTGAGTGTGCCTCCTCTTGAGATGCGACGGGAACGCCGGGAATTCTTTCCCGTTGAAAGCAGGGAAAGGATCCCTCATCTCGAGCTACGAGGGGGAAACGGGGCTCCTCGGGATGTGGGCGGGACCATCGTGCTTCCTCTCGAGTGGAGACGGGTATGGCGGTGAACTTCTTGAGTTGCAGCAAGGGTGTGAAAGACCCTTTCGAAGTTCCAGAGGTTAGGTGTCATTAGTCTCCAGACGCCTCATCGGAAATAGGCCTCATCTCGCCTGGAAGGGAGAACTTCCTGGATTTTCTCGAGTTGCGGCAGGTGTTCCCGAGTTACGACGGGGACCTCAGGGACCCGCCCTGGTGGCCTCAGGAGAGGCCAGTCCCCATGCGAGTTGCTAGGGGGCCTCTCGGGATTCCTCTCCCGTCGATACCGGGGCCAAAAACCTTGTGTGGAGTCAGGGCCGGAACCGAGGATTCCTCTCAGGGGCTGACATGGATCTTTGGGTACTTCTGGAGTCTCCCCAGGGGATTCAGGCCTCGTCTCGAGTGGGGGCATGCACGTGCGCTTTCCTTCCAGGCTGTAGCAGCAATGTCACGCTTCCCGTGGCCTGGATCAAAGGATCTGTGGTTTTCCCTCGAGGCTTTCCCTCGAGGCTTTCCCACAGGGCTGTCCCACGTGCCACCGTGGTGTGAGTCGATCCTCGGCGTGAAAGATGAGCCAGTGCAGGGCAAAGAGGTTCCTCTGGAATAGACTGAGACATCTGGGGGACTCTTGGAATGGTGGTACGACCATGGAGTTCCTCTCGGCTTTCCTATGGAGAGTGCCTCCTCTTGAGATGTGACGGGATCGCCGGGAATACTTTCCCGTTGAAACCAGGGAAAGGATCCCTCATCTCGAGCTCCGAGGGGGAAACGGGGCTCCTCTGGATGTGGGCGGGACCATCGTGCTTCCTCTCGAGTGTAGACGGGTATGGCGGTGAACCTCTTGAGTTGCAGCAAGGGTGTGAAAGACCCTTTCGAAGTTCCAGAGGTTAGGTGTCATTAGTCTCCAGACGCCTCATCGGAAATAGGCCTCATCTCGCCTGGAAGGGAGAACTTCCTGGATTTTCACGAGTTGCGGCAGGTTATCCCGAGTTACGACGGGGACCTCAGGGACCCGCCCTGGTGGCCTCAGGAGAGGCCAGTCCCCATGCGAGTTGCTAGGGGGCCTCTCGGGATTCCTCTCCCGTCGATACTGGCGCCAAAAACCTTGTGTGGAGTCAGGGCCGGAACCGAGGATTCCTCTCAGGGGCTGACATGGATCTTTGGGTACTTCTGGAGTCTCGCCAGGGGAGACAGGCCTCGTCTCGAGTGGGGGCATGCACGTGCGCTTTCCTTCCAGGCTGTAGCAGCAATGTCACGCTTCCCGTGGCGTGGATCAAAGGGTCTGTGGTTTTCCCTCGAGGCTTTCCCTCGAGGCTTTCCCACAGGGCTGTCCCACGTGCCACCGTGGTGTGAGTCGATCCTCGGCGTGAAAGATGAGCCAGTGCAGGGCAAAGAGGTTCCTCTGGAATGGACTGAGACATCTGGGGGACTCGTGGAATGGTGGTACGACCATGGAGTTCCTCTCGGCTTTCCTGTGGAGAGTGCCTCCTCTTGAGATGCGACGGGATCGCCGGGAATTCTTTCCCGTTGAAAGCAGGGAAAGGATCCCTCATCTCGAGCTCCGAGGGGGAAACGGGGCTCCTCTGGATGTGGGCGGGACCATCGTGCTTCCTCTCGAGTGGAGACGGGTATGGCGGTGAACTTCTTGAGTTGCAGCAAGGGTGTGAAAGACCCTTTCGAAGTTCCAGAGGTTAGGTGTCATTAGTCTCCAGACGCCTCATCGGAAATAGGCCTCATCTCGCCTGGAAGGGAGAACTTCCTGGATTTTCTCGAGTTGCGGCAGGTGTTCTCGAGTTACGACGTGGACCTCAGGCACCCGCCCTGGTGGCCTCAGGAGAGGCCAGTCCCCATGCGAGTTGCTAGGGGGCCTCTCGGGATTCCTCTCCCGTCGATACCGGGCCCAAAAACATTTTTTGGAGTCAGGGCCGGAACCGAGGATTCCTCTTAGGGGCTGAAATGTATCTTTGGGTACTTCTGGAGTGTCCCCAAGGGAGTCAGGCCTCGTCTCGAGTCGGGGCATGCACGTGCGCTTTCCTTCCAGGCTGTAGCAGCAATGTCACGCTTCCCGTCGCGTGGATCAAAGGATCTGTGGTTTTTCCTCGAGGCTTTCCCTCGAGGCTTTCCCACAGGGCTGTCCCACGTGCCACCGTGGTGTGAGTCGATCCTCGGCATTAAAGATGAGCCAGTGCAGGGCAAAGAGGTTCCTCTGGAATGGACTGAGACATCTGGGGGACTCTTGGAATGGTGGTACGACCATGGAGTTCCTCTCGCCTTTCCTGTTGAGAGTGCTTCCTCTTGAGATGCGACGGGAACGCCGGGAATTCTTTCCCGTTGAAAGCAGGGAAAGGATCCCTCATCTCGAGCTCCGAGGGGGAAACGGGGCTCCTCTGGATGTTGGCGGGACCATCGTGCTTCCTCTCGAGTGGAGACGGGTATGGCGGTGAACTTCTTGAGTTGCAGCAAGGGTGTGAAAGACCCTTTCGAAGTTCCAGAGGTTAGGTGTCATTAGTCTCCAGACGCCTCATCGGAAATAGGCCTCATCTCGCCTGGAAGGGAGAACTTCCTGGATTTTCTCGAGTTGCGGCAGGTGTTCCCGAGTTACGACGGGGACCTCAGGGACCCGCCCTGGTGGCCTCAGGAGAGGCCAGTCCCCATGCGAGTTGCTAGGGGGCCTCTCGGGATTCCTCTCCCGTCGATACCGGGGCCAAAAACCTTGTGTGGAGTCAGGGCCGGAACCGAGGATTCCTCTCAGGGGCTGACATGGATCTTTGGGTACTTCTGGAGTCTCCCCAGGGGATTCAGGCCTCGTCTCGAGTGGGGGCATGCACGTGCGCTTTCCTTCCAGGCTGTAGCAGCAATGTCACGCTTCCCGTGGCCTGGATCAAAGGATCTGTGGTTTTCCCTCGAGGCTTTCCCTCGAGGCTTTCCCACAGGGCTGTCCCACGTGCCACCGTGGTGTGAGTCGATCCTCGGCGTGAAAGATGAGCCAGTGCAGGGCAAAGAGGTTCCTCTGGAATAGACTGAGACATCTGGGGGACTCTTGGAATGGTGGTACGACCATGGAGTTCCTCTCGGCATTCCTGTGGAGAGTGCCTCCTCTTGAGATGTTACGGGATCGCCGGGAATTCTTTCCCGTTGAAACCAGGGAAAGGATCCCTCATCTCGAGCTCCGAGGGGGAAACGGGGCTCCTCTGGATGTGGGCGGGACCATCGTGCTTCCTCTCGAGTGGAGTCGGGTATGGCGGTGAACCTCTTGAGTTGCAGCAAGGGTGTGAAAGACCCTTTCGAAGTTCCAGAGGTTAGGTGTCATTAGTCTCCAGACGCCTCATCGGAAATAGGCCTCATCTCGCCTGGAAGGGAGAACTTCCTGGATTTTCACGAGTTGCGGCAGGTTATCCCGAGTTACGACGGGGACCTCAGGGACCCGCCCTGGTGGCCTCAGGAGAGGCCAGTCCCCATGCGAGTTGCTAGGGGGCCTCTCGGGATTCCTCTCCCGTCGATACTGGCGCCAAAAACCTTGTGTGGAGTCAGGGCCGGAACCGAGGATTCCTCTCAGGGGCTGATATGGATCTTTGGGTACTTCTGGAGTCTCGCCAGGGGAGACAGGCCTCGTCTCGAGTGGGGGCATGCACGTGCGCTTTCCTTCCAGGCTGTAGCAGCAATGTCACGCTTCCCGTGGCGTGGATCAAAGGGTCTGTGGTTTTCCCTCGAGGCTTTCCCTCGAGGCTTTCCCACAGGGCTGTCCCACGTGCCACCGTGGTGTGAGTCGATCCTCGGCGTGAAAGATGAGCCAGTGCAGGGCAAAGAGTTTCCTCTGGAATGGACTGAGACATCTGGGGGACTCGTGGAATGGTGGTACGACCATGGAGTTCCTCTCGGCTTTCCTGTGGAGAGTGCCTCCTCTTGAGATGCGACGGGATCGCCGGGAATTCTTTCCCGTTGAAAGCAGGGAAAGGATCCCTCATCTCGAGCTCCGAGGTGGAAACGGGGCTCCTCTGGATGTGGGCGGGACCATCGTGCTTCCTCTCGAGTGGAGACGGGTATGGCGGTGAACTTCTTGAGTTGCAGCAAGGGTGTGAAAGACCCTTTCGAAGTTCCAGAGGTTAGGTGTCATTAGTCTCCAGACGCCTCATCGGAAATAGGCCTCATCTCGCCTGGAAGGGAGAACTTCCTGGATTTTCTCGAGTTGCGGCAGGTGTTCTCGAGTTACGACGTGGACCTCAGGCACCCGCCCTGGTGGCCTCAGGAGAGGCCAGTCCCCATGCGAGTTGCTAGGGGGCCTCTCGGGATTCCTCTCCCGTCGATACCGGGCCCAAAAACATTTTTTGGAGTCAGGGCCGGAACCGAGGATTCCTCTTAGGGGCTGAAATGTATCTTTGGGTACTTCTGGAGTGTCCCCAAGGGAGTCAGGCCTCGTCTCGAGTCGGGGCATGCACGTGCGCTTTCCTTCCAGGCTGTAGCAGCAATGTCACGCTTCCCGTCGCGTGGATCAAAGGATCTGTGGTTTTACCTCGAGGCTTTCCCTCGAGGCTTTCCCACAGGGCTGTCCCACGTGCCACCGTGGTGTGAGTCGATCCTCGGCATTAAAGATGAGCCACTGCAGAGCAAAGAGGTTCCTCTGGAATGGACTGAGACATCTGGGGGACTCTTGGAATGGTGGTACGACCATGGAGTTCCTCTCGCCTTTCCTGTTGAGAGTGCTTCCTCTTGAGATGCGACCGGAACGCCGGGAATTCTTTCCCGTTGAAAGCAGGGAAAGGATCCCTCATCTCGAGCTCCGAGGGGGAAACGGGGCTCCTCTGGATGTTGGCGGGTCCATCGTGCTTCCTCTCGAGTGGAGACGGGTATGGCGGTGAACTTCTTGAGTTGCAGCAAGGGTGTGAAAGACCCTTTCGAAGTTCCAGAGGTTAGGTGTCATTAGTCTCCAGACGCCTAATCGGAAATAGGCCTCATCTCGCCTGGAAGGGAGAACTTCCTGGATTTTCTCGAGTTGCGGCAGGTGTTCTCGAGTTACGACGGGGACCTCAGGGACCCGCCCTGGTGGCCTCAGGAGAGGCCAGTCCCCATGCGAGTTGCTAGGGGGCCTCTCGGGATTCCTCTCCCGTTGATACCAGGGCCAAAAACCTTGTGTGGAGTCAGGGCCGGAAGCGAGGATTCCTCTCAGGGGCTGACATGGATCTTTGGGTAATTCTGGAGTCTCCCCAAGGGAGTCAGGCCTCGTCTCGAGTGGGGGCATGCACGTGCGCTTTCCTTCCAGGCTGTAGCAGCAATGTCACGCTTCCCGTCGCGTGGATCAAAGGATCTGTGGTTTTCCCTCGAGGCTTTCCCTCGAGGCTTTCCCACAGGGCTGTCCCACGTGCCACCGTGGTGTGAGTCGATCCTCGGCGTGAAAGATGAGCCAGTGCAGGGCAAAGAGGTTCCTCTGGAATGGACTGAGACATCTGGGGGACTCTTGGAATGGTGGTACGACCATGGAGTTCTTCTCGCCTTTCCTGGTGAGAGTGCCTCCTCTTGAGATGCGACGGGAACGCCGGGAATTCTTTCCCGTTGAAAGCAGGGAAAGGATCCCCCATTTCGAGCTCCGAGGGGAAAACGGGGCTACTCTGGATGTGGGCGGGACCATCGTGCTTCCTCTCGAGTGGAGACGGGTATGGCGGTGAACTTCTTGAGTTGCAGCAAGGGTGTGAAAGACCCTTTCGAAGTTCCAGAGGTTAGGTGTCATTAGTCTCCAGACGCCTCATCGGAAATAGGCCTCATCTCGCCTGGAAGGGAGAACTTCCTGGATTTTCTCGAGTTGCGGCAGGTGTTCCCGAGTTACGACGGGGACCTCAGGGACCCGCCCTGGTGGCCTCAGGAGAGGCCAGTCCCCATGCGAGTTGCTAGGGGGCCTCTCGGGATTCCTCTCCCGTCGATACCGGGGCCAAAAACCTTGTGTGGAGTCAGGGCCGGAACCGAGGATTCCTCTCAGGGGCTGACATGGATCTTTGGGTACTTCTGGAGTCTCCCCAGGGGATTCAGGCCTCGTCTCGAGTGGGGGCATGCACGTGCGCTTTCCTTCCAGGCTGTAGCAGCAATGTCACGCTTCCCGTGGCCTGGATCAAAGGATCTGTGGTTTTCCCTCGAGGCTTTCCCTCGAGGCTTTCCCACAGGGCTGTCCCACGTGCCACCGTGGTGTGAGTCGATCCTCGGCGTGAAAGATGAGCCAGTGCAGGGCAAAGAGGTTCCTCTGGAATGGACTGAGACATCTGGGGGACTCGTGGAATGGTGGTACGACCATGGAGTTCCTCTCGGCTTTCCTGTGGAGAGTGCCTCCTCTTGAGATGCGACGGGATCGCCGGGAATTCTTTCCCGTTGAAAGCAGGGAAAGGATCCCTCATCTCGAGCTCCGAGGTGGAAACGGGGCTCCTCTGGATGTGGGCGGGACCATCGTGCTTCCTCTCGAGTGGAGACGGGTATGGCGGTGAACTTCTTGAGTTGCAGCAAGGGTGTGAAAGACCCTTTCGAAGTTCCAGAGGTTAGGTGTCATTAGTCTCCAGACGCCTCATCGGAAATAGGCCTCATCTCGCCTGGAAGGGAGAACTTCCTGGATATTCTCGAGATGCGGCAGGTGTTCTCGAGTTACGACGGGGACCTCAGGGACCCGCCCTGGTGGCCTCAGGAGAGGCCAGTCCCCATGCGAGTTGCTAGGGGGCCTCTCGGTATTCCTCTCCCGTCGATACCGGGGCCAAAAACCTTGTGTGGAGTCAGGGCCGGAACCGAGGATTCCTCTCAGGGGCTGACATTGACCTTTGGGTACTTCTGGAGTCTCCCCAGGGGAGTCGGGCCTCGTCTCGAGTGGGGGCATGCACGTGCGCTTTCATTCCAGGCTGTAGCAGCAATGTCACGCTTCCCGTCGCGTGGATCAAAGGATCTGTGGTTTTCCCTCGAGGCTTTCCCTCGAGGCTGTCCCACAGGGCTGTCCCACGTGCCATCGTGGTGTGAGTCGATCCTTGGCGTGAAAGATGAGCCAGTGCAGGGCAAAGAGGTTCCTCTGGAATGGACTGAGACATCTGGGGGACTCTTGGAATGGTGGTACGACCAGGGAGTTCCTCTCGCCTTTCCTGTTGAGAGTGCCTCCTCGAGATGCGACGGAAACGCCGGGAATTCTTTCCCGTTGAAAGCAGGGAAAGGATATCTCATCTCGAGCTCCGAGGGGGAAACGGGGCTCCTCTGGATGTGGGCGGGACCATCGTGCTTCCTCTCGAGTTGAGACGGGTATGGCGGTGAACTTCTTGAGTTGCAGCAAGGGAGTGAAAGACCCTTTCGAAGTTCCAGAGGTTAGGTGTTATTAGTCTCCAGACGCCTCATCGGAAATAGGCCTCATCTCGCCTGGAAGGGAGAACTTCCTGGATTTTCTCGAGTTGCGGCAGGTGTTCTCGAGTTACGATGGGGACCTCAGGGACCCGCCCTGGTGGCCTCAGGAGAGGCTAGTCCCCATGCGAGTTGCTAGGGGGCCTCTCGGGATTCCCCTCCCATCGATACCGGGGCCAAAAACCTTGTGTGGAGTCAGGGCCGGAACCGAGGATTCCTCTCAGGGGCTGACATGGATCTTTGGGTACTTCTGGAGTCTCCCCAGGGGAGTCAGGCCTCGTCTCGAGTGGGGGCATGCACGTGCGCTTTCCTTCCAGGCTGTAGCAGCAATGTCACGCTTCCCGTCGCGTGGATCAAAGGATCTGTGGTTTTCCCTCGAGGCTTTCCCTCGAGGCTTTCCCACAGGGCTGTCCCACGTGCCACCGTGGTGTGAGTCGATCCTCGGCGTGAAAGATGAGCCAGTGCAGGGCAAAGAGGTTCCTCTGGAATGGACTGAGACATCTGGGGGACTCTTGGAATGGTGGTACGACCATGGAGTTCCTCTCGCCTTTCCTGGTGAGAGTGCCTCCTCTTGAGATGCGACGGGAACGCCGGGAATTCTTTCCCGTTGAAAGCAGGGAAAGGATCCCCCATTTCGAGCTCCGAGGGGAAAACGGGGCTCCTCTGGATGTGGGCGGGACCATCGTGCTTCCTCTCGAGTGGAGACGGGTATGGCGGTGAACTTCTTGAGTTGCAGCAAGGGTGTGAAAGACCCTTTCGAAGTTCCAGAGGTTAGGTGTCATTAGTCTCCAGACGCCTCATCGGAAATAGGCCTCATCTCGCCTGGAAGGGAGAACTTCCTGGATTTTCTCGAGTTGCGGCAGGTGTTCCCGAGTTACGACGGGGACCTCAGGGACCCGCCCTGGTGGCCTCAGGAGAGGCCAGTCCCCATGCGAGTTGCTAGGGGGCCTCTCGGGATTCCTCTCCCGTCGATACCGGGGCCAAAAACCTTGTGTGGAGTCAGGGCCGGAACCGAGGATTCCTCTCAGGGGCTGACATGGATCTTTGGGTACTTCTGGAGTCTCCCCAGGGGATTCAGGCCTCGTCTCGAGTGGGGGCATGCACGTGCGCTTTCCTTCCAGGCTGTAGCAGCAATGTCACGCTTCCCGTGGCCTGGATCAAAGGATCTGTGGTTTTCCCTCGAGGCTTTCCCTCGAGGCTTTCCCACAGGGCTGTCCCACGTGCCACCGTGGTGTGAGTCGATCCTCGGCGTGAAAGATGAGCCAGTGCAGGGCAAAGAGGTTCCTCTGGAATGGACTGAGACATCTGGGGGACTCGTGGAATGGTGGTACGACCATGGAGTTCCTCTCGGCTTTCCTGTGGAGAGTGCCTCCTCTTGAGATGCGACGGGATCGCCGGGAATTCTTTCCCGTTGAAAGCAGGGAAAGGATCCCTCATCTCGAGCTCCGAGGTGGAAACGGGGCTCCTCTGGATGTGGGCGGGACCATCGTGCTTCCTCTCGAGTGGAGACGGGTATGGCGGTGAACTTCTTGAGTTGCAGCAAGGGTGTGAAAGACCCTTTCGAAGTTCCAGAGGTTAGGTGTCATTAGTCTCCAGACGCCTCATCGGAAATAGGCCTCATCTCGCCTGGAAGGGAGAACTTCCTGGATTTTCTCGAGTTGCGGCAGGTGTTCTCGAGTTACGACGTGGACCTCAGGCACCCGCCCTGGTGGCCTCAGGAGAGGCCAGTCCCCATGCGAGTTGCTAGGGGGCCTCTCGGGATTCCTCTCCCGTCGATACCGGGCCCAAAAACATTTTTTGGAGTCAGGGCCGGAACCGAGGATTCCTCTTAGGGGCTGAAATGTATCTTTGGGTACTTCTGGAGTGTCCCCAAGGGAGTCAGGCCTCGTCTCGAGTCGGGGCATGCACGTGCGCTTTCCTTCCAGGCTGTAGCAGCAATGTCACGCTTCCCGTCGCGTGGATCAAAGGATCTGTGGTTTTACCTCGAGGCTTTCCCTCGAGGCTTTCCCACAGGGCTGTCCCACGTGCCACCGTGGTGTGAGTCGATCCTCGGCATTAAAGATGAGCCACTGCAGAGCAAAGAGGTTCCTCTGGAATGGACTGAGACATCTGGGGGACTCTTGGAATGGTGGTACGACCATGGAGTTCCTCTCGCCTTTCCTGTTGAGAGTGCTTCCTCTTGAGATGCGACGGGAACGCCGGGAATTCTTTCCCGTTGAAAGCAGGGAAAGGATCCCTCATCTCGAGCTCCGAGGGGGAAACGGGGCTCCTCTGGATGTTGGCGGGTCCATCGTGCTTCCTCTCGAGTGGAGACGGGTATGGCGGTGAACTTCTTGAGTTGCAGCAAGGGTGTGAAAGACCCTTTCGAAGTTCCAGAGGTTAGGTGTCATTAGTCTCCAGACGCCTAATCGGAAATAGGCCTCATCTCGCCTGGAAGGGAGAACTTCCTGGATTTTCTCGAGTTGCGGCAGGTGTTCTCGAGTTACGACGGGGACCTCAGGGACCCGCCCTGGTGGCCTCAGGAGAGGCCAGTCCCCATGCGAGTTGCTAGGGGGCCTCTCGGGATTCCTCTCCCGTTGATACCAGGGCCAAAAACCTTGTGTGGAGTCAGGGCCGGAAGCGAGGATTCCTCTCAGGGGCTGACATGGATCTTTGGGTACTTCTGGAGTCTCCCCAAGGGAGTCAGGCCTCGTCTCGAGTGGGGGCATGCACGTGCGCTTTCCTTCCAGGCTGTAGCAGCAATGTCACGCTTCCCGTCGCGTGGATCAAAGGATCTGTGGTTTTCCCTCGAGGCTTTCCCTCGAGGCTTTCCCACAGGGCTGTCCCACGTGCCACCGTGGTGTGAGTCGATCCTCGGCGTGAAAGATGAGCCAGTGCAGGGCAAAGAGGTTCCTCTGGAATGGACTGAGACATCTGGGGGACTCTTGGAATGGTGGTACGACCATGGAGTTCCTCTCGCCTTTCCTGTTGAGAGTGTCTCCTCTTGAGATGCGACGGGAATGCCGGGAATTCGTTCCCGTTGAAAGCAGGGAAATGATCCCTCATCTCGAGCTACGAGGGGGAATCGGGGCTCCTCTGGATGTGGGCGGGACCATCGTGCTTCCTCTCGAGTGGAGACGGGTATGGCGGTGAACTTCTTGAGTTGCAGCAAGGGTGTGAAAGACCCTTTCGAAGTTCCAGAGGTTAGGGGTCATTAGTCTCCAGACGCCTCATCGGAAATAGGCCTCATCTCGCCTGGAAGGGAGAACTTCCTGGATATTCTCGAGATGCGGCAGGTGTTCTCGAGTTACGACGGGGACCTCAGGGACCCGCCCTGGTGGCCTCAGGAGAGGCCAGTCCCCATGCGAGTTGCTAGGGGGCCTCTCGGTATTCCTCTCCCGTCGATACCGGGGCCAAAAACCTTGTGTGGAGTCAGGGCCGGAACCGAGGATTCCTCTCAGGGGCTGACATTGACCTTTGGGTACTTCTGGAGTCTCCCCAGGGGAGTCGGGCCTCGTCTCGAGTGGGGGCATGCACGTGCGCTTTCATTCCAGGCTGTAGCAGCAATGTCACGCTTCCCGTCGCGTGGATCAAAGGATGTGTGGTTTTCCCTCGAGGCTTTCCCTCGAGGCTGTCCCACAGGGCTGTCCCACGTGCCATCGTGGTGTGAGTCGATCCTTGGCGTGAAAGATGAGCCAGTGCAGGGCAAAGAGGTTCCTCTGGAATGGACTGAGACATCTGGGGGACTCTTGGAATGGTGGTACGACCAGGGAGTTCCTCTCGCCTTTCCTGTTGAGAGTGCCTCCTCGAGATGCGACGGAAACGCCGGGAATTCTTTCCCGTTGAAAGCAGGGAAAGGATATCTCATCTCGAGCTCCGAGGGGGAAACGGGGCTCCTCTGGATGTGGGCGGGACCATCGTGCTTCCTCTCGAGTGGAGACGGGTATGGCGGTGAACTTCTTGAGTTGCAGCAAGGGTGTGAAAGACCCTTTCGAAGTTCCAGAGGTTAGGTGTCATTAGTCTCCAGACGCCTCATCGGAAATAGGCCTCATCTCGCCTGGAAGGGAGAACTTCCTGGATTTTCTCGAGTTGCGGCAGGTGTTCTCGAGTTACGACGGGGACCTGAGGGACCCGCCCTGGTGGCCTCAGGAGAGGCCAGTCCCCATGCGAGTTGCTAGGGGGCCTCTCGTGATTCCTCTCCCGTCGATACCGGGGCCAAAAACCTTGTGTGGAGTCAGGGCCGGAACCGAGGATTCCTCTCAGGGGCTGATATGGATCTTTGGGTACTTCTGGAGTCTCCCCAGGGGAGTCAGGCCTCGTCTCGAGTGGGGGCATGCACGTGCGCTTTCCTTCCAGGCTGTAGCAGCAATGTCACGCTTCCCGTCGCGTGGATCAAAGGATCTGTGGTTTTCCCTCAAGGCTTTCCCTCGAGGCTTTCCCACAGGGCTGTCCCACGTGCCACCGTGGTGTGAGTCGATCCTCGGCGTGAAAGATGAGCCAGTGCAGGGCAAAGAGGTTCCTCTGGAATGGACTGAGACATCTGGGGGACTCTTGGAATGGTGGTACGACCATGGAGTTCCTCTCGCCTTTCCTGTTGAGAGTGCCTCCTCTTGAGATGCGACGGGAACGCCGGGAATTCTTTCCCGTTGAAAGCCGGGAAAGGATCCCTCATCTCGAGCTACGAGGGGGAAACGGGGCTCCTCTGGATGTGGGCGGGACCATCGTGCTTCCTCTCGAGTGGAGACGGGTATGGCAGAGAACTTCTTGAGTTGCAGCAAGGGAGTGAAAGACCCTTTCGAAGTTCCAGAGGTTAGGTGTCATTAGTCTCCAGACGCCTCATCGGAAATAGGCCTCATCTCGCCTGGAAGGGAGAACTTCCTGGATTTTCTCGAGTTGCGGAAGGTGTTCTCGAGTTACGACGGGGACCTCAGGTACCAGCCCTGGTGGCCTCAGGAAAGGCCAATCCCCATGCGAGTTGCTAGAGGGACTCTGGGATTCCTCTCCCGTCGATACCGGGTCCAAAAACCTTGTGTGGAGTCAGGGCCGGAACCGAGGTTTCCTCTCTGGGGCTGACATGGATCTTTGGGTACTTCTGGAGTCTCCCCAGGGGAGTCAGGCCTCGTCTCGAGTGGGGACAGGTACGTGCGCTTTCCTTCCAGGCTGTAGCAGGAATGTCACGCTTCCCGTGGCCTGGATCAAAGGATCTGTGGTTTTCCCTCGAGGCTTTCCCTCGAGGCTTTCCCTCGAGGCTTTCCCACAGGGCTGTCCCATGTGCCACCGTGGTGTGAGTCGATCCTCGGCGTGAAAGATGAGCCAGTGCAGGGCAAAGAGGTTCCTCTGGAATGGACTGAGACATCTGGGGGACTCTTGGAATGGTGGTACGACCATGGAGTTCCTCTCGCCTTTCCTGTTGAGAGTGCCTCCTCTTGAGATGCGACGGGAATGCCGGGAATACTTTCCCGTTGAAAGCAGGGAAATGATCCCTCATCTCGAGCTACGAGGGGGAAACGGGGCTCCTCTGGATGTGGGCGGGACCATCGTGCTTCCTCTCGAGTGGAGACGGGTATGGCGGTGAACTTCTTGAGTTGCAGCAAGGGTGTGAAAGACCCTTTCGACGTTCCAGAGGTTAGGTGTCATTAGTCTCCAGACGCCTTATCGGATATAGGCCTCATCTCGCCTGGAAGGGAGAACTTCCTGGATTTTCTCGAGTTGCGGCAGGTGTTCTCGAGTTACGACGGAGACCTCAGGGACCCGCCCTGGTGGCCTCAGGAGAGACCAGTCCCCATGCGAGTTGTTAGGGGGCCTCTCGGGATTCCTCTCCCGTCGATACCGGGGCCAAAAACCTTGTGTGGAGTCAGGGCCGGAACCGAGGATTCCTCTCAGGGGCTGACATGGATCTTTGGGTACTTCTGGAGTCTCCCCAGGGGAGTCAGGCCCCGTCTCGAGTGGGGGCATGCACGTGCGCTTTCCTTCCAGGCTGTAGCAGCAATGTCACGCTTCCCGTCGCGTGGATCAAAGGATCTGTGGTTTTCCCTCGAGGCTTTGCCTCGAGGCTTTCCCACAGTGTTGTCCCACGTGCCACCGTGGTGTGAGTCGATCCTCGGCGTGAAAGATGAGCCAGTGCAGGGCAAAGAGGTTCCTCTGGAATGGACTGAGACATCTGGGGGACTCTTGGAATGGTGGTACGACCATGGAGTTCCTCTCGCCTTTCCTGTTGAGAGTGCCTCCTCTTGAGATGCGACGGGAATGCCGGGAATTCTTTCCCGTTGAAAGCAGGGAAAGGATCCCTCATCTCGAGCTACGAGGGGGAAACGGGGCTCCTCTGGATGTGGGCGGGACCATCGTGCTTCCTCTCGAGTGGACACGGGTATGGCGGTGAACTTCTTGAGTTGCAGCAAGGGTGTGAAAGACCCTTTCGAAGTTCCAGAGGTTAGGTGTCGTTAGTCTCCAGACGCCTCATCGGAAATAGGCCTCATCTCGCCTGGAAGGGAGAACTTCCTGGATTTTCTCGAGTTGTGGCAGGTGTTCTCGAGTTACGACGGGGACCTCAGGGACCCGCCCTGGTGGCCTCAGGAATGGCCAGTCCCCATGGGAGTTGCTAGGGGGCCTCTAGGGATTCCTCTCCCGTCGATACCGGGGCCAGAAACCTTGTGTGGAGTCAGGGCCGGAATCGAGGATTCCTCTCAGGGGCTGACATGGATCTTTGGGTACTTCTGGAGTCTCCTCAGGGCCGTCAGGCCTCGTCTCGAGTGGGGAAATGCACGTGCGCTTTCCTTCCAGGCTGTAGCAGCAATGTCATGCTTCCCGTGGCCTGGATCAAAGGATCTGTGGTTTTCCCTGGAGGCTTTCCCTCGAGGCTTTCCCACAGGGCTGTCCCACGTGCCACCGTGGTGTGAGTCGATCGTCGGCGTGAAAGATGAGCCAGTGCAGGGCAAAGAGGTTCCTCTGGAATGGACTGAGACATCTGGGGGACTCGTGGAATGGTGGTACGACCATGGAGTTCCTCTCGCCTTTCCTTTTGAGAGTGCCTCCTCTTGAGATGCGATGGGAACGCCGGGAATTCTTTCCCGTTGAACGCAGGGAAAGGATCCCTCATCTCGAGCTACGAGGGGGAAACGGGGCTCCTCTGGATGTGGGCGGGACCATCGTGCTTCCTCACGAGTGGAGACGGGTATGGCGGTGAACTTCTTGAGTCGCAGCAAGGGTGTGAAAGACCCTTTCGAAGTTCCAGAGTTTAGGTGTCATTAGTCTCCAAACGCCTCATCGGAAATAGGATTCTTCTCGCCTGGAAGGGAGAACTTCCTGGATTTTCTCGAGTTGTGGCAGGTGTTCTCGAGTTACGACGGGGACCTCAGGGACCCGCCCTGGTGGCCTCAGGAACGGCCAGTCCCCATGTGAGTTGCTAGGGGGCCTCTCGGGATTCCTCTCCCGTCGATACCGGGGCCAGAAACCTTGGGTGGAGTCAGGGCCGGAACCGAGGATTCCTCTCAGGGGCTGACATGGATCTTTGGGTACTTCTAGAGTCTCCCCAGGAGAGTCAGGCCTCGTCTCGAGAGGGGGCATGCACGTGCGCTTTCCTTTCAGGCTGTAGCAGCAATGTCACGCTTCCCGTGGCCTGGATCAAAGGATCTGTGGTTTTCCCTCGAGGCTTTCCCTCGAGGCTTTCCCACAGGGCTGTCCCACGTGCCACCGTGGTGTGAGTCGATCCTCGGCGTGAAAGATGAGCCAGTGCAGGGCAAAGAGGTTCCTCTGGAATGGACTGAGACATCTGGGGGACTCTTGGAATGGTGGTACGACCATGGAGTTCCTCTCGCCTTTCCTGTTGAGAGTGCCTCCTCTTGAGATGCGACGGGAATGCCGGGAATTCTTTCCCATTGAAAGCAGGGAAAGGATCCCTCATCTCGAGCTACGAGGGGGAAACGGGGCTCCTCTGGATGTGGGCGGGACCATCGTGCTTTCTCTCGTGTGGAGACGGGTATGGCGGTGAACTTCTTGAGTTGCAGCAAGGGTGTGAAAGACCCTTTCGAAGTTCCAGAGTTTGGGTGTCATTAGTCTCCAGACGCCTCATCGGAAATAGGCCTCATCTCGCCTGGAAGGGAGAACTTCCTGGATTTTCTCGAGTTGCGGCAGGTGTTCTCGAGTTACGACGGGGACCTCAGGGACCCGCCCTGGTGGCCTCAGGAGAGGCCAGTCCCCATGCGAGTTGCTAGGGGGCCTCTCGGGATTCCTCTCCCGTCGTTACCGGGGCCAAAAACCTTGTGTGGAATCAGGGCCAGAACCGAGGATTCCTCTCAGGGGCTGACATGGATCTTTGGGTACTTCTGGAGTCTCCCCAGGGGAGTCAGGCCTCGTCTCGAGTGGGGGCATGCACGTGCGCTTTCCTTCCAGGCTGTAGCAGCAATGTCACTCTTCCCGTCGCGTGGATCAAAGGATCTGTGGTTTTCCCTCGAGGCTTTCCCTCGAGGCTTTTCCACAGGGCTGTCCCACGTGCCACCGTGGTGTGAGTCGATCCTCGGCGTGAAAGATGAGCCAGTGCAGGGCAAAGAGGTTCCTCTGGAATGGACTGAGACATCTGGGGGACTCTTGGAATGGTGGTACGACCATGGAGTTCCTCTCGCCTTTCCTGTTAAGAGTGCCTCCTCTTGAGATCCGACGGGAATGCCGGGAATTCTTTCCCGTTGAAAGCAGGGAAAGGATCCCTCATCTCGAGCTACGAGGGGGAAACGGGGCTCCTCTGGATGTGGACGGGACCATCGTGCTTCCTCTCGAGTGGAGACGGGTATGGCGGTGAACTTCTTGAGTTGCAGCAAGGGTGTGAAAGACCCTTTCAAAGTTCCAGAGGTTAGGTGTCATTAGTCTCCAGACGCCTCATCGGAAATAGGCCTCATCTAGCCTGGAAGGGAGAACTTCCTGGATTTTCTCGAGTTGCGGCAGGTGTTCTCGAGTTACGACGGGTATCACATGGACCCGCCCTGATGGCCTCAGGAACGGCCAGTCCCCATGCGAGTTGCTAGGGGGCCTCTCGGGATTCCTCTCCCGTCGATACCGGGGCCAAAATCCTTGTGTGGAGTCAGGGCCGGAACCGAGGATTCCTCTCAGGGGCTGACATGGATCTTTGGGTACTTCTAGAGTCTCCCCAGGAGAGTCAGGCCTCGTCTCGAGAGGGGGCATGCACGTGCGCTTTCCTTTCAGGCTGTAGCAGCAATGTCACGCTTCCCGTGGCCTGGATCAAAGGATCTGTGGTTTTCCCTCGAGGCTTTCCCTCGAGGCTTTCCCACAGGGCTGTCCCACGTGCCACCGTGGTGTGAGTCGATCCTCGGCGTGAAAGATGAGCCAGTGCAGGGCAAAGGGGTTCCTCTGGAATGGACTGAGACATCTGGGGGACTCTTGGAATGGTGGTACGACCATGGAGTTCCTCTCGCCTTTCCTGTTGAGAGTGCCTCCTGTTGAGATGCGACGGGAACGCCGGGAATTCTTTCCCGTTGAAAGCAGGGAAAGGATCCCTCATCTCGAGCTCCGAGGGGGAAACGGGGCTCCTCTGGATGTGGGCGGGACCATCGTGCTTCCTCCCGAGTGGACACGGGTATGGCGGTGAACTTCTTGAGTTGCAGCAAGGGTGTGAAAGACCCTTTCGAAGTTCCAGAGGTTAGGTGTCATTAGTCTCCAGACGCCTCATCGGAAATAGGCCTCATCTCGCCTGGAAGGGAGAACTTCCTGGATTTTCTCGAGTTGCGGCAGGTGTTCTCGAGTTACGACGGGGACCTCAGGGACCCGCCCTGGTGGCCTCAGGAGAGTCCAGTCCCCATGCGACTTGCTAGGGGGCCTCTCGGGATTCCTCTCCCGTCGATACCGGGGCCAAAAACCTTGTGTGGAGTCAGGGCCGGAACCGAGGATTCCTCTCAGGGGCTGACATGGATCTTTGGGTACTTCTGGAGTCTCCCCAGGGGAGTCAGGCCCCGTCTCGAGTGGGGGCATGCACGTGCGCTTTCCTTCCAGGCTGTAGCAGCAATGTCACGCTTTCCGTCGCGTGGATCAAAGGATCTGTGGTTTTCCCTCAAGGCTTTGCCTCGAGGCTTTCCCACAGGGCTGTCCCACGTGCCACCGTGGTGTGAGTCGATCCTCGGCGTGAAAGATGAGCCAGTGCAGGGCAAAGAGGTTCCTCTGGAATGGACTGAGACATTTGGGGGACTCTTGGAATGGTGGTACGACCATGGAGTTCCTCTCGCCTTTCCTGTTGAGAGTGCCTCCTCTTGAGATGCGACGGGAATGCCGGGAATTCTTTCCCGTTGAAAGCAGGGAAAGGATCCCTCATCTCGAGCTACGAGGGGGAAACGGGGCTCCTCTGGATGTGGTCGGGACCATCGTGCTTCCTCTCGAGTGGAGAAGGGTATGGCAGTGAACTTCTTGAGTTGCAGCAAGGGTGTGAAAGACCCTTTCGAAGTTCCAGAGTTTAGGTGTCATTAGTCTCCAGACGCCTCATCGGAAATAGGCCTCATCTCGCCTGGAAGGGAGAACTTCCTGGATTTTCTCGAGTTGCGGCAGGTGTTCTCGAATTACGACGGGGACCTCAGGGACCCGCCCTGGTGGCCTCAGGAGAGGCCAGTCCCCATGTGAGTTCCTAGGGGGCCTCTCGGGATTCCTCTCCCGTCGATACCGGGGCCAAAAACCTTGTGTGGAATCAGGGCTGGAACCGAGGATTCCTCTCAGGGGCTGACATGGATCTTTGGGTACTTCTGGAGTCTCCCCAGGGGAGTCAGGCCTCGTCTCGTGTGGGGGCATGCACGTGTGCTTTCCTTCCAGGCTGTAGCAGCAATGTCACGCTTCCCGTCGCGTGGATCAAAGGATCTGTGGTTTTCCCTCGAGGCTTTCCCTCGAGGCTTTCCCACAGGGCTGTCCCACGTGCCACCGTGGTGTGAGTCGATCCTCGGCGTGAAAGATGAGCCAGTGCAGGGCAAAGAGGTTCCTCTGGAATGGACTGAGACATCTGGGGGACTCTTGGAATGGTGGTACGACCATGGAGTTCCTCTCGCCTTTCCTGTTGAGTGTGCCTCCTCTTGAGATGCGACGGGAACGCCGGGAATTCTTTCCCGTTGAAAGCAGGGAAAGGATCCCTCATCTCGAGCTACGAGGGGGAAACGGGGCTCCTCGGGATGTGGGCGGGACCATCGTGCTTCCTCTCGAGTGGAGACGGGTATGGCGGTGAACTTCTTGAGTTGCAGCAAGGGTGTGAAAGACCCATTCGAAGTTCCAGAGGTTACGTGTCAGTCTCCAGACGCCTCATCGGAAATAGACCTCATCTCGCCTGGAAGGGAGAACTTCCTGGATTTTCTCGAGTTGCGGCAGGTGTTCTCGAGTTACGACGGGGACCTCAGGGACCCGCCCTGGTGGCCTCAGGAGAGGCCAGTCCCCATGCGAGTTGCTAGCGGGCCTCTCGGGATTCCTCTCCCGTCGATACCGGGGCCAAAATCCTTGTGTGGAGTCAGGGCCGGAACCTAGGATTCCTCTCAGGGGCTGACATGGATCTTTGGGTACTTCTGGAGTCTCCCCAGGGGAGTCAGGCCTCGTCTCGAGTGGGGGCATGCACGTGCGCTTTCCTTCCAGGCTGTAGCAGCAATGTCACGCTTCCCGTCGCGTGGATCAAAGGATCTGTGGTTTTCCCTCGAGGCTTTCCCTCGAGGCTTTCCCACAGGGCTGTCCAACGTGCCACCGTGGTGTGAGTCGATCCTCGGCGCGAAAGATGAGCCAGTGCAGGGCAAAGAGGTTCCTCTGGAATGGACTGAGACATGTGGGGGACTCTTGGAATGGTGGTACGACCATGGAGTTCCTCTCGCCTTTCCTGTTCAGAGTGCCTCCTCTTGAGATCCGACGGGAACGCCGGGAATTCTTTCCCGTTGAAAGCAGGGAAAGGATCCCTCATCTCGAGCTACGAGGGGGAAACGGGGCTCCTCTGGATGTGGGCAGGCCCATCGTGCTTCCTTTCGAGTGGAGACGGGTATGGCGGTGAACTTCTTGAGTTGCAGCAAGGGTGTGAAAGACCCTTTCGAAGTTCCAGAGGTTAGGTGTCATTAGTCTCCAGACGCCTCATCGGAAATAGGCCTCATCTAGCCTGGAAGGGAGAACTTCCTGGATTTTCTCGAGGTGCGGCAGGTGTTCTCGAGTTACGACGGGTACCACATGGACCCGCCCTGATGGCCTCAGGAACGGCCAGTCCCCATGCGAGTTGCTAGGGCGCCTCTCGGGATTCCTCTCCCGTCGATACCGGGGCCAAAAACCTTGTGTGGAGTCAGGGCCGGAACCGAGGATTCCTCTCAGGGGCTGACATGGATCTTTGGGTACTTCTAGAGTCTCCCAAGGAGAGTCAGGCCTCGTCTCGAGTGGGGGCATGCACGTGCGCTTTCCTTTCAGGCTGTAGCAGCAATGTCACGCTTCCCGTCGCGTGGATCAAATGATCTGTGGTTTTCCCTCGAGGCTTTCCCTCGAGGCTTTCCCACAGGGCTGTCCCACGTGCCACCGTGGTGTGAGTCGATCCTCGGCGTGAAAGATGAGCCAGTGCAGGGCAAAGGGGTTCCTCTGGAATGGACTGAGACATCTGGGGGACTCTTGGAATGGTGGTACGACCATGGAGTTCCTCTCGCCTTTCCTGTTGAGAGTGCCTCCTCTTGAGATGCGACGGGAACGCCGGGAATTCTTTCCCGTTGAAAGCAGGGAAAGGATCCCTCATCTCGAGCTCCGAGGGGGAAACGGGGCTCCTCTGGATGTGGGCGGGACCATCGTGCTTCCTCCCGAGTGGACACGGGTATGGCGGTGAACTTCTTGAGTTGCAGCAAGGGTGTGAAAGACCCTTTCGAAGTTCCAGAGGTTAGGTGTCATTAGTCTCCAGACGCCTCATCGGAAATAGGCCTCATCTCGCCTGGAAGGGAGAACTTCCTGGATTTTCTCGAGTTGCGGCAGGTGTTCTCGAGTTACGACGGGGACCTCAGGGACCCGCCCTGGTGGCCTCAGGAGAGGCCAGTCCCCATGCGAGTTGCTAGGGGGCCTCTCGGGATTCCTCTCCCGTCGATACCGGGGCCAAAAGCCTTGTGTGGAGTCAGGGCCGGAAGCGAGGATTCCTCTCAGGGGTTACATGGATCTTTGGGTACTTCTGGAGTCTCCCCAGGGGAGTCAGGCCTCGTCTCGAGTGCGGGCATGCACGTGCGCTTTCCTTCCAGGCTGTAGCAGCAATGTCACGCTTCCCATCGCGAGGATTAAAGGATCTGTGGTTTTCCCTCGAGGCTTTCCCTCGAGGCTTTCCCACAGGGCTGTCCCACGTGCCACCGTGGTGTGAGTCGATCCTCGGCGTGAAAGATGAGCCAGTGCAGGGCAAAGAGGTTCCTCTGGAATGGACTGAGACATCTGGAGGACTCTTGGAATGGTGGTACGACCATGGAGTTCCTCTCGCCTTTCCTGTTGAGAGTGCCTCCTCTTGAGATGCGACGGGAATGCCGGGAATTCTTTCCCGTTGAAAGCAGGGAAAGGATCCCTCATCTCGAGCTCCGAGGGGGAAACGGGGCTCCTCTGGATGTGGGCGGGACCATCGTGCTTTCTCTCGTGTGGAGACGGGTATGGCGGTAATCTTCTTGAGTTGCAGCAAGGGTGTGAAAGACCCTTTCGAAGTTCCAGAGGTTAGGTGTCATTAGTCTCCAGACGCCTCATCGGAAATAGGCCTCATCTCGCCTGGAAGGGAGAACTTCCCGGATTTTCTCGAGGTGCGCCCGGTGTTCTCGAGTTACGACGGGGACCTCAGGGACCCGCCCTGGTGGCCTCAGGAGAGGCCAGTCCCCATGCGAGTTGCTAGGGGGCCTCTCGGGATTCCTCTCCCGTCGATACTGGGGCCAAAAACCTTGTGTGGAGTCAGGGCTGGAACCGAGGATTCCTCTCAGGAGCTGACATGGATCTTTGGGTACTTCTGGAGTCCCACCAGGGGAGTCAGGCCTCTTCTCGATTGGGGGCATACACGTGTGCTTTCCTTCCAGGCTGTAGCAGCAATGTCACGCTTCCCGTCGCGTGGATCAAAGGATCTGTGGTTTTCCCTCGAGGCTTTCCCACAGGGCTGTCCCACGTGCCACCGTGGTGTGAGTCGATCCTCGGCGTGAAAGATGAGCCAGTGCAGGGCAAAGAGGTTCCTCTGGAATGGACTGAGACATCTGGGGGACTCTTGGAATGGTGGTACGACCATGGAGTTCCTCTCGCCTTTCCTGTTGAGAGTGCCTCCTCTTGAGATGCGACGGGAACGCCGGGAATTCTTTCCCATTGAAAGCAGGGAAAGGATCCCTCATCTCGAGCTCCGAGGGGGAAACGGGGCTCCTCTGGATGTGGGCGGGACCATCGTGCTTCCTCCCGAGTGGACACGGGTATGGCGGTGAACTTCTTGAGTTGCAGCAAGGGTGTGAAAGACCCTTTCGAAGTTCCAGAGTTTAGGTGTCATTAGTCTGCAGACGCCTCATCGGAAATAGGCATCATCTCGCCTCGAGGGGAGAACTTCCTGGATTTTCTCGAGTTGCGGCAGGTGTTCTCGAGTTACGACGGGGACCTCAGGGACCAGCCCTGGTGGCCTCAGGAGAGGCCAGTCCCCATGCGAGTTGCTAGGGGGCCTCTCGGGATTCCTCTCCCGTCGATACCGGGGCCAAAAGCCTTGTGTGGAGTCAGGGCCGGAACCGAGCATTCCTCTCAGGGGTGACATGGATCTTTGGGTACTTCTGGAGTCTCCCCAGGGGAGTCAGGCCTCGTCTCGAGTGGGGGCATGCACGTGCGCTTTCCTTCCAGGCTGTAGCAGCAATGTCACGCTTCCCGTCGCGAGAATCAAAAGATCTGTGGTTTTCCCTCGAGGCTTTCCCTCGAGGCTTTCCCACAGGGCTGTCCCACGTGCCACCGTGGTGTGAGTCGATCCTCGGCGTGAAAGATGAGCCAGTGCAGGGCAAAGAGGTTCCTCTGGAATGGACTGAGACATCTGGGGGACTCTTGGAATGGTGGTACGACCATGGAGTTCCTCTCGCCTTTCCTGTTGAGAGTGCCTCCTCTTTGGATGCGACGGGAACGCCGGGAATTCTTTCCCGTTGAAAGCAGGGAAAGGATCCCTCATCTCGAGCTACGAGGGGGAAACGGGGCTCCTCTGTATGTGGGCGGGACCATCGTGCTTCCTCCCGAGTGGACACGGGTATGGCGGTGAACTTCTTGAGTTGCAGCAAGGGTGTGAAAGACCCTTTCGAAGTTCCAGAGGTTAGGTGTCATTAGTCTCCAGACGCCTCATCGGAAATAGGCCTCATCTCGCCTGGAAGGGAGAACTTCCTGGATTTTCTCGAGTTGCGGCAGGTGTTCTCGAGTTACGACGGGGACCTCAGGGACCCGCCCTGGTGGCCTCAGGAGAGTCCAGTCCCCATGCGACTTGCTAGGGGGCCTCTCGGGATTCCTCTCCCGTCGATACCGGGGCCAAAAACCTTGTGTGGAGTCAGGGCCGGAACCGAGGATTCCTCTCAGGGGCTGACATGGATCTTTGGGTACTTCTGGAGTCTCCCCAGGGGAGTCAGGCCCCGTCTCGAGTGGGGGCATGCACGTGCGCTTTCCTTCCAGGCTGTAGCAGCAATGTCACGCTTTCCGTCGCGTGGATCAAAGGATCTGTGGTTTTCCCTCAAGGCTTTGCCTCGAGGCTTTCCCACAGGGCTGTCCCACGTGCCACCGTGGTGTGAGTCGATCCTCGGCGTGAAAGATGAGCCAGTGCAGGGCAAAGAGGTTCCTCTGGAATGGACTGAGACATCTGGGGGACTCTTGGAATGGTGGTACGACCATGGAGTTCCTCTCGCCTTTCCTGTTGAGAGTGCCTCCTCTTGAGATGCGACGGGAATGCCGGGAATTCTTTCCCGTTGAAAGCAGGGAAAGGATCCCTCATCTCGAGCTACGAGGGGGAAACGGGGCTCCTCTGGATGTGGTCGGGACCATCGTGCTTCCTCTCGAGTGGAGAAGGGTATGGCAGTGAACTTCTTGAGTTGCAGCAAGGGTGTGAAAGACCCTTTCGAAGTTCCAGAGTTTAGGTGTCATTAGTCTCCAGACGCCTCATCGGAAATAGGCCTCATCTCGCAAGAAGGGAGAACTTCCTGGATTTTCTCGAGTTGCGGCAGGTGTTCTCGAATTACGACGGGGACCTCAGGGACCCGCCCTGGTGGCCTCAGGAGAGGCCAGTCCCCATGTGAGTTCCTAGGGGGCCTCTCGGGATTCCTCTCCCGTCGATACCGGGGCCAAAAACCTTGTGTGGAATCAGGGCTGGAACCGAGGATTCCTCTCAGGGGCTGACATGGATCTTTGGGTACTTCTGGAGTCTCCCCAGGGGAGTCAGGCCTCGTCTCGTGTGGGGGCATGCACGTGTGCTTTCCTTCCAGGCTGTAGCAGCAATGTCACGCTTCCCGTCGCGTGGATCAAAGGATCTGTGGTTTTCCCTCGAGGCTTTCCCTCGAGGCTTTCCCACAGGGCTGTCCCACGTGCCACCGTGGTGTGAGTCGATCCTCGGCGTGAAAGATGAGCCAGTGCAGGGCAAAGAGGTTCCTCTGGAATGGACTGAGACATCTGGGGGACTCTTGGAATGGTGGTACGACCATGGAGTTCCTCTCGCCTTTCCTGTTGAGTGTGCCTCCTCTTGAGATGCGACGGGAACGCCGGGAATTCTTTCCCGTTGAAAGCAGGGAAAGGATCCCTCATCTCGAGCTACGAGGGGGAAACGGGGCTCCTCGGGATGTGGGCGGGACCATCGTGCTTCCTCTCGAGTGGAGACGGGTATGGCGGTGAACTTCTTGAGTTGCAGCAAGGGTGTGAAAGACCCATTCGAAGTTCCAGAGGTTACGTGTCAGTCTCCAGACGCCTCATCGGAAATAGACCTCATCTCGCCTGGAAGGGAGAACTTCCTGGATTTTCTCGAGTTGCGGCAGGTGTTCTCGAGTTACGACGGGGACCTCAGGGACCCGCCCTGGTGGCCTCAGGAGAGGCCAGTCCCCATGCGAGTTGCTAGGGGGCCTCTCGGGATTCCTCTCCCGTCGATACCGGGGCCAAAATCCTTGTGTGGAGTCAGGGCCGGAACCTAGGATTCCTCTCAGGGGCTGACATGGATCTTTGGGTACTTCTGGAGTCTCCCCAGGGGAGTCAGGCCTCGTCTCGAGTGGGGGCATGCACGTGCGCTTTCCTTCCAGGCTGTAGCAGCAATGTCACGCTTCCCGTCGCGTGGATCAAAGGATCTGTGGTTTTCCCTCGAGGCTTTCCCTCGAGGCTTTCCCACAGGGCTGTCCAACGTGCCACCGTGGTGTGAGTCGATCCTCGGCGCGAAAGATGAGCCAGTGCAGGGCAAAGAGGTTCCTCTGGAATGGACTGAGACATGTGGGGGACTCTTGGAATGGTGGTACGACCATGGAGTTCCTCTCGCCTTTCCTGTTCAGAGTGCCTCCTCTTGAGATCCGACGGGAACGCCGGGAATTCTTTCCCGTTGAAAGCAGGGAAAGGATCCCTCATCTCGAGCTACGAGGGGGAAACGGGGCTCCTCTGGATGTGGGCAGGCCCATCGTGCTTCCTTTCGAGTGGAGACGGGTATGGCGGTGAACTTCTTGAGTTGCAGCAAGGGTGTGAAAGACCCTTTCGAAGTTCCAGAGGTTAGGTGTCATTAGTCTCCAGACGCCTCATCGGAAATAGGCCTCATCTAGCCTGGAAGGGAGAACTTCCTGGATTTTCTCGAGGTGCGGCAGGTGTTCTCGAGTTACGACGTGTACCACATGGACCCGCCCTGATGGCCTCAGGAACGGCCAGTCCCCATGCGAGTTGCTAGGGCGCCTCTCGGGATTCCTCTCCCGTCGATACCGGGGCCAAAAACCTTGTGTGGAGTCAGGGCCGGAACCGAGGATTCCTCTCAGGGGCTGACATGGATCTTTGGGTACTTCTAGAGTCTCCCAAGGAGAGTCAGGCCTCGTCTCGAGTGGGGGCATGCACGTGCGCTTTCCTTTCAGGCTGTAGCAGCAATGTCACGCTTCCCGTCGCGTGGATCAAATGATCTGTGGTTTTCCCTCGAGGCTTTCCCTCGAGGCTTTCCCACAGGGCTGTCCCACGTGCCACCGTGGTGTGAGTCGATCCTCGGCGTGAAAGATGAGCCAGTGCAGGGCAAAGGGGTTCCTCTGGAATGGACTGAGACATCTGGGGGACTCTTGGAATGGTGGTACGACCATGGAGTTCCTCTCGCCTTTCCTGTTGAGAGTGCCTCCTCTTGAGATGCGACGGGAACGCCGGGAATTCTTTCCCGTTGAAAGCAGGGAAAGGATCCCTCATCTCGAGCTCCGAGGGGGAAACGGGGCTCCTCTGGATGTGGGCGGGACCATCGTGCTTCCTCCCGAGTGGACACGGGTATGGCGGTGAACTTCTTGAGTTGCAGCAAGGGTGTGAAAGACCCTTTCGAAGTTCCAGAGGTTAGGTGTCATTAGTCTCCAGACGCCTCATTGGAAATAGGCCTCATCTCGCCTGGAAGGGAGAACTTCCTGGATTTTCTCGAGTTGCGGCAGGTGTTCTCGAGTTACGACGGGGACCTCAGGGACCCGCCCTGGTGGCCTCAGGAGAGGCCAGTCCCCATGCGAGTTGCTAGGGGGCCTCTCGGGATTCCTCTCCCGTCGATACCGGGGCCAAAAGCCTTGTGTGGAGTCAGGGCCGGAAGCGAGGATTCCTCTCAGGGGTTACATGGATCTTTGGGTACTTCTGGAGTCTCCCCAGGGGAGTCAGGCCTCGTCTCGAGTGCGGGCATGCACGTGCGCTTTCCTTCCAGGCTTTAGCAGCAATGTCACGCTTCCCATCGCGAGGATTAAAGGATCTGTGGTTTTCCCTCGAGGCTTTCCCTCGAGGCTTTCCCACAGGGCTGTCCCACGTGCCACCGTGGTGTGAGTCGATCCTCGGCGTGAAAGATGAGCCAGTGCAGGGCAAAGAGGTTCCTCTGGAATGGACTGAGACATCTGGGGGACTCTTGGAATGGTGGTACGACCATGGAGTTCCTCTCGCCTTTCCTGTTGAGAGTGCCTCCTCTTGAGATGCGACGGGAATGCCGGGAATTCTTTCCCGTTGAAAGCAGGGAAAGGATCCCTCATCTCGAGCTCCGAGGGGGAAACGGGGCTCCTCTGGATGTGGGCGGGACCATCGTGCTTTCTCTCGTGTGGAGACGGGTATGGCGGTAATCTTCTTGAGTTGCAGCAAGGGTGTGAAAGACCCTTTCGAAGTTCCAGAGGTTAGGTGTCATTAGTCTCCAGACGCCTCATCGGAAATAGGCCTCATCTCGCCTGGAAGGGAGAACTTCCCGGATTTTCTCGAGGTGCGCCCGGTGTTCTCGAGTTACGACGGGGACCTCAGGGACCCGCCCTGGTGGCCTCAGGAGAGGCCAGTCCCCATGCGAGTTGCTAGGGGGCCTCTCGGGATTCCTCTCCCGTCGATACCGGGGCCAAAAACCTTGTGTGGAGTCAGGGCTGGAACCGAGGATTCCTCTCAGGAGCTGACATGGATCTTTGGGTACTTCTGGAGTCCCACCAGGGGAGTCAGGCCTCTTCTCGATTGGGGGCATGCACGTGTGCTTTCCTTCCAGGCTGTAGCAGCAATGTCACGCTTCCCGTCGCGTGGATCAAAGTATCTGTGGTTTTCCCTCGAGGCTTTCCCACAGGGCTGTCCCACGTGCCACCGTGGTGTGAGTCGATCCTCGGCGTGAAAGATGAGCCAGTGCAGGGCAAAGAGGTTCCTCTGGAATGGACTGAGACATCTGGGGGACTCTTGGAATGGTGGTACGACCATGGAGTTCCTCTCGCCTTTCCTGTTGAGAGTGCCTCCTCTTGAGATGCGACGGGAACGCCGGGAATTCTTTCCCATTGAAAGCAGGGAAAGGATCCCTCATCTCGAGCTCCGAGGGGGAAACGGGGCTCCTCTGGATGTGGGCGGGACCATCGTGCTTCCTCCCGAGTGGAGACGGGTATGGCGGTGAACTTCTTGAGTTGCAGCAAGGGTGTGAAAGACCCTTTCGAAGTTCCAGAGTTTAGGTGTCATTAGTCTGCAGACGCCTCATCGGAAATAGGCCTCATCTCGCCTCGAGGGGAGAACTTCCTGGATTTTCTCGAGTTGCGGCAGGTGTTCTCGAGTTACGACGGGGACCTCAGGGACCAGCCCTGGTGGCCTCAGGAGAGGCCAGTCCCCATGCGAGTTGCTAGGGGGCCTCTCGGGATTCCTCTCCCGTCGATACCGGGGCCAAAAGCCTTGTGTGGAGTCAGGGCCGGAACCGAGCATTCCTCTCAGGGGTGACATGGATCTTTGGGTACTTCTGGAGTCTCCCCAGGGGAGTCAGGCCTCGTCTCGAGTGGTGGCATGCACGTGCGCTTTCCTTCCAGGCTGTAGCAGCAATGTCACGCTTCCCGTCGCGAGAATCAAAGGATCTGTGGTTTTCCCTCGAGGCTTTCCCTCGAGGCTTTCCCACAGGGCTGTCCCACGTGCCACCGTGGTGTGAGTCGATCCTCGGCGTGAAAGATGAGCCAGTGCAGTGCAAAGAGGTTCCTCTGGAATGGACTGAGACATCTGGGGGACTCTTGGAATGGTGGTACGACCATGGAGTTCCTCTCGCCTTTCCTGTTGAGAGTGCCTCCTCTTGAGATGCGACGGGAATGCCGGGAATTCTTTCCCGATGAAAGCAGGGAAAGGATCCCTCATCTCGAGCTACGAGGGGGAAACGGGGCTCCTCTGGATGTGGGCGGGACCATCGTGCTTCCTCTCGAGTGGAGACGGGTATGGCGGTGAACTTCTTGAGTTGCAGCAAGGGTGTGAAAGACCCTTTCGAATTTCCAGAGGTTAGGTGTCATTAGTCTCCAGACGACTCATCGGAAATAGGCCTCATCTCGCCTGGAAGGGAGAACTTCCTGGATTTTCTCGACTTGCGGCAGGTGTTCTCGAGTTACGACGGGGACCTCAGGGACCCGCCCTGGTGGCCTCAGGAGAGGCCAGTCCCCATGCGAGGTGATAGGGGGCCTCTCGGGATTCCTCTCCCGTCGATACCGGGGCCAAAAACCTTGTGTGCAGTCAGGGCCGGAACCGAGGATTCCTCTCAGGGGCTTATATGGATCTTTGGGTACTTCTGGAGTCTCCCCACGGGAGTCAGGCCTCGTCTCGAGTGGGGGCATGCACGTGCGCTTTCCTTCCAGGCTGTAGCAGCAATGTCACGCTTCCCGTCGCGTGGATCAAAGGATCTGTGGTTTTCCCTCGAGGCTTTCCCTCGAGGCTTTCCCACAGGGCTGTCCCACGTGCCTCCGTGGTGTGAGTCGATCCTCGGCGTGAAAGATGAGCCAGTGCAGGGCAAAGAGGTTCCTCTGGAATGGACTGAGACATCTGGGGGACTCTAGGAATGGTGGTAGGACCATGGAGTTCCTCTAGCCTTTCCTGTTGAGAGTGCCTCCTCTTGAGATGCGACGGGAACGCCGGGAATTCTTTCCCGTTGAAAGCAGGGAAAGGATCCCTCATCTCGAGCTACGAGGGGGAAACGGGGCTCCTCTGGATGTGGGCGGGACCATCGTGCTTCCTCTCGAGTGGAGACGGGTATGGCGGTGAACTTCTTGAGTTGCAGCAAGGGTGTGAAAGACCCTTTCGAATTTCCAGAGGTTAGGTGTCATTAGTCTCCAGACGACTCATCGGAAATAGGCCTCATCTCGCCTGGAAGGGAGAACTTCCTGGATTTTCTCGAGTTGCGGCAGGTGTTCTCGAGTTACGTCGGGGACCCCAGGGACCCGCCCTGGTGGCCTCAGGAGAGGCCAGTTCCCATGCGAGGTGCTAGGGGGCCTCTCGGGATTCCTCTCCCGTCGATACCGGGGCCAAAAACCTTGTGTGGAATCAGGGCCGGAACCGAGGATTCCTCTCAGGGGCTGACATGGATCTTTGGGTACTTCTGGAGTCTCCCCAGGGGAGTCAGGCCTCGTCTCGAGTGGGGGCATGCACGTGCGCTTTCCTTACAGGCTGTAGCAGCAATGTCACGCTTCCCGTGGCGTGGATCAAAGGATCTGTGGTTTTCCCTCGAGGCTTTCCCACAGGGCTGTCCCTCGTGCCACCGTGGTGTGAGTCGATCCTCGGCGTGAAAGATGAGCCAGTGCAGGGCAAAGAGGTTCCTCTGGAATGGACTGAGACATCTGGGATACTCTTGGAATGGTGGTACGACCATGGAGTTCCTCTCGCCTTACCTGTTGAGAGTGCCTCCTCTTGAGAAGCGACCGGAACGCCGGGAATTCTTTCCCGTTGAAAGCAGGGAAAGGATCCCTCATCTTGAGCTCCGAGGGGGAAACGGGGCTCCTCTGGATGTGGGCGGGACCATCGTGCTTCCTCTCGAGTGGAGACGGGTATGGCGGTGAACTTCTTGAGTTGCAGCAAGGGTGTGAAAGACCCTTTCGAAGTTCCAGAGGCTAGGTGTCATTAGTCTCCAGATGCCTCATCGGAAATAGGCCTCATCTCGCCTGGAAGGGAGAACTTCCTGGATTTTCTCGAGTTGCGGCAGGTGTTCTCGAGTTACGACGGGGACCTCAGGGACCCGCCCTGGTGGCCTCAGGAGAGGCCAGTCCCCATGCGAGGTGCTAGGGGGCCTCTCGGGATTCCTCTCCCGTCGATACCGGGGCCAAAAACCTTGTGTGCAGTCAGGGCCGGAACCGAGGATTCCTCTCAGGGGCTGACATGGATCTTTGGGTACTTCTGGAGTCTCCCCACGGGAGTCAGGCCTCGTCTCGAGTGGGGGCATGCACGTGCGCTTTCCTTCCAGGCTGTAGCAGCAATGTCACGCTTCCCGTCGCGTGGATCAAAGGATCTGTGGTATTCCCTCGAGGCTTTCCCTCGAGGCTTTCCCACAGGGCTGTCCCACGTGCCACCGTGGTGTGAGTCGATCCTCGGCGTGAAAGATGAGCCAGTGCAGGGCAAAGAGGTTCCTCTGGAATGGACTGAGACATCTGGGGGACTCTTGGAATGGTGGTACGACCATGGAGTTCCTCTCGCCTTTCCTGTTGAGAGTGCCTCCTCTTGAGATACGACGGGAACACCGGGAATTCTTTCCCGTTGAAAGCAGGGAAAGGATCCCTCATCTCGAGCTAAGAGGGGGAAACGGGGCTCCTCTGGATGTGGGCGGGACCATCGTGCTTCCTCTCGAGTGGAGACGGGTATGGCGGTGAAATTCTTGAGTTGCAGCAAGGGTGTGAAAGACCCTTTCGAAGTTCGAGAGGTTAGGTGTCATTAGTCTCCAGACGCCTCATCGGAAATAGGCCTCATCTCGCCTGGAAGGGAGAACTTCCTGGATTTTCTCGAGTTGCGGCAGGTGTTCTCGAGTTACGACGGGGACCTCAGGGACCCGCCCTGGTGGCCTCAGGAGAGGCCAGTCCCCATGCGAGGTGCTAGGGGGCCTCTCGGGATTCCTCTCCCGTCGATACCGGGGCCAAAAACCTTGTGTGCAGTCAGGGCCGGAACCGAGGATTCCTCTCAGGGGCTGACATGGATCTTTGGGTACTTCTGGAGTCTCCCCAGGAGAGTCAGGCCTCGTCTCGAGTGGGGGCTTGTACGTGCGCTTTCCTTCCAGGCTGTAGCAGCAATGTCACGCTTCCCGTCGCGTGGATCAAAGGATCTGTGGTTTTCCCTCGAGGCTTTCCCTCGAGGCTTTCCCACATGGCTGTGCCACGTGCCACCGTGGTGTGAGTCGATCCTCGGCGTGAAAGATGAGCCAGTGCAGGGCAAAGAGGTTCCTCTGGAATGGAATGAGAAATCTGGGGGACTCTTGGAATGGTGGTACGACCATGGAGTTCCTCTCGCCTTTCCTGTTGAGAGTGCCTCCTCTTGAGATGCGACGGGAATGACGGGAATACTTTCCCGTTGAAAGCAGGGAAAGGATCCCTCATCCCGAGCTACGAGGGGGAAACGGGGCTCCTCTGGATGTGGGCGGGACCATCGTGCTTCCTCTCGAGTGGAGACGGGTATGGCGGTGAACTTCTTGAGTTGCAGCAAGGGTGTGAAAGACCCTTTCGAAGTTCCAGAGTTTAGGTGTCATTAGTCTGCAGACGCCTCATCGGAAATAGGCCTCATCTCGCCTGGAAGGGAGAACTTCCTGGATTTTCTCGAGTTGTGGCAGGTGTTCTCGAGTTACGACGGGGACCTCAGGGACCCGCCCTGGTGGCCTCAGGAGAGGCCAGTCCCCATGCGAGGTGCTAGGGGGCCTCTCGGGATTCCTCTCCCGTCGATACCGGGGCCAAAAACCTTGTGTGGAGTCAGGGTCGGAACCGAGGATTCCTCTCAGGGGCTTATATGGATCTTAGGGTACTTCTGGAGTCTCGCCAGGGGAGACAGGCCTCGTCTCGAGTGGGGGCATGCACGTGCGCTTTCCTTCCAGGCTGTAGCAGCAATGTCACGCTTCCCGTCGCGTGCATCAAAGGATCTGTGGTTTTCCCTCGAGGCTATCCCTCGAGGCTTTCCCACAGGGCTGTCCCACGTGCCTCCGTGGTGTGAGTCGATCCTCGGCATGAAAGATGAGCCAGTGCAGGGCAAAGAGGTTCCTCTGGAATGGACTGAGATATCTGGGGGACTCTTTGTATGGTGGTACCACCATGGAGTTCCTCTCGCCTTTCCTGTTGAGAGTGCCTCCTCTTGAGATGCGACGGGAACGCCGGGAATTCCTTCCCGTTGAAAGCAGGAAAGGATCCCTCATCTCGAGCTCCGAGAGGGAAACGGGGCTCCTCTGGATGTGGGCGGGACCATCGTGCTTCCTCTCGAGTGGAGACGGGTATGGCGGTGAACTTCTTGAGTTGCAGCAAGGGTGTGAAACACCCTTTCGAAATTCCAGAGGTTAGGTGTCATTAGTCTCCAGACGCCTCATCGGAAATAGGCCTCATCTCGCCTGGAAGGGAGAACTTCCTGGATTTTCTCGAGTTGCGGCAGGTGTTCTCGAGTTAAGACGGGGACCTCAGGGACCCGCCCTGGTGGCCTCAGGAGAGGCCAGTCCCCATGCGAGGTGCTAGGGGGCCTCTCGGGATTCCTCTCCCGTCGATACCGGGGCCAAGAAGCTTGTGTGGAGTCAGGGCCGGAACCGACGATTCCTCTCAGGGGCTGACATGGATCTTTGGGTACTTCTGGAGTCTCCCCAGAGGAGTTAGGCCTCGAATCGTGTGGGGGCATGCACGTGCGCTTTCCTTCCAGGCTGTAGCAGCAATGTCACGCTTCCCATCGCGAGGATTAAAGGATCTGTGGTTTTCCCTCGAGGCTTTCCCTCGAGGCTTTCCCACAGGGCTGTCCCACGGGCCACCGTGGTGTGAGTCGATCCTCGGCGTGAAAGATGAGCCAGTGCCGGGCAAAGAGGTTCCTCTGGAATGGACTGAGACATCTGGGGGACTCTTGGAATGGTGGTACGACCATGGAGTTCCTCTCGCCTTTCCTGTTGAGAGTGCCTCCTCTTGAGATGCGACGGGAATGCCGGGAATTCTTTCCCGTTGAAAGCAGGGAAAGGATCCCTCATCTCGAGCTCCGAGGGGGAAACGTGGCTCCTCTGTATGTGGGCGGGACCATCGTGCTTTCTCTCGTGTGGAGACGGGTATGGCGGTAAACTTCTTGAGTTGTAGCAAGGGTGTGAAAGACCCTTTCGAAGTTCCAGAGGTTAGGTGTCATTAGTCTCCAGACGCCTCATCGGAAATAGGCCTCATCTCGCCTGGAAGGGAGAACTTCCTGGATTTTCTCGAGTTGCGGCAGGTGTTCTCGAGTTACGACGGGGACCTCAGGGACCCGCCCTGGTGGCCTCAGGAGAGGCCAGTCCCCATGCGAGGTGCTAGGGGGCCTCTCGGGATTCCTCTCCCGTCGATACCGGGGCCAAAAACCTTGTGTGCAGTCAGGGCCGGAACCGAGGATTCCTCTCAGGGGCTGACATGGATCTTTGGGTACTTCTGGAGTCTCCCCACGGGAGTCAGGCCTCGTCTCGAGTGGGGGCATGCACGTGCGCTTTCCTTCCAGGCTGTAGCAGCAATGTCACGCTTCCCGTCGCGTGGATCAAAGGATCTGTGGTATTCCCTCGAGGCTTTCCCTCGAGGCTTTCCCACAGGGCTGTCCCACGTGCCACCGTGGTGTGAGTCGATCCTCGGCGTGAAAGATGAGCCAGTGCAGGGCAAAGAGGTTCCTCTGGAATGGACTGAGACATCTGGGGGACTCTTGGAATGGTGGTACGACCATGGAGTTCCTCTCGCCTTTCCTGTTGAGAGTGCCTCCTCTTGAGATACGACGGGAACACCGGGAATTCTTTCCCGTTGAAAGCAGGGAAAGGATCCCTCATCTCGAGCTAAGAGGGGGAAACGGGGCTCCTCTGGATGTGGGCGGGACCATCGTGCTTCCTCTCGAGTGGAGACGGGTATGGCGGTGAAATTCTTGAGTTGCAGCAAGGGTGTGAAAGACCCTTTCGAAGTTCGAGAGGTTAGGTGTCATTAGTCTCCAGACGCCTCATCGGAAATAGGCCTCATCTCGCCTGGAAGGGAGAACTTCCTGGATTTTCTCGAGTTGCGGCAGGTGTTCTCGAGTTACGACGGGGACCTCAGGGACCCGCCCTGGTGGCCTCAGGAGAGGCCAGTCCCCATGTGAGTTCCTAGGGGGCCTCTCGGGATTCCTCTCCCGTCGATACCGGGGCCAAAAACCTTGTGTGGAATCAGGGCTGGAACCGAGGATTCCTCTCAGGGGCTGACATGGATCTTTGGGTACTTCTGGAGTCTCCCCAGGGGAGTCAGGCCTCGTCTCGTGTGGGGGCATGCACGTGTGCTTTCCTTCCAGGCTGTAGCAGCAATGTCACGCTTCCCGTCGCGTGGATCAAAGGATCTGTGGTTTTCCCTCGAGGCTTTCCCTCGAGGCTTTCCCACAGGGCTGTCCCACGTGCCACCGTGGTGTGAGTCGATCCTCGGCGTGAAAGATGAGCCAGTGCAGGGCAAAGAGGTTCCTCTGGAATGGACTGAGACATCTGGGGGACTCTTGGAATGGTGGTACGACCATGGAGTTCCTCTCGCCTTTCCTGTTGAGTGTGCCTCCTCTTGAGATGCGACGGGAACGCCGGGAATTCTTTCCCGTTGAAAGCAGGGAAAGGATCCCTCATCTCGAGCTACGAGGGGGAAACGGGGCTCCTCGGGATGTGGGCGGGACCATCGTGCTTCCTCTCGAGTGGAGACGGGTATGGCGGTGAACTTCTTGAGTTGCAGCAAGGGTGTGAAAGACCCATTCGAAGTTCCAGAGGTTACGTGTCAGTCTCCAGACGCCTCATCGGAAATAGACCTCATCTCGCCTGGAAGGGAGAACTTCCTGGATTTTCTCGAGTTGCGGCAGGTGTTCTCGAGTTACGACGGGGACCTCAGGGACCCGCCCTGGTGGCCTCAGGAGAGGCCAGTCCCCATGCGAGTTGCTAGGGGGCCTCTCGGGATTCCTCTCCCGTCGATACCGGGGCCAAAATCCTTGTGTGGAGTCAGGGCCGGAACCTAGGATTCCTCTCAGGGGCTGACATGGATCTTTGGGTACTTCTGGAGTCTCCCCAGGGGAGTCAGGCCTCGTCTCGAGTGGGGGCATGCACGTGCGCTTTCCTTCCAGGCTGTAGCAGCAATGTCACGCTTCCCGTCGCGTGGATCAAAGGATCTGTGGTTTTCCCTCGAGGCTTTCCCTCGAGGCTTTCCCACAGGGCTGTCCAACGTGCCACCGTGGTGTGAGTCGATCCTCGGCGCGAAAGATGAGCCAGTGCAGGGCAAAGAGGTTCCTCTGGAATGGACTGAGACATGTGGGGGACTCTTGGAATGGTGGTACGACCATGGAGTTCCTCTCGCCTTTCCTGTTCAGAGTGCCTCCTCTTGAGATCCGACGGGAACGCCGGGAATTCTTTCCCGTTGAAAGCAGGGAAAGGATCCCTCATCTCGAGCTACGAGGGGGAAACGGGGCTCCTCTGGATGTGGGCAGGCCCATCGTGCTTCCTTTCGAGTGGAGACGGGTATGGCGGTGAACTTCTTGAGTTGCAGCAAGGGTGTGAAAGACCCTTTCGAAGTTCCAGAGGTTAGGTGTCATTAGTCTCCAGACGCCTCATCGGAAATAGGCCTCATCTAGCCTGGAAGGGAGAACTTCCTGGATTTTCTCGAGGTGCGGCAGGTGTTCTCGAGTTACGACGTGTACCACATGGACCCGCCCTGATGGCCTCAGGAACGGCCAGTCCCCATGCGAGTTGCTAGGGCGCCTCTCGGGATTCCTCTCCCGTCGATACCGGGACCAAAAACCTTGTGTGGAGTCAGGGCCGGAACCGAGGATTCCTCTCAGGGGCTGACATGGATCTTTGGGTACTTCTAGAGTCTCCCAAGGAGAGTCAGGCCTCGTCTCGAGTGGGGGCATGCACGTGCGCTTTCCTTTCAGGCTGTAGCAGCAATGTCACGCTTCCCGTCGCGTGGATCAAATGATCTGTGGTTTTCCCTCGAGGCTTTCCCTCGAGGCTTTCCCACAGGGCTGTCCCACGTGCCACCGTGGTGTGAGTCGATCCTCGGCGTGAAAGATGAGCCAGTGCAGGGCAAAGGGGTTCCTCTGGAATGGACTGAGACATCTGGGGGACTCTTGGAATGGTGGTACGACCATGGAGTTCCTCTCGCCTTTCCTGTTGAGAGTGCCTCCTCTTGAGATGCGACGGGAACGCCGGGAATTCTTTCCCGTTGAAAGCAGGGAAAGGATCCCTCATCTCGAGCTCCGAGGGGGAAACGGGGCTCCTCTGGATGTGGGCGGGACCATCGTGCTTCCTCCCGAGTGGACACGGGTATGGCGGTGAACTTCTTGAGTTGCAGCAAGGGTGTGAAAGACCCTTTCGAAGTTCCAGAGGTTAGGTGTCATTAGTCTCCAGACGCCTCATTGGAAATAGGCCTCATCTCGCCTGGAAGGGAGAACTTCCTGGATTTTCTCGAGTTGCGGCAGGTGTTCTCGAGTTACGACGGGGACCTCAGGGACCCGCCCTGGTGGCCTCAGGAGAGGCCAGTCCCCATGCGAGTTGCTAGGGGGCCTCTCGGGATTCCTCTCCCGTCGATACCGGGGCCAAAAGCCTTGTGTGGAGTCAGGGCCGGAAGCGAGGATTCCTCTCAGGGGTTACATGGATCTTTGGGTACTTCTGGAGTCTCCCCAGGGGAGTCAGGCCTCGTCTCGAGTGCGGGCATGCACGTGCGCTTTCCTTCCAGGCTTTAGCAGCAATGTCACGCTTCCCATCGCGAGGATTAAAGGATCTGTGGTTTTCCCTCGAGGCTTTCCCTCGAGGCTTTCCCACAGGGCTGTCCCACGTGCCACCGTGGTGTGAGTCGATCCTCGGCGTGAAAGATGAGCCAGTGCAGGGCAAAGAGGTTCCTCTGGAATGGACTGAGACATCTGGGGGACTCTTGGAATGGTGGTACGACCATGGAGTTCCTCTCGCCTTTCCTGTTGAGAGTGCCTCCTCTTGAGATGCGACGGGAATGCCGGGAATTCTTTCCCGTTGAAAGCAGGGAAAGGATCCCTCATCTCGAGCTCCGAGGGGGAAACGGGGCTCCTCTGGATGTGGGCGGGACCATCGTGCTTTCTCTCGTGTGGAGACGGGTATGGCGGTAATCTTCTTGAGTTGCAGCAAGGGTGTGAAAGACCCTTTCGAAGTTCCAGAGGTTAGGTGTCATTAGTCTCCAGACGCCTCATCGGAAATAGGCCTCATCTCGCCTGGAAGGGAGAACTTCCTGGATTTTCTCGAGGTGCGCCCGGTGTTCTCGAGTTACGACGGGGACCTCAGGGACCCGCCCTGGTGGCCTCAGGAGAGGCCAGTCCCCATGCGAGTTGCTAGGGGGCCTCTCGGGATTCCTCTCCCGTCGATACCGGGGCCAAAAACCTTGTGTGGAGTCAGGGCTGGAACCGAGGATTCCTCTCAGGAGCTGACATGGATCTTTGGGTACTTCTGGAGTCCCACCAGGGGAGTCAGGCCTCTTCTCGATTGGGGGCATGCACGTGTGCTTTCCTTCCAGGCTGTAGCAGCAATGTCACGCTTCCCGTCGCGTGGATCAAAGGATCTGTGGTTTTCCCTCGAGGCTTTCCCACAGGGCTGTCCCACGTGCCACCGTGGTGTGAGTCGATCCTCGGCGTGAAAGATGAGCCAGTGCAGGGCAAAGAGGTTCCTCTGGAATGGACTGAGACATCTGGGGGACTCTTGGAATGGTGGTACGACCATGGAGTTCCTCTCGCCTTTCCTGTTGAGAGTGCCTCCTCTTGAGATGCGACGGGAACGCCGGGAATTCTTTCCCATTGAAAGCAGGGAAAGGATCCCTCATCTCGAGCTCCGAGGGGGAAACGGGGCTCCTCTGGATGTGGGCGGGACCATCGTGCTTCCTCCCGAGTGGAGACGGGTATGGCGGTGAACTTCTTGAGTTGCAGCAAGGGTGTGAAAGACCCTTTCGAAGTTCCAGAGTTTAGGTGTCATTAGTCTGCAGACGCCTCATCGGAAATAGGCCTCATCTCGCCTCGAGGGGAGAACTTCCTGGATTTTCTCGAGTTGCGGCAGGTGTTCTCGAGTTACGACGGGGACCTCAGGGACCAGCCCTGGTGGCCTCAGGAGAGGCCAGTCCCCATGCGAGTTGCTAGGGGGCCTCTCGGGATTCCTCTCCCGTCGATACCGGGGCCAAAAGCCTTGTGTGGAGTCAGGGCCGGAACCGAGCATTCCTCTCAGGGGTGACATGGATCTTTGGGTACTTCTGGAGTCTCCCCAGGGGAGTCAGGCCTCGTCTCGAGTGGTGGCATGCACGTGCGCTTTCCTTCCAGGCTGTAGCAGCAATGTCACGCTTCCCGTCGCGAGAATCAAAGGATCTGTGGTTTTCCCTCGAGGCTTTCCCTCGAGGCTTTCCCACAGGGCTGTCCCACGTGCCACCGTGGTGTGAGTCGATCCTCGGCGTGAAAGATGAGCCAGTGCAGTGCAAAGAGGTTCCTCTGGAATGGACTGAGACATCTGGGGGACTCTTGGAATGGTGGTACGACCATGGAGTTCCTCTCGCCTTTCCTGTTGAGAGTGCCTCCTCTTGAGATGCGACGGGAATGCCGGGAATTCTTTCCCGATGAAAGCAGGGAAAGGATCCCTCATCTCGAGCTACGAGGGGGAAACGGGGCTCCTCTGGATGTGGGCGGGACCATCGTGCTTCCTCTCGAGTGGAGACGGGTATGGCGGTGAACTTCTTGAGTTGCAGCAAGGGTGTGAAAGACCCTTTCGAAGTTCCAGAGGTTAGGTGTCATTAGTCTCCAGACGACTCATCGGAAATAGGCCTCATCTCGCCTGGAAGGGAGAACTTCCTGGATTTTCTCGACTTGCGGCAGGTGTTCTCGAGTTACGACGGGGACCTCAGGGACCCGCCCTGGTGGCCTCAGGAGAGGCCAGTCCCCATGCGAGGTGATAGGGGGCCTCTCGGGATTCCTCTCCCGTCGATACCGGGGCCAAAAACCTTGTGTGCAGTCAGGGCCGGAACCGAGGATTCCTCTCAGGGGCTTATATGGATCTTTGGGTACTTCTGGAGTCTCCCCACGGGAGTCAGGCCTCGTCTCGAGTGGGGGCATGCACGTGCGCTTTCCTTCCAGGCTGTAGCAGCAATGTCACGCTTCCCGTCGCGTGGATCAAAGGATCTGTGGTTTTCCCTCGAGGCTTTCCCTCGAGGCTTTCCCACAGGGCTGTCCCACGTGCCTCCGTGGTGTGAGTCGATCCTCGGCGTGAAAGATGAGCCAGTGCAGGGCAAAGAGGTTCCTCTGGAATGGACTGAGACATCTGGGGGACTCTAGGAATGGTGGTAGGACCATGGAGTTCCTCTAGCCTTTCCTGTTGAGAGTGCCTCCTCTTGAGATGCGACGGGAACGCCGGGAATTCTTTCCCGTTGAAAGCAGGGAAAGGATCCCTCATCTCGAGCTACGAGGGGGAAACGGGGCTCCTCTGGATGTGGGCGGGACCATCGTGCTTCCTCTCGAGTGGAGACGGGTATGGCGGTGAACTTCTTGAGTTGCAGCAAGGGTGTGAAAGACCCTTTCGAATTTCCAGAGGTTAGGTGTCATTAGTCTCCAGACGACTCATCGGAAATAGGCCTCATCTCGCCTGGAAGGGAGAACTTCCTGGATTTTCTCGAGTTGCGGCAGGTGTTCTCGAGTTACGTCGGGGACCCCAGGGACCCGCCCTGGTGGCCTCAGGAGAGGCCAGTTCCCATGCGAGGTGCTAGGGGGCCTCTCGGGATTCCTCTCCCGTCGATACCGGGGCCAAAAACCTTGTGTGGAATCAGGGCCGGAACCGAGGATTCCTCTCAGGGGCTGACATGGATCTTTGGGTACTTCTGGAGTCTCCCCAGGGGAGTCAGGCCTCGTCTCGAGTGGGGGCATGCACGTGCGCTTTCCTTACAGGCTGTAGCAGCAATGTCACGCTTCCCGTGGCGTGGATCAAAGGATCTGTGGTTTTCCCTCGAGGCTTTCCCACAGGGCTGTCCCTCGTGCCACCGTGGTGTGAGTCGATCCTCGGCGTGAAAGATGAGCCAGTGCAGGGCAAAGAGGTTCCTCTGGAATGGACTGAGACATCTGGGATACTCTTGGAATGGTGGTACGACCATGGAGTTCCTCTCGCCTTACCTGTTGAGAGTGCCTCCTCTTGAGAAGCGACCGGAACGCCGGGAATTCTTTCCCGTTGAAAGCAGGGAAAGGATCCCTCATCTTGAGCTCCGAGGGGGAAACGGGGCTCCTCTGGATGTGGGCGGGACCATCGTGCTTCCTCTCGAGTGGAGACGGGTATGGCGGTGAACTTCTTGAGTTGCAGCAAGGGTGTGAAAGACCCTTTCGAAGTTCCAGAGGCTAGGTGTCATTAGTCTCCAGATGCCTCATCGGAAATAGGCCTCATCTCGCCTGGAAGGGAGAACTTCCTGGATTTTCTCGAGTTGCGGCAGGTGTTCTCGAGTTACGACGGGGACCTCAGGGACCCGCCCTGGTGGCCTCAGGAGAGGCCAGTCCCCATGCGAGGTGCTAGGGGGCCTCTCGGGATTCCTCTCCCGTCGATACCGGGGCCAAAAACCTTGTGTGCAGTCAGGGCCGGAACCGAGGATTCCTCTCAGGGGCTGACATGGATCTTTGGGTACTTCTGGAGTCTCCCCACGGGAGTCAGGCCTCGTCTCGAGTGGGGGCATGCACGTGCGCTTTCCTTCCAGGCTGTAGCAGCAATGTCACGCTTCCCGTCGCGTGGATCAAAGGATCTGTGGTATTCCCTCGAGGCTTTCCCTCGAGGCTTTCCCACAGGGCTGTCCCACGTGCCACCGTGGTGTGAGTCGATCCTCGGCGTGAAAGATGAGCCAGTGCAGGGCAAAGAGGTTCCTCTGGAATGGACTGAGACATCTGGGGGACTCTTGGAATGGTGGTACGACCATGGAGTTCCTCTCGCCTTTCCTGTTGAGAGTGCCTCCTCTTGAGATACGACGGGAACACCGGGAATTCTTTCCCGTTGAAAGCAGGGAAAGGATCCCTCATCTCGAGCTAAGAGGGGGAAACGGGGCTCCTCTGGATGTGGGCGGGACCATCGTGCTTCCTCTCGAGTGGAGACGGGTATGGCGGTGAAATTCTTGAGTTGCAGCAAGGGTGTGAAAGACCCTTTCGAAGTTCGAGAGGTTAGGTGTCATTAGTCTCCAGACGCCTCATCGGAAATAGGCCTCATCTCGCCTGCAAGGGAGAACTTCCTGGATTTTCTCGAGTTGCGGCAGGTGTTCTCGAGTTACGACGGGGACCTCAGGGACTCGCCCTGGTGGCCTCAGGAGAGGCCAGTCCCCATGCGAGGTGCTAGGGGGCCTCTCGGGATTCCTCTCCCGTCGATACCGGGGCCAAAAACCTTGTGTGCAGTCAGGGCCGGAACCGAGGATTCCTCTCAGGGGCTGACATGGATCTTTGGGTACTTCTGGAGTCTCCCCAGGGGAGTCAGGCCTCGTCTCGAGTGGGGGCATGTACGTGCGCTTTCCTTCCAGGCTGCAGCAGCAATGTCACGCTTCCCGTCGCGTGGATCAAAGGATCTGTGGTTTTCCCTCGAGGCTTTCCCTCGAGGCTTTCCCACATGGCTGTGCCACGTGCCACCGTGGTGTGAGTCGATCCTCGGCGTGAAAGATGAGCCAGTGCAGGGCAAAGAGGTTCCTCTGGAATGGAATGAGACATCTGGGGGACTCTTGGAATGGTGGTACGACCATGGAGTTCCTCTCGCCTTTCCTGTTGAGAGTGCCTCCTCTTGAGATGCGACGGGAATGACGGGAATACTTTCCCGTTGAAAGCAGGGAAAGGATCCCTCATCCCGAGCTACGAGGGGGAAACGGGGCTCCTCTGGATGTGGGCGGGACCATCGTGCTTCCTCTCGAGTGGAGACGGGTATGGCGGTGAACTTCTTGAGTTGCAGCAAGGGTGTGAAAGACCCTTTCGAAGTTCCAGAGTTTAGGTGTCATTAGTCTGCAGACGCCTCATCGGAAATAGGCCTCATCTCGCCTGGAAGGGAGAACTTCCTGGATTTTCTCGAGTTGCGGCAGGTGTTCTCGAGTTACGACGGGGACCTCAGGGACCCGCCCTGGTGGCCTCAGGAGAGGCCAGTCCCCATGCGAGGTGCTAGGGGGCCTCTCGGGATTCCTCTCCCGTCGATACCGGGGCCAAAAACCTTGTGTGGAGTCAGGGTCGGAACCGAGGATTCCTCTCAGGGGCTTATATGGATCTTAGGGTACTTCTGGAGTCTCGCCAGGGGAGACAGGCCTCGTCTCGAGTGGGGGCATGCACGTGCGCTTTCCTTCCAGGCTGTAGCAGCAATGTCACGCTTCCCGTCGCGTGCATCAAAGGATCTGTGGTTTTCCCTCGAGGCTATCCCTCGAGGCTTTCCCACAGGGCTGTCCCACGTGCCTCCGTGGTGTGAGTCGATCCTCGGCATGAAAGATGAGCCAGTGCAGGGCAAAGAGGTTCCTCTGGAATGGACTGAGATATCTGGGGGACTCTTTGTATGGTGGTACCACCATGGAGTTCCTCTCGCCTTTCCTGTTGAGAGTGCCTCCTCTTGAGATGCGACGGGAACGCCGGGAATTCCTTCCCGTTGAAAGCAGGAAAGGATCCCTCATCTCGAGCTCCGAGAGGGAAACGGGGCTCCTCTGGATGTGGGCGGGACCATCGTGCTTCCTCTCGAGTGGAGACGGGTATGGCGGTGAACTTCTTGAGTTGCAGCAAGGGTGTGAAACACCCTTTCGAAATTCCAGAGGTTAGGTGTCATTAGTCTCCAGACGCCTCATCGGAAATAGGCCTCATCTCGCCTGGAAGGGAGAACTTCCTGGATTTTCTCGAGTTGCGGCAGGTGTTCTCGAGTTAAGACGGGGACCTCAGGGACCCGCCCTGGTGGCCTCAGGAGAGGCCAGTCCCCATGCGAGGTGCTAGGGGGCCTCTCGGGATTCCTCTCCCGTCGATACCGGGGCCAAGAAGCTTGTGTGGAGTCAGGGCCGGAACCGACGATTCCTCTCAGGGGCTGACATGGATCTTTGGGTACTTCTGGAGTCTCCCCAGAGGAGTTAGGCCTCGAATCGAGTGGGGGCATGCACGTGCGCTTTCCTTCCAGGCTGTAGCAGCAATGTCACGCTTCCCATCGCGAGGATTAAAGGATCTGTGGTTTTCCCTCGAGGCTTTCCCTCGAGGCTTTCCCACAGGGCTGTCCCACGGGCCACCGTGGTGTGAGTCGATCCTCGGCGTGAAAGATGAGCCAGTGCCGGGCAAAGAGGTTCCTCTGGAATGGACTGAGACATCTGGGGGACTCTTGGAATGGTGGTACGACCATGGAGTTCCTCTCGCCTTTCCTGTTGAGAGTGCCTCCTCTTGAGATGCGACGGGAATGCCGGGAATTCTTTCCCGTTGAAAGCAGGGAAAGGATCCCTCATCTCGAGCTCCGAGGGGGAAACGTGGCTCCTCTGTATGTGGGCGGGACCATCGTGCTTTCTCTCGTGTGGAGACGGGTATGGCGGTAAACTTCTTGAGTTGTAGCAAGGGTGTGAAAGACCCTTTCGAAGTTCCAGAGGTTAGGTGTCATTAGTCTCCAGACGCCTCATCGGAAATAGGCCTCATCTCGCCTGGAAGGGAGAACTTCCTGGATTTTCTCGAGTTGCGGCAGGTGTTCTCGAGTTACGACGGGGACCTCAGGGACCCGCCCTGGTGGCCTCAGGAGAGGCCAGTCCCCATGCGAGGTGCTAGGGGGCCTCTCGGGATTCCTCTCCCGTCGATACCGGGGCCAAAAACCTTGTGTGCAGTCAGGGCCGGAACCGAGGATTCCTCTCAGGGGCTGACATGGATCTTTGGGTACTTCTGGAGTCTCCCCACGGGAGTCAGGCCTCGTCTCGAGTGGGGGCATGCACGTGCGCTTTCCTTCCAGGCTGTAGCAGCAATGTCACGCTTCCCGTCGCGTGGATCAAAGGATCTGTGGTATTCCCTCGAGGCTTTCCCTCGAGGCTTTCCCACAGGGCTGTCCCACGTGCCACCGTGGTGTGAGTCGATCCTCGGCGTGAAAGATGAGCCAGTGCAGGGCAAAGAGGTTCCTCTGGAATGGACTGAGACATCTGGGGGACTCTTGGAATGGTGGTACGACCATGGAGTTCCTCTCGCCTTTCCTGTTGAGAGTGCCTCCTCTTGAGATACGACGGGAACACCGGGAATTCTTTCCCGTTGAAAGCAGGGAAAGGATCCCTCATCTCGAGCTAAGAGGGGGAAACGGGGCTCCTCTGGATGTGGGCGGGACCATCGTGCTTCCTCTCGAGTGGAGACGGGTATGGCGGTGAAATTCTTGAGTTGCAGCAAGGGTGTGAAAGACCCTTTCGAAGTTCGAGAGGTTAGGTGTCATTAGTCTCCAGACGCCTCATCGGAAATAGGCCTCATCTCGCCTGGAAGGGAGAACTTCCTGGATTTTCTCGAGTTGCGGCAGGTGTTCTCGAGTTACGACGGGGACCTCAGGGACCCGCCCTGGTGGCCTCAGGAGAGGCCAGTCCCCATGCGAGGTGCTAGGGGGCCTCTTGGGATTCCTCTCCCGTCGATACCAAGGCCAAAAACCTTGTGTGGAGTCAGGGTCGGAACCGAGGATTCCTCTCAGGGGCTTATATGGATCTTTGGGTACTTCTGGAGTCTCGCCAGGGGAGACAGGCCTCGTCTCGAGTGGGGGCATGCACGTGCGCTTTCCTTCCAGGCTGTAGCAGCAATGTCACGCTTCCCGTCGCGTGGATCAAAGGATCTGTGGTTTTCCCTCGAGGCTTTCCCTCGAGGCTTTCCCACAGGGCTGTCCCACGTGCCTCCGTGGTGTGAGTCGATCCTCGGCGTGAAAGATGAGCCAGTGCAGGGCAAAGAGGTTCCTCTGGAATGGACTGAGACATCTGGGGGACTCTAGGAATGGTGGTACGACCATGGAGTTCCTCTCGCCTTTCCTGTTGAGAGTGCCTCCTCTTGAGATGCGACGGGAATGCCGGGAATTCTTTCCCGTTGAAAGCAGGGAAAGGATCCCTCATCTCGAGCTACGAGGGGGAAACGGGGCTCCTCTGGATGTGGGCGGGACCATCGTGCTTCCTCTCGAGTGGAGACGGGTATGGCGGTGAACTTCTGGAGTTGCAGCAAGGGTGTGAAAGACCCTTTCGAAGTTCCAGAGGTTAGGTGTCATTAGTCTCCAGACGACTCATCGGAAATAGGCCTCATCTCGCCTGCAAGGGAGAACTTCCTGGATTTTCTCGAGTTGCGGCAGGTGTTCTCGAGTTACGACGGGGACCTCAGGGACCCGCCCTGGTGTCCTCAGGAGAGGCCAGTCCCCATGCGAGGTGCTAGGGGGCCTCTCGGGATTCCTCTCCCGTCGATACCGGGGCCAAAAACCTTGTGTGGAGTCAGGGTCGGAACCGAGGATTCCTCTCAGGGGCTTATATGGATCTTAGGGTACTTCTGGAGTCTCGCCAGGGGAGACAGGCCTCGTCTCGAGTGGGGGCATGCACGTGCGCTTTCCTTCCAGGCTGTAGCAGCAATGTCACGCTTCCCGTCGCGTGCATCAAAGGATCTGTGGTTTTCCCTCGAGGCTTTCCCTCGAGGCTTTCCCACAGGGCTGTCCCACGTGCCTCCGTGGTGTGAGTCGATCCTCGGCATGAAAGATGAGCCAGTGCAGGGCAAAGAGGTTCCTCTGGAATGGACTGAGATATCTGGGGGACTCTTTGTATGGTGGTACGACCATGGAGTTCCTCTCGCCTTTCCTGTTGAGAGTGCCTCCTCTTGAGATGCGACGGGAATGCCGGGAATTCCTTCCCGTTGAAAGCAGGAAAGGATCCCTTATCTCGAGCTCTGAGAGGGAAACGGGGCTCCTCTGGATGTGGGCGGGACCATCGTGCTTCCTCTCGAGTGGAGACGGGTATGGCGGTGAACTTCTTGAGTTGCAGCAAGGGTGTGAAACACCCTTTCGAAATTCCAGAGGTTAGGTGTCATTAGTCTCCAGACGCCTCATCGGAAATAGGCCTCATCTCGCCTGGAAGGGAGAACTTCCAGGATTTTCTCGAGTTGCGGCAGGTGTTCTCGAGTTAAGACGGGGACCTCAGGGACCCGCCCTGGTGGCCTCAGGAGAGGCCAGTCCCCATGCGAGGTGCTAGGGGGCCTCTCGGGATTCCTCTCCCGTCGATACCGGGGCCAAGAAGCTTGTGTGGAGTCAGGGCCGGAACCGACGATTCCTCTCAGGGGCTGACATGGATCTTTGGGTACTTCTGGAGTCTCCCCAGAGGAGTTAGGCCTCGAATCGAGTGGGGGCATGCACGTGCGCTTTCCTTCCAGGCTGTAGCAGCAATGTCACGCTTCCCGTCGCGTGGATCAAAGGATCTGTGGTTTTAACTCGAGGCTTTCCCTCGAGGCTTTCCCACAGGGCTGTCCCACGTGCCACCGTGGTGTGAGTCGATCCTCGGCGCGAAAGATGAGCCAGTGCAGGGCAAAGAGGTTCCTCTGGAATGGACTGAGACATCTGGGGGACTCTAGGAATGGTGGTACGACCATGGAGTTCCTCTCGCCTTTCCTGTTGAGAGTGCCTCCTCTTGAGATGCGACGGGAATGCCGGGAATTCTTTCCCGTTGAAAGCAGGGAAAGGATCCCTCATCTCGAGCTACGAGGGGGAAACGGGGCTCCTCTGGATGTGGGCGGGACCATCGTGCTTCCTCTCGAGTGGAGACGGGTATGGCGGTGAACTTCTGGAGTTGCAGCAAGGGTGTGAAAGACCCTTTCGAAGTTCCAGAGGTTAGGTGTCATTAGTCTCCAGACGACTCATCGGAAATAGGCCTCATCTCGCCTGCAAGGGAGAACTTCCTGGATTTTCTCGAGTTGCGGCAGGTGTTCTCGAGTTACGACGGGGACCTCAGGGACCCGCCCTGGTGTCCTCAGGAGAGGCCAGTCCCCATGCGAGGTGCTAGGGGGCCTCTCGGGATTCCTCTCCCGTCGATACCGGGGCCAAAAACCTTGTGTGGAGTCAGGGTCGGAACCGAGGATTCCTCTCAGGGGCTTATATGGATCTTAGGGTACTTCTGGAGTCTCGCCAGGGGAGACAGGCCTCGTCTCGAGTGGGGGCATGCACGTGCGCTTTCCTTCCAGGCTGTAGCAGCAATGTCACGCTTCCCGTCGCGTGCATCAAAGGATCTGTGGTTTTCCCTCGAGGCTTTCCCTCGAGGCTTTCCCACAGGGCTGTCCCACGTGCCTCCGTGGTGTGAGTCGATCCTCGGCATGAAAGATGAGCCAGTGCAGGGCAAAGAGGTTCCTCTGGAATGGACTGAGATATCTGGGGGACTCTTTGTATGGTGGTACGACCATGGAGTTCCTCTCGCCTTTCCTGTTGAGAGTGCCTCCTCTTGAGATGCGACGGGAACGCCGGGAATTCCTTCCCGTTGAAAGCAGGAAAGGATCCCTCATCTCGAGCTCCGAGAGGGAAACGGGGCTCCTCAGGATGTGGGCGGGACCATCGTGCTTCCTCTCGAGTGGAGACGGGTATGGCGGTGAACTTCTTGAGTTGCAGCAAGGGTGTGAAACACCCTTTCGAAATTCCAGAGGTTAGGTGTCATTAGTCTCCAGACGCCTCATCGGAAATAGGCCTCATCTCGCCTGGAAGGGAGAACTTCCTGGATTTTCTCGAGTTGCGGCAGGTGTTCTCGAGTTAAGACGGGGACCTCAGGGACCCGCCCTGGTGGCCTCAGGAGAGGCCAGTCCCCATGCGAGGTGCTAGGGGGCCTCTCGGGATTCCTCTCCCGTCGATACCGTGGCCAAGAAGCTTTTGTGGAGTCAGGGCCGGAACCGAGGATTCCTCTCAGGGGCTGACATGGATCTTTGGGTACTTCTGGAGTCTCCCCAGAGGAGTTAGGCCTCGAATCGAGTGGGGGCATGCACGTGCGCTTTCCTTCCAGGCTGTAGCAGCAATGTCACGCTTCCCGTCGCGTGGATCAAAGGATCTGTGGTTTTCCCTCGAGGCTTTCCCTCTAGGCTTTCCCACAGGGCTGTACCACGTGCCACCGTGGTGTGAGTCGATCCTCGGCGTGAAAGATGAGCCAGTGCCGGGCAAAGAGGTTCCTCTGGAATGGACTGAGACATCTGGGGGACTCTTGGAATGGTGGTACGACCATGGAGTTCCTCTCGCCTTTCCTGTTGAGAGTGCCACCTCTTGAGATGCGACGGGAATGCCGGGAATTCTTTCCCGTTGAAAGCAGGGAAAGGATCCCTCATCTCGAGCTCCGAGGGGGAAACGTGGCTCCTCTGTATGTGGGCGGGACCATCGTGCTTTCTCTCGTGTGGAGACGGGTATGGCGGTAAACTTCTTGAGTTGTAGCAAGGGTGTGAAAGACCCTTTCGAAGTTCCAGAGGTTAGGTGTCATTAGTCTCCAGACGCCTCATCGGAAATAGGCCTCATCTCGCCTGGAAGGGAGAACTTCCTGGATTTTCTCGAGTTGCGGCAGGTGTTCTCGAGTTACGACGGGGACCTCAGGGACCCGCCCTGGTGGCCTCAGGAGAGGCCAGTCCCCATGCGAGGTGCTAGGGGGCCTCTCGGGATTCCTCTCCCGTCGATACCGGGGCCAAAAACCTTGTGTGCAGTCAGGGCCGGAACCGAGGATTCCTCTCAGGGGCTGACATGGATCTTTGGGTACTTCTGGAGTCTCCCCACGGGAGTCAGGCCTCGTCTCGAGTGGGGGCATGCACGTGCGCTTTCCTTCCAGGCTGTAGCAGCAATGTCACGCTTCCCGTCGCGTGGATCAAAGGATCTGTGGTATTCCCTCGAGGCTTTCCCTCGAGGCTTTCCCACAGGGCTGTCCCACGTGCCACCGTGGTGTGAGTCGATCCTCGGCGTGAAAGATGAGCCAGTGCAGGGCAAAGAGGTTCCTCTGGAATGGACTGAGACATCTGGGGGACTCTTGGAATGGTGGTACGACCATGGAGTTCCTCTCGCCTTTCCTGTTGAGAGTGCCTCCTCTTGAGATACGACGGGAACACCGGGAATTCTTTCCCGTTGAAAGCAGGGAAAGGATCCCTCATCTCGAGCTAAGAGGGGGAAACGGGGCTCCTCTGGATGTGGGCGGGACCATCGTGCTTCCTCTCGAGTGGAGACGGGTATGGCGGTGAAATTCTTGAGTTGCAGCAAGGGTGTGAAAGACCCTTTCGAAGTTCGAGAGGTTAGGTGTCATTAGTCTCCAGACGCCTCATCGGAAATAGGCCTCATCTCGCCTGGAAGGGAGAACTTCCTGGATTTTCTCGAGTTGCGGCAGGTGTTCTCGAGTTACGACGGGGACCTCAGGGACCCGCCCTGGTGGCCTCAGGAGAGGCCAGTCCCCATGCGAGGTGCTAGGGGGCCTCTTGGGATTCCTCTCCCGTCGATACCAAGGCCAAAAACCTTGTGTGGAGTCAGGGTCGGAACCGAGGATTCCTCTCAGGGGCTTATATGGATCTTTGGGTACTTCTGGAGTCTCGCCAGGGGAGACAGGCCTCGTCTCGAGTGGGGGCATGCACGTGCGCTTTCCTTCCAGGCTGTAGCAGCAATGTCACGCTTCCCGTCGCGTGGATCAAAGGATCTGTGGTTTTCCCTCGAGGCTTTCCCTCGAGGCTTTCCCACAGGGCTGTCCCACGTGCCTCCGTGGTGTGAGTCGATCCTCGGCGTGAAAGATGAGCCAGTGCAGGGCAAAGAGGTTCCTCTGGAATGGACTGAGACATCTGGGGGACTCTAGGAATGGTGGTACGACCATGGAGTTCCTCTCGCCTTTCCTGTTGAGAGTGCCTCCTCTTGAGATGCGACGGGAATGCCGGGAATTCTTTCCCGTTGAAAGCAGGGAAAGGATCCCTCATCTCGAGCTACGAGGGGGAAACGGGGCTCCTCTGGATGTGGGCGGGACCATCGTGCTTCCTCTCGAGTGGAGACGGGTATGGCGGTGAACTTCTGGAGTTGCAGCAAGGGTGTGAAAGACCCTTTCGAAGTTCCAGAGGTTAGGTGTCATTAGTCTCCAGACGACTCATCGGAAATAGGCCTCATCTCGCCTGCAAGGGAGAACTTCCTGGATTTTCTCGAGTTGCGGCAGGTGTTCTCGAGTTACGACGGGGACCTCAGGGACCCGCCCTGGTGTCCTCAGGAGAGGCCAGTCCCCATGCGAGGTGCTAGGGGGCCTCTCGGGATTCCTCTCCCGTCGATACCGGGGCCAAAAACCTTGTGTGGAGTCAGGGTCGGAACCGAGGATTCCTCTCAGGGGCTTATATGGATCTTAGGGTACTTCTGGAGTCTCGCCAGGGGAGACAGGCCTCGTCTCGAGTGGGGGCATGCACGTGCGCTTTCCTTCCAGGCTGTAGCAGCAATGTCACGCTTCCCGTCGCGTGCATCAAAGGATCTGTGGTTTTCCCTCGAGGCTTTCCCTCGAGGCTTTCCCACAGGGCTGTCCCACGTGCCTCCGTGTTGTGAGTCGATCCTCGGCATGAAAGATGAGCCAGTGCAGGGCAAAGAGGTTCCTCTGGAATGGACTGAGATATCTGGGGGACTCTTTGTATGGTGGTACGACCATGGAGTTCCTCTCGCCTTTCCTGTTGAGAGTGCCTCCTCTTGAGATGCGACGGGAATGCCGGGAATTCCTTCCCGTTGAAAGCAGGAAAGGATCCCTCATCTCGAGCTCTGAGAGGGAAACGGGGCTCCTCTGGATGTGGGCGGGACCATCGTGCTTCCTCTCGAGTGGAGACGGGTATGGCGGTGAACTTCTTGAGTTGCAGCAAGGGTGTGAAACACCCTTTCGAAATTCCAGAGGTTAGGTGTCATTAGTCTCCAGACGCCTCATCGGAAATAGGCCTCATCTCGCCTGGAAGGGAGAACTTCCAGGATTTTCTCGAGTTGCGGCAGGTGTTCTCGAGTTAAGACGGGGACCTCAGGGACCCGCCCTGGTGGCCTCAGGAGAGGCCAGTCCCCATGCGAGGTGCTAGGGGGCCTCTCGGGATTCCTCTCCCGTCGATACCGGGGCCAAGAAGCTTGTGTGGAGTCAGGGCCGGAACCGACGATTCCTCTCAGGGGCTGACATGGATCTTTGGGTACTTCTGGAGTCTCCCCAGAGGAGTTAGGCCTCGAATCGAGTGGGGGCATGCACGTGCGCTTTCCTTCCAGGCTGTAGCAGCAATGTCACGCTTCCCGTCGCGTGGATCAAAGGATCTGTGGTTTTAACTCGAGGCTTTCCCTCGAGGCTTTCCCACAGGGCTGTCCCACGTGCCACCGTGGTGTGAGTCGATCCTCGGCGCGAAAGATGAGCCAGTGCAGGGCAAAGAGGTTCCTCTGGAATGGACTGAGACATCTGGGGGACTCTAGGAATGGTGGTACGACCATGGAGTTCCTCTCGCCTTTCCTGTTGAGAGTGCCTCCTCTTGAGATGCGACGGGAATGCCGGGAATTCTTTCCCGTTGAAAGCAGGGAAAGGATCCCTCATCTCGAGCTACGAGGGGGAAACGGGGCTCCTCTGGATGTGGGCGGGACCATCGTGCTTCCTCTCGAGTGGAGACGGGTATGGCGGTGAACTTCTGGAGTTGCAGCAAGGGTGTGAAAGACCCTTTCGAAGTTCCAGAGGTTAGGTGTCATTAGTCTCCAGACGACTCATCGGAAATAGGCCTCATCTCGCCTGCAAGGGAGAACTTCCTGGATTTTCTCGAGTTGCGGCAGGTGTTCTCGAGTTACGACGGGGACCTCAGGGACCCGCCCTGGTGGCCTCAGGAGAGGCCAGTCCCCATGCGAGGTGCTAGGGGGCCTCTCGGGATTCCTCTCCCGTCGATACCAAGGCCAAAAACCTTGTGTGGAGTCAGGGTCGGAACCGAGGATTCCTCTCAGGGGCTTATATGGATCTTTGGGTACTTCTGGAGTCTCGCCAGGGGAGACAGGCCTCGTCTCGAGTGGGGGCATGCACGTGCGCTTTCCTTCCAGGCTGTAGCAGCAATGTCACGCTTCCCGTCGCGTGGATCAAAGGATCTGTGGTTTTAACTCGAGGCTTTCCCTCGAGGCTTTCCCACAGGGCTGTCCCACGTGCCTCCGTGGTGTGAGTCGATCCTCGGCGTGAAAGATGAGCCAGTGCAGGGCAAAGAGGTTCCTCTGGAATGGACTGAGACATCTGGGGGACTCTAGGAATGGTGGTACGACCATGGAGTTCCTCTCGCCTTTCCTGTTGAGAGTGCCTCCTCTTGAGATGCGACGGGAATGCCGGGAATTCTTTCCCGTGAAAGCAGGGAAAGGATCCCTCATCTCGAGCTACGAGGGGGAAACGGGGCTCCTCTGGATGTGGGCGGGACCATCGTGCTTCCTCTCGAGTGGAGACGGGTATGGCGGTGAACTTCTGGATTTGCAGCAAGGGTGTGAAAGACCCTTTCGAAGTTCCAGAGGTTAGGTGTCATTAGTCTCCAGACGACTCATCGGAAATAGGCCTCATCTCGCCTGCAAGGGAGAACTTCCTGGATTTTCTCGAGTTGCGGCAGGTGTTCTCGAGTTACGACGGGGACCTCAGGGACCCGCCCTGGTGTCCTCAGGAGAGGCCAGTCCCCATGCGAGGTGCTAGGGGGCCTCTCGGGATTCCTCTCCCGTCGATACCGGGGCCAAAAACCTTGTGTGGAGTCAGGGTCGGAACCGAGGATTCCTCTCAGGGGCTTATATGGATCTTAGGGTACTTCTGGAGTCTCGCCAGGGGAGACAGGCCTCGTCTCGAGTGGGGGCATGCACGTGCGCTTTCCTTCCAGGCTGTAGCAGCAATGTCACGCTTCCCGTCGCGTGCATCAAAGGATCTGTGGTTTTCCCTCGAGGCTTTCCCTCGAGGCTTTCCCACAGGGCTGTCCCACGTGCCTCCGTGGTGTGAGTCGATCCTCGGCATGAAAGATGAGCCAGTGCAGGGCAAAGAGGTTCCTCTGGAATGGACTGAGATATCTGGGGGACTCTTTGTATGGTGGTACGACCATGGAGTTCCTCTCGCCTTTCCTGTTGAGAGTGCCTCCTCTTGAGATGCGACGGGAACGCCGGGAATTCCTTCCCGTTGAAAGCAGGAAAGGATCCCTCATCTCGAGCTCCGAGAGGGAAACGGGGCTCCTCAGGATGTGGGCGGGACCATCGTGCTTCCTCTCGAGTGGAGACGGGTATGGCGGTGAACTTCTTGAGTTGCAGCAAGGGTGTGAAACACCCTTTCGAAATTCCAGAGGTTAGGTGTCATTAGTCTCCAGACGCCTCATCGGAAATAGGCCTCATCTTGCCTGGAAGGGAGAACTTCCTGGATTTTCTCGAGTTGCGGCAGGTGTTCTCGAGTTAAGACGGGGACCTCAGGGACCCGCCCTGGTGGCCTCAGGAGAGGCCAGTCCCCATGCGAGGTGCTAGGGGGCCTCTCGGGATTCCTCTCCCGTCGATACCGTGGCCAAGAAGCTTTTGTGGAGTCAGGGCCGGAACCGAGGATTCCTCTCAGGGGCTGACATGGATCTTTGGGTACTTCTGGAGTCTCCCCAGAGGAGTTAGGCCTCGAATCGAGTGGGGGCATGCACGTGCGCTTTCCTTCCAGGCTGTAGCAGCAATGTCACGCTTCCCGTCGCGTGGATCAAAGGATCTGTGGTTTTCCCTCGAGGCTTTCCCTCTAGGCTTTCCCACAGGGCTGTACCACGTGCCACCGTGGTGTGAGTCGATCCTCGGCGCGAAAGATGAGCCAGTGCAGGGCAAAGAGGTTCCTCTGGAATGGACTGAGACATGTGGGGGACTCTTGGAATGGTGGTACGACCATGGAGTTCCTCTCGCCTTTCCTGTTAAGAGTGCCTCCTCTTGAGATCCGACGGGAACGCCGGGAATTCTTTCCCGTTGAAAGCAGGGAAAGGATCCCTCATCTCGAGCTACGAGGGGGAAACGGGGCTCCTCTGGATGTGGGCGGGACCATCGTGCTTCCTTTCGAGTGGAGACGGGTATGGCGGTGAACTTCTTGAGTTGCAGCAAGGGTGTGAAAGACCCTTTCGAAGTTCCAGAGGTTAGGTGTCATTAGTCTCCAGACGCCTCATCGGAAATAGGCCTCATCTAGCCTGGAAGGGAGAACTTCCTGGATTTTCTCGAGGTGCGGCAGGTGTTCTCGAGTTACGACGGGTACCACATGGACCCGCCCTGATGGCCTCAGGAACGGCCAGTCCCCATGCGAGTTGCTAGGGGGCCTCTCGGGATTCCTCTCCCGTCGATACCGGGGCCAAAAACCTTGTGTGGAGTCAGGGCCGGAACCGAGGATTCCTCTCAGGGGCTGACATGGATCTTTGGGTACTTCTAGAGTCTCCCCAGGAGAGTCAGGCATCGTCTCGAGTGGGGGCATGCACGTGCGCTTTCCTTTCAGGCTGTAGCAGCAATGTCACGCTTCCCGTCGCGTGGATCAAATGATCTGTGGTTTTCCCTCGAGGCTTTCCCTCGAGGCTTTCCCACAGGGCTGTCCCACGTGCCACCGTGGTGTGAGTCGATCCTCGGCGTGAAAGATGAGCCAGTGCAGGGCAAAGGGGTTCCTCTGGAATGGACTGAGACATCTGGGGGACTCTTGGAATGGTGGTACGACCATGGAGTTCCTCTCGCCTTTCCTGTTGAGAGTGCCTCCTCTTGAGATGCGACGGGAACGCCGGGAATTTTTTCCCGTTGAAAGCAGGGAAAGGTTCCCTCATCTCGAGCTCCGAGGTGGAAACGGGGCTCCTCTGGATGTGGGCGGGACCATCGTGCTTCCTCCCGAGTGGACACGGGTATGGCGGTGAACTTCTTGAGTTACAGCAAGGGTGTGAAAGACCCTTTCGAAGTTCCAGAGGTTAGGTGTCATTAGTCTCCAGACGCCTCATCGGAAATAGGCCTCATCTCGCCTGGAAGGGAGAACTTCCTGGATTTTCTCGAGTTGCGGCAGGTGTTCTCGAGTTACGACGGGGACATCAGGGACCCGCCCTGGTGGCCTCAGTAGAGGCCAGTCCCCATGCGAGTTGCTAGGGGGCCTCTCGGAATTCCTCTCCCGTCGATACCGGGGCCAAAATCCTTGTGTGGAGTCAGGGCTGGAACCGAGCATTCCTCTCAGGGGTTACATGGATCTTTGGGTACTTCTGGAGGCTCCCCAGGGGAGTCAGGCCTCGTCTCGAGTGGGGGCATGCACGTACGCTTTCCTTTCAGGCTGTAGCAGCAATGTCACGCTTCCCGTCGCGTGGATCAAAGGATCTGTGGTTTTCCCTCGAGGCTTTCCCACAGGGCTGTCCCACGTGCCACCGTGGTGTGAGTCGATCCTCGGCGTGAAAGATGAGCCAGTGCAGGGCAAAGAGGTTCCTCTGGAATGGACTGAGACATCTGGGGGACTCTTGGAATGGTGGTACGACCATGGAGTTCCTCTCGCCTTTCCTGTTGAGAGTGCCTCCTCTTGAGATGCGACGGGAATGCCGGGAATTCTTTCCCGTTGAAAGCAGGGAAAGGATCCCTCATCTCGAGCTCCGAGGGGGAAACGGGGCTCCTCTGGATGTGGGCGGGACCATCGTGCTTCCTCCCGAGTGGACACGGGTATGGCGGTGAACTTCTTGAGTTGCAGCAAGGGTGTGAAAGACCCTTTCGAAGTTCCAGAGTTTAGGTGTCATTAGTCTGCAGACGCCTCATCGGAAATAGGCCTCATCTCGCCTGGAAGGGAGAACTTCCTGGATTTTCTCGAGTTGGGGCAGGTGTTCTCGAGTTACAACGGGGACCTCAGGGACCAGCCCTGGTGGCCTCAGGAGAGGCCAGTCCCCATGCGAGTTGCTAGGGGGCCTCTCAGGATTCCTCTCCCGTCGATACCGGGGCCAAAAGCCTTGTGTGGAGTCAGGGCCGGAACCGAGCATTCCTCTCAGGGGTGACATGGATCTTTGGGTACTTCTGGAGTCTCCCCAGGGGAGTCAGGCCTCGTCTCGAGTGGGGGCATGCACGTGCGCTTTCCTTCCAGGCTGTGGCAGCAATGTCACGCTTCCCGTCGCGAGAATCAAAGGATCTGTGGTTTTCCCTCGAGGCTTTCCCTCGAGGCTTTCCCACAGGGCTGTCCCACGTGCCACCGTGGTGTGAGTCGATCCTCGGCGTGAAAGATGAGCCAGTGCAGGGCAAAGAGGTTCCTCTGGAATGGACTGAGACATCTGGGGGACTCTTGGAATGGTGGTACGACCATGGAGTTCCTCTCGCCTTTCCTGTTGAGAGTGCCTCCTCTTTGGATGCGACGGGAACGCCGGGAATTCTTTCCCGTTGAAAGCAGGGAAAGGATCCCTCATCTCGAGCTACGAGGGGGAAACGGGGCTCCTCTGGATGTGGGCGGGACCATCGTGCTTCCTCTCGAGTGGACACGGGTATGGCGGTGAACTTCTTGAGTTGCAGCAAGGGTGTGAAAGACCCTTTCGAAATTCCAGAGGTTAGGTGTCATTAGTCTCCAGACGCCTCATCGGAAATAGGCCTCATCTCGCCTGGAAGGGAGAACTTCCTGGATATTCTCGATTTGCGGCAGGTGTTCTCGAGTTACGACGGGGACCTCAGGGACCCGCCCTGGTGGCCTCAGGAGAGGCCAGTCCCCATGCGAGTTGCTAGGGGGCCTCTCGGGATTCCTCTCCCGTCGATACCGGGGCCAAAAATCTTGTGTGGAGTCAGGGCCGGAACCGAGGATTCCTCTCAGGGGTGACATGGATCTTTGGGTACTTCTGGAGTCTCCCCAGGGGAGTCAGGCCTCGTCTCGACTGGGGGCATGCACGTGCGCTTTCCTTCCAGGCTGTAGCAGCAATGTCACGCTTCCCGTGGCGTGGATCAAAGGATCTGTGGTTTTCCCTCGAGGCTTTCCCTCGAGGCTTTCCCACAGGGCTGTCCCACGTGCCACCGTGGTGTGAGTCGATCCTCGGCGTGAAAGATGAGCCAGTGCAGGGCAAAGAGGTTCCTCTGGAATGGACTGAGACATCTGGGGGACTCGTGGAATGGTGATACGACCATGGAGTTCCTCTCGCCTTTCCTGTTGAGAGTGCCTCCTCTTGAGATGCGACGGGAACGCCGGGAATTCTTTCCCGTTGAAAGCAGGGAAAGGATCCCTCATCTCGAGCTCCGAGGGGGAAACGGGGCTCCTCTGGATGTGGGCGGGACCATCGTGCTTCCTCTCGAGTGGAGACGGGTATGGCGGTGAACTTCTTGAGTTGCAGCAAGGGTGTGAAAGACCCTTTCGACGTTCCAGAGGTTAGGTGTCATTAGTCTCCAGACGCCTCATCGGAAATAGGCCTCATCTCGCCTGGAAGGGAGAACTTCCTGGATTTTCTCGAGTTGCGGCAGGTGTTCTCGAGTTATGACGGGGACCTCAGGGACCCGCCCTGGTGGCCTCAGGAGAGGCCAGTCCCCATGCGAGTTGCTAGGGGGCCTCTCGGGATTCCTCTCCCGTCGATACCGGGGCCAAACACCTTGTGTGTAGTCAGGGCCGGAACCGAGGATTCCTCTCAGGGGTGACATGGATCTTTGTGTACTTCTGGAGTCTCCCCAGGGGAGTCAGGCCTCGTCTCGAGTGGGGGCATGCACGTGCGCTTTCCTTCCAGGCTGTAGCAGCAATGTCACGCTTCCCGTCGCGTGCATCAAAGGATCTGTGGTTTTCCCTCGAGGCTTTCCCTCGAGGCTTTCCAGCAGGGCTGTCCCACGTGCCACCGTGGTGTGAGTCGATCCTCGGCGCGAAAGATGAGCCAGTGTAGGGCAAAGAGGTTCCTCTGGAATGGACTGAGACATCTGGGGGACTCTTGGAATGGTGGTACGACCATGGAGTTCCTCTCGCCTTTCCTGTTGAGAGTGCCTCCTCTTGAGATGCGACGGGAACGCCGGGAATTCTTTCCTTTTGAAAGCAGGGAAAGGATCCTTCATCTCGAACTCCAAGGGGGAAACGGGGCTCCTCTGGATGTGGCCGGGACCATCGTGCTTCCTCTCGAGTGGAGACGGGTATGGCGGTGAACTTCTTGAGTTGCAGCAAGGGTGTGAAAGACCCTTTCGAAGTTCCAGAGGTTACGTGTCAGTCTCCAGACGCCTCATCGGAAATAGACCTCATCTCGCCTGGAAGGGAGAACTTCCTGGATTTTCTCGAGGTGCGGCAGGTGTTCTCGAGTTATGACGGGTACCACAGGGACCCTCCCTGGTGGCCTCAGGAGAGGCCAGTCCACATGCGAGTTGCTAGGGGGCCTCTCGGGATTCCTCTCCCGTCGATACCGGGGCCAAAAACCTAGTGTGGAGTCAGGGCCGTAACCGAGGATTCCTCTCAGGGGTGACATGGATCTTTGGGTACTTCTGGAGTCTCCCCAGGGGAGTCAGGCCTCGTCTCGAGTGGGGGCATGCACGTGCGCTTTCCTTCCAGGCTGTAGCAGCAATGTCACACTGCCCGTCGCGTGGATCAAAGGATCTGTGGTTTTCCCTCGAGGCTTTCCCTCGAGGCTTTCCCACAGGGCTGTCCCACGTGCCACCGTGGTGTGAGTCGATCCTCGGCGCGAAAGATGAGCCAGTGTAGGGCAAAGAGGTTCCTCTGGAATGGACTGAGACATCTGGGGGACTCTTGGAATGGTGGTACGACCATGGAGTTCCTCTCGCCTTTCCTGTTGAGAGTGCCTCCTCTTGAGATGCGACGGGAACGCCGGGAATTCTTTCCTTTTGAAAGCAGGGAAAGGATCCTTCATCTCGAACTCCAAGGGGGAAACGGGGCTCCTCTGGATGTGGCCGGGACCATCGTGCTTCCTCTCGAGTGGAGACGGGTATGGCGGTGAACTTCTTGAGTTGCAGCAAGGGTGTGAAAGACCCTTTCGAAGTTCCAGAGGTTACGTGTCAGTCTCCAGACGCCTCATCGGAAATAGGCCTCATCTCGCCTGGAAGGGAAAACTTCCTGGATTTTCTCGAGTTGCGGCAGGTGTTCTCGAGTTACGACGGGGAACTCAGGGATCAGCCCTGGTGGCCTCAGGAGAGGCCAGTCCCCATGCGAGGTGCTAGGGGGCCTCTCGGGATTCCTCTCCCGTCGATACCGGGGCCAAAAACCTTGTGTGCAGTCAGGGCCGGAAACGAGAATTCCTCTCAGGGGCTGACATGGATCTTTGGGTACTTCTGGAGTCTCCCCAGGGGAGTCAGGCCTCGTCTCGAGTGGGGGCATGCACGTGCGCTTTCCTTCCAGGCTGTAGCAGCAATGTCACGCTTCCCGTCGCGTGGATCAAAGGATCTGTGGTTTTCCCTCGAGGCTTTCCCTCGAGGCTTTCCCACATGGCTGTGCCACGTGCCACCGTGGTGTGAGTCGATCCTCGGCGTGAAAGATGAGCCAGTGCAGGGCAAAGAGGTTCCTCTGGAATGGACTGAGACATCTGGGGGACTCTTGGAATGGTGGTACGACCATGGAGTTCCTCTCGCCTTTCCTGTTGAGAGTGCCTCCTCTTGAGATGCGACGGGAATGACGGGAATACTTTCCCGTTGAAAGCAGGGAAAGGATCCCTCATCTCGAGCTACGAGGGGGAAACGGGGCTCCTCTGGATGTGGGCGGGACCATCGTGCTTCCTCTCGAGTGGAGACGGGTATGGCGGTGAACTTCTTGAGTTGCAGCAAGGGTGTGAAAGACCCTTTCGAAGTCCCAGAGTTTAGGTGTCATTAGTCTCCAGACGCCTCATCGGAAATAGGCCTCATCTCGCCTGGAAGGGAGAACTTCCTTGATTTTCTCGAGTTGCGGCAGGTGTTCTCGAGTTACGAGGGGACCTCAGGGACCCGACCTGGTGGCCTCAGGAGAGGCCAGTACCCATGCGAGGTGCTAGGGGGCCTCTCGGGATTCCTCTCCCGTCGATACCGGGGCCAAAAACCTTGTGTGGAGTCAGGGCCGGAACCGAGGATTCCTCTCATGGGCTGACATGGATCTTTGGGTACTTCTGGAGTCTCCCCAGGGGAGTCAGGCCTCGTCTCGAGTGGGGGCATGCACGTGCGCTTTCCTTACAGGCTGTAGCAGCAATGTCACGCTTCCCGTGGCGTGGATCAAAGGATCTGTGGTTTTCCCTCGAGGCTTTCCCACAGGGCTGTCCCACGTGCCATCGTGGTGTGAGTCGATCCTCGGCGTGAAAGATGAGCCAGTGCAGGGCAAAGAGGTTCCTCTGGAATGGACTGAGACATCTGGGATACTCTTGGAATGGTGGTACGACCATGGAGTTCCTCTCGCCTTTCCTGTTGAGAGTGCCTCCTCTTGAGATGCGACGGGAATGCCGGGAATTCTTTCCCGTTGAAAGCAGGGAAAGGATCCCTCATCTCGAGCTCCGAGGGGGAAACGGGGCTCCTCTGGATGTGGGCGGGACCATCGTGCTTCCTCCCGAGTGGACACGGGTATGGCGGTGAACTTCTTGAGTTGCAGCAAGGGTGTGAAAGACCCTTTCGAAGTTCCAGAGTTTAGGTGTCATTAGTCTGCAGACGCCTCATCGGAAATAGGCCTCATCTCGCCTGGAAGGGAGAACTTCCTGGATTTTCTCGAGTTGGGGCAGGTGTTCTCGAGTTACAACGGGGACCTCAGGGACCAGCCCTGGTGGCCTCAGGAGAGGCCAGTCCCCATGCGAGTTGCTAGGGGGCCTCTCGGGATTCCTCTCCCGTCGATACCGGGGCCAAAAGCCTTGTGTGGAGTCAGGGCCGGAACCGAGCATTCCTCTCAGGGGTGACATGGATCTTTCGGTACTTCTGGAGTCTCCCCAGGGGAGTCAGGCCTCGTCTCGAGTGGGGGCATGCACGTGCGCTTTCCTTCCAGGCTGTAGCAGCAATGTCACGCTTCCCGTCGCGAGAATCAAAGGATCTGTGGTTTTCCCTCGAGGCTTTCCCTCGAGGCTTTCCCACAGGGCTGTCCCACGTGCCACCGTGGTGTGAGTCGATCCTCGGCGTGAAAGATGAGCCAGTGCAGGGCAAAGAGGTTCCTCTGGAATGGACTGAGACATCTGGGGGACTCTTGGAATGGTGGTACGACCATGGAGTTCCTCTCGCCTTTCCTGTTGAGAGTGCCTCCTCTTTGGATGCGACGGGAACGCCGGGAATTCTTTCCCGTTGAAAGCAGGGAAAGGATCCCTCATCTCGAGCTACGAGGGGGAAACGGGGCTCCTCTGGATGTGGGCGGGACCATCGTGCTTCCTCTCGAGTGGACACGGGTATGGCGGTGAACTTCTTGAGTTGCAGCAAGGGTGTGAAAGACCCTTTCGAAATTCCAGAGGTTAGGTGTCATTAGTCTCCAGACGCCTCATCGGAAATAGGCCTCATCTCGCCTGGAAGGGAGAACTTCCTGGATATTCTCGATTTGCGGCAGGTGTTCTCGAGTTACGACGGGGACCTCAGGGACCCGCCCTGGTGGCCTCAGGAGAGGCCAGTCCCCATGCGAGTTGCTAGGGGGCCTCTCGGGATTCCTCTCCCGTCGATACCGGGGCCAAAAATCTTGTGTGGAGTCAGGGCCGGAACCGAGGATTCCTCTCAGGGGTGACATGGATCTTTGGGTACTTCTGGAGTCTCCCCAGGGGAGTCAGGCCTCGTCTCGACTGGGGGCATGCACGTGCGCTTTCCTTCCAGGCTGTAGCAGCAATGTCACGCTTCCCGTGGCGTGGATCAAAGGATCTGTGGTTTTCCCTCGAGGCTTTCCCTCGAGGCTTTCCCACAGGGCTGTCCCACGTGCCACCGTGGTGTGAGTCGATCCTCGGCGTGAAAGATGAGCCAGTGCAGGGCAAAGAGGTTCCTCTGGAATGGACTGAGACATCTGGGGGACTCGTGGAATGGTGATACGACCATGGAGTTCCTCTCGCCTTTCCTGTTGAGAGTGCCTCCTCTTGAGATGCGACGGGAACGCCGGGAATTCTTTCCCGTTGAAAGCAGGGAAAGGATCCCTCATCTCGAGCTCCGAGGGGGAAACGGGGCTCCTCTGGATGTGGGCGGGACCATCGTGCTTCCTCTCGAGTGGAGACGGGTATGGCGGTGAACTTCTTGAGTTGCAGCAAGGGTGTGAAAGACCCTTTCGACGTTCCAGAGGTTAGGTGTCATTAGTCTCCAGACGCCTCATCGGAAATAGGCCTCATCTCGCCTGGAAGGGAGAACTTCCTGGATTTTCTCGAGTTGCGGCAGGTGTTCTCGAGTTATGACGGGGACCTCAGGGACCCGCCCTGGTGGCCTCAGGAGAGGCCAGTCCCCATGCGAGTTGCTAGGGGGCCTCTCGGGATTCCTCTCCCGTCGATACCGGGGCCAAAAACCTTGTGTGTAGTCAGGGCCGGAACCGAGGATTCCTCTCAGGGGTGACATGGATCTTTGGGTACTTCTGGAGTCTCCCCAGGGGAGTCAGGCCTCGTCTCGAGTGGGGGCATGCACGTGCGCTTTCCTTCCAGGCTGTAGCAGCAATGTCACGCTTCCCGTCGCGTGCATCAAAGGATCTGTGGTTTTCCCTCGAGGCTTTCCCTCGAGGCTTTCCAGCAGGGCTGTCCCACGTGCCACCGTGGTGTGAGTCGATCCTCGGCGCGAAAGATGAGCCAGTGTAGGGCAAAGAGGTTCCTCTGGAATGGACTGAGACATCTGGGGGACTCTTGGAATGGTGGTACGACCATGGAGTTCCTCTCGCCTTTCCTGTTGAGAGTGCCTCCTCTTGAGATGCGACGGGAACGCCGGGAATTCTTTCCTTTTGAAAGCAGGGAAAGGATCCTTCATCTCGAACTCCAAGGGGGAAACGGGGCTCCTCTGGATGTGGCCGGGACCATCGTGCTTCCTCTCGAGTGGAGACGGGTATGGCGGTGAACTTCTTGAGTTGCAGCAAGGGTGTGAAAGACCCTTTCGAAGTTCCAGAGGTTACGTGTCAGTCTCCAGACGCCTCATCGGAAATAGACCTCATCTCGCCTGGAAGGGAGAACTTCCTGGATTTTCTCGAGGTGCGGCAGGTGTTCTCGAGTTATGACGGGTACCACAGGGACCCTCCCTGGTGGCCTCAGGAGAGGCCAGTCCACATGCGAGTTGCTAGGGGGCCTCTCGGGATTCCTCTCCCGTCGATACCGGGGCCAAAAACCTAGTGTGGAGTCAGGGCCGTAACCGAGGATTCCTCTCAGGGGTGACATGGATCTTTGGGTACTTCTGGAGTCTCCCCAGGGGAGTCAGGCCTCGTCTCGAGTGGGGGCATGCACGTGCGCTTTCCTTCCAGGCTGTAGCAGCAATGTCACACTGCCCGTCGCGTGGATCAAAGGATCTGTGGTTTTCCCTCGAGGCTTTCCCTCGAGGCTTTCCCACAGGGCTGTCCCACGTGCCACCGTGGTGTGAGTCGATCCTCGGCGCGAAAGATGAGCCAGTGTAGGGCAAAGAGGTTCCTCTGGAATGGACTGAGACATCTGGGGGACTCTTGGAATGGTGGTACGACCATGGAGTTCCTCTCGCCTTTCCTGTTGAGAGTGCCTCCTCTTGAGATGCGACGGGAACGCCGGGAATTCTTTCCTTTTGAAAGCAGGGAAAGGATCCTTCATCTCGAACTCCAAGGGGGAAACGGGGCTCCTCTGGATGTGGCCGGGACCATCGTGCTTCCTCTCGAGTGGAGACGGGTATGGCGGTGAACTTCTTGAGTTGCAGCAAGGGTGTGAAAGACCCTTTCGAAGTTCCAGAGGTTACGTGTCAGTCTCCAGACGCCTCATCGGAAATAGGCCTCATCTCGCCTGGAAGGGAAAACTTCCTGGATTTTCTCGAGTTGCGGCAGGTGTTCTCGAGTTACGACGGGGAACTCAGGGATCAGCCCTGGTGGCCTCAGGAGAGGCCAGTCCCCATGCGAGGTGCTAGGGGGCCTCTCGGGATTCCTCTCCCGTCGATACCGGGGCCAAAAACCTTGTGTGCAGTCAGGGCCGGAAACGAGAATTCCTCTCAGGGGCTGACATGGATCTTTGGGTACTTCTGGAGTCTCCCCAGGGGAGTCAGGCCTCGTCTCGAGTGGGGGCATGCACGTGCGCTTTCCTTCCAGGCTGTAGCAGCAATGTCACGCTTCCCGTCGCGTGGATCAAAGGATCTGTGGTTTTCCCTCGAGGCTTTCCCTCGAGGCTTTCCCACATGGCTGTGCCACGTGCCACCGTGGTGTGAGTCGATCCTCGGCGTGAAAGATGAGCCAGTGCAGGGCAAAGAGGTTCCTCTGGAATGGACTGAGACATCTGGGGGACTCTTGGAATGGTGGTACGACCATGGAGTTCCTCTCGCCTTTCCTGTTGAGAGTGCCTCCTCTTGAGATGCGACGGGAATGACGGGAATACTTTCCCGTTGAAAGCAGGGAAAGGATCCCTCATCTCGAGCTACGAGGGGGAAACGGGGCTCCTCTGGATGTGGGCGGGACCATCGTGCTTCCTCTCGAGTGGAGACGGGTATGGCGGTGAACTTCTTGAGTTGCAGCAAGGGTGTGAAAGACCCTTTCGAAGTCCCAGAGTTTAGGTGTCATTAGTCTCCAGACGCCTCATCGGAAATAGGCCTCATCTCGCCTGGAAGGGAGAACTTCCTTGATTTTCTCGAGTTGCGGCAGGTGTTCTCGAGTTACGAGGGGACCTCAGGGACCCGACCTGGTGGCCTCAGGAGAGGCCAGTACCCATGCGAGGTGCTAGGGGGCCTCTCGGGATTCCTCTCCCGTCGATACCGGGGCCAAAAACCTTGTGTGGAGTCAGGGCCGGAACCGAGGATTCCTCTCATGGGCTGACATGGATCTTTGGGTACTTCTGGAGTCTCCCCAGGGGAGTCAGGCCTCGTCTCGAGTGGGGGCATGCACGTGCGCTTTCCTTACAGGCTGTAGCAGCAATGTCACGCTTCCCGTGGCGTGGATCAAAGGATCTGTGGTTTTCCCTCGAGGCTTTCCCACAGGGCTGTCCCACGTGCCATCGTGGTGTGAGTCGATCCTCGGCGTGAAAGATGAGCCAGTGCAGGGCAAAGAGGTTCCTCTGGAATGGACTGAGACATCTGGGATACTCTTGGAATGGTGGTACGACCATGGAGTTCCTCTCGCCTTTCCTGTTGAGAGTGCCTCCTCTTGAGATGCGACGGGAATGCCGGGAATTCTTTCCCGTTGAAAGCAGGGAAAGGATCCCTCATCTCGAGCTCCGAGGGGGAAACGGGGCTCCTCTGGATGTGGGCGGGACCATCGTGCTTCCTCCCGAGTGGACACGGGTATGGCGGTGAACTTCTTGAGTTGCAGCAAGGGTGTGAAAGACCCTTTCGAAGTTCCAGAGTTTAGGTGTCATTAGTCTGCAGACGCCTCATCGGAAATAGGCCTCATCTCGCCTGGAAGGGAGAACTTCCTGGATTTTCTCGAGTTGGGGCAGGTGTTCTCGAGTTACAACGGGGACCTCAGGGACCAGCCCTGGTGGCCTCAGGAGAGGCCAGTCCCCATGCGAGTTGCTAGGGGGCCTCTCGGGATTCCTCTCCCGTCGATACCGGGGCCAAAAGCCTTGTGTGGAGTCAGGGCCGGAACCGAGCATTCCTCTCAGGGGTGACATGGATCTTTGGGTACTTCTGGAGTCTCCCCAGGGGAGTCAGGCCTCGTCTCGAGTGGGGGCATGCACGTGCGCTTTCCTTCCAGGCTGTAGCAGCAATGTCACGCTTCCCGTCCCGAGAATCAAAGGATCTGTGGTTTTCCCTCGAGGCTTTCCCTCGAGGCTTTCCCACAGGGCTGTCCCACGTGCCACCGTGGTGTGAGTCGATCCTCGGCGTGAAAGATGAGCCAGTGCAGGGCAAAGAGGTTCCTCTGGAATGGACTGAGACATCTGGGGGACTCTTGGAATGGTGGTACGACCATGGAGATCCTCTCGCCTTTCCTGTTGAGAGTGCCTCCTCTTTGGATGCGACGGGAACGCCGGGAATTCTTTCCCGTTGAAAGCAGGGAAAGGATCCCTCATCTCGAGCTACGAGGGGGAAACGGGGCTCCTCTGGATGTGGGCGGGACCATCGTGCTTCCTCTCGAGTGGACACGGGTATGGCGGTGAACTTCTTGAGTTGCAGCAAGGGTGTGAAAGACCCTTTCGAAATTCCAGAGGTTAGGTGTCATTAGTCTCCAGACGCCTCATCGGAAATAGGCCTCATCTCGCCTGGAAGGGAGAACTTCCTGGATATTCTCGATTTGCGGCAGGTGTTCTCGAGTTACGACGGGGACCTCAGGGACCCGCCCTGGTGGCCTCAGGAGAGGCCAGTCCCCATGCGAGTTGCTAGGGGGCCTCTCGGGATTCCTCTCCCGTCGATACCGGGGCCAAAAATCTTGTGTGGAGTCAGGGCCGGAACCGAGGATTCCTCTCAGGGGTGACATGGATCTTTGGGTACTTCTGGAGTCTCCCCAGGGGAGTCAGGCCTCGTCTCGACTGGGGGCATGCACGTGCGCTTTCCTTCCAGGCTGTAGCAGCAATGTCACGCTTCCCGTGGCGTGGATCAAAGGATCTGTGGTTTTCCCTCGAGGCTTTCCCTCGAGGCTTTCCTACAGGGCTGTCCCACGTGCCACCGTGGTGTGAGTCGATCCTCGGCGTGAAAGATGAGCCAGTGCAGGGCAAAGAGGTTCCTCTGGAATGGACTGAGACATCTGGGGGACTCGTGGAATGGTGATACGACCATGGAGTTCCTCTCGCCTTTCCTGTTGAGAGTGCCTCCTCTTGAGATGCGACGGGAACGCCGGGAATTCTTTCCCGTTGAAAGCAGGGAAAGGATCCCTCATCTCGAGCTCCGAGGGGGAAACGGGGCTCCTCTGGATGTGGGCGGGACCATCGTGCTTCCTCTCGAGTGGAGACGGGTATGGCGGTGAACTTCTTGAGTTGCAGCAAGGGTGTGAAAGACCCTTTCGACGTTCCAGAGGTTAGGTGTCATTAGTCTCCAGACGCCTCATCGGAAATAGGCCTCATCTCGCCTGGAAGGGAGAACTTCCTGGATTTTCTCGAGTTGCGGCAGGTGTTCTCGAGTTATGACGGGGACCTCAGGGACCCGCCCTGGTGGCCTCAGGAGAGGCCAGTCCCCATGCGAGTTGCTAGGGGGCCTCTCGGGATTCCACTCCCGTCGATACCGGGGCCAAAAACCTTGTGTGTAGTCAGGGCCGGAACCGAGGATTCCTCTCAGGGGTGACATGGATCTTTGGGTACTTCTGGAGTCTCCCCAGGGGAGTCAGGCCTCGTCTCGAGTGGGGGCATGCACGTGCGCTTTCCTTCCAGGCTGTAGCAGCAATGTCACGCTTCCCGTCGCGTGCATCAAAGGATCTGTGGTTTTCCCTCGAGGCTTTCCCTCGAGGCTTTCCAGCAGGGCTGTCCCACGTGCCACCGTGGTGTGAGTCGATCCTCGGCGCGAAAGATGAGCCAGTGTAGGGCAAAGAGGTTCCTCTGGAATGGACTGAGACATCTGGGGGACTCTTGGAATGGTGGTACGACCGTGGAGTTCCTCTCGCCTTTCCTGTTGAGAGTGCCTCCTCTTGAGATGCGACGGGAACGCCGGGAATTCTTTCCTTTTGAAAGCAGGGAAAGGATCCTTCATCTCGAACTCCAAGGGGGAAACGGGGCTCCTCTGGATGTGGCCGGGACCATCGTGCTTCCTCTCGAGTGGAGACGGGTATGGCGGTGAACTTCTTGAGTTGCAGCAAGGGTGTGAAAGACCCTTTCGAAGTTCCAGAGGTTACGTGTCAGTCTCCAGACGCCTCATCGGAAATAGACCTCATCTCGCCTGGAAGGGAGAACTTCCTGGATTTTCTCGAGGTGCGGCAGGTGTTCTCGAGTTATGACGGGTACCACAGGGACCCTCCCTGGTGGCCTCAGGAGAGGCCAGTCCACATGCGAGTTGCTAGGGGGCCTCTCGGGATTCCTCTCCCGTCGATACCGGGGCCAAAAACCTAGTGTGGAGTCAGGGCCGTAACCGAGGATTCCTCTCAGGGGTGACATGGATCTTTGGGTACTTCTGGAGTCTCCCCAGGGGAGTCAGGCCTCGTCTCGAGTGGGGGCATGCACGTGCGCTTTCCTTCCAGGCTGTAGCAGCAATGTCACACTGCCCGTCGCGTGGATCAAAGGATCTGTGGTTTTCCCTCGAGGCTTTCCCTCGAGGCTTTCCCACAGGGCTGTCCCACGTGCCACCGTGGTGTGAGTCGATCCTCGGCGCGAAAGATGAGCCAGTGTAGGGCAAAGAGGTTCCTCTGGAATGGACTGAGACATCTGGGGGACTCTTGGAATGGTGGTACGACCATGGAGTTCCTCTCGCCTTTCCTGTTGAGAGTGCCTCCTCTTGAGATGCGACGGGAACGCCGGGAATTCTTTCCTTTTGAAAGCAGGGAAAGGATCCTTCATCTCGAACTCCAAGGGGGAAACGGGGCTCCTCTGGATGTGGCCGGGACCATCGTGCTTCCTCTCGAGTGGAGACGGGTATGGCGGTGAACTTCTTGAGTTGCAGCAAGGGTGTGAAAGACCCTTTCGAAGTTCCAGAGGTTACGTGTCAGTCTCCAGACGCCTCATCGGAAATAGGCCTCATCTCGCCTGGAAGGGAAAACTTCCTGGATTTTCTCGAGTTGCGGCAGGTGTTCTCGAGTTACGACGGGGAACTCAGGGATCAGCCCTGGTGGCCTCAGGAGAGGCCAGTCCCCATGCGAGGTGCTAGGGGGCCTCTCGGGATTCCTCTCCCGTCGATACCGGGGCCAAAAACCTTGTGTGCAGTCAGGGCCGGAAACGAGAATTCCTCTCAGGGGCTGACATGGATCTTTGGGTACTTCTGGAGTCTCCCCAGGGGAGTCAGGCCTCGTCTCGAGTGGGGGCATGCACGTGCGCTTTCCTTCCAGGCTGTAGCAGCAATGTCACGCTTCCCGTCGCGTGGATCAAAGGATCTGTGGTTTTCCCTCGAGGCTTTCCCTCGAGGCTTTCCCACATGGCTGTGCCACGTGCCACCGTGGTGTGAGTCGATCCTCGGCGTGAAAGATGAGCCAGTGCAGGGCAAAGAGGTTCCTCTGGAATGGACTGAGACATCTGGGGGACTCTTGGAATGGTGGTACGACCATGGAGTTCCTCTCGCCTTTCCTGTTGAGAGTGCCTCCTCTTGAGATGCGACGGGAATGACGGGAATACTTTCCCGTTGAAAGCAGGGAAAGGATCCCTCATCTCGAGCTACGAGGGGGAAACGGGGCTCCTCTGGATGTGGGCGGGACCATCGTGCTTCCTCTCGAGTGGAGACGGGTATGGCGGTGAACTTCTTGAGTTGCAGCAAGGGTGTGAAAGACCCTTTCGAAGTCCCAGAGTTTAGGTGTCATTAGTCTCCAGACGCCTCATCGGAAATAGGCCTCATCTCGCCTGGAAGGGAGAACTTCCTTGATTTTCTCGAGTTGCGGCAGGTGTTCTCGAGTTACGAGGGGACCTCAGGGACCCGACCTGGTGGCCTCAGGAGAGGCCAGTACCCATGCGAGGTGCTAGGGGGCCTCTCGGGATTCCTCTCCCGTCGATACCGGGGCCAAAAACCTTGTGTGGAGTCAGGGCCGGAACCGAGGATTCCTCTCATGGGCTGACATGGATCTTTGGGTACTTCTGGAGTCTCCCCAGGGGAGTCAGGCCTCGTCTCGAGTGGGGGCATGCACGTGCGCTTTCCTTACAGGCTGTAGCAGCAATGTCACGCTTCCCGTGGCGTGGATCAAAGGATCTGTGGTTTTCCCTCGAGGCTTTCCCACAGGGCTGTCCCACGTGCCATCGTGGTGTGAGTCGATCCTCGGCGTGAAAGATGAGCCAGTGCAGGGCAAAGAGGTTCCTCTGGAATGGACTGAGACATCTGGGATACTCTTGGAATGGTGGTACGACCATGGAGTTCCTCTCGCCTTTCCTGTTGCGAGTGCCTCCTCTTGAGATGCGACGGGAACGCCGGGAATTCTTTCCCGTTGAAAGCAGGGAAAGGATCCCTCATCTTGAGCTCCGAGGGGGAAACGGGGCTCCTCTGGATGTGGGCGGGACCATCGTGCTTCCTCTCGAGTGGAGACGGGTATGGCGGTGAACTTCTTGAGTTGCAGCAAGGGTGTGAAAGACCCTTTCGAAGTTCGAGAGGTTAGGTGTCATTAGTCTCCAGACGCCTCATCGGAAATAGGCCTCATCTCGCCTGGAAGGGAGAACTTCCTGGATTTTCTCGAGTTGCGGCAGGTGTTCTCGAGTTACGACGGGGACCTCAGGGACCCGCCCTGGTGGCCTCAGGAGAGGCCAGTCCCCAAGCGAGGTGCTAGGGGGCCTCTCGGGATTCCTCTCCCGTCGATACCGGGGCCAAAAACCTTTTGTGCAGTCAGGGCCGGAACCGAGGATTCCTCTCAGGGGCTGACATGGATCTTTGGGTACTTCTGGAGTCTCCCCACAGGAGTCAGGCCTCGTCTCGAGTGGGGGCATGCACGTGCGCTTTCCTTCCAGGCTGTAGCAGCAATGTCACGCTTCCCGTCGCGTGGATCAAAGGATCTGTGGTATTACCTCGAGGCTTTCCCTCGAGGCTTTCCCACAGGGCTGTCCCACGTGCCACCGTGGTGTGAGTCGATCCTCGGCGTGAAAGATGAGCCAGTGCAGGGCAAAGAGGTTCCTCTGGAATGGACTGAGACATCTGGGGGACTCTAGGAATGGTGGTACGACCATGGAGTTCCTCTCGCCTTTCCTGTTGAGAGTGCCTCCTCTTGAGATGCGACGGGAATGCCGGGAATTCTTTCCCGTTGAAAGCAGGGAAAGGATCCCTCATCTCGAGCTACGAGGGGGAAACGGGGCTCCTCTGGATGTGGACGGGACCATCGTGCTTCCTCTCGAGTGGAGACGGGTATGGGGGTGAACTTCTTGAGTTGCAGCAAGGGTGTGAAAGACCCTTTCGAATTTCCAGAGGTTAGGTGTCATTAGTCTCCAGACGACTCATCGGAAATAGGCCTCATCTCGCCTGCAAGGGAGAACTTCCTGGATTTTCTCGAGTTGCGGCAGGTGTTCTCGAGTTACGACGGGGACCTCAGGGACCCGCCCTGGTGGCCTCAGGAGAGGCCAGTCCCCATGCGAGGTGCTAGGGGGCCTCTCGGGATTCCTCTCCCGTCGATTCCGGGGCCAAAAACCTTGTGTGGAGTCAGGGTCGGAACCGAGGATTCCTCTCAGGGGCTTATATGGATCTTAGGGTACTTCTGGAGTCTCGCCAGGGGAGACAGGCCTCGTCTCGAGTGGGGGCATGCACGTGCGCTTTCCTTCCAGGCTGTAGCAGCAATGTCACGCTTCCCGTCGCGTGCATCAAAGGATCTGTGGTTTTCCCTCGAGGCTTTCCCTCGAGGCTTTCCCACAGGGCTGTCCCACGTGCCTCCGTGGTGTGAGTCGATCCTCGGCATGAAAGATGAGCCAGTGCAGGGCAAAGAGGTTCCTCTGGAATGGACTGAGACATCTGGGGGACTCTTGGAATGGTGGTACGACCATGGAGTTCCTCTCCCCTTTCCTGTTGAGAGTGCCTCCTCTTGAGATGCGACGGGAACGCCGGGAATTCCTTCCCGTTGAAAGCAGGAAAGGATCCCTCATCTCGAGCTCCGAGAGGGAAACGGGGCTCCTCTGGATGTGGGCGGGACCATCGTGCTTCCTCTCGAGTGGAGACGGGTATGGCGGTGAACTTCTTGAGTTGCAGCAAGGGTGTGAAACACCCTTTCGAAATTCCAGAGGTTAGGTGTCATTAGTCTCCAGACGCCTCATCGGAAATAGGCCTCATCTCGCCTGGAAGGGAGAACTTCCTGGATTTTATCGAGTTGCGGCAGGTGTTCTCGAGTTAAGACGGGGACCTCAGGGACCCGCCCTGGTGGCCTCAGGAGAGGCCAGTCCCCATGCGAGGTGCTAGGGGGCCTCTCGGGATTCCTCTCCCGTCGATACCGGGGCCAAAAAGCTTGTGTGGAGTCAGGGCCGGAACCGAGGATTCCTCTCAGGGGCTGACATGGATCTTTGGGTACTTCTGGAGTCTCCCCAGGGGAGTCAGGCCTCGTCTCGAGTGGGGGCATGCACGTGCGCTTTCCTTCCAGGCTGTAGCAGCAATGTCACGCTTCCCGTCGCGTGGATCATAGGATCTGTGGTTTTCCCTCGAGGCTTTCCCTCGAGGCTTTCCCACAGGGCTGTCCCACGTGCCACCGTGGTGTGAGTCGATCCTCGGCATGAAAGATGAGCCAGTGCAGGGCAAAGAGCTTCCTCTGGAATGGACTGAGACATCTGGGGGACTCTTGGAATGGTGGTACGACCATGGAGTTCCTCTCGCCTTTCCTGTTGAGAGTGCCTCCTCTTGAGATGCGACGGGAACGCCGGGAATTCTTTCCCGTTGAAAGCATGCAAAGGATCCCTCATCTCGAGCTACGAGGGGGAAACGGGGCTCCTCTGGATGTGGGCGGGACCATCCTGCTTCCTCTCGAGTGGAGACGGGTATGGAAGTGAACTTCTTGAGTTGCAGCAAGGGTGTGAAAGACCCTTCCGAAGTTCCAGAGGTAAGGTGTCATTAGTCTCCAGACGCCTCATCGGAAATAGGCCTCATCTCGCCTGGAAGGGAGAACTTCCTGGATTTTCTCGAGATGCGGCAGGTGTTCTCGAGTTACGACGGGGACCTCAGGGACCCGCCCTGGTGGCCTCAGGAGTGGCCAGTCCACATGCGAGTTGCTAGGGGGCCTCGCGGGATTCCTCTCCCGTCGATACCGGGGCCAAAAACCTTGTGTGGAGTCAGGGCCGGAAACGAGGATTCCTCTCAGGGGCTGACATGGATCTTTGGGTACTTCTGGAGTCTCCGCAGGGGATTCAGGCCTCGTCTCGAGTGGGGGCATGCACGTGCGTTTTCTTTCCAGGCTGTAGCAGCAATGTCACGCTTCCCATCGCGTGGATCAAAGGATCTGTGGTTTTCCCTCGAGGCTTTCCCACAGGGCTGTCCCACGTTCCACCGTGGTGTGAGTCGATCCTCGGCGTGAAAGATGAGCCAGTGCAGGGCACAGAGGTTCCTCTGGAATGGACTGAGACATCTGGGGGACTCTTGGAATGGTGGTACGACCATGGAGTTCCTCTCGCCTTTCCTGTTGAGAGTGCCTCCTCTTGAGATGCGACGGGAACGCCGGGAATTCTTTCCCGTTGAAAGCAGGGAAAGGATCCCTCATCTCGAGCTACGAGGGGGAAACGGGGCTCCTCTGGATGTGGGCAGGACCATCGTGCTTCCTCTCGAGTGGAGACGGGTATGGCGGTGAACTTCTTGAGTTGCAGCAAGGGTGTGAAAGACCCTTTCGAAGTTCCAGAGGTTAGGTGTCATTAGTCTCCAGACGCCTCATCGGAAATAGGCCTCATCTCGCCTGGAAGGGAGAACTTCCTGGATTTTCTCGAGTTGCGGCAGGTGTTCTCGAGTTACGACGGGGACCTCAGGGACCCGCCCTGGTGGCCTCAGGAGAGGCCAGTCCCTAGGCGAGTTGCTAGGGGGCCTCTCGGGATTCCTCTCCCGTTGATACCGGGGCCAAAAACCTTGTGTGGAGTCAGGGCCGGAACCGAGGATTCTTCTCAGGGGCTGACATGGATCTTTGGGTACTTCTGGAGTCTCCCCAGGGGAGTCAGGCCTCGTCTCGAGTGGGGGCATGCACGTGCGCTTTCCTTCCAGGCTGTAGCAGCAATGTCACGCTTCCCGTCGCGTGGATCAAAGGATCTGTGGTTTTCCCTCGAGGCTTTCCCTCGAGGCTTTCCCACAGGGCTGTCCCACGTGCCACCGTGGTGTGAGTCGATCCTCGGCATGAAAGATGAGCCAGTGCAGGGCAAAGAGGTTCCTCTGGAATGGACTGAGACATCTGGGGGACTCTTGGAATGGTGGTACGACCATGGAGTTCCTCTCGCCTTTCCTGTTGAGAGTGCCTCCTCTTGAGATGCGACGGGAACGCCGGGAATTCTTTCCCGTTGAAAGCAGGGAGAGGATCCCTCATCTCGAGCTACGAGGGGGAAACGGGGCTCCTCTGGATGTGGGCGGGACCATCGTGCTTCCTCTCTAGTGGAGACGGGTATTGCCGGGTTCCAGCCCCGGTGGATCCAGGGAATTCGAAGGGTGGACGGCGTTGGCGTGGAAAGACTTGTTTATTTATTAATATACGATTAGATTAAGAAACTGTAGTGCAGTAGGAAGATTAAGTGGAGAAAGAGGGCTGAATAGCTTGGTTTACGCGGAAGACCAATAAAATTCCAGACAAGGAATTTGCACCATCTACGTTGGGCCACCGGTGCCCGCTTGAATATCTAAGGGTGCCTCGCCTTAAGCTCCCTTTCTCGCGGATCTTAATAACCAGGGCAAATAAGTAGACCTGGCGAGCCTCCGCGCCCCAGATGGAAATTCAGCCTGAAATTAAAGTAAAGAGCAGAGGGAAGAAAAGGGAGAGAAAAAGAGAGAGAGAGAGAGACACGGGGGGAGCCAGATTCCCAAGAAACCAGGCCGAGACTAGTCCGAGAAACTGGTCTGAGAATCTGGTCCCGTCCTTTATTGTTCAGAAGGCCTTTTATACTTTTGATAAAACATGGAGATCAATGGGTAACACAAAGTTATGCAGCGTTAGCAGTCCAGACTCTTATCAAAACCAGGCTTTTCTCTCTGCATACCTAATTGTATACACAAGTCTTAGGTAATTTACATCATCTTCCAACCAAAAGGGCCAATTAACATTTTACAGCCTTTTTTCTGATAAGGGTTTGTCAACCACAAGACTTATTTGTGTTGATCTTCCCAAGGTCTGGTGCCACTCTCGGAAAGCACTAAAGAAAGTTACATTCTTAGACAGCAAGGATACAGCAACTTATAACAAGTAGAGGGAGTGCAGTGATTTATAGCAAAAGAGAAGCAATTAACTCAAAAGTCTAGTGTTGCTAACATCAAAACTACTATGTATCTTTTTCTACATCCTGCTTACATTAACATCCTTCCAGGTGCCCAAAAGATAAAGAATAAGGAGGTCTGGCAGCAATCCTTGAGTCAACAGTGAAAACCCTCTACCAATATAATTTTTAACTCTTTAGAAAAGGCTCTGTATCTTTAAGATGCTTTTAAGCTTTGTGCCTCCCGCGGTTGGGGGGCTGTAAGCAATTCACAAGCTGTAAGCTTTGTGCCTCTCGCGGTTGGGGGGCTGTAAGCAATTCACAAGCTGTAAGAGGTCTGGGGAACCTGTTAGGCAGACTAGAGAGCTATCAGAGGGGTTTAACTGAAACATCCCTTTCAAATGCAGAAGACTAAAACCCTGAATTGACTTTTTTCCAGAGAATATCAGAAAAGTGGAAAAGCAGAGCACAAAAGCCGGCAGATTTTTGCTGGGGTACATGCTTAGGAATATCCAGAGGGGTCCCTGAAGTCTGAGCACGCCTTGCGTATGTCAGCTTCCTTCCTCATGACCTTGTCACGGGCGGGATTCCTCACACTGGCTTCCGGCAACTCCCCCTTCTTTATTAGTTTTTTAAAAAAATTAGGTGCAGTTCAGTCGCGAGATTCCGAATGCTCTGCCGAAGAGTCCTGACAACACAAGGAAGCACGATTACAAGGAGCAGGATTATGGCACCCACAGCAGCATAGCTAGAGACAGTAGTCAGAAGAGTTTTTCCAGAAATGAAGTCAGAGAAGGTGTGGAAAAAGTCATTGGCTTCTCCTGTGGCGGTAAAATCTAATCGGGAGTGTTCCAAGGTCTGAATCTGATTATGAAGTTTCCCTAAATCTAAACTAATATCTGAGCTGTTCCAGACACCTAAAATATGATTTTTGACCCTCTCCCATTTAAAATCTGTCTCATTTACTTTCAGGGATGTAACACATATCCACCGGTAATCGGCATGACATGAAAGAGCCAATTTCATTTTCAGACTCTGTAATTCATTCCCAATATGCATTACTGCTTCTTCTAAGGCATCAATCCTTATTTCTAGCTTCCTATCTATAATTTCCTGGGTTGCCAGCGTTAGAGAAACATTTTTGGATACGGTGTCAACATATTGGGCAGTATACACTTGTTGAGACAATGATAATGCCGCCACAGTAACAGAAGTAATTGCGGTTATCAAAGCTGATATTCCCAAAACAAGTAAGCCCACAAACCGTCGTGTTCGCATTAAATCTTGTAGCTGTTGCAGTACAGCTAGGCCATGGTTATCATACCAATACGTGGCTACAGTTACAGGTACTATGAGATAGGGCGGACGTTTTAAAACCATGAAAGAGCAAACTTTATATTGAGGAGTTAAACAGGATGAAAGCATACATTGTTCACAAGACACTACATGGGGTCCACCTGTATAATTCATTTGTATGTTAAGTCTTTCAGAATCATTAGTGAAAAGAAAAACATAAGGAGAGAGTAGACAAGCTAAAATAGAGTAAATAGAGGTATTTTTTGGTCGGATTAAAATAATAGGGGCGGTAGCCGCAAGGGCTCTCCAAATTTCTGGCTGCCAAAAGGTTTTACCTCTAGTTATATAAGACAGCATAGGGGGAACAAATTGGTTATGATGCCGTCTGGTGGCAACTAACGGCCAAGAAATTGAATATTCTTTCCAATTATCCAATCTATTGATAAAGTCATCGTCAGACTCAGGGTCTTGACCTGGATTTGGGTTGCTCCAGTCCTGAATCGCACAATTTCTTCCTCCCGGCATATTGTAATCTACTCTCGAATTATAAATACAAGATTTCCAAATCGGATATCCTGAATGATCATCTATAGTTTTCCAAATAACATCTGAGGGAGCAACATCATCACAATTTGGATATTCTGATGGAGTTTTGAGAGACAAAGACTTATAGGGGCCAAGGACCCCAGGCATACGGGCTCGTAATATCCAAGCAGACCGATCCCCTATAGATGCAAATTTAGAGGTTGGGGAATCTGTCATAACTGCTTTTGTGGAGGCTCCAACGCATCCTGTCTTGGTAAAGAAGTCTCCTGTAAGGCCAGGAGGAAAATTAAAGCAGACAGGAAAATCATCTGCTAGTCCTTTAAAGGTATAATTGAAATTAATAGGGTATTGGTCTTTTGTATAGGAAGTATAAGATCCTCCCAAAAGGCGAGGCTGGTCTGTACTAACTCGTATGGGGTCACTGTTCCAAGTAACAACTTGGAAAGTTGGAGGATCCGGGAGAAACGCCCAATATTTGGTTGGAATGGGAGCAGCGCTTACCTGGCAAGAGAGCAAGGCAAGCATGGCAATAAACACCTTTTCAGGAGAGACTGACGATCCCTGTAGGGTAGCTATCCCCTGTGCCTGGCGACAGAGAGCTTTAATCTGTCCCCAGGTGGGCAAGGAGGCTTGTTGGGTTGACTGAGCTGGGCGTCCTAATGGATTCCTGCGAGGCAAAAAATCAGGGGGTGCAATATCCTGTATCTGAAGTCGTGACATCTGTCCAGTGGGTGGCTCCGATCCGCGCCTATCCGGGATCTCCAATGTCAGCTGTCCTGGGGTCAGCGGCGTTTCCCGTGCTGGCGGAGGGAGCGGGGGAAGAGGGAGTTTCTTCCTTTTTAGAGATCGCGGTGGCGGGGGATTCTGGTATCCGGGGAGCTGAGACATGGCGAATTAGTCTGTCTGGAACCCAAATCGGAGCGTCCGCGTCCTGTGGAAAAACACAAGCATACCCTCGCCCATTGGTTAATAAGGGGTCAGGACCTTTCCATTGTCCGGAAAGAAGGTCCCTCCATTTTACTAATGGTTTTGCATTCAATTGCTCTGGGCACCAATGGCGAAGCATTGCAGTGTTTCCGGATGAATCAGCATTTAAGTTATTTATTACGAAAAGAGCATGTTGCAAAATCTGATGGGGGGAACTATATTTAAATTCCCCTTCTTTTAGTTTTTGAATATGGATTTTCAGTGTTTGATGTGCTCTTTCCACAATGGCTTGTCCTTGTGGGTTATAAGGGATGCCGGTGTTATGTTTAATTTGAAATCTTGTACAGAATTGCTGAAAAGATTTAGAAGTGTAAGCAGGAGCATTATCAGTTTTTAAAGCTTTTGGCAAGCCCAGATAGGAAAAGCATGTAAAAAGATGTTGTATTACATCTTTAACTGCTTCCCCTGTACGAGCAGTGGCAATAATAACATGAGAGAAGGTATCTACAGTTACATGAACAAAAGACAGTTTTCCAAATGAAGAGACATGGGTTACATCCATTTGCCAGAGTGCATTAGGTTTGAGACCGCGAGGGTTAACTCCCAGAGGCAAAGCATTCACGGTAGTAGGACAATGTGAACAAGAACGAACAATCTCTCGGGCAGATTCTTGAGGAATTTGAAACTGGTATCGTAAGGCAGTGGCATTTTGGTGATGAAGTGAGTGAGAAGCTCGAGCTTCTTCAAAAACAGAAGCCACTGAAATCCTGGTTAACGAATCTGCCAATTCATTGAGAGCATTTAAAGGGCCAGGCAGGCCGGAATGAGCCCGAATGTGGCCGATAAAGAACGCCCGATTTCTTTTCCATATTTGCTGCTGCAGTTTAGTTAACAAATGGAAGATAGCAGTTTTGTTTTCAGGCAAAACTGCAGTCTCAATGTGTGGAAACAGCCTGACCACATACTGAGAGTCAGAATAAAGGTTAAATTCTTTCTCCGCAAACATAACAAAGGCCTCAATAACAGCTGTGATTTCAGCCCTTTGAGCTGAAGTTTCTTGTGTTTCCAAAAGTTTTTGATGATCTCTTGTGACTATAGAGGCTCTACCGTTAGCCGATCCATCAGTAAAGACTACCTGAGCATCTGAAATAGGGAACTGTTTACACCGGACAGGAAAAATAACTGGATGGTTAGACATAAAATTTAGTAAAACATGCGAGGGTAAATGATGCAAAATTTGACCACAGTAATTCCCTATGGCAATCTGCCAGTCTTCATCAAACATTAAAAGAGCATCAAGCTGCTCCTTATTATATGGAATTACAATCTCTGATGGCTCTTTACCAAACAATTCAATGCTCCGCTTCCTTCCTTTTAGCATTAATGTGGCAATTAAACCAGGATAAGAAGCCACGACTTTTTTAGCTTGGGTAGGAAGATGGATCCATTCTAAAGGGCCGCGTTGCCACAGAACTCCCGTAGGCGCCGTTGGAGTAGCTAGGCAAAGGAACTGCCACGTCATCGTCAAATCAATTCTTTTTACATAGCTATTTGATAAGGCTGCTTCTACTTTGCCTAGGGCTTCTTGAGCCTCAGCTGTTAATTGTCTTTTTGAGGTTGGATCAGGATCCCCGCGTAAAGTGTTAAAAAGAGGTTTTAATTCGGCAGTGGTTAATTTTAAATATGGTCTAATCCAATTAATATCACCTAAGAGTTTTTGATAATCATTTAAAGTAATAAGATGGTCTTTTCTCAATTGCAGCGGGGTATGAGTCACCGTTTCCGAATTTATGACTCTTCCTAAGTAAGTTATGGGCGGATTGATTTGAATTTTTTCTGGGGCAATTTTTAGGCCTCTGTCTGTCAATGCCTGGGTCAGGTCCTGGAGCACAGTCTGCAGGTGAACTCTATCAGGATGAGCTATTAAAATATCATCCATATAGTGAATCATATACACGTGTTCATATTTAGCCCTAGTATCTTCTAGAGCGGCATTAACAAATTTTTGGCATAAAGTAGGGCTATTTTTCATTCCCTGAGGCAGAACCTTCCACTGAAACCGTAAATAAGGCTGTTTAAGATTTTCTGATGGCAGACTAAAGGCAAATCGCTTTTTATCCTCAGGATTTAAGGGAATAGTGAAAAAACAATCTTGTAAATCAATAACAATTATATTATATCCCTCTGGAACGGCTACTGGGGAAGGGAGCCCAGGCTGTAAGGCCCCCATGTCCTCCATGGTGGCATTAATAGCTCTCAAATCCTGTAAAAGTCGCCATTTACCAGATTTTTTCTTAATGACAAAAATAGGAGTGTTCCAGGGGCTATTGGAGGGCTCAATATGTCCCAATTCTAATTGTTCAAAGATTAATGCTTTAGCTGCCAATAATTTTTCCTTATGCAGAGGCCACTGTTCTACCCACACCGGATCTTGAGATTTCCATGTGATGGGGTCGGCAGCAAAAACAATGGCCTCAATTATAAATTTGGATATCCCAATCCAGCACGTAGCTTGCGAGGAGTTGGGCAAATTGGCTCAATTATTCCTGTCTGTTGTTTACCCAATCCTTTTGATGGATCATAGCCCATCTGCAACATCTGAGAGGTCACTTTATCATCAGGGCTAAAAAGTAACACTCCCATTTGAGATAGCACGTCCCTCCCCCACAGGGTAAGGGGGAGCGAAGGAACGACATAAGGTTGGAAAGTTCCACGGGTATCCTCAAATTGCCAATCTAAAATTTTTGCACTTTTGGCTATTGTGGGGGCTCTTCCTATCCCCACCAAGTTATTTTCAGTAGTATGTGTGGGCCAGGAGCTGGGCCAGTCTTTTCCTGAAATGCAAGAAACATCTGCTCCTGTGTCTAATAACCCCACAATAGACTTGCCATTAATCAGGATAGTCTTCATAGGACGTTTCTGAGTAATTTCTGTTATCCAAAAAACCATATCACTAGACCCAAATCCTTTATCCTGCCTTTCATTTTGAGTAGCTGTGCGCCCAATTGCAGTGTGGTAAGGCAAAAGCAAAAGTTGGGCTATTCTTTGTCCCTGATGTATTTGGAAAGTTTTAGTTGGGGGTGAAATCATTATCTGGATTTCTCCTGTATAATCTGAGTCAATTACTCCAGGGATGATTGTGAGACCTTGCATAGCTAAGGAACTTCTGCCTAGTATAATTCCTACTAAACCTGTTGGTAATGGGCCTTTAACTCCTGTAGGTATTTTTACAGTGGGGCTATCTGGTGTTAATATTGCTGAGGTGGTGGAACTGAGGTCCAGTCCTGCGCTGCCTGGGGTTGCTCTGATGAGTTCTGCGATGGGACGAAGGGAATGAATGGGTTCAGTGAGGCTGCCCCAATTGTTGTCGGGGCCTGAGGCTGGCCCCTCAATCCGTTTCCCGACTGCTGGTCGGGGCCCAAAAAGGCTCCATTTCTATGGAATTGTGACCTACATTCTTTTGCCCAGTGATATCCTTTTTGACAACGAGGGCAGAGAGATCTAGGGAGATTAGTAGGCACAGCCGGGGAGGGAGAATTCGGCAGAGAAGAACCGGCTGCTTTTTGGGGACAAGCTCGCATAAGGTGCCCTTCCCGTCCGCAAGAGAAGCAGGCCTTGGATAAACCAATATTCTGGCCTGGACTACTGGAATGACTCTTTGACGGGTTATTTCTATTTGTAAAAAAGGACTGTACTGCCTGCTGGTAAGAATTTCCCTTTATGGCTGCAGCTATGGCAACGCCCTGCATCATCGCTGGTCCTACATCTGCACATTGCCTGATATAATCTATTATTTCCCCAGTTTTTTTAATAGGACGTAAAATGGCCTGGCAGGTAGAATTAGCATTTTCAAATGCCAGTTGTTTTATCAATATACTAGCTGCCTCAGTGTTGGAAATTACTCTGTTGACTGCCTCTGCAAGTCTTGATATAAAGTCTTCATATGGCTCTTCTGGTTTTTGTTTAACATTTGAGAAGGAAGAGGTAGATTCTTTCCCTTCAGGCAACAAACGCCAAGCCCCAAGGGCGCAGGCGGTTACTTGATCTAAAGTGGTTTTATCTAATCCCATTTGATCTCTAAGTGTTCCAAAATCATTAGTCCCTGCCAACATATTTTTTATAATATATCTTGGGCCATATTTTTGGTTAGCATCAGCCTGTTTTTGGGCTAGATCTTCATATTCAGTTCTCCAAAGTACATATTGACCTCCAGACAGACAAGCTTTAGCGACTGTCTTCCAGTCATGGGGTGTCATCCATCTGCCCGCTAAAGCTTCCACCAATGATACAGTGTACGGGGCTTTAGGCCCATACAAAGCACAAGCCTGTTTGAGTTCTTTAATCATTTTCATTGGAATGGGTTCCCAGTGGGGGGCTGTTCTCCCACCACTTCCACCAAATATTATGGGGAAACAAGCCTCAAGGTGGGGATCAAGTTCATCATCTGGGCTAGAGAAAACTCTTCTTCGGGGAGCTTCTAGTGGAGGCCCCTCACCCTTATAGGGAGGGGGGGGCAAGGGGTGTCCTATGTCACTTTCTTCGTACTTTGGGAATTTTTTATCCGTTCTGTGTTTAGGTCTTACGGATGTTTTATCTGGGGAATCTGGCCTTAAACTCTCAGGTGCATATAATCTGATGGGGGACATTTGTCTTGAGCCTCTGGAAGCAGAAGGCTTAATTAAGGAAATTTCTCTTGAATTTGTGGAAGCAGGTGGTCTGGTTGGGGAAGTTTTTATTAAGCTCTTTGGAGCAGATAATCTAATTGGAGAAGTTTCTCTTAAACTCCTTGGAGCATCTTTATTTAATAAAGACCAGTCCTCATCAGAATGATCTTGACTTACTTCCTCTTCCAAATCTTCCTCATCTGAAAGCTGCTCTTTTTTGTCATCTCTATCTATTACCTTTTCTTGGGCAGTCATTGCAGCTATCATTTGACTCAACTGCCGATAGTTAGGTGTAGCCTCCTTTTCATCACTCTCCTCTTCGATAGATACCTTTTTCTCTGCACTTTCCTCTTTAAGATGTACCTTTTCAGATTCAGGGGCAGGGTCTAGAGCGTCCCTAATTATATTCCATAAGGAAAAGACGTCAGTAGGCACCTTTTGTGAGCCATGTTCAGCATGGTAAGTTTTTAGTTGTTTTCCTACTCTCTCCCAGGTGTCTAAGTTAACAGTGCCTTCTTCTGGAAACCAGGGACACTGTTCTTGTACAAAGGAAAAAAATGAATGAATATTGGATTTTTTAACTTTAATTCCTCGTTTAGTTAGTAACTGCAAGATTACTCCTGTAAAAAGCTGTCTTTCTTTTGATTCACTGTTACCCATGTCAGAAAATTAAGTCTTATAGAAAAGTCTACCTCAACAAAAAGGTTTTACCTTTGGCGAGGGGGGTTTTGTTTTCAACCCTAAGATAGCAGGTTTCTTTTCAACCTCTAGAGCACCAGGTTTCTCTTAAACCCTTGAACACTTCCCACTCCTCCTCACCCTGTCTATCCTACAGGGGGGTCCGCGGCACCCTGAGTGGGGTCCTAGCCGTCCCGAACACTCAACACTGGGGGAGTACCCGAAAGTACTCCGGGGGGAGTGATTAAGTCACTCCGGGGGGGAGCAACAGAGAGTGCTCCGGGGGGAGCAACAGAGAGTGCTCCGGGGGGAGCTACAGAGAGTGCTCCGGGGGGAGCTTTTGCTCCGAGGAACCTACCTTCGAATAGCCTGTTCCGGGCGCCACTTGCCGGGGTCCAGGCCCGGTGGATCCAGGGAATTCGAAGGGTGGACGGCGTTGGCGTGGAAAGACTTGTTTATTTATTAATATAAGATTAGATTAAGAAACTGTAGTGCAGTAGGAAGATTAAGTGGAGAAAGAGGGCTGAATAGCTTGGTTTACGCGGAAGACCAATAAAATTCCAGACAAGGAATTTGCACCATCTACGTTGGGCCACCGGTGCCCGCTTGAATATCTAAGGGTGCCTCGCCTTAAGCTCCCTTTCTCGCGGATCTTAATAACCAGGGCAAATAAGTAGACCTGGCGAGCCTCCGCGCCCCAGATGGAAATTCAGCCTGAAATTAAAGTAAAGAGCAGAGGGAAGAAAAGGGAGAGAAAAAGAGAGAGAGAGAGAGACAGGGGGGGAGCCAGATTCCCAAGAAACCAGGCCGAGACTAGTCCGAGAAACTGGTCTGAGAATCTGGTCCCGTCCTTTATTGTTCAGAAGGCCTTTTATACTTTTGATAAAACATGGAGATCAATGGGTAACACAAAGTTATGCAGCGTTAGCAGTCCAGACTCTTATCAAAACCAGGCTTTTCTCTCTGCATACCTAATTGTATACACAAGTCTTAGGTAATTTACATCATCTTCCAACCAAAAGGGCCAATTAACATTTTACAGCCTTTTTTCTGATAAGGGTTTGTCAACCACAAGACTTATTTGTGTTGATCTTCCCAAGGTCTGGTGCCACTCTCGGAAAGCACTAAAGAAAGTTACATTCTTAGACAGCAAGGATACAGCAACTTATAACAAGTAGAGGGAGTGCAGTGATTTATAGCAAAAGAGAAGCAATTAACTCAAAAGTCTAGTGTTGCTAACATCAAAACTACTATGTATCTTTTTCTACATCCTGCTTACATTAACATCCTTCCAGGTCCCCAAAAGATAAAGAATAAGGAGGTCTGGCAGCAATCCTTGAGTCAACAGTGAAAACCCTCTACCAATATAATTTTTAACTCTTTAGAAAAGGCTCTGTATCTTTAAGATGCTTTTAAGCTTTGTGCCTCCCGCGGTTGGGGGGCTGTAAGCAATTCACAAGCTGTAAGCTTTGTGCCTCTCGCGGTTGGGGGGCTGTAAGCAATTCACAAGCTGTAAGAGGTCTGGGGAACCTGTTAGGCAGACTAGAGAGCTATCAGAGGGGTTTAACTGAAACATCCCTTTCAAATGCAGAAGACTAAAACCCTGAATTGACTTTTTTCCAGAGAATATCAGAAAAGTGGAAAAGCAGAGCACAAAAGCCAGCAGATTTTTGCTGGGGTACATGCTTAGGAATATCCAGAGGGGTCCCTGAAGTCTGAGCACGCCTTGCGTATGTCAGCTTCCTTCCTCATGACCTTGTCACGGGCGGGATTCCTCACACTGGCTTCCGGCAGGGTATGGTGGTGAACTTCTTGAGTTGCAGCAAGGCTGTGAAAGACCCTTTCGAAGTTCCAGAGGTAAGGTGTCATTAGTCTCCAGACGCCTCATCGGAAATAGGCCTCATCTCGCCTGGAAGGGAGAACTTCCTGGATTTTCTCCAGTTGCGGCAGGTGTTCTCGAGTTACGACGGGGACCTCAGGGACCCGCCCTGGTGGCCTCAGGAGAGGCCACTCCCTATGCGAGTTGCTAGGGGGCCTCTCGGGATTCCTCTCCCGTCGATACCGGGGCCAAAAACCTTGTGTGGAGTCAGGGCCGGAACCGAGGATTCCTCTCAGGGGCTGACATGGATCTTTGGGTACTTCTGGAGTCTCCCCAGGGGAGTCAGGCCTCGTCTCGAGTGGGGGCATGCACGTGCGCTTTCCTTCCAGGCTTTAGGAGCAATGTCACGCTTCCCGACGCGTGGATCAAAGGATCTGTGGTTTTCCCTCGAGGCTTTCCCTCGAGGCTTTCCCACAGGGCTGTCCCACGTGCGACCGTGGTGTGAGTCGATCCTCGGCGTGAAAGATGAGCCAGTGCAGGGCAAAGAGGTTCCTCTGGAATGGACTGAGACATCTGGGGGACTCTTGGAATGGTGGTACGACCATGGAGTTCCTCTCGCCTTTCCTGTTGAGAGTGCCTCCTCTTGAGATGCGACGGGAACGCCGGGAATTCTTTCCCGTTGAAAGCAGGGAAAGGATCCCTCATCTCGAGCTCCGAGGGGGAAACGGGGCTCCTCTGGATGTGGGCGGGACCATCGTGCTTCCTCTCGAGTGGAGACGGGTATGGCGGTGAACTTCTTGAGTTGCAGCAAGGGTGTGAAAGACCCTTTCGAAGTTCCAGAGGTTAGGTGTCATTAGTCTCCAGAGGCCTCATCGGAAATAGGCCTCATCTCGCCTGGAAGGGAGAACTTCCTGGATTTTCTCGAGTTGCGGCAGGTGTTCTCGAGTTACGACGGGGACCTCAGGGACCCGCCCTGGTGGCCTCAGGAGAGGCCAGTCCCCATGCGAGTTGCTAGGGGGCCTCTCGGGATTCCTCTCCCGTCGATACCGGGGCCAAAAACCTTGTGTGGAGTCAGGGCCGGAACCGAGGATTCCTCTCAGGGGCTGACATGGATCTTTGGGTACTTCTGGAGTCTCCCCAGGGGAGTCAGGCCTCGTCTCGAGTGGGGGCATGCACGTGCGCTTTCCTTCCAGGCTGTAGCAGCAATGTCACGCTTCCCGTCGCGTGGATCAAAGGATCTGTGGTTTTCCCTCGAGGCTTTCCCTCGAGGCTTTCCCACAGGGCTGTCCCACGTGCCACCGTGTTGTGAGTCGATCCTCGGCGTGAAAGATGAGCCAGTGCAGGGCAAAGAGGTTCCTCTGGAATGGACTGAGACATCTGGGGGACTCTTGGAATGGTGGTACGACCATGGAGTTCCTCTCGCCTTTCCTGTTGAGAGTGCCTCCTCTTGAGATGCGACGGGAACGCCGGGAATACTTTCCCGTTGAAACCAGGGAAAGATCCCTCATCTCTAGCTACGAGGGGGAAACGGGGCTCCTCTGGATGTGGGCGGGACCATCGTGCTTCCTCTCGAGTGGAGACGGGTATGGCGGTGAACTTCTTGAGTTGCAGCAAGGGTGTGAAAGACCCTTTCGAAGTTCCAGAGGTTTGGTGTCATTAGTCTCCAGAGGCCTCATCGGAAATAGGCCTCATCTCGCCTGGAAGGGAGAACTTCCTGGATTTTCTCGAGTTGCGGCAGGTGTTCTCGAGTTACGACGGGGACCTCAGGGACCCGCCCTGGTGGCCTCCGGAGAGGCCAGTCCCCATGCGAGTTGCTAGGGGGCCTCTCGGGATTCCTCTCCCGTCGATACCGGGGCCAAAAACCTTGTGTGGAGTCAGGGCCGGAACCGAGGATTCCTCTCAGGGGCTGACATGGATCTTTGGGTACTTCTGGAGTCTCCCCAGTGGAGTCAGGCCTCGTCTCGAGTGGGGGCATGCACGTGCTCTTTCCTTCCAGGCTGTAGCAGCAATGTCACGCTTCCCGTCGCGTGGATCAAAGGATCTGTGGTTTTCCCTCGAGGCTTTCCCTCGAGGCTTTCCCACAGGGCTGTCCCACGTGCCACCGTGGTGTGAGTCGATCCTCGGCGTGAAAGATGAGCCAGTGCAGGGCAAAGAGTTTCCTCTGGAATGGACTGAGACATCTGGGGGACTCTTGGAATGGTGGTACGACCATGGAGTTCCTCTCGCCTTTCCTGTTGAGAGTGCCTCCTCTTGAGATGCGACGGGAACGCAGGGAATTCTTTCCCGTTGAAAGCAGGGAAACGATCCCTCATCTCGAGCTACGAGGGGGAAACGGGGCTCCTTTGGATGGGGTCGGGACCATCGTGCTTCCTCTCGAGTGGAGACGGGTATGGTGGTGAACTTCTTGAGTTGCAGCAAGGGTGTGAAAGACCCTTTCGAAGTTCCAGAGGTTAGGTGTCATTAGTCTCCAGACGCCTCATCGGAAATAGGTCTCATCTCGCCTGGAAGGGAGAATTTCCTGGATTTTCTCGAGTTGCGGCAGGTGTTCTCGAGTTACGACGGGGACCTCAGGGACCGGCCCTGGTGGCCTCAGGAGAGGCCAGTCCCCATGCGAGTTGCTAGGGGGCCTCTTGGGATTCCTCTCCCGTCGATACCGGGGCCAAAAAGCTTGTGTGCAGTCAGGGCCGGAACCGAGGATTCCTCTCAGGGGCTGACATGGATCTTTGGGTACTTCTGGAGTCTCCCCAGGGGAGTCAGGCCTCGTCTGGAGTGGGGGCATGCACGTGCGCTTTCCTTCCAGGTTGTAGCAGCAATGTCACGCTTCCCGTCGCGTGGATCAAAGGATCTGTGGTTTTCCCTCGAGGCTTTCCCTCGAGGCTTTCCCACAGGGCTGTCCCACGTGCCACCGTGTTGTGAGTCGATCCTCGGCGTGAAAGATGAGCCAGTGCAGGGCAAAGAGGTTCCTCTGGAATGGACTGAGACATCTGGGGGACTCTTGGAATGGTGGTACGACCATGGAGTTCCTCTCGCCTTTCCTGTTGAGAGTGCCTCCTCTTGAGATGCGACGGGAACGCCGGGAATTCTTTCCCGTTGAAAGCAGGGAAAGGATCCCTCATCTCGAGCTCCGAGGGGGAAACGGGGCTCCTCTGGATGTGGGCGGGACCATCGTGCTTCCTCTCGAGTGGAAACGGGTTTGGCGGTGAACTTCTTGAGTTGCAGCAAGGGTGTGAAAGACCCTTTCGAAGTTCCAGAGGTTTGGTGTCATTAGTCTCCAGAGGCCTCATCGGAAATAGGCCTCATCTCGCCTGGAAGGGAGAACTTCCTGGATTTTCTCGAGTTGCGGCAGGTGTTCTCGAGTTACGACGGGGACCTCAGGGACCCGCCCTGGTGGCCTCAGGAGAGGCCAGTCCCCATGCGAGTTGCTACGGGGCCTCTCGGGATTCCTCTCCCGTCGATACCGGGGCCAAAAACCTTGTGTGGAGTCAGGGCCGGAACCGAGGATTCCTCTCAGGGGCTGACATGGATCTTTGGGTACTTCTGGAGTCTCCCCAGTGGAGTCAGGCCTCGTCTCGAGTGGGGGCATGCACGTGCGCTTTCCTTCCAGGCTGTAGCAGCAATGTCACGCTTCCCGTCGCGTGGATCAAACGATCTGTGGTTTTCCCTCGAGGCTTTCCCTCGAGGCTTACCCACAGGGCTGTCCCACGTGCCACCGTGGTGTGAGTCGATCCTCGGCGTGAAAGATGAGCCAGTGCAGGGCAAAGAGTTTCCTCTGGAATGGACTGAGACATCTGGGGGACTCTTGGAATGGTGGTACGACCATGGAGTTCCTCTCGCCTTTCCTGTTGAGAGTGCCTACTCTTGAGATGCGATGGGAACGCCGGGAATTCTTTCCCGTTGAAAGCAGGGAAAGGATCCCTCATCTCGAGCTACGAGGGGGAAACGGGGCTCCTCTGGATGTGGGCGGGACCATCGTGCTTCCTCTCGAGTGGAGACGGGTATGGCGGTGAACTTCTTGAGTTGCAGCAAGGGTGTGAAAGACCCTTTCGAAGTTCCAGAGGTTTGGTGTCATTAGTCTCCAGAGGCCTCATCGGAAATAAGCCTCATCTCGCCTGGAAGGGAGAACTTCCTGGATTTTCTCGAGTTGCGGCAGGTGTTCTCGAGTTACGACGGGGACCTCAGGGACCCGCCCTGGTGGCCTCCGGAGAGGCCAGTCCCCATGCGAGTTGCTAGGGGGCCTCTCGGGATTCCTCTCCCGTCGATACCGGGGCCAAAAACCTTGTGTGGAGTCAGGGCCGGAACCGAGGATTCCTCTCAGGGGCTGACATGGATCTTTGGGTACTTGTGGAGTCTCCCCAGGGGAGTCAGGCCTCGTCTCGAGTGGGGGCATGCACGTGCGCTTTCCTTCCAGGCTGTAGCAGCAATGTCACCCTTCCCGTCGCGTGGATCAAAGGATCTGTGGTTTTCCCTCGAGGCTTTCCCTCGAGGCTTTCCCTCGAGGCTTTCCCTCGAGGCTTTCCCACAGGGCTGTCCCACGTGCCACCGTGGTGTGAATCGATCCTCGGCGTGAAAGATGAGCCAGTGCAGGGCAAAGAGGTTCCTCTGGAATGGACTGAGACATCTGGGGGACTCTTGGAATGGTGGTACGACCATGGAGTTCCTCTCGCCTTTCCTGTTGAGAGTGCCTCCTCTTGAGATGCGACGTGAACGCCGGGAATTCTTTCCCGTTGAAAGCAGGGAAAGGATCCCTCATCTCGAGCTACGAGGGGAAACGGGGCTCCTCTGGATGTGGGCGGGACCATCGTGCTTCCTCTCGAGTGGAGACGGGTATGGCAGTGAACTTCTTGAGTTGCAGCAAGGGTGTGAAAGACCCTTTGGAAGTTCCAGAGGTTATTTGTCATTAGTCTCCAGACGCCTCATCGGAAATAGGCCTCATCTCGCCTGGAAGGGAGAACTTCCTGGATTTTCTCGAGTTGCGGCAGGTGTTTTCGAGTTACGACGGGGACCTCAGGGACCCGCCCTGGTGGCCTCAGGAGAGGCCAGTCCCCATGCGATGTGCTAGGGGGCCTCTCGAGATTTCTCTCCCGTCGATACCGGGGCCAAAAACCTTGTGTGGAGTCAGGGCCGGAACCGAGGATTCCTCTCAGGGGCTGACATGTATCTTTGGGTACTTCTGGAGTCTCCCCAGGGGAGTCAGGCCTCGTCTCGAGTGGGGGCATGCACGTGCGCTTTCCTTCCAGGCTGTAGCAGCAATGTCACGCTTCCCGTGGCGTGGATCAAAGGATCTGTGGTTTTCCCTCGAGGCTTTCCCTCGAGGCTTTCCCACAGGGCTGTCCCACGTGCCACCGTGGTGTGAGTCGATCCTCGGCGTGAAAGATGAGCCAGTGCAGGGCAAAGAGTTTCCTCTGGAATGGACTGAGACATCTGGGGGACTCTTGGAATGGTGCTACGACCATGGAGTTCCTCTCGACTTTCCTGTTGAGAGTGCCTCCTCTTGAGATGCGACGGGAACGCCGGGAATTCTTTCCCGTTGAAAGTAGGGAAAGGATCCATCATCTCGAGCTACGAGGGGGAAACGGGGCTCCTCTGGATGTGGGCGGGACCATCGTGCTTCCTCTCGAGTGGAGACGGGTATGGCGGTGAACTTCTTGAGTTGCAGCAAGGGTGTGAAAGACCCTTTCGAAGTTCCAGAGGTTAGGTGTCATTAGTCTCCAGACGCCTCATCGGAAATAGGCCTCATCTCGCCTGGAAGGGAGAACTTCCTGGTTTTCTCGAGTTGCGGCAGGTGTTCTCGAGTTACGACGCGGACCTCAGGGACCCGCCCTGGTGGACTCAGGATAGGCCAGTCCCCATGCGAGGTGCTAGGGGGCCTCTCGGGATTCCTCTCCCGTCGATACCGGGGCCAAAAACCTTGTGCGGAGTCAGGGCCAGAACCGAGGATTCCTCTCAGGGGCTGACATGGATCTTTGGGTACTTCTGGAGTCTCCCCAGGGGAGTCAGGCCTCGTCTCGAGTGGGGGCATGCATGTGCGCTTTCCTTCCAGGCTGTAGCAGCAATGTCACGCTTCCCGTCGCGTGGATCAAAGGATCTGTGGTTTTCCCTCGAGGCTTTCCCTCGAGGCTTTCCCACAGGGCTGTCCCACGTGCCACCGTGGTGTGAGTCGATCCTCGGCGTGAAAGATGAGCCAGTGCAGGGCAAAGAGGTTCCTCTGGAATGGACTGAGACATCTGGGGGACTATTGGAATGGTGGTACGACCATGGAGTTCCTCTCGCCTTTCCTGTTGAGAGTGACTCCTCTTGAGATGCGACGTGAACGCCGGGAATTCTTTCCCGTTGAAAGCAGGGAAAGGATCCCTCATCTCGAGCTACGAGGGGGAAACGGGGCTACTCTGGATGTGGGCGGGACAATCGTGCTTCCTCTCGAGTGGAGACGGGTATGGCAGTGAACTTCTTGAGTTGCAGCAAGGGTGTGAAAGACCCTTTCGAAGTTCCAGAGGTTAGGTGTCATTAGTCTCCAGACGCCTCATCGGAAATAGGCCTCATCTCGCCTGGAAGGGAGAACTTCCTGGATTTTCTCGAGTTGCGGCAGGTGTTCTCGAGTTACGACGGGGACCTCAGGGACCCGCCCTGGTGGCCTCAGGAGAGGCCAGTCCCCATGCGAGTTGCTAGGTGGCCTCTCGAGATTCCTCTCCCGTCGATACCGGGGCCAAAAACCTTGTGTGGAGTCAGGGCCGGAACCCAGGATTCCTCTCAGGGGCTGACATGTATCTTTGGGTACTTCTGGAGTCTCCCCAGGGACGTCAGGCCTCGTCTCGAGTGGGGGCATGCACGTGCGCTTTCCTTCCAGGCTGTAGCAGCAATGTCACGCTTCCCGTCGCGTGGATCAAAGGATCTGTGGTTTTCCCTCGAGGCTTTCCCTCGAGGCTTTCCCACAGGGCTGTCCCACGTGCCACCGTGGTGTGAATCGATCCTCGGCGTGAAAGATGAGCCAGTGCAGGGCAAAGAGGTTCCTCTGGAATGGACTGAGACATCTGGGGGACTCTTGGAATGGTGGTACGACCATGGAGTTCCTCTCGCCTTTCCTGTTGAGAGTGCCTCCTCTTGAGATGCGACGGGAACGCCGGGAATACTTTCCCGTTGAAAGCAGGGAGAGGATCCCTCATTTCGAGCTCCGAGGGGGAAACGGGGCTCCTCTGGATGTGGGCGGGACCATCATGCTTCCTCTCGAGTGGAGACGGGTATGGCGGTGAACTTCTTGAGTCGCAGCAAGGGTGTGAAAGACCCTTTCGAAGTTCCAGAGGTTAGGTGTCATTGGTCTCCAGACGCCTCATCGGAAATAGGCCTCATCTCGCCTGGAAGGGAGAACTTCCTGGATTTTCTCGAGTTGCGGCAGGTGCTCTCGAGTTACGACGAGGACCTCAGGGACCCGCCCTGGTGGCCTCAGGAGAGGCCAGTCCCCATGCGAGTTGCTAGGGGGCCTCTCGGGATTCCTCTCCCGTCGATACCGGGGCCAAAAACCTTGTGTGGAGTCAGGGCCGGAACCGAGGATTCCTCTCAGGGGCTGACATGGATCTTTGGGTACTTGTGGAGTCTCCCCAGGGGAGTCAGGCCTCGTCTCGAGTGGGGGCATGCACGTGCGCTTTCCTTCCAGGCTGTAGCAGCAATGTCACCCTTCCCGTCGCGTGGATCAAAGGATCTGTGGTTTTCCCTCGAGGCTTTCCCTCGAGGCTTTCCCTCGAGGCTTTCCCTCGAGGCTTTCCCACAGGGCTGTCCCACGTGCCACCGTGGTGTGAATCGATCCTCGGTGTGAAAGATGAGCCAGTGCAGGGCAAAGAGGTTCCTCTGGAATGGACTGAGACATCTGGGGGACTCTTGGAATGGTGGTACGACCATGGAGTTCCTCTCGCCTTTCCTGTTGAGAGTGCCTCCTCTTGAGATGCGACGTGAACGCCGGGAATTCTTTCCCGTTGAAAGCAGGGAAAGGATCCCTCATCTCGAGCTACGAGGGGGAAACGGGGCTCCTCTGGATGTGGGCGGGACCATCGTGCTTCCTCTCGAGTGGAGACGGGTATGGCAGTGAACTTCTTGAGTTGCAGCAAGGGTGTGAAAGACCCTTTCGAAGTTCCAGAGGTTAGGTGTCATTAGTCTCCAGACGCCTCATCGGAAATAGGCCTCATCTCGCCTGGAAGGGAGAACTTCCTGGATTTTCTCGAGTTGCGGCAGGTGTTTTCGAGTTACGACGGGGACCTCAGGGACCCGCCCTGGTGGCCTCAGGAGAGGCCAGTCCCCATGCGATGTGCTAGGGGGCCTCTCGAGATTCCTCTCCCGTCGATACCGGGGCCAAAAACCTTGTGTGGAGTCAGGGCCGGAACCGAGGATTCCTCTCAGGGGCTGACATGGATCTTTGGGTACTTCTGGAGTCTCCCCAGGGGAGTCAGGCCTCGTCTCGAGTGGGGGCATGCACGTGCGCTTTCCTTCCAGGCTGTAGCAGCAATGTCACGCTTCCCGTCGCGTGGATCAAAGGATCTGTGGTTTTCCCTCGAGGCTTTCCCTCGAGGCTTTCCCACAGGGCTGTCCCACGTGCCACCGTGTTGTGAGTCGATCCTCGGCGTGAAAGATGAGCCAGTGCAGGGCAAAGAGGTTCCTCTGGAATGGACTGAGACATCTGGGGGACTCTTGGAATGGTGGTACGACCATGGAGTTCCTCTCGCCTTTCCTGTTGAGAGTGCCTCCTCTTGAGATGCGACGGGAACGCCGGGAATACTTTCCCGTTGAAAGCAGGGAGAGGATCCCTCATTTCGAGCTCCGAGGGGGAAACGGGGCTCCTCTGGATGTGGGCGGGACCATCATGCTTCCTCTCGAGTGGAGACGGGTATGGCGGTGAACTTCTTGAGTCGCAGCAAGGGTGTGAAAGACCCTTTCGAAGTTCCAGAGGTTAGGTGTCATTAGTCTCCAGACGCCTCATCGGAAATAGGCCTCATCTCGCCTGGAAGGGAGAACTTCCTGGATTTTCTCGAGTTGCGGCAGGTGCTCTCGAGTTACGACGAGGACCTCAGGGACCCGCCCTGGTGGCCTCAGGAGAGGCCAGTCCCCATGCGAGTTGCTAGGGGGCCTCTCGGGATTCCTCTCCCGTCGATACCGGGGCCAAAAACCTTGTGTGGAGTCAGGGCCGGAACCGAGGATTCCTCTCAGGGGCTGACATGGATCTTTGGGTACTTGTGGAGTCTCCCCAGGGGAGTCAGGCCTCGTCTCGAGTGGGGGCATGCACGTGCGCTTTCCTTCCAGGCTGTAGCAGCAATGTCACCCTTCCCGTCGCGTGGATCAAAGGATCTGTGGTTTTCCCTCGAGGCTTTCCCTCGAGGCTTTCCCTCGAGGCTTTCCCTCGAGGCTTTCCCACAGGGCTGTCCCACGTGCCACCGTGGTGTGAATCGATCCTCGGCGTGAAAGATGAGCCAGTGCAGGGCAAAGAGGTTCCTCTGGAATGGACTGAGACATCTGGGGGACTCTTGGAATGGTGGTACGACCATGGAGTTCCTCTCGCCTTTCCTGTTGAGAGTGCCTCCTCTTGAGATGCGACGTGAACGCCGGGAATTCTTTCCCGTTGAAAGCAGGGAAAGGATCCCTCATCTCGAGCTACGAGGGGGAAACGGGGCTCCTCTGGATGTGGGCGGGACCATCGTGCTTCCTCTCGAGTGGAGACGGGTATGGCAGTGAACTTCTTGAGTTGCAGCAAGGGTGTGAAAGACCCTTTCGAAGTTCCAGAGGTTAGGTGTCATTAGTCTCCAGACGCCTCATCGGAAATAGGCCTCATCTCGCCTGGAAGGGAGAACTTCCTGGATTTTCTCGAGTTGCGGCAGGTGTTTTCGAGTTACGACGGGGACCTCAGGGACCCGCCCTGGTGGCCTCAGGAGAGGCCAGTCCCCATGCGATGTGCTAGGGGGCATCTCGAGATTCCTCTCCCGTCGATACCGGGGCCAAAAACCTTGTGTGGAGTCAGGGCCGGAACCGAGGATTCCTCTCAGGGGCTGACATGTATCTTTGGGTACTTCTGGAGTCTCCCCAGGGGAGTCAGGCCTCGTCTCGAGTGGGGGCATGCACGTGCGCTTTCCTTCCAGGCTGTAGCAGCAATGTCACGCTTCCCGTGGCGTGGATCAAAGGATCTGTGGTTTTCCCTCGAGGCTTTCCCTCGAGGCTTTCCCACAGGGCTGTCCCACGTGCCACCGTGGTGTGAGTCGATCCTCGGCGTGAAAGATGAGCCAGTGCAGGGCAAAGAGGTTCCTCTGGAATGGACTGAGACATCTGGGGGACTCTTGGAATGGTGCTACGACCATGGAGTTCCTCTCGACTTTCCTGTTGAGAGTGCCTCCTCTTGAGATGCGACGGGAACGCCGGGAATTCTTTCCCGTTGAAAGTAGGGAAAGGATCCATCATCTCGAGCTACGAGGGGGAAACGGGGCTCCTCTGGATGTGGGCGGGACCATCGTGCTTCCTCTCGAGTGGAGACGGGTATGGCGGTGAACTTCTTGAGTTGCAGCAAGGGTGTGAAAGACCCTTTCGAAGTTCCAGAGGTTAGGTGTCATTAGTCTCCAGACGCCTCATCGGAAATAGGCCTCATCTCGCCTGGAAGGGAGAACTTCCTGGATTTTCTCGAGTTGTGGCAGGTGTTCTCGAGTTACGACGGGGACCTCAGGGACCCGCCCTGGTGGCCTCAGGAGTGGCCAGTCCCCATGCGAGGTGCTAGGGGGCCTCTCGGGATTCCTCTCCCGTCGATACCGGGGCCAAAAACCTTGTGTAGAGTCAGGGCCGGAACCGAGGATTCCTCTCAAGGGCTGACATGGATCTTTGGGTACTTGTGGAGTCTCCCCAGGGGAGTCAGGCGTCGTCTCGAGGGGGGGCATGCACGTGCGCTTTCCTTCCAGGCTGTAGCAGCAATGTCACGCTTCCCGTGGCGTGGATCAAAGGATCTGTGGTTTTCCCTCGAGGCTTTCCCTCGAGGCTTTCCCACAGGGCTGTCCCACGTGCCACCGTGGTGTGAGTCGATCCTCGGCGTGAAAGATGAGCCAGTGCAGGGCAAAGAGGTTCCTCTGGAATGGACTGAGACATCTGGGGGACTCTTGGAATGGTGGTACGACCATGGAGTTCCTCTCGCCTTTCCTGTTGAGAGTGCCTCCTCTTGAGATGCGACGTGAACGCCGGGAATTCGTTCCCGTTGAAAGCAGGGAAAGGATCCCTCATTTCGAGCTACGAGGGGGAAACGGGGCTCCTCTGGATGTGGGCGGGACCATCGTGCTTCCTCTCGTGTGGAGACGGGTATGGCGGTGAACTTATTGAGTTGCAGCAAGGGTGTGAAAGACCCTTTCGAATTTCCAGAGGTTAGGTGTCATTAGTCTCCAGACGCCTCATCGGAAATAGGCCTCATCTCGCCTGGAAGGGAGAACTTCCTGGATTTTCTCGAGTTGCGGCAGGTGTTCTCGAGTTACGACGCGGACCTCAGGGACCCGCCCTGGTGGACTCAGGATAGGCCAGTCCCCATGCGAGGTGCTCGGGGGCCTCTCGGGATTCCTCTCCCGTCGATACCGGGGCCAAAAACCTTGTGCGGAGTCAGTTCCAGAACCGAGGATTCCTCTCAGGGGCTGACATGGATCTTTGGGTACTTCTGGAGTCTCCCCAGGGGAGTCAGGCCTCGTCTCGAGTGGGGGCATGCATGTGCGCTTTCCTTCCAGACTGTAGCAGCAATGTCACGCTTCCCGTCGCGTGGATCAAAGGATCTGTGGTTTTCCCTCGAGGCTTTCCCTCGAGGCTTTCCCACAGGGCTGTCCCACGTGCCACCGTGGTGTGAGTCGATCCTCGGCGTGAAAGATGAGCCAGTGCAGGGCAAAGAGGTTCCTCTGGAATGGACTGAGACATCTGGGGGACTATTGGAATGGTGGTACGACCATGGAGTTCCTCTCGCCTTTCCTGTTGAGAGTGACTCCTCTTGAGATGCGACGTGAACGCCGGGAATTCTTTCCCGTTGAAAGCAGGGAAAGGATCCCTCATCTCGAGCTACGAGGGGGAAACGGGGCTCCTCTGGATGTGGGCGGGACAATCGTGCTTCCTCTCGAGTGGAGACGGGTATGGCAGTGAACTTCTTGAGTTGCAGCAAGGGTGTGAAAGACCCTTTCGAAGTTCCAGAGGTTAGGTGTCATTAGTCTCCAGACGCCTCATCGGAAATAGGCCTCATCTCGCCTGGAAGGGAGAACTTCCTGGATTTTCTCGAGTTGCGGCAGGTGTTCTCGAGTTACGACGGGGACCTCAGGGACCCGCCCTGGTGGCCTCAGGAGAGGCCAGTCCCCATGCGAGTTGCTAGGTGGCCTCTCGAGATTCCTCTCCCGTCGATACCGGGGCCAAAAACCTTGTGTGGAGTCAGGGCCGGAACCCAGGATTCCTCTCAGGGGCTGACATGTATCTTTGGGTACTTCTGGAGTCTCCCCAGGGAAGTCAGGCCTCGTCTCGAGTGGGGGCATGCACGTGCGCTTTCCTTCCAGGCTGTAGCAGCAATGTCACGCTTCCCGTCGCGTGGATCAAAGGATCTGTGGTTTTCCCTCGAGGCTTTCCCTCGAGGCTTTCCCACAGGGCTGTCCCACGTGCCACCGTGGTGTGAATCGATCCTCGGCGTGAAAGATGAGCCAGTGCAGGGCAAAGAGGTTCCTCTGGAATGGACTGAGACATCTGGGGGACTCTTGGAATGGTGGTACGACCATGGAGTTCCTCTCGCCTTTCCTGTTGAGAGTGCCTCCTCTTGAGATGCGACGGGAACGCCGGGAATACTTTCCCGTTGAAAGCAGGGAGAGGATCCCTCATTTCGAGCTCCGAGGGGGAAACGGGGCTCCTCTGGATGTGGGCAGGACCATCATGCTTCCTCTCGAGTGGAGACGGGTATGGCGGTGAACTTCTTGAGTCGCAGCAAGGGTGTGAAAGACCCTTTCGAAGTTCCAGAGGTTAGGTGTCATTAGTCTCCAGACGCCTCATCGGAAATAGGCCTCATCTCGCCTGGAAGGGAGAACTTCCTGGATTTTCTCGAGTTGCGGCAGGTGCTCTCGAGTTACGACGAGGACCTCAGGGACCCGCCCTGGTGGCCTCAGGAGAGGCCAGTCCCCATGCGAGTTGCTACGGGGCCTCTCGGGATTCCTCTCCCGTCGATACCGGGGCCAAAAACCTTGTGTGGAGTCAGGGCCGGAACCGAGGATTCCTCTCAGGGGCTGACATGGATCTTTGGGTACTTGTGGAGTCTCCCCAGGGGAGTCAGGCCTCGTCTCGAGTGGGGGCATGCACGTGCGCTTTCCTTCCAGGCTGTAGCAGCAATGTCACCCTTCCCGTCGCGTGGATCAAAGGATCTGTGGTTTTCCCTCGAGGCTTTCCCTCGAGGCTTTCCCTCGAGGCTTTCCCTCGAGGCTTTCCCACAGGGCTGTCCCACGTGCCACCGTGGTGTGAATCGATCCTCGGCGTGAAAGATGAGCCAGTGCAGGGCAAAGAGGTTCCTCTGGAATGGACTGAGACATCTGGGGGACTCTTGGAATGGTGGTACGACCATGGAGTTCCTCTCGCCTTTCCTGTTGAGAGTGCCTCCTCTTGAGATGCGACGTGAACGCCGGGAATTCTTTCCCGTTGAAAGCAGGGAAAGGATCCCTCATCTCGAGCTACGAGGGGGAAACGGGGCTCCTCTGGATGTGGGCGGGACCATCGTGCTTCCTCTCGAGTGGAGACGGGTATGGCAGTGAACTTCTTGAGTTGCAGCAAGGGTGTGAAAGACCCTTTCGAAGTTCCAGAGGTTAGGTGTCATTAGTCTCCAGACGCCTCATCGGAAATAGGCCTCATCTCGCCTGGAAGGGAGAACTTCCTGGATTTTCTCGAGTTGCGGCAGGTGTTTTCGAGTTACGACGGGGACCTCAGGGACCCGCCCTGGTGGCCTCAGGAGAGGCCAGTCCCCATGCGATGTGCTAGGGGGCCTCTCGAGATTCCTCTCCCGTCGATACCGGGGCCAAAAACCTTGTGTGGAGTCAGGGCCGGAACCGAGGATTCCTCTCAGGGGCTGACATGTATCTTTGGGTACTTCTGGAGTCTCCCCAGGGGAGTCAGGCCTCGTCTCGAGTGGGGGCATGCACGTGCGCTTTCCTTCCAGGCTGTAGCAGCAATGTCACGCTTCCCGTGGCGTGGATCAAAGGATCTGTGGTTTTCCCTCGAGGCTTTCCCTCGAGGCTTTCCCACAGGGCTGTCCCACGTGCCACCGTGGTGTGAGTCGATCCTCGGCGTGAAAGATGAGCCAGTGCAGGGCAAAGAGGTTCCTCTGGAATGGACTGAGACATCTGGGGGACTCTTGGAATGGTGCTACGACCATGGAGTTCCTCTCGACTATCCTGTTGAGAGTGCCTCCTCTTGAGATGCGACGGGAACGCCGGGAATTCTTTCCCGTTGAAAGTAGGGAAAGGATCCATCATCTCGAGCTACGAGGGGGAAACGGGGCTCCTCTGGATGTGGGCGGGACCATCGTGCTTCCTCTCGAGTGGAGACGGGTATGGCGGTGAACTTCTTGAGTTGCAGCAAGGGTGTGAAAGACCCTTTCGAAGTTCCAGAGGTTAGGTGTCATTAGTCTCCAGACGCCTCATCGGAAATAGGCCTCATCTCGCCTGGAAGGGAGAACTTCCTGGATTTTCTCGAGTTGTGGCAGGTGTTCTCGAGTTACGACGGGGACCTCAGGGACCCGCCCTGGTGGCCTCAGGAGTGGCCAGTCCCCATGCGAGGTGCTAGGGGGCCTCTCGGGATTCCTCTCCCGTCGATACCGGGGCCAAAAACCTTGTGTAGAGTCAGGGCCGGAACCGAGGATTCCTCTCAAGGGCTGACATGGATCTTTGGGTACTTGTGGAGTCTCCCCAGGGGAGTCAGGCGTCGTCTCGAGGGGGGGCATGCACGTGCGCTTTCCTTCCAGGCTGTAGCAGCAATGTCACGCTTCCCGTGGCGTGGATCAAAGGATCTGTGGTTTTCCCTCGAGGCTTTCCCTCGAGGCTTTCCCACAGGGCTGTCCCACGTGCCACCGTGGTGTGAGTCGATCCTCGGCGTGAAAGATGAGCCAGTGCAGGGCAAAGAGCTTCCTCTGGAATGGACTGAGACATCTGGGGGACTCTTGGAATGGTGGTACGACCATGGAGTTCCTCTCGCCTTTCCTGTTGAGAGTGCCTCCTCTTGAGATGCGACGTGAACGCCGGGAATTCGTTCCCGTTGAAAGCAGGGAAAGGATCCCTCATTTCGAGCTACGAGGGGGAAACGGGGCTCCTCTGGATGTGGGCGGGACCATCGTGCTTCCTCTCGTGTGGAGACGGGTATGGCGGTGAACTTATTGAGTTGCAGCAAGGGTGTGAAAGACCCTTTCGAAGTTCCAGAGGTTAGGTGTCATTAGTCTCCAGACGCCTCATCGGAAATAGGCCTCATCTCGCCTGGAAGGGAGAACTTCCTGGATTTTCTCGAGTTGCGGCAGGTGTTCTCGAGTTACGACGCGGACCTCAGGGACCCGCCCTGGTGGACTCAGGATAGGCCAGTCCCCATGCGAGGTGCTAGGGGGCCTCTCGGGATTCCTCTCCCGTCGATACTGGGGCCAAAAACCTTGTGCGGAGTCAGGGCCAGAACCGAGGATTCCTCTCAGGGGCTGACATGGATCTTTGGGTACTTCTGGAGTCTCCCCAGGGGAGTCAGGCCTCGTCTCGAGTGGGGGCATGCATGTGCGCTTTCCTTCCAGGCTGTAGCAGCAATGTCACGCTTCCCGTCGCGTGGATCAAAGGATCTGTGGTTTTCCCTCGAGGCTTTCCCTCGAGGCTTTCCCACAGGGCTGTCCCACGTGCCACCGTGGTGTGAGTCGATCCTCGGCGTGAAAGATGAGCCAGTGCAGGGCAAAGAGGTTCCTCTGGAATGGACTGAGACATCTGGGGGACTATTGGAATGGTGGTACGACCATGGAGTTCCTCTCGCCTTTCCTGTTGAGAGTGACTCCTCTTGAGATGCGACGTGAACGCCGGGAATTCTTTTCCGTTGAAAGCAGGGAAAGGATCCCTATCTCGAGCTACGAGGGGGAAACGGGGCTCCTCTGGATGTGGGCGGGACAATCGTGCTTCCTCTCGAGTGGAGACGGGTATGGCAGTGAACTTCTTGAGTTGCAGCAAGGGTGTGAAAGACCCTTTCGAAGTTCCAGAGGTTAGGTGTCATTAGTCTCCAGACGCCTCATCGGAAATAGGCCTCATCTCGCCTGGAAGGGAGAACTTCCTGGATTTTCTCGAGTTGCGGCAGGTGTTCTCGAGTTACGACGGGGACCTCAGGGACCCGCCCTGGTGGCCTCAGGAGAGGCCAGTCCCCATGCGAGTTGCTAGGTGGCCTCTCGAGATTCCTCTCCCGTCGATACCGGGGCCAAAAACCTTGTGTGGAGTCAGGGCCGGAACCCAGGATTCCTCTCAGGGGCTGACATGTATCTTTGGGTACTTCTGGAGTCTCCCCAGGGAAGTCAGGCCTCGTCTCGAGTGGGGGCATGCACGTGCGCTTTCCTTCCAGGCTGTAGCAGCAATGTCACGCTTCCCGTCGCGTGGATCAAAGGATCTGTGGTTTTCCCTCGAGGCTTTCCCTCGAGGCTTTCCCACAGGGCTGTCCCACGTGCCACCGTGGTGTGAATCGATCCTCGGCGTGAAAGATGAGCCAGTGCAGGGCAAAGAGGTTCCTCTGGAATGGACTGAGACATCTGGGGGACTCTTGGAATGGTGGTACGACCATGGAGTTCCTCTCGCCTTTCCTGTTGAGAGTGCCTCCTCTTGAGATGCGACGGGAACGCCGGGAATACTTTCCCGTTGAAAGCAGGGAGAGGATCCCTCATTTCGAGCTCCGAGGGGGAAACGGGGCTCCTCTGGATGTGGGCGGGACCATCATGCTTCCTCTCGAGTGGAGACGGGTATGGCGGTGAACTTCTTGAGTCGCAGCAAGGGTGTGAAAGACCCTTTCGAAGTTCCAGAGGTTAGGTGTCATTAGTCTCCAGACGCCTCATCGGAAATAGGCCTCATCTCGCCTGGAAGGGAGAACTTCCTGGATTTTCTCGAGTTGCGGCAGGTGCTCTCGAGTTACGACGAGGACCTCAGGGACCCGCCCTGGTGGCCTCAGGAGAGGCCAGTCCCCATGCGAGTTGCTAGGGGGCCTCTCGGGATTCCTCTCCCGTCGATACCGGGGCCAAAAACCTTGTGTGGAGTCAGGGCCGGAACCGAGGATTCCTCTCAGGGGCTGACATGGATCTTTGGGTACTTGTGGAGTCTCCCCAGGGGAGTCAGGCCTCGTCTCGAGTGGGGGCATGCACGTGCGCTTTCCTTCCAGGCTGTAGCAGCAATGTCACCCTTCCCGTCGCGTGGATCAAAGGATCTGTGGTTTTCCCTCGAGGCTTTCCCTCGAGGCTTTCCCTCGAGGCTTTCCCTCGAGGCTTTCCCACAGGGCTGTCCCACGTGCCACCGTGGTGTGAATCGATCCTCGGCGTGAAAGATGAGCCAGTGCAGGGCAAAGAGGTTCCTCTGGAATGGACTGAGACATCTGGGGGACTCTTGGAATGGTGGTACGACCATGGAGTTCCTCTCGCCTTTCCTGTTGAGAGTGCCTCCTCTTGAGATGCGACGTGAACGCCGGGAATTCTTTCCCGTTGAAAGCAGGGAAAGGATCCCTCATCTCGAGCTACGAGGGGGAAACGGGGCTCCTCTGGATGTGGGCGGGACCATCGTGCTTCCTCTCGAGTGGAGACGGGTATGGCAGTGAACTTCTTGAGTTGCAGCAAGGGTGTGAAAGACCCTTTCGAAGTTCCAGAGGTTAGGTGTCATTAGTCTCCAGACGCCTCATCGGAAATAGGCCTCATCTCGCCTGGAAGGGAGAACTTCCTGGATTTTCTCGAGTTGCGGCAGGTGTTTTCGAGTTACGACGGGGACCTCAGGGACCCGCCCTGGTGGCCTCAGGAGAGGCCAGTCCCCATGCGATGTGCTAGGGGGCCTCTCGAGATTCCTCTCCCGTCGATACCGGGGCCAAAAACCTTGTGTGGAGTCAGGGCCGGAACCGAGGATTCCTCTCAGGGGCTGACATGTATCTTTGGGTACTTCTGGAGTCTCCCCAGGGGAGTCAGGCCTCGTCTCGAGTGGGGGCATGCACGTGCGCTTTCCTTCCAGGCTGTAGCAGCAATGTCACGCTTCCCGTGGCGTGGATCAAAGGATCTGTGGTTTTCCCTCGAGGCTTTCCCTCGAGGCTTTCCCACAGGGCTGTCCCACGTGCCACCGTGGTGTGAGTCGATCCTCGGCGTGAAAGATGAGCCAGTGCAGGGCAAAGAGGTTCCTCTGGAATGGACTGAGACATCTGGGGGACTCTTGGAATGGTGCTACGACCATGGAGTTCCTCTCGACTTTCCTGTTGAGAGTGCCTCCTCTTGAGATGCGACGGGAACGCCGGGAATTCTTTCCCGTTGAAAGTAGGGAAAGGATCCATCATCTCGAGCTACGAGGGGGAAACGGGGCTCCTCTGGATGTGGGCGGGACCATCGTGCTTCCTCTCGAGTGGAGACGGGTATGGCGGTGAACTTCTTGAGTTGCAGCAAGGGTGTGAAAGACCCTTTCGAAGTTCCAGAGGTTAGGTGTCATTAGTCTCCAGACGCCTCATCGGAAATAGGCCTCATCTCGCCTGGAAGGGAGAACTTCCTGGATTTTCTCGAGTTGTGGCAGGTGTTCTCGAGTTACGACGGGGACCTCAGGGACCCGCCCTGGTGGCCTCAGGAGTGGCCAGTCCCCATGCGAGGTGCTAGGGGGCCTCTCGGGATTCCTCTCCCGTCGATACCGGGGCCAAAAACCTTGTGTAGAGTCAGGGCCGGAACCGAGGATTCCTCTCAAGGGCTGACATGGATCTTTGGGTACTTGTGGAGTCTCCCCAGGGGAGTCAGGCGTCGTCTCGAGGGGGGGCATGCACGTGCGCTTTCCTTCCAGGCTGTAGCAGCAATGTCACGCTTCCCGTGGCGTGGATCAAAGGATCTGTGGTTTTCCCTCGAGGCTTTCCCTCGAGGCTTTCCCACAGGGCTGTCCCACGTGCCACCATGGTGTGAGTCGATCCTCGGCGTGAAAGATGAGCCAGTGCAGGGCAAAGAGCTTCCTCTGGAATGGACTGAGACATCTGGGGGACTCTTGGAATGGTGGTACGACCATGGAGTTCCTCTCGCCTTTCCTGTTGAGAGTGCCTCCTCTTGAGATGCGATGTGAACGCCGGGAATTCGTTCCCGTTGAAAGCAGGGAAAGGATCCCTCATCTCGAGCTACGAGGGGGAAACGGGGCTCCTCTGGATGTGGGCGGGACCATCGTGCTTCCTCTCGTGTGGAGACGGGTATGGCGGTGAACTTCTTGAGTTGCAGCAAGTGTGTGAAAGACCCTTTCGAAGTTCCAGAGGTTAGGTGTCATTAGTCTCCAGACGCCTCATCGGAAATAGGCCTCATCTCGCCTGGAAGGGAGAACTTCCTGGATTTTCTCGAGTTGCGGCAGGTGTTCACGAGTTACGACGCGGACCTCAGGGACCCGCCCTGGTGGACTCAGGATAGGCCAGTCCCCATGCGAGGTGCTAGGGGGCCTCTCGGGATTCCTCTCCCGTCGATACCGGGGCCAAAAACCTTGTGCGGAGTCAGGGCCAGAACCGAGGATTCCTCTCAGGGGCTGACATGGATCTTTGTGTTCTTGTGGAGTCTCCCCAGCGGAGTCAGGCCTCGTCTCGAGTGGGGGCATGCATGTGCGCTTTCCTTCCAGGCTGTAGCAGCAATGTCACGCTTCCCGTCGCGTGGATCAAAGGATCTGTGGTTTTCCCTCGAGGCTTTCCCTCGAGGCTTTCCCACAGGGCTGTCCCACGTGCCACCGTGGTGTGAGTCGATCCTCGGCGTGAAAGATGAGCCAGTGCAGGGCAAAGAGGTTCCTCTGGAATGGACTGAGACATCTGGGGGACTATTGGAATGGTGGTACGACCATGGAGTTCCTCTCGCCTTTCCTGTTGAGAGTGACTCCTCTTGAGATGCGACGTGAACGCCGGGAATTCTTTCCCGTTGAAAGCAGGGAAAGGATCCCTCATCTCGAGCTCCGAGGGGGAAACGGGGCTCCTCTGGATGTGGGCGGGACAATCGTGCTTCCTCTCGAGTGGAGACGGGTATGGCAGTGAACTTCTTGAGTTGCAGCAAGGGTGTGAAAGACCCTTTCAAAGTTCCAGAGGTTAGGTGTCATTAGTCTCCAGACGCCTCATCGGAAATAGGCCTCATCTCGCCTGGAAGGGAGAACTTCCTGGATTTTCTCGAGTTGCGGCAGGTGTTCTCGAGTTACGACGGGGACCTCAGGGACCCGCCCTGGTGGCCTCAGGAGAGGCCAGTCCCCATGCGAGTTGCTAGGTGGCCTCTCGAGATTCCTCTCCCGTCGATACCGGGGCCAAAAACCTTGTGTGGAGTCAGGGCCGGAACCCAGGATTCCTCTCAGGGGCTGACATGTATCTTTGGGTACTTCTGGAGTCTCCCCAGGGAAGTCAGGCCTCGTCTCGAGTGGAGGCATGCACGTGCGCTTTCCTTCCAGGCTGTAGCAGCAATGTCACGCTTCCCGTCGCGTGGATCAAAGGATCTGTGGTTTTCCCTCGAGGCTTTCCCTCGAGGCTTTCCCACAGGGCTGTCCCACGTGCCACCGTGGTGTGAATCGATCCTCGGCGTGAAAGATGAGCCAGTGCAGGGCAAAGAGGTTCCTCTGGAATGGACTGAGACATCTGGGGGACTCTTGGAATGGTGGTACGACCATGGAGTTCCTCTCGCCTTTCCTGTTGAGAGTGCCTCCTCTTGAGATGCGACGGGAACGTCGGGAATTCTTTCCCGTTGAAAGCAGGGAAAGGATCCCTCATCTCGAGCTATGAGGGCAAACGGGGCTCCTCTGGATGTGGGCGGGACCATCGTGCATCCTCTCGAGTATAGAGGGGTATGGCGGTGAACTTCTTGAGTTGCAGCAAGGGTGTGAAAGACCCTTTCGAAGTTCCAGAGGTTAGGTGTCATTAGTCTCCAGACGCCTCATCGGAAATAGGCCTCATCTCGCCTGGAAGGGAGAACTTCCTGGATTTTCTCGAGTTGCGGCAGGTGTTCTCGAGTTACGACGGGGACCTCAGGGACCCGCCCTGGTGGCCTCAGGAGAGGCCAGTCCCCATGCGAGTTGCTAGGGGGCCTCTCGGGATTCCTCTCCCGTCGATACCGGGGCCAAAAACCTTGTGTGGAGTCAGGGCCGGAACCGAGGATTCCTCTCAGGGGCTGACATGTATCTTTGGGTACTTCCGGAGTCTCCCCAGGGGAGTCAGGCCTCGTTTCGAGTGGGGGCATGCACGTGCGCTTTCCTTCCAGGCTGTAGCAGCAATGTCACGCTTCCCGTGGCGTGGATCAAAGGATCTGTGGTTTTCCCTCGAGGCTTTACCTCGAGGCTTTCCCACAGGGCTGTCCCACGTGCCACCGTGGTGTGAGTCGATTCTCGGCGTGAAAGATGAGCCAGTGTAGGGCAAAGAGGTTCCTCTGGAATGGACTGAGACATCTGGGGGACTCTTGGAATGGTGGTACGACCAAGAAGTTCCTCTCGCCTTTCCTGTTGAGAGTGCCTCCCCTTGAGATGTGACGGGAACGCCTGGAATTCTTTCCCGTTGAAAGCAGGGAAAGGATCCCTCATCTCGACCTACGAGGGGGAAACGGGGCTCCTCTGGATGTGGGCGGGACCATCGTGCTTCCTCTCGCGTGGAGACGGGTATGGCAGTGAACTTCTTGAGTTGCAGCAAGGGTGTGAAAGACCCTTTCGAAGTTCCAGAGGTTAGGTGTCATTAGTCTCCAGACGCCTCATCGGAAATAGGCCTCATCTCGCCTGGAAGGGAGAACTTCCTGCATTTTCTCGAGTTGCGGCAGGTGTTCTCGAGTTACGACGGGGACCTCAGGGACCCGCCCTGGTGGCCTCAGGAGAGGCCAGTCCCCATGCGAGGTGCTAGGGGGCCTCTCGGGATTCCTCTCCCGACGATACCGTGGCCAAAAGCCTTGTGTGCAGTCAGGGCCGGAACCGAGGATTCCTCTCAGGGGCTGACATGGATCTTTGGGTACTTCTGGAGTCTCCCCAGGGGAGTCAGGCCTCGTCTCGAGTGGGGGAATGCACGTGCGCTTTCCTTCCAGGCTGTAACGGCAATGTCACGCTTCCCGTCGAGTGGATCAAAGGATCTGTGGTTTTCCCTCGAGGCTTTCCCTCGAGGCTTTCCCACAGGGCTGTCCCACGTGCCACCGTGGTGTGAGTCGATCCTCAGCGTGAAAGATGAGCCAGTGCAGGGCAAAGAGGTTCCTCTGGAATGGACTGAGACATCTGGGGGACTCTTGGAATGGTGGTACGACCATGGAGTTCCTCTCGCCTTTCCTGTTGAGAGTGCCTCCTATTGAGTTGCGACGGGAACGCCGGGAATTCTTTCCCGTTGAAAGCAGGGAAAGGATCCCTCATCTCGAGCTACGAGGGGGAAACGGGGCTCCTCTGGATGTGGGCGGGACCATCGTGCTTCCTCTCGAGTGGAGACTGGTATGGCGGTGAACTTCTTGAGTTGCAGCAAGGGTGTGAAAGACCCTTTCGAAGTTCCAGAGGTTAGGTGTTATTAGTCTCCAGACGCCTCATCGGAAATAGGCCTCATCTCGCCTGGAAGGGAGAACTTCCTGGATTTTCTCGAGTTGCGGCAGGTGTTCTCGAGTTACGACGGGTACCTCAGGGACCCGCCCTGGTGGCCTCAGGAGAGGCCAGTCCCCATGCGAGTTGCTAGGGGGCCTCTCTGGATTCCTCTCCCGTCGATACCGGGGCCAAAAACCTTGTGTGCAGTCAGGGCCGGATCCGAGGATTCCGCTCAGGGACTGACATGGATCTTTGGGTACTTGTGGAGTCTCCCCAGGGGAGTCAGGCCTCGTCTCGAGTGGGGGAATGCACGTGCGCTTTCGTTCCAGGCTGTAGCAGCAATGTCACGCTTCCCGTCGTGTGAATCAAAGGATCTGTGGTTTTCCCTCGAGGCTTTCCCTCGAGGCTTTCCCACAGGGCTGTCCCACGTGCCACCGTGGTGTGAGTCGATCCTCGGCGTGAAAGATGAGCCAGTGCAGGGCAAAGAGGTTCCTCTGGAATGGACTGAGACATCTGGGGAACTCTTGGAATGGTGATACGACCATGGAGTTCCTCTCGCCTTTCCTGTTGAGAGTGCCTCCTCTTGAGATGCGACGGAAACGCCGGGAATTCTTTCCCGTTGAAAGCAGGGAAAGGATCCCTCATCTCGAGCTACGAGGGGGAAACGGGGCTCCTCTTGATGTGGGCGGGACCATCGTGCTTCCTCTCGAGTGGAGACGGGCATGGCGGTGAACTTCTTGAGTTGCAGCAAGGGTGTGAAAGACCCTTTCGAAGTTCCAGAGGTTAGGTGTCATTAGTCTCCAGACGCCTCATCGGAAATAGGCCTCATCTCGCCTGGAAGGGAGAACTTCCTGGTTTTTCTCGAGTTGCGGCAGGTGTTCTCGAGTTACGATGCGGACCTCAGGAACCCGCCGTGGTGGACTCAGGAGAGGCCAGTCCCCATGCGAGGTGCTAGGGGGCCTCTCGGGATTCCTCTCCCGTCGATACCCGGGCCAAAAACCTTGTGCGGAGTCAGGGCCAGAACCGAGGATTCCTCTCAGGGGCTGACATGGATCTTTGTGTACTTGTGGAGTCTCCCCAGGGGAGTCAGGCCTTGTCTCGAGTGGGGGCATGCATGTGCGCTTTCCTTCCAGGCTGTAGCAGCAATGTCACGCTTCCCGTCGCGTGGATCAAAGGATCTGTGGTTTTCCCTCGAGGCTTTCCCTCGATGCTTTCCCTCGAGGCTTTCCCACAGGGCTGTCCCACGTGCCACCGTGGTGTGAGTCGATTCTCGGCGTGAAAGATGAGCCAGTGCAGGGCAAAGAGGTTCCTCTGGAATGGACTGAGACATCTGGGGGACTCTTGGAATGGTGGTACGACCATGGAGTTCCTCTTGCCTTTCCTGTTGAGAGTGCCTCCTCTTGAGATGCAACGGGAACGCCAGGAATTCTTTCCCGTTGAAAGCAGGGAAAGGATCCCTCATCTCGAGCTACGAGGGGGAAACGGGGCTCCTCTGGATGTGGGCGGGACCATCGTGCTTCCTCTCGAGTGGAGACGGGTATGGCGGTGAAATTCTTGAGTTGCAGCAAGGGTGTGAAAGACCCTTTCGAAGTTCCAGATGTTAGGTGTCATTAGTCTCCAGACGCCTCATCGGAAATAGGCCTCAATTCGCCTGGAAAGGAGAACTTCCTGGATTTTCTCGAGTTGCGGCAGGTGTTCTCGAGTTACGACGGGGACCTCAGGGACCCGCCCTGGTGGCCTCAGGAACGGCCAGTCCACATGCTAGTTGCTAGGGGGCCTCTCGGGATTCCTCTCCCGTCGATACCGGGGCCAAAAACCTTGTGTGGAGTCAGGGCCGGAACCGAGGATTCCTCTCAGGGGCTGGCATGTATCTTTGGGTACTTCTGGAGTCTCCCCAGGGGAGTCAGGCCTCGTCTCGAGTGGGGGCATGCACGTGCGCTTTCCTTTCAGGCTGTAGCAGCAATGTCATGCTTCCCGTCGCGTGGATCAAAGGATCTGTGGTTTTCCCTCGAGGCTTTCCCTCGAGGCTTTCCCACAGGGCTGTCCCACGTGCCACCGTGTTGTGAGTCGATCCTCGGCGTGAAAGATGAGCCAGTACAGTGCAAAGAGGTTCCTCTGGAATGGACTGAGACATCTGGGGGACTCTTGGAATGGTGGTACGACCATGGAGCTCCTCTCGTCTTTCCTGTTTAGAGTGCCTCCTCTTGAGATGCGACGGAAACGCCGGGAATTCTTTCCCGTTGAAAGCAGGGAAAGGATCCCTCATCTCGAGCTACGAGGGGGAAACGGGGCTCCTCTGGATGTGGGCGGGACCATCGTGCTTCCTCTCGAGTGGAGACGGGCATGGCGGTGAACTTCTTGACTTTCACCAAGGGTGTGAAAGACCCTTTCGAAGTTCCAGAGGTTAGGTGTCATTAGTCTCCAGACGCCTCATCGGAAATAGGCCTCATCTCGCCTGGAAGGGAGAACTTCCTGGATTTTATCGAGTTGCGGCCGGTGTTCTCCAGTTACGACGGGGACCTCAGGGACCGGCCTGGTGGCCTCAGGAAAGGCCAGTCCCCATGCGAGGTGCTAGGGGGCCTCTCGGGATTCCTCTCCCGTCGATACCGGGGCCAAAAACCTTGTGTGGAGTCAGGGCCGGAACCGAGGATTCCTCTCAGGGGCTGACATGGATCTTGGGGCACTTCTGGAGTCTCCCCAGGGGAGTCAGTCCTCGTCTCGAGTGGGGGCATGCACGTGCGCTTTCCTTCCAGGCTGTAGCAGCAATGTCACGCTTCCCGTCGCGTGGATCAAAGGATCTGTGGTTTACCCTCGAGGCTTTCCCACAGGGCTGTCCCACGAGCCACCGTGTTGTGAGTCGATCCTCGGCGTGAAAGATGAGCCTGTGCAGGGCAAAGAGGTTGCTCTGGAATGGACTGAGACATCTGGGGGACTCTTGGAATGGTGGTACGACCATGGAGTTCCTCTCGCCTTTCCTGTTGAGAGTGCCTCCTCTTGAGATGCGACGGGAACACCGGGAATTCTTTCCCATTGAAAGCAGGGAAAGGATCCCTCATCTCGAGCTACGAGGGGGAAACGGGGCTCCTCTGGTTGTGGGTGGGACGATCGTGCTTCCTCTCGAGTGGAGACGGGTATGGCGGTGAACTTCTTGAGTTGCAGCAAGGGTGTGAAAGACCCTTTCGAAGTTTCAGAAGTTAGGTGTCATTAGTCTCCAGACGCCTCATCGAAAATAGGCCTCATCTCGCCTGGAAGGGAGAACTTCCTGGATTGTCTCGAGTTGCAGCAGGTGTTCTCGAGTTACGACGGGGACCTCAGGGACCCGCCATGGTGGCCTCAGGAAAGGCCATTCCTCATGCGAGTTGCTAGGTTGCCTCTCGGTATTCCTCTCCCGTCGATACCTGTACCAAAAACCTTGTGTGGAGTGAGGGCCGGAACCGAGGATTACTCTCAGGGGCTGACATGTATCTTTGGGTCTTTCTGGAGTCTCCCGAGGGGAGTCAGGCCTCGTCTCGAGTGGTGGCATGCACGTGCGCTTTCCTTCCAGGCTGAAGCAGCAAAGACACTCTTCCCGTCGCGTAGATCATAGGATCTGTGGATTTCCCTCCAGGCTTTCCCTTGAGGCTTTCCCACAGGGCTCTCCCACGTGCCAACGTGGTGTGATTCGATCCTCGGCATGAAAGATGAGCCAGTGCAAGGCAAAGAGGTTGCTCTGGAATGGACTGAGACATCTGGGGGACTCTTGGAATGGTGGTACGACCATGGAGTTCCTCTCGCCTTTCCTGTTGAGAGTGCCTCCTCTTGAGATGCGATGGGAACACCGGGAATTCTTTCCCGTTGAAAGCAGGGAAAGGATCCCTCATCTCGAGCTACGAGGGGGAAACGGGGCTCCTCTGGATGTGGGCGGGTCCATCATGCTTCCTCTCGAGTCGACACGGGTATGGCGGTGAACTTCTTGAGTTGCAGCAAGGGTGTGAAAGACCCTTTCGAAGTTCCAGAGGTTAGGTGTCATTAGTGTCCAGACGCCTCATCGGAAATAGGCCTCATCTCGCCTGGAAGGGAGAACTTCCTGGATTTTCTCGAGTTGTGGCAGGTGTTCTCCAGTTACGACGGGGACCTCAGGGAACGCCCTGGTGGCCTCAGGAAAGGCCAGTCCCCATGCGAGTTCCTAGGGGGCCTCTCGGGATTCCTCTCCCGTCGATACCGGGGCCAAAATACTTGTGTGGAGTCAGGGCCGGAACCGAGGATACCTCTCAGGGGCTGACATGGGGCTTTGGGTACTTCTGGAGTCTCCCCAGGGGAGTCAGGCCTCGTCTCGAGTGGGGGCATGCACGTGCGCTTTCCTTCCAGGCTGTAGCAGCAATGTCAAGCTTCCTGTGGCGTGGATCAAAGGATCTGTGGTTTTCCCTCGAGGCTTTCCCTTGAGGCTTTCCCACAGGGCTGTCCCACGTGCCACCGTGGTATGAGTCGATCCTCGGCGTGAAAGATGAGCCAGTGCAGGGCAAAGAGGTTCCTCTGGAATGGACTGAGACATGTGGGGGACTCTTGGAATGGTGGTACGACCATGGAATTCCTCTCGCCGTTCCTGTTGAGAGTGTCTCCTCTTGAGATGCGACGGGAACGCCGGGAATTCTTTCCCGTTGAAAGCAGGGAAAGGATCCCTCATCTCGAGCTACGAGGGGGAAACGGGGCTCCTCGGGATGTGGGCGGGACCATCGTGCTTCCTCTCGAGTGGAGACGGGTATGGCGGTGAACTTTTTGAGTTGCAGCAAGGGTGTGAAAGACCCTTTCGAAGTTCCAGAGGTTAGGTGTCATTAGTCTTCAGACGCCTCATGGGAAATAGGCCTCATCTCGCCTGGAAGGGAGAACTTCCTGGATTTTCTCGAGTTGTGGCAGGTGTTCTCGAGTTACGACGGGGACCTCAGGGACCCGCCCTGGTGGCCTCAGGAGAGGCCAGTCCCCATGCGAGGTGCTACGGGGCCTCTCGGGATTCCTCTCCCGTCGATACCGGGTCCAAAATCCTTGTTTGGAGTCAGGGCCGGAACCGAGGATTCCTCTCAGGGGCTGACATGGATATTTGGGTACTTCTGGAGTCTCCCCAGGGGAGTCAGGCCTCGTCTCGAGTGGGGGCATGCACGTGCACTTTCCTTTAAGGCTGTAGCAGCAATGTCCTGCTTCCCGTGGCGTGGATCAAAGGATCTGTGGTTTTCCCTCGAGGCTTTCCCTCTAGGCTTTCCCACAGGGCTGTCCCACGTGACACCGTGGTGTGAGTCGATCCTCGGCGTGATAGATGAGCCAGTGCAGGGCAAACAGGTTCCTCTGGAATGGACTGAGACATCTGGGGGACTCTTGAAATGGTGGTACGACCATGGAGTTCCTCTCGCCTTTCCTGTTGAGAGTGCCTCCTCTTGAGATGCGACAGGAACACCGGGAATTCTTTCCTATTTAAAGCAGGGAAAGGATCCCTCATCTCGAGCTACGAGGGGGAAACGGCGCTCCTCTGGTTGTGGGTGGGACGATCGTGCTTCCTCTCGAGTGGAGACGGGTATGGCGGTGAACTACTTGAGTTGCAGCAAGGGTGTGAAAGACCCTTTCGAAGTTCCAGAGGTTAGGTGTCATTAGTCTCCAGACGCCTCATCGGAAATAGGCCTCATCTCGCCTGGAAGGGAGAACTTCCTGGATTTTCTCGAGTTGCAGCAGGTGTTCTCGAGTTACGACGCGGACCTCAGGGACCCGCCATGGTGGCCTCAGGAAAGGCCAGTCCTCATGCGAGTTGCTAGGTTGCCTCTCGGTATTCCTCTCCCGTCGATACCTGGACCAAAAACCTTGTGTGGAGTGAGGGCCGGAACCGAGGATTCCTCTCAGGGGCTGACATAGATCTTTGGGTACTTGTGGAGTCTCCCCAGGGGAGTCAGGCCTCGTCTCGAGTGGGGGCATGCACGTGCGCTTTCCTTCCAGGCTGTAGCAGCAATGTCACGCTTCCCGTGGCGTGGATCAAAGGATCTGTGGTTTTCCCTCGAGGCTTTCCCTCGAGGCTTTCCCACAGGGCTGTCCCACGTGCCACCATGGTGTGAGTCGATCCTCGGCGTGAAAGATGAGCCAGTGCAGGGCAAAGAGGCTCCTCTGGAATGGACTGAGACATCTGGGGGACTCTTGGAATGGTGGTACGACCATGGAGTTCCTCTCGCCTTTCCTGTTGAGAGTGCCTCCTCTTGAGATGCGACGGGAACGCCGGGAATTCTTTCCCGTTGAAAGCAGGGAATGGATCCCTCATCTCGAGCTCCGAGGGGGAAACGGGTCTCCTCTGGATGTGGGCGGGACCATCGTGCTTCCTCTCGAGTGGAGACGGGTATGGCGGTGAACTTCTTGAGTTGCAGCAAGGGTGTGAAAGACCCTTTCGAAGTTCCAAAGTTTAGGTGTCATTAGTCTCCAGACGCCTCATCGGAAATAGGCCTCATCTTGCCTGGAAGGGAGAACTTCCTGGATTTTCTCGAGTTGCGGCAGGTGTTCTCGAGTTACGACGGGGACCTCAGGGACCCGCCCTGGTGGCCTCAGGAGAGGCCAGTCCCCATGCGAGTTGCTAGGGGGCCTCTCGGGATTCCTCTCCCGTCGATACCGGGGCCAAAAACCTTGTGTGGAGTCAGGGCCGGAACCGAGGATTCCTCTCAGGGGCTGACATGGATCTTTGGGTACTTCTGGAGTCTCCCCAGGGGAGTCAGGCCTCGTCTCTAGTGGGGGCATGCACGTGCGCTTTCCTTCCAGGCTGTAGCAGCAATGTCACGCTTCCCGTCGCGTGGATCAAAGGATCTGTGGTTTTCCCTCTAGGCTTTCCCTCGAGGCTATCCCACAGGGCTGTCCCACGTGCCACCGTGCTGTGAGTCGATCTTCGGCATGAAAGATGAGCTACTGCAGGGCAAAGAGGTTCCTCTGGAATGGACTGAAACATCTGGGGGACTCTTGGAATGGTGGTACGACCATGGAGTTCCTCTCGTCTTTCCTGTTGAGAGTGCCTCCTCTTGAGATGCGACGGGAACGCCGAAAATACTTTCCCGTTGATAGCAGGGAAAGGATCCCTCATCTCGAGCTACGAGGGGCAAACGGGGCTCCTCTGGATGTGGACGGGACAATCATGTTTCCTCTCGAGTGGAGACGGTTATGGCGGTGAACTTCTTGAGTTGCAGCAAGGGTGTGAAAGACCCTTTCGAAGTTCCAGAGGTTCCGTGTCATTAGTCTCCAGACGCCTCATCGGAAATAGGCCTCATCTCGCCTGGAAGGGAGAACTTCCTGGATTTTCTCGAGTTGTGGCAGGTGTTCTCGAGTTACGACGGGGACCTCAGGGACCCGCCCTGGTGGCCTCAGGAAAGGCCAGTCCCCATGCGAGTTGCTCGGGGGCCTCTCAGGATTCCTCTCCTGTCGATACCGGGGCCAAAAAACTTGTGTGGAGTCAGGGCCGGAACCGAGGATTCCTCTCAGGGGCTGACATGGATCTTTGGGTACTTCTGGAGTCTCCCCAGGGGAGTCAGGCCTCGTCTCGAGTGGGGGCATGCACGTGCGCTTTCCTTCCAGGCTGTAGCAGCAATGTCTCGGTTCCCGTCGCGTGGATCAAAGGATCTGTGGTTTTCCCTCGAGGCTTTCCCTCGAGGCTTTCCCACAGGGCTGTCTCACGTGCCACCGTTGTGTGAGTCGATCCTCGGCGTGAAAGATGAGCCAGTGCAGGGCAAAGAGGTTCCTCTGGAATGGACTGAGACATCTGGGGGACTCTTGGAATGGTGGTACGACCATGGAGTTCCTCTCGCCTTTCCTGTTGAGAGTGCCTCCTCTTGAGATGCGACGGGAACGCCGGGAATTCTTTCCCGTTGAAAGCAGGGAAAGGATCCCTCATCTCGAGCTCCGAGGGGGAAACGGGGCTCCTCTGGATGTGGGCGGGACCATCGTGCTTCCTCTCGAGTGGACACGGGTATGGCGCTGAACTTCTTGAGTTGCAGCAAGGGTGTGAAAGACCCTTTCGAAGTTCCAGAGGTTAGGTGTCATTCGCCTCCAAAGGCCTCATCGGAAATAGGCCTCATCTCGCCTGGAAGGGAGAACTTCCTGGATATTCTCGAGTTGCGGCAGGTGTTCTCGAGTTACGACGGGGACCTCAGGGACCCGCCCAGGTGGCCTCAGGAGAGGCCAGTCCCCATGCGAGTTGCTAGGGGGCCTCTCGGGGTTCCTCTCCCATCGATACTGGGGCAAAAACCTTGTGTGGAGTCAGGGCCGGAACCGAGGATTCCTCTCAGGGGCTGACATGGATCTTTGGGTACTTCTGGAGTCTCGCCAGGGGAGTCAGGCCTCGACTCGACTGGGGGAATGCACGTGCGCTTTCCTTCCAGGCTGTAGCAGCAATGTCACGCTTCCCGTGGCGTGGATCAAAGGATCTGTGGTTTTCCCTCGAGGCTTTCCATCGAGGCTTTCCCACAGGGCTGTCCCACGTGCCACCATGGTGTGAGTCGATCCTCGGCGTGATAGATGAGCCAGTGCAGGGCAAAGAGGCTCCTCTGGAATGGACTGAGACATCTGGGGGACTATTGGAATGGTGGTACGACCATGGAGTTCCTCTCGCCTTTCCTGTTGAGAGTGCCTCCTCTTGAGATGCGTCGGGAACGCCGGGAATTCTTTCCCGTTGAAAGCAGGGAAAGGATCCCTCATCTCGAGCTCCGAGGGGGAAACGGGGCTCCTCTGGATGTGGGCGGGACCATCATGCTTCCTCTCGAGTGGAGACGGGTATGGAGGTGAACTTCATGAGTTGCATCAAGGGTGTGAAAGACCCTTTCGAAGTTCCAGAGGTTTGTTGTCATTTGTCTCCAGACGCCTCATCGGAAATAGGCCTCATCTCGCCTGGAAGGGAGAACTTCCTGGATTTTCTCGAGTTGCGGCAGGTGTTCTCGAGTTACGACGGGGACCTCAGGGACCCGCCGTGGTGGCCTCAGGAGAGGCCAGTCCCCATGCGAGTTACTAGGGGGCCTCTCGGGATTCCTCTCCGGTCGATACCGGGGCAAAAAACCTTGTGTGGAGTCAGGGCCGGAACCGAGGATTCCTCTCAGGGTCTGACATGGATCTTTGGGTACTTGTGGAGTCTCCCCAGGGGAGTCAGGCCTCGTCTCGAGTGGGGGCATGCACGTGCGCTTTCCTTCCAGGCTGTAGCAGCAATGTCACGCTTCCCGTCCCGTGGATCAAAGGATCTGTGGTTTTCCCTCGAGGCTTTCGCTCGAGGCTTTCCCACAGGGCTGTCCCACGTGCCACGGTGGTGTGAGTCGATCCTCGGCGTGAAAGATGAGCCAGTGCAGGGCAAAGAGGTTCCTCTGGAACGGACTGAGACATCTGGGGGACTCTTGGAATGATGGTACGACCATGGAGTTCCTCTCGCCTTTCCTGTTGAGAGTGCCTCCTCTTGAGATGCGACGGGAACGCCGGAAATTCTTTCCCGTTGAAAGCAGGGAAAGGATCCCTCATCTCGAGCTACGAGGGGGAAACTGGGCTCCTCGGGATGTGGGCGGGACCATCGTGCTTCCTCTCGAGTGGAGACGGGTATGGCGGTGAACTTCTTGAGTTGCAGCAAGGATGTGAAAGACCCTTTCGAAGTTCCAGAGGTTAGGTGTCATTAGTCTCCAGACGCCTCATCGGAAATAGGCCTCATCTCGCCTGGAAGGGAGAACTTCCTGGATTTTCTCGAGTTGCGGCAGGTGTTCTCGAGTTACGACGGGGACCTCAGGGACCCGCCCTGGTGGCCTCAGGAGAGGCCAGTCCCCATGCGAGTTGCTAGGGGGCCTCTCGGGATTCCTCTCCCGTCGATACCGGGGCCAAAAACCTTGTGTGGAGTCAGGCCCGGAACCAAGGATTCCTCTCAGGGGCTGACATGGATCTTTGGGTACTTCTGGAGTCTCCCCAGGGGAGTCAGGCCTCGTCTCGAGTGGGGGCATGCACGTGCGCTTTCCTTCCAGGCTGTAGCAGCAATGTCTCGGTTCCCGTCGCGTGGATCAAAGGATCTGTGGTTTTCCCTCGAGGCTTTCCCTCGAGGCTTTCCCACAGGGCTGTCTCACGTGCCACCGTTGTGTGAGTCGATCCTCGGCGTGAAAGATGAGCCAGTGCAGGGCAAAAAGGTTCCTCTGGAATGGACTGAGACATCTGGGTGACTCTTGGAATGGTGGTACGACCATGGAGTTCCTCTCGCCTTTCCTGTTGAGAGTGCCTCCTCTTGAGATGCGACGGGAACGCCGGGAAATCTTTCCCGTTGAAAGCAGGGAAAGGATCCCTCATCTCGAGCTACGAGGGGGAAACGGGGCTCCTCTGGATGTGGGCGAGAACATCGTGCTTCCTTTCGAGTGGAGACGGGTATGGCGGTGAAATTCTTGAGTTGCAGCAAGGGTGTGAAAGACCCTTTCGAAATTCCAGAGGTTAGGTGTCATTAGTCTCCAGACGCCTCATTGGAAATAGGCCTCATTTCGCCTGGAAAGGAGAACTTCGTGGATTTTCTCGAGTTGCGGCAGGTGTTCTCGATTGACGACGGGGACCTCAGGGACCCGCCCTGGTGGCCTCAGGAACGGCCAGTCCCCATGCTAGTTGCTAGGGGGCCTCTCGGGATTCCTCTCCCGTCGATACCGGGGCCAAAAACCTTGTGTGGAGTCAGGGCCGGAACCGAGGATTCCTCTCAGGGGATGACATGGATCTTTGGGTACTTCTGGAGTCTCCCCAGGGGAGTCAGGACTCGTCTCGAGTGGGGGCATGCACGTGCGCTTTCCTTCCAGGCTGTAGCAGCAATGTCATGCTTCCCGTCGCGTGGATCAAAGGATCTGTGGTTTTCCCTCGAGGCTTTCCCTCGAGGCTTTCCCACAGGGCTGTCCCACGTGCCACCGTGGTGTGAGTCGATCCTCGGCGTGAAAGATGAGCCAGTGCAGGGCAAAGAGGTTCCTCTGGAATGGACTGAGACATCTGGGGGACTCTTGGAATGGTGGTACGACCATGGAGTTCCTCTCGCCTTTCCTGTTGAGAGTGCCTCCTCTTGAGATGCGACGGGAACGCCGGGAATTCTTTCCCGTTGAAAGCAGGGAAAGGATCCCTCATCTCGAGCTCCGAGGGGGAAACGGGGCTCCTCTGGATGTGGGCGGGACCATCGTGCTTCCTCTCGAGTGGACACGGGTATGGCGCTGAACTTCTTGAGTTGCAGCAAGGGTGTGAAAGACCCTTTCGAAGTTCCAGAGGTTAGGTGTCATTCGCCTCCAAAGGCCTCATCGGAAATAGGCCTCATCTCGCCTGGAAGGGAGAACTTCCTGGATATTCTCGAGTTGCGGCAGGTGTTCTCGAGTTACGACGGGGACCTCAGGGACCCGCCCAGGTGGCCTCAGGAGAGGCCAGTCCCCATGCGAGTTGCTAGGGGGCCTCTCGGGGTTCCTCTCCCATCGATACTGGGGCAAAAACCTTGTGTGGAGTCAGGGCCGGAACCGAGGATTCCTCTCAGGGGCTGACATGGATCTTTGGGTACTTCTGGAGTCTCGCCAGGGGAGTCAGGCCTCGACTCGACTGGGGGAATGCACGTGCGCTTTCCTTCCAGGCTGTAGCAGCAATGTCACGCTTCCCGTGGCGTGGATCAAAGGATCTGTGGTTTTCCCTCGAGGCTTTCCATCGAGGCTTTCCCACAGGGCTGTCCCACGTGCCACCATGGTGTGAGTCGATCCTCGGCGTGATAGATGAGCCAGTGCAGGGCAAAGAGGCTCCTCTGGAATGGACTGAGACATCTGGGGGACTATTGGAATGGTGGTACGACCATGGAGTTCCTCTCGCCTTTCCTGTTGAGAGTGCCTCCTCTTGAGATGCGTCGGGAACGCCGGGAATTCTTTCCCGTTGAAAGCAGGGAAAGGATCCCTCATCTCGAGCTCCGAGGGGGAAACGGGGCTCCTCTGGATGTGGGCGGGACCATCATGCTTCCTCTCGAGTGGAGACGGGTATGGAGGTGAACTTCATGAGTTGCATCAAGGGTGTGAAAGACCCTTTCGAAGTTCCAGAGGTTTGTTGTCATTTGTCTCCAGACGCCTCATCGGAAATAGGCCTCATCTCGCCTGGAAGGGAGAACTTCCTGGATTTTCTCGAGTTGCGGCAGGTGTTCTCGAGTTACGACGGGGACCTCAGGGACCCGCCGTGGTGGCCTCAGGAGAGGCCAGTCCCCATGCGAGTTACTAGGGGGCCTCTCGGGATTCCTCTCCGGTCGATACCGGGGCAAAAAACCTTGTGTGGAGTCAGGGCCGGAACCGAGGATTCCTCTCAGGGTCTGACATGGATCTTTGGGTACTTGTGGAGTCTCCCCAGGGGAGTCAGGCCTCGTCTCGAGTGGGGGCATGCACGTGCGCTTTCCTTCCAGGCTGTAGCAGCAATGTCACGCTTCCCGTCCCGTGGATCAAAGGATCTGTGGTTTTCCCTCGAGGCTTTCGCTCGAGGCTTTCCCACAGGGCTGTCCCACGTGCCACGGTGGTGTGAGTCGATCCTCGGCGTGAAAGATGAGCCAGTGCAGGGCAAAGAGGTTCCTCTGGAACGGACTGAGACATCTGGGGGACTCTTGGAATGATGGTACGACCATGGAGTTCCTCTCGCCTTTCCTGTTGAGAGTGCCTCCTCTTGAGATGCGACGGGAACGCCGGAAATTCTTTCCCGTTGAAAGCAGGGAAAGGATCCCTCATCTCGAGCTACGAGGGGGAAACTGGGCTCCTCGGGATGTGGGCGGGACCATCGTGCTTCCTCTCGAGTGGAGACGGGTATGGCGGTGAACTTCTTGAGTTGCAGCAAGGATGTGAAAGACCCTTTCGAAGTTCCAGAGGTTAGGTGTCATTAGTCTCCAGACGCCTCATCGGAAATAGGCCTCATCTCGCCTGGAAGGGAGAACTTCCTGGATTTTCTCGAGTTGCGGCAGGTGTTCTCGAGTTACGACGGGGACCTCAGGGACCCGCCCTGGTGGCCTCAGGAGAGGCCAGTCCCCATGCGAGTTGCTAGGGGGCCTCTCGGGATTCCTCTCCCGTCGATACCGGGGCCAAAAACCTTGTGTGGAGTCAGGCCCGGAACCAAGGATTCCTCTCAGGGGCTGACATGGATCTTTGGGTACTTCTGGAGTCTCCCCAGGGGAGTCAGGCCTCGTCTCGAGTGGGGGCATGCACGTGCGCTTTCCTTCCAGGCTGTAGCAGCAATGTCACGCTTCCCGTAGCGTGGATCAAAGGATCTGTGGTTTTCCCTCGAGGCTTTACCTCGAGGCTTTCCCACAGGGCTGTCCCACGTGCCACCGTGGTGTGAGTCGATCCTCGGCGTGAAAGATGAGCCAGTGCAGGGCAAAGAGGTTCCTCTGGAATGGACTGAGACCTCTGGGGGACTCTTGGAATGGTGGTACGACCATGGAGTTCCTCTCGCCTTTCCTGTTGAGAGTTCCTCCTCTTGAGATGCGACGGGAACGCCGGGAATTCTTTCCTGTTGAAAGCAGGGAAAGGATCCCTCATCTCGAGCTACGAGGGGGAAACGGGGCTCCTCTGAATGTGGGCGGGACCATCGTGCTTCCTCTCGAGTGGAGACGGGTATGGCTGTGAACTTCTTGAGTTGCAGCATGGGTGTGAAAGACCCTTTTGAAATCCCAGAGATAAGCTGTCATTAGACTCCAGACGCCTCATCGGAAATAGGCCTCATCTCGCCTGGAACGGAGAACTTCCTGGATTTTCTCGAGTTGCGGCATGTGTTCTCGAGTTACGACGGGGACGTCAGCGACAAGCCCTGGTGGCCTCAGGAAACTCCAGTCCCCATGCGAGTTGCTAGGGTGCCTCTCGGGATTCCTCTCCAGTCGATACCGGGGCCAAAAACCTTGTGTGGAGTCAGGGCCGGAACGGAGGATTCCCCTAAGAGGCTGACATGGATCTTTGGGTCTTTCTGGAGTCTCCCCAGGGGAGTCAGGCCTCGTCTCGAGTGGGGGCATGCACGTGCGCTTTCCTTCCAGGCTGTAGCAGCAATATCACGCTTCCCGTCGCGTGGATCAAAGGATCTGTGGTTTTCCCTCTAGGCTTTCCTTCGAGGCTATCCCACAGGGCTGTCCCACGTGCCACCGTCGTGTGAGTCGATCTTCGGCATGAAAGATGAGCCAGTGCAGGGCAAAGGGGTTCCTCTGGAATGGACTGAAACATCAGGGGGACTCTTGGAATGGTGGTACGACCATGGAGTTCCTCTCGTCTTTCCTGTTGAGAGTGCCTCCTCTTGAGATGCGACGGGAACGCCGAAAATACTTTCCCGTTGATAGCAGGGAAAGGATCCCTCATCTCGAGCTACGAGGGGCAAACGGGGCTCCTCTGGATGTGGGCGGGACCATCATGTTTCCTCTCGAGTGGAGACGGTTATGGAGGTGAACTTCTTGAGTTGCAGCAAGGGTGTGAAAGACCCTTTCGAAGTTCCAGAGGTTCCGTGTCATTAGTCTCCAGACGCCTCATCGGAAATAGGCCTCATCTTGCCTGGAAGGGAGAACTTCCTGAAGTTTCTCGAGTTGCGGCAGGTGTTCTCGAGTTACGACGGGGACCTCAGGGACCCGCCCTGGTGGCCTCAGGAAAGGCCAGTCCCCATGCGAGTTGCTCGGGGGCCTCTCAGGATTCCTCTCCTGTCGATACCGGGGCCAAAAAACTTGTGTGGAGTCAGGGCCGGAACCGAGGATTCCTCTCAGGGGCTGACATGGATCTTTGGGTACTTCTGGAGTCTCTACAGGGGAGTCAGGCCTTGTCTCGAGTGGGGGCATGCACGTGCGCTTTCCTTCCAGGCTGTAGCAGCAATGTCTCGGTTCCCGTGGCGTGGATCAAAGGATCTGTGGTTTTCCCTCGAGGCTTTCCCACAGGGCTGTCCCACGTGCCACCGTGGTGTGAGTCGATTCTCGGCGTGAAAGATGAGACAGTGCAGGGCAAAGAGGTTCCTCTGGATTGGACTGAGACATCTGGGGGACTCTTGGAATGGTGGTACGACCATGGAGTTCCTCTCGCCTTTCCTGTTGAGAGTGCCTCCTCTTGAGATGCGACGGGAACGCCGGGAATTCTTTCCCGTTGAAAACAGGGAAAGGATCCCTCATTTCGAGCTACGAGGGGGAAACTGGGCTCCTCTGGATGTGGGCGGGACCATCGTGCTTCCTCTCGAGTGGAGACGGGTATGGCGGTGAAATTCTTGAGTTGCAGCAAGGGTGTGAAAGACCCTTTCGAAGTTCCAGAGGTTAGGTGTCATTAGTCTCCAGACGCCTCATCGGAAATAGTCCTCATTTCGCCTGGAAAGGAGAACTTCCTGGATTTTCTCGAGTTCCAGCAGGTGTTCTCGATTTACGACGGGGACCTCAGGGACCCGCCCTGGTTTCCTCAGGTACGGCCAGTCCCCATGCTAGTTGCTAGGGGGCCTCTCGGGATTCCTCTCCCGTCGATACCGGGGCCAAAAACCTTGTGTGGAGTCAGGGCCGGAACCGAGGATTCCTCTCAGGGGCTGACATGGATCTTTGGGTACTTCTGGAGTCTCCCCAGGGGAGTCAGGACTCGTCTCGAGTGGGGGCATGCACGTGCGCTTTCCTTCCAGGCTGTAGCAGCAATGTCACGCTTCCCGTCGCGTGGATCAAAGGATCTGTGGTTTTCCCTCGAGGCTTTCCCTCGAGGCTTTCCCACAGGGCTGTCCCACGTGCCACCGTGGTGTGAGTCGATCCTCGGCGTGAAAGATGAGCCAGTGCAGGGCAAAGAGGCTCCTCTGGAATGGACTGAGACATCTGGGGGACTCTTGGAATGGTGGTACGACCATGGAGTTCCTATCGCCTTTCCTGTTGAGAGTGCCTCCTCTTGAGATGCGACGGGAACGCCGGGAATTCTTTCCCGTTGAAAACAGGGAAAGGATCCCTCATTTCGAGCTACGAGGGGGAAACTGGGCTCCTCTGGATGTGGGCGGGACCATCGTGCTTCCTCTCGAGTGGAGACGGGTATGGCGGTGAACTTCTTGAGTTGCAGCAAGGGTGTGAAAGACCCTTTCGAAGTTCCAGAGTTTAGGTGTCATTTGTCTCAAGAGGCCTCATCGGAAATAGGCCTCATCTCGCCTGGAAGGGAGAACTTCCTGGATTTTCTCGAGTTGCGGCAGGTGTTCTCGAGTTACGACGGGGACCTCAGGGACCCGCCCTGGTGGCCTCAGGAGAGGCCAGTCCCCATGCGAGTTGCTAGGGGGCCTCTCGGGATTCCTCTCCCGTCGATACCAGGGCCAAAAACCTTGTGTGGAGTCAGGGCCGGAACCGAGGATTCCTCTCAGGGGCTGACATGGATCTTTGGGTACTTCTGGAGTCTCCCCAGGGGAGTCAGGCCTCGTCTCGAGTCGGGGCATGCAAGTGCGCTTTCCTTCCAGGCTGTAGCAGCAATGTCACGCTTCCCGTCGCGTGGATCAAAGGATCTGTGGTTTTCCCTCGAAGTTTTCCCTCGAGGCTTTCCCACAGGGCTGTCCCACGTGCCACCGTGGTGTGAGTCGATCCTCGGCGTGAAAGATGAGCCAGTGCAGGGCAAAGAGGCTCCTCTGGAATGGACTGAGACATCTGGGGGACTCTTGGAATGGTGGTACGACCATGGAGTTCCTCTCGCCTTTCCTGTTGAGAGTGCCTCCTCTTGAGATGCGACGGGAACGCCGGGAATTCTTTCCCGTTGAAAGCAGGGAAAGGATCCCTCATCTCGAGCTAGGAGGGGGAAACGGGGCTCCTCTGGATGTGGGCGGGACCATCGTGCTTCCTCTCGAGTGGAGACGGGTATGGCGGTGAACTTCTTGAGTTGCAGCAAGGGTGTGAAAGACCCTTTCGAAGTTTCAGAGGTTTGGTGTCATTAGTCTCCAGAGGCCTCATCGGAAATAGGCCTCATCACGCCTGGAAGGGAGAACTTCCTGGATTTTCTCGAGTTGCGGCAGGTGTTCTCGAGTTACGACGGGGACCTCAGGGACCGGCCCTGGTGGCCTCAGGAGAGGCCAGTCCCCATGCGAGTTGCTAGGGGGCCTCTCGGGATTCCTCTCCCGTCGATACCGGGGCCAAAAAGCTTGTGTGGAGTCAGGGCCGGAACCGAGGATTCCTCTCAGGGGCTGACATGGATCTTTGGGTACTTCTGGAGTCTCCCCAGGGGAGTCAGGCCTCGTCTCGAGTGGGGGCATGCACGTGCGCTTTCCTTCCAGGCTATAGCAGCAATGTCACGCTTCCCGTCGCATGGATCAAAGGATCTGTGGTTTTCCCTCGAGGCTTTCCCTCGAGGCTTTCCCACAGGGCTGTCCCACGTGCCACCGTGTTGTGAGTCGATCCTCGGCGTGAAAGATGAGCCAGTGCAGGGCAAAGAGGTTCCTCTGGAATGGACTGAGACATCTGGGGGACTCTTGGAATGGTGGTACGACTATGGAGTTCCTCTCGCCTTTCCTGTTGAGAGTGACTCCTCTTGAGATGCGACGGGAACGCAGGGAATTCTTTCCCGTTGAAAGCAGGGAAAGGATCCCTCATCTCGAGCTACGAGGGGGAAACGGGGCTCCTTTGGATGTGGTCGGGACCATCGTGCTTCCTCTCGAGTGGAGACGGGTATGGTGGTGAACTTCTTGAGTCGCAGCAAGGGTGTGAAAGACCCTTTCGAAGTTCCAGAGGTTAGGTGTCATTAGTCTCCAGACGCCTCATCGGAAATAGGCCTCATTTCGCCTGGAAGGGAGAACTTCCTGGATTTTCTCGAGGTGCGGCAGGTGTTCTCGAGTTACGACGGGGACCTCAGGGACCGGCCCTGGTGGCCTCAGGAGAGGCCAGTCCCCATGCGAGTTGCTAGGGGGCCTCTCGGGATTCCTCTCCCGTCGATACCGGGGCCAAAAACCTTGTGCGGAGTCAGGGCCGGAACCGAGGATTCCTCTCAGGGGCTGATATGGATCTTTGGATACTTCTGGAGTCTCTACAGGGGAGACAGGCCTCGTTTCGTGAGGGGGCATGCACGTGCACTTTCCTTCCAGGCTTTAGCAGCAATGTCACGCTTCCCGTGGCGTGGATCAAAGGATCTGTGGTTTTCCTCGAGCCTTGCCCTCGAGGCTTTCCCACAGGGCTGTCCCACGTGCCACCGTGGTGTGAGTCGATCCTCGGCGTGAAAGATGAGCCACTGCAGGGCAAAGAGGTTCCTCTGTAATGGACTGAGACATCTGGGGGACTCTTGGAATGGTGGTACGACCATGGAGTTCCTCTCGCCTTTCCTGTTGAGAGTGCCTCCGCTTGAGATGCAACGGGAACGCTGGGAATTCTTTCCCGTTGAAAGCAGGGAAAGGATCCCTCCTCTCGAGCTACAAGGTGGAAACGGAGCTCCTCTGGATGTGGGCGGGACCATCGTGCTTCCTCTCGAGTGGAGACGGGTATGGCGGTGAACTTCCTTAGTTGCAGCAAGGGTGTGAAAGACCCTTTCGAAGTTCCAGAGGTTAGGTGTCATTAGTCTCCAGAGGCCTCATCGGAAATAGGCCTCATCTCGCCTGGAAGGGAGAACTTCCTGTATTTTCTCGAGTTGCGGCAGGTGTTCTCGAGTTACGACGGGGACCTCAGGGACCCGCCCTGGTGGCCTCAGGAAAGGCTAGTCCCCTGGAGAGTTGCTAGGGGGCCTCTCCGGATTCCTCTCCCGTCGATACCGGGGCTAAAATCCTTCTGTGGAGTCAGGGCCGAAACCGAGGATTCCTCTCAGGGGTTGACATGGATCTCTGGGTCTGTCTGGAGTCTCCCCAGGGGAGTCAAGCTCGTCTCGAGGGGGGGCATGCACGTGCGCTTTCCTTCCAGGCTGTAGCAGCAATGTCACGCTTCCCGTCGCGTGGATCAAAGGATCTGTGGTTTTCCCTCGAGGCTTTCCCTCGAGGCTTTCCCACAGGGCTGTCCCACGTGCCACCGAGGTGTGAGTCGATCCTCGGCGTGAAAGATGAGCCAGTACAGGGCAAAGAGGTTCCTCTGGATTGGACTGAGACATCTGGGGGACTCTTGGAATGGTGGTACGACCATGGAGCTCCTCTCGCCTTTCCTGTTGAGAGTGCCTCCTCTTGAGATGCGACGGGAACGCCTGGAATTCGTTCCCGTTGAAAGCAGGGAAAGGAACCCTCATCTCGAGCTACGAGGGCGAAACGGGGCTCCTCTGGATGTGGGCGGGACCATCGTGCTTCCTCTCGAGTGGAGACGGGTATGGCGGTGAACTTCTTGAGTTGCAGCAAGGGTGTGAAAGACCCTTTCGAAGTTCCAGAGGTTAGGTGTCATTAGTCTCCAGACGCCTCATCGGAAATAGGCCTCATCTCGCCTGGAAGGGAGAACTTCCTGGATTTTCTCGAGTTGCGGCAGGTGTTCTCGAGTTACGACGGGTACCTCAGGGACCCGCCCTGGTGGCCTCAGGAGAGGCCAGTCCCCATACGAATTGCTAGGGGGCTTCTCTGGATTCCTCTCCCGTCGATACCGGGGCCAAAAACCTTGTGTGGAGTCAGGGCCAGATCCGAGGATTCCTCTCAGGGGCTGACATGGATCTTTAGGTACTTGTGGAGTCTCCCCAGGGGAGTCAGGCCTCGTCTCGAGTGGGGGAATGCACGTGCGCTTTCGTTCCAGGCTGTAGCAGCAATGTCACGCTTCCCGTCGCGTGGATCAAAGGATCTGTGGTTTTCCCTCGAGGCTTTCCCTCGAGGCTTTCCCACAGGGCTGTCCCACGTGCCACCGAGGTGTGAGTCGATCCTCGGCGTGAAAGATGAGCCAGTACAGGGCAAAGAGGTTCCTCTGGAATGGACTGAGACATCTGGGGGACTCTTGAAATGGTGGTACGACCATGGAGCTCCTCTCGCCTTTCCTGTTGAGAGTGCCTCCTCTTGAGATGCGACGGGAACGCCTGGAATTCGTTCCCGTTGAAAGCAGGGAAAGGAACCCTCATCTCGAGCTACGAGGGCGAAACGGGGCTCCTCTGGATGTGGGCGGGACCATCGTGCTTCCTCTCGAGTGGAGACGGGTATGGCGGTGAACTTCTTGAGTTGCAGCAAGGGTGTGAAAGACCCTTTCGAAGTTCCAGAGGTTAGGTGTCATTAGTCTCCAGACGCCTCATCGGAAATAGGCCTCATCTCGCCTGGAAGGGAGAACTTCCTGGATTTTCTCGAGTTGCGGCAGGTGTTCTCGAGTTACGACGGGTACCTCAGGGACCCGCCCTGGTGGCCTCAGGAGAGGCCAGTCCCCATACGAGTTGCTAGGGGGCTTCTCTGGATTCCTCTCCCGTCGATACCGGGGCCAAAAACCTTGTGTGGAGTCAGGGCCAGATCCGAGGATTCCTCTCAGGGGCTGACATGGATCTTTAGGTACTTGTGGAGTCTCCCCAGGGGAGTCAGGCCTCGTCTCGAGTGGGGGAATGCACGTGCGCTTTCGTTCCAGGCTGTAGCAGCAATGTCACGCTTCCCGTCGCGTGGATCAAAGGATCTGTGGTTTTCCCTCGAGGCTTTCCCTCGAGGCTTTCCCACAGGGCTGTCCCACGTGCCACCGTGGTGTGAGTCGATCCTCGGCGTGAAAGATGAGCCAGTGCAGGGCAAAGAGGTTCCTCTGGTATGGACTGAGACATCTGGGGAACTCTTGGAATGGTGGTACGACCATGGAGTTCCTCTCGCTTTTCCTGTTGAGAGTGCCTCCTCTTGAGATGCGACGGGAACGCCGGGAATTCTTTCCCGTTGAAAGCAGGGAAAGGATCCCTCATCTCGAGCTACGAGGGGGAAACGGGGCTCCTCTGGATGTGGGCGGGACCATCGTGCTTCCTCTCGAGTGGAGACGGGCATGGCGGTGAACTTCTTGACTTTCAGCAAGGGTGTGAAAGACCCTTTCGAAGTTCCAGAGGTTAGGTGTCATTAGTCTCCAGACGCCTCATCAGAAATAGGCCTCATCTCGCCTGGAAGGGAGAACTTCCTGGATTTTCTCGAGTTGCGGCAGGTGTTCTCGATTTACGACGCGGACCTCAGGGACCCGCCCTGGTGGACTCAGGAGAGGCCAGTCCCCATGCGAGGTGCTAGGGGGCCTCTCGGGATACCTCTCCCGTCGATACCGGGGCCAAAAACCTTGTGCGGAGTCAGGGCCAGAACCGAGGATTCCTCTCAGGGTCTGACATGGATCTTTGTGTACTTGTGGAGTCTCCCCAGGGGAGTCAGGCCTCGTCTCGAGTGGGGGCATGCATGTGCGCTTTCCTTCCAGGCTGTAGCAGCAATGTCACGCTTCCCGTCGCGCAGATCAAAGGATCTGTGGTTTTCCCTCGAGGCTTTCCCTCGAGGCTTTCCCACAGGGCTGTCCCACGTGCCACCGTGGTGTGAGTCGATCCTCGGCGTGAAAGATGAGCCAGTGCAGGGCAAAGAGTTTCCTCTGGAATGGACTGAGACATCTGGGGGACTCTTGGAATGGTGGTACGACCATGGATTTCCTCTCACCTTTCCTGTTGAGAGTGCCTCCTCTTGAGATGCGACGGGAAAGCCAGGAATTCTTTCTCGTTGAAAGCAGCGAAAGGATCCCTCATCTCGAGCTCCGAGGGGGAAACGGGGCTCCTCTGGATGTGGGCGGGACCATCGTGCTTCCTCTCGAGTGGAGACGGGTATGGCAGTGAACTTCTTGAGTTGCAGCAAGGGTGTGAAAGACCCTTTCGAAGTTCCAGAGGTTAGGTGTCATTAGTCTCCAGACGCCTCATCGGAAATAGGCCTCTTTTCGCCTGGAAAGGAGAACTTCCTGGATTTTCTCGAGTTGCGGCAGGTGTTCTCGAGTTACGTCAGGGACCTCAGGGACCCGCCCTGGTGGCCTCAGGAATGGCCAGTCCCCATGCTCGTTGCTAGGGGGCCTCTCGGGATTCCTCTCCCGTCGATACCGGGGCCAAAAACCTTGTGTGGAGTCAGGGCCGGAACCGAGGATTCCTCTCAGGGGCTGACATGGATCTTTGGGTACTTCTGGAGTCTCCCCAGGGGAGTCAGGCCTCGTCTCGAGTGGGGGCATGCCCGTGCGCTTTCCTTCCAGGCTGTAGCAGCAATGTCATGCTTCCCGTCGCGTGGATCAAAGGATCTGTGGTTTTCCCTCGAGGCTTTCCCTCGAGGCTTTCCCACAGGGCTGTCCCACGTGCCACCGTGGTGTGAGTCGATCCTCGGCCTGAAAGATGAGCCAGTGCAGGGCAAAGAGGTTCCTCTGGAATGGACTGAGACATCTGGGGGACTCTTGGAATGGTGGTACGGCCATGGAGCTCCTCTCGCCTTTCCTGTTGAGAGTGCCTCCTCTTGAGATGCGACGGAAACGCCGGGAATTCTTTCCCATTGAAAGCAGGGAAAGGATCCCTCATCTTGAGCTACGAGGGGGAAACGGGGCTCCTCTGGAAGTGGGCGGGACCATCGTGCTTCCTCTCGAGTGGAGACGGGTATGGCGGTGAACTTCTTGAGTTGCAGCAAGGGTGTGAAAGACCCTTTCGAAGTTCCAGAGGTTAGGTGTCATTAGTCTCCAGACGCCTCATCGGAAATAGGCCTCATCTCGCCTGGAAGGGAGAACTTCCTGGATTTTCTCGAGTTGCGGCAGGTGTTCTCGAGTTACGACGGGGACCTCAGGGACCCGCCCTGGTGGCCTCAGGAGAGGCCAGTCCCCATGCGAGTTGCTTGGGGGCCTCTCGGGATTCCTCTCCCGTAGATACCGGGGCCAAAAACCTTGTGTGGAGTCAGGGCCGGAACCGAGGATTCCTCTCAGGGGCTGACATGGATCTTTGGGTACTTCTGGAGTCTCCCCAGGGGAGTCAGGCCTCGTCTCGAGTGGGGGCATGCACGTGCGCTTTCCTTCCAGGCTGTAGCAGCAATGTCACGCTTCCCGTCGCGTGGATCAAGGGATCTGTGGTTTTCCCTCGAGGCTTTCCCTCGAGGCTTTCCCACAGGGCTGTCCCACGTGCCACCGTGGTGTGAGTCGATCCTCGGCGTGAAAGATGAGCCAGTGCAGGGCAAAGAGGTTCCTCTTGAATGGACTGAGACATCTGGTGTCTCTTGGAATGGTGGTACGACCATGGAGTTCCTCTTGCCTTTCCTGTTGAGAGTGCCTCCTCTTGAGATGCGACAGGAACCCCGGAAATCTTTCCCATTTAAAGCAGGGAAAGGATCCCTCATCTTGAGCTCGAGGGGGAAACGGGGCTCCTCTGGTTGTGGGTGGGACGATCGTGCTTCCTCTCGAGTTGAGACGGGTATGGCGGTGAACTACTTGAGTTGCAGCAAGGGTGTGAAAGACCCTTTCGAAGTTCCAGAGGTTAGGTGTCATTAGTCTCCAGACGCCTCATCGGAAATAGGCCTCATCTCGCCTGGAAGGGAGAACTTCCTGGATTTTCTCGAGTTGCGGCAGGTGTTCTCGAGTTACGACGGGGACCTCGGGGACCGGCCTGGTGGCCTCAGGAAAGGCCAGTACCCATGCGAGGTGCTAGGGGGCCTCTCCGGATTCCTCTCCCGTCGATACCGGGGCCAAAAACCTTGTGTGGAGTCAGGGCCGGAACCGAGGATTCCTCTCAGGGCTGACATGGATCTTGGGGTACTTCTGGAGTCTCCCCAGGGGAGTCAGACCTCGTCTCGAGTGGGGGCATGCACGTGCGCTTTCCTTCCAGGCTGTAGCAGCAATGTCACTCTTCCCGTCGCGAGGATCAAAGGATCTGTGGTTTTCAATCGAGGCTTTCCCACAGGGCTGTCCCACGTGCCACCGTGGTGTGAGTCGATCCTCGGCGTGAAAGATGAGCCAGTGCAGGACAAAGAGGTTCCTCTGGAATGGACTGAGAAATCTTGGGGACTCTTGGAATGGTGGTACGACCATGGAGTTCCTCTCGTCTTTCCTGTTGAGAGTGCCTCCTCTTGAGATGCGACGGGAAAGCCGAAAATACTTTCGCGTTGATAGCAGGGAAAGGACCCCTCATCTCGAGCTACGAGGGGCAAACGGAGCTCCTCTGGATGTGGGCGGGACCATCATGTTTCCTCTCGAGTGGAGACGGTTATGGCGGTGAACTTCTTGAGTTGCAGCAAGGGTGTGAAAGACCCTTTCGAAGTTCCAGAGGTTCCGTGTCATTAGTCTCCAGACGCCTCATCGGAAATAGGCCTCATCTCGCCTGGAAGGGAGAACTTCCTGGATTTTCTCGAGTTGCGGCAGTTGTTCTCGAGTTACGACGGGGACCTCAGGGACCCGCCCTGGTGGCTTCAGGAAAGGCCAGTCCCCATGCGAGTTGCTCGGGGGCCTCTCAGGATTCCTCTCCTGTCGATACCGGGGCCAAAAAACTTGTGTGGAGTCAGGGACGGAACCGAGGATTCCTCTCAGGGGCTGACATGGATCTTTGGGTACTTCTGGAGTCTCCCCAGGAGAGTCAGGCCTTGTCTCGTTGGGGGCATGAACGTGCGCTTTCCTTCCAGGCTGTAGCAGCAATGTCTCGGTTCCCGTCGCGTGGATCAAAGGATCTGTTGTTTTCCCTCGAGGGTTTCCCACAGGGCTGTCCCACGTGCCACCGTGGTGTGAGTCGATTCTCGGCGTGAAAGATGAGACAGTGCAGGGCAAAGAGGTTCCTCTGGATTGGACTGAGACATCTGGGGGACTCTTGGAATGGTGGTACGACCATGGATTTCCTCTCGCCTTTCCTGTTGAGAGTGCCTCCTCTTGAGATGCGACGGGAACGCCGGGAATTCTTTCCCGTTGAAAGCAGGGAAAGGATCCCTCATCTCGAGCTACGAGGGGGAAACGGGGCTCCTCTGGATGTGGGCGGGACCATCGTGCTTCCTCTCGAGTGGAGACGGGTATGGCGGTGAAATTCTTGAGTTGCAGCAAGGGTGTGAAAGACCCTTTCGAAGTTCCAGAGGTTAGGTGTCATTAGTCTCCAGACGCCTCATCGGAAATAGGCCTCATTTCGCCTGGAAAGGAGAACTTCCTGGATTTTCTCGAGTTGCGGCAGGTGTTCTCGATTTACGACGGGGACCTCAGGGACCCGCCCTGGTGGCCTCAGGTACGGCCAGTCCCCATGCTAGTTGCTAGGGGGCCTCTCGGGATTCCTCTCCCGTCGATACCGGGGCCAAAATCCTTGTGTGGAGTCAGGGCCGGATCCGAGGATTCCTCTCAGGGGCTGACATGGATCTTTGGGTACTTCTGGTGTCTCCCCAGGGGAGTCAGGACTCGTCTCGAGTGGGGGCATGCACGTGCGCTTTCCTTCCAGGCTGTAGCAGCAATGTCATGCTTCCCGTAGCGTGGATCAAAGGATCTGTGGTTTTCCCTCGAGGCTTTCCCTCGAGGCTTTCCCACAGGGCTGTCCCACGTGCCACCGTGGTGTGAGTCGATCCTCGGCGTGAAAGATGAGCCAGTGCAGGGCAAACAGTTTCCTCTGGAATGGACTGAGACATCTGGGGGACTCTTGGAATGGTGGTGCGACCATGGAGTTCCTCTCGCCTTTCCTGTTGAGAGTGCCTCCTCTTAAGATGCGACGGGAACGCCGGGAATTCTTTCCCGTTGAAAGCAGGGAAAGGATCCCTCATCTCGAGCTACGAGGGGGAAACGGGGCTCCTCTGGATGTGGGCGGGACCATCGTGCTTCCTTTCGAGTGGAGACGGGTATGGCGGTGAAATTCTTGAGTTGCAGCAAGGGTGTGAAAGACCCTTTCGAAGTTCCAGAGGTTAGGTGTCATTAGTTTCCAGACGCCACATCGGAAATAGGCCTCATTTCGCCTGGAAAGGAGAACTTCCTGGATTTTCTCGAGTTGCGGCAGGTGTTCTCGATTTACGACGGGGACCTCAGGGACCCGCCCGGGTGGCCTCAGGTACGGCCAGTCCCCATGCTAGTTGCTAGGGGGCCTCTCGGGATTCCTCTCCCGTCGATACCGGGGCCAAAATCCTTGTGTGGAGTCAGGGCCGGATCCGAGGATTCCTCTCAGGGGCTGACATGGATCTTTGGGTACTTCTGGTGTCTCCCCAGGGGAGTCAGGACTCGTCTTGAGTGGGGGCATGCACGTGCGCTTTCCTTCCAGGCTGTAGCAGCAATGTCATGCTTCCCGTCGCGTGGATCAAAGGATCTGTGGTTTTCCCTCGAGGCTTTCCCTCGAGGCTTTCCCACAGGGCTGTCCCACGTGCCACCGTGGTGTGAGTCGATCCTCGGCGTGAAAGATGAGCCAGTGCAGGGCAAACAGGTTCCTCTGGAATGGACTGAGACATCTAGGGGACTCTTGGAATGGTGGTACGACCATGGAGTTCCTCTCGCCTTTCCTGTTGAGAGTGCCTCCTCTTAAGATGCGACGGGAACGCCGGGAATTCTTTCCCGTTGAAAGCAGGGAAAGGATCCCTCATCTCGAGCTACGAGGGGGAAACGGGGCTCCTCTGGATGTGGGCGGGACCATCGTGCTTCCTTTCGAGTGGAGACGGGTATGGCGGTGAAATTCTTGAGTTGCAGCAAGGGTGTGAAAGACCCTTTCGAAGTTCCAGAGGTTAGGTGTCATTAGTTTCCAGACGCCTCATCGGAAATAGGCCTCATTTCGCCTGGAAAGGAGAACTTCCTGGATTTTCTCGAGTTGCGGCAGGTGTTCTCGATTTACGACGGGGACCTCAGGGACCCGCCCTGGTGGCCTCAGGAACGGCCAGTCCCCATGCTAGTTGCTAGGGGGCCTCTCGGGATTCCTCTCCCGTCGATACCGGGGCCAAAAACCTTGTGTGGAGTCAGGGCCGGAACCGAGGATTCCTCTCAGGGGCTGACATGGATCTTTGGGTACTTGTGGAGTCTCCCCAGGGGAGTCAGGCCTCGTCTCGAGTGGGGGCATGCACGTACGCTTTCCTTCCAGGCTGTAGCAGCAATGTCACGCTTCCCGTGGCGTGGATCAAAGGATCTGTGGTTTTCCCTCGAGGCTTTCCCTCGAGGCTTTCCCACAGGGCTGTCCCACGTGCCACCGTGGTGTGAGTCGATCCTCGGCGTGAAAGATGAGCCAGTGCAGGGCAAAGAGGCTCCTCTGGAATGGACTGAGACATCTGGGGGACTCTTGGAATGGTGGTACGACCATGGAGTTCCTCTCGCCTTTCCTGTTGAGAGTGCCTCCTTTTGAGATGCGACGGGAACGCCGGGAATTCTTTCCCGTTGAAAGCAGGGAATGGATCCCTCATCTCGAGCTCCGAGGGGGAAACGGGGCTCCTCTGGATGTGGGCGGGACCATCGTGCTTCCTCTCGAGTGGAGACGGGTATGGCGGTGAACTTCTTGAGTTGCAGCAAGGGTGTGAAAGGCCCTTTCGAAGTTCCAGAGGTTAGGTGTCATTTGTCTCCAGAGGCCTCATCGGAAATAGGCCTCATCTCGCCTGGAAGGGAGAACTTCCTGGATTTTCTCGAGTTGCGGCAGGTGTTCTCGAGTTACGGCGGGGACCTCAGGGACCCGCCCTGGTGGCCTCAGGAGAGGCCAGTCCCCTGCGAGATGCTAGGGGGCCTCTCGGGATTCCTCTCCCGTCAATACCGGGGCCAAAAACCTTGTGTGGAGTCAGGGCCGGAACCAAGGATTCCTCTCAGGGGCTGACATGGATCTTTGGGTACTTCTGGAGTCTCCCCAGGGGAGTCAGGCCTCGTCTCGAGTGGGGGCATGCACGTGCGCTTTCCTTCCAGGCTGTAGCAGCAATGTCACGCTTCCCGTCGCGTGAATCAAAGGATCTGTGGTTTTCCCTCGAGGCTTTCCCTCGAGGCTTTCCCACAGGGCTGTCTCACGTGCCACCGTTGTGTGAGTCGATCCTCGGCGTGAAAGATGAGCCAGTGCAGGGCAAACAGGTTCCTCTGGAATGGACTGAGACATCTGGGGGACTCTTGGAATGGTGGTACGACCCTGGAGTTCCTCTCGCCTTTCCTGTTGAGAGTGCCTCCTCTTGAGATGCGACGGGAACGCCGGGAATTCTTTCCCGTTGAAAGCAGGGAAAGGATCCCTCATCTCGAGCTACGAGGGGGAAACGGGGCTCCTCTGGATGTGGGCGGGACCATCGTGCTTCCTTTCGAGTGGAGACGGGTATGGCGGTGAAATTCTTGAGTTGCAGCAAGGGTGTGAAAGACCCTTTCGAAGTTCCAGAGGTTAGGTGTCATTAGTCTCCAGACGCCTCATCGGAAATAGGCCTCATTTCGCCTGGAAAGGAGAACTTCCTGGATTTTCTCGAGTTGCGGCAGGTGTTCTCGATTTACGACGGGGACCTCAGGGACCCGCCCTGGTGGCCTCAGGAACGGCCAGTCCCCATGCTAGTTGCTAGGGGGCCTCTCGGGATTCCTCTCCCGTCGATACCGGGGCCAAAAACCTTGTGTGGAGTCAGGGCCGGAACCGAGGATTCCTCTCAGGGGCTGACATGGATCTTTGGGTACTTCTGGAGTCTCCCCAGGGGAGTCAGGCCTCGTCTCGAGTGGGGGCATGCACGTGCGCTTTCCTTCCAGGCTGTAGCAGCAATGTCACGCTTCCCGTCGCGTGGATCAAAGGATCTGTGGTTTTCTCTCGAGGCTTTCCCTCGAGGCTTTCCCACAGGGCTGTTCCACGTGCCACCGTGGTGTGAGTCGATCCTCGGCTTGAAAGATGAGCCAGTGCAGGGCAAAGAGGCTCCTCTGGAATGGACTGAGACTTCTGGGGGACTCTTGGAATGGTGGTACGACCATGGAGTTCCTCTCGCCTTTCCTGTTGAGAGTGCCTCCTCTTGAGATGCGACGGGAACGCCGGGAATTCTTTCCCGTTGAAAGCAGGGAATGGATCCCTCATCTCGAGCTACGAGGGGGAAACGGGGCTCCTCTGGATGTGGGCGGGACCATCGTGCTTCCTCTCGAGTGGAGATGGGTATGGCGGTGAACTTCTTGAGTTGCAGCAAGGGTGTGAAAGGCCCTTTCGAAGTTCCAGAGGTTAGGTGTCATTAGTCTCCAGACGCCTCATCGGAAATAGGCCTCATCTCGCCTGGAAGGGAGAACTTCCTGGATTTTCTCGAGTTGCGGCAGGTGTTCTCGAGTTACGACGGGGACCTCAGGGACCCGCCCTGGTGGCCTCAGGAGAGGCCAGTCCCCATGCGAGTTGCTAGGGGGCCTCTCAGGATTCCTCTCCCGTCGATACCGGGGCCAAAAACCTTGTGTGGAGTCAGGGCCGGAACCGAGGATTCCTCTCAGGGGCTGACATGGATCTTTGGGTACTTGTGGTGTCTCCCCAGGGGAGTCAGGCCTCGTCTCGAGTGGGGGCATGCACGTGCGCTTTCCTTCCAGGCTGTAGCAGCAATGTCACGCTTCCCGTCGCGTGGATCAAAGGATCTGTGGTTTTCCCTCGAGGCTTTCCCTTGAGGCTTTCCCACAGGGCTGTCCCACGTGCCACCGTGGTGTGAGTCGATCCTCGGCGTGAAAGATGAGCCAGTGCAGGGCAAAGAGGTTCCTCTGGAATGGACTGAGACATCTGGGGGACTCTTGGAATAGTGGTACGACCATGGAGTTCCTCTCGCCTTTCCTGTTGAGAGTGCCTCCTCTTGAGATGCGACGGGAACGCCGGGAATTCTTTCCCGTTGAAAGCAGGGAAAGGATCCCTCATCTCGAGCTACGAGGGGGAAACGGTGCTCCTCTGGATGTGGGCGGGACCATCGTGCTTCCTCTCGAGTGGAGACGGGTATGGCGGTGAACTTCTTGAGTCGCAGCAAGGGTGTGAAAGACCCTTTCGAAATTCCAGAGGTTAGGTGTCATTAGTCTCCAGACGCCTCATCGGAAATAGGCCTCATCTCGCCTGGAAGGGAGAACTTCCTGGATTTTCTCGAGTTGCGGCAGGTGTTCTCGAGTTACGACGGGGACATCAGGGACCCGACCTGGTGGCCTCAGGAGAGGCCAGTCCCCATGCGAGTTGCTAGGGGGCCTCTCGGGATTCCTCTCCCGTCGATACCGGGGCCAAAAACCTTGTGTGGAGTCAGGGCCGGAACCGAGGATTACTCTCATGGGCTGATATGGATCTTTGGGTACATCTGGAGTCTCGACAGGGGAGACAGGCCTCGTCTCGAGTCGGGGCATGCACGTGCACTTTCCTTCCAGGCTGTAGCAGCAATGTCACGCTTCCCGTCGCGTGGATCAAAGGATCTGTGGTTTTCCCTCGAGGCTTTCCCTCGAGGCTTTCCCACAGGGCTGTCCCACGTGCCACCATGGTGTGAGTCGATCCTCGGCGTGAAAGATGAGCCAGTGCAGGGCAAAGAGGTTCCTCTGGAATGGACTGAGACATCTGGGGGACTCTTGGAATGGTGGTACGACCATGGAGTTCCTCTCGCCTTTCCTGTTGAGAGTGCCTCCTCTTGAGATGCGACGGGAACGCCGGGAATTCTTTCCCGTTGAAAGCATGGAAAGGTTCCCTCATCTCGAGCTACGAGGGGGAAACGGTGCTCCTCTGGATGTGGGCGGGACCATCGTGCTTCCTCTCGAGTGGACACGGGTATGGCGGTGAACTTCTTGAGTCGCAGCAAGGGTGTGAAAGACCCTTTCGAAGTTCCAGAGGTTAGGTGTCATTAGTCTCCAGACGCCTCATCGGAAATAGGCCTCATCTCGCCTGGAAGGGAGAACTTCCTGGATTTTCTCGAGTTGCGGCAGGTGTTCTCGAGTTACGACGGGGACCTCAGGGACCCGCCCTGGTGGCCTCAGGAGAGGCCAGTCCCCATGCGAGTTGCTAGGGGTCCTCTCGGGATTCCTCTCCCGTCGATACCGGGGCCAAAAACCTTTGGTGGAGTCAGGGCCGGAACCGAGGATTCCTCTCAGGGGCTGACATGGATCTTTGAGTACTTCTGGAGTCTCCCTAGGGGAGTCAGGCCTCGTCTCGAGTGGGGGCATGCACGTGCACTTTCCTTCCAGGCTGTAGCAGCAATGTCACGCCTCCCGTCGCGTGGATCAAAGGATCTGTGGTTTTCCCTCGAGGCTTTCCATCGAGGCTTTCCCACAGGACTGTCCCACGTGCCACCATGGTGTGATTCGATCCTCGGCGTGATAGATGAGCCAGTGCAGGGCAAAGAGGTTCCTCTGGAATGGACTGAGACATCTGGGGGACTCTTGGAATGGTGGTACGACCATGGAGTTCCTCTCGCCTTTCCTGCTGAGAGTGCCTCCTCTTGAGATGCGACGGGAACGCCGGGAATTCTTTCCCGTTGAAAGCAGGGAAAGGATCCCTGATCTCGAGCTACGAGGGGGAAACGGGGCTCCTCTGGATGTGGGCGGGACCATCGTACTTCCTCTCGAGTGGACTCGGGTATGGCGGTGAACTTCTTGAGTCGCAGCAAGGGTGTGAAAGACCCTTTCGAAGTTCCAGAGGTTAGGTGTCATTAGTCTCCAGACGCCTCATCGGAAATAGGCCTCATCTCGCCTGGAAGGGAGAACTTCCTGGATTTTCTCGAGTTGCGGCAGGTGTTCTCGAGTTACGACGGGGACCTCAGGGACCCGCCCTGGTGGCCTCAGGAGAGGCCAGTCCCCATGCGAGTTGCTAGGGGGCCTCTCGGGATTCCTCTCCCGTCGATACCGGGGCCAAAAACCTTGTGTGGAGTCAGGGCCGGAACCGAGGATTCCTCTCAGGGGCTGATATGGATCTTTGGGTACATCTGGAGTCTCGCCAGGGGAGACAGGCCTCGTCTCGAGTCGGGGCATGCACGTGCACTTTCCTTCCAGGCTGTAGCAGCAATGTCACGCTTCCCGTCGCGTGGATCAAAGGATCTGTGGTTTTCCCTCGAGGCTTTCCCTCGAGGCTTTCCCACAGGACTGTCCCACGTGCCACCATGGTGTGATTCGATCCTCGGCGTGATAGATGAGCCAGTGCAGGGCAAAGAGGTTCCTCTGGAATGGACTGAGACATCTGGGGGACTCTTGGAATGGTGGTACGAACATGGAGTTCCTCTCGCCTTTCCTGCTGAGAGTGCCTCCTCTTGAGATGCGACGGGAACGCCGGGAATTCTTTCCCGTTGAAAGCAGTGAAAGGATCCCTCATCTCGAGCTACGAGGGGGAAACGGTGCTCCTCTGGATGTGGGCGGGACCATCGTGCTTCCTCTTGAGTGGACACGGGTATGGCGGTTAACTTCTTGAGTTGCAGAAAGGGTGTGAAAGACCCTTTCGAATTTCCAGAGTTTAGGTGTCATTAGTCTCCAGACGCCTCATCGGAAATAGGCCTCATCTCGCCTGGAAGGGAGAACTTCCTGGATTTCTCGAGTTGCGGCAGGTGTTCTCGAGTTACGACGGGGACCTCAGGGACCCGACCTGGTGGCCTCAGGAGAGGCCAGTCCCCATGCGAGTTGCTAGGGGGCCTCTCGGGATCACTCTTCCGTCGATACCGGGGCCAAAACCCTTTGGTGGAGTCAGGGCCGGAACCGAGGATTCCTCTCAGGGGCTGACATGGATCTTTGGGTACTTGTGGAGTCTCCCCAGGGGAGTCAGGCCTCGTCTCGAGTGGGGGCATGCACGTGCGCTTTCCTTCCAGGCTGTAGCAGCAATGTCACGCTTCCCGTCGCGTGGATCAAACGATCTGTGGTTTTCCCTCGAGGCTTTCCCTCGAGGCTTTCCCACAGGGCTGTCCCACGTGCCACCGTGGTGTGATTCGATCCTCGGCGTGAAAGATGTGCCAGTGCAGGGCAAAGAGGTTCCTTTGGAATGGACTGAGACATCTGGGGGACTCTTGGAATGGTGGTACGACCATGGAGTTGCTCTCGCCTTTCCTGTTGAGAGTGCCTGCTCTTGAGATGCGACAGGAACGCCGGGAATTCTTTCCCGTTGAAAGCAGGGAAAGGATCCCTCATCTCGAGCTACGAGGGGGAAATGGTGCTCCTCTGGATGTGGGCGGGACCATCGTGCTTCCTCTTGAGTGGACACGGGTATGGCGGTGAACTTGTTGAGTTGCAGCAAGGGTGTGAAAGACTCTTTCGAAGTTCCAGAGGTTAGGTGTCATTAGTCTCCAGACGCCTCATCAGAAATAGGCCTCATCTCGCCTGGAAGGGAGAACTTCCTGGATTTTCTCGACTTGCGGCAGGTGTTCTCGAGTTACGACGGGGACCTCAGGGACCCGCCCTGGTGGCCTCAGGAGACGCCAGTCCCCATGCGAGTTGCTAGGGGGCCTCTCGGGATTCCTCTTCCGTCGATACCGGGGCCAAAAACCTTGTGTGGAGTCAGGGCCGGAACCGAGGATTCCTCTCAGGGGCTGATATGGATCTTTGGGTACATCTGGAGTCTCGCCAGGGGAGACAGGCCGCGTCTCGAGTCGGGGCATGCACGTGCACTTTCCTTCCAGGCTGTAGCAGCAATGTCACGCTTCCCGTCGCGTGGATCAAAGGATCTGTGGTTTTCCCTCGAGGCTTTCCCTTGAGGCTTTCCCACAGGGCTGTCCCACGTGCCACCGTGGTGTGAGTCGATCCTCGGCGTGAAAGATGAGCCAGTGCAGGGCAAAGAGGTTCCTCTGGAATGGACTGAGACATCCTGGGGACTCTTGGAATAGTGGTACGACCTTGGAGTTCCTCTCGCCTTTCCTGTTGAGAGTGCCTCCTCTTGAGATGCGACGGGAACGCCGGGAATTATTTCCCGTTGAAAGCAGGGAAAGGATCCCTCATCTCGAGCTACGAGGGCGAAACGGGGCTCCTCTGGATGTGGGCGGGACCATCGTGCTTTCTCTCGAGTGGAGACGGGTATGGCGGTGAACTTCTTGATTCGCAGCAAGGGTGTGAAAGACCCTTTCGAAGTTCCAGAGTTTAGGTGTCATTAGTCTCCAGACGCCTCATCGGAAATAGGCCTCATCTCGCCTGGAAGGGAGAACTACCTGGATTTCTCGAGTTGCGGCAGGTGTTCTCGAGTTACGACGGGGACCTCAGGGACCCGCCCTGGTGGCCTCAGGAGAGGCCAGTCCCCATGCGAGTTGCTAGGGGGCCTCTCGGGATCACTCTTCCGTCGATACCGGGGCCAAAACCCTTTGGTGGAGTCAGGGCCGGAACCGAAGATTCCTCTCAGGGGCTGACATGGATCTTTGGGTACTTCTGGAGTCTCCCCAGGGGAGTCAGGCCTCGTCTCGAGTGGGGGCATGCACGTGCGCTTTCCTTCCAGGCTGTAGCAGCAATGTCACGCTTCCCGTCGCGTGGATCAAACGATCTGTGGTTTTCCCTCGAGGCTTTCCCTCGAGGCTTTCCCACAGGGCTGTCCCACGTGCCACCGTGGTGTGATTCGATCCTCGGCGTGAAAGATGTGCCAGTGCAGGGCAAAGAGGTTCCTTTGGAATGGACTGAGACATCTGGGGGACTCTTGGAATGGTGGTACGACCATGGAGTTCTCTCGCCTTTCCTGTTGAGAGTGCCTGCTCTTGAGATGCGACGGGAACGCCGGGAATTCTTTCCCGTTGAAAGCAGGGAAAGGATCCCTCATCTCGAGCTACGAGGGGGAAACGGTGCTCCTCTGGATGTGGGCGGGACCATCGTGCTTCCTCTTGAGTGGACACGGGTATGGCGGTGAACTTGTTGAGTTGCAGCAAGGTTGTGAAAGACTCTTTCGAAGTTCCAGAGGTTAGGTGTCATTAGTCTCCAGACGCCTCATCAGAAATAGGCCTCATCTCGCCTGGAAGGGAGAACTTCCTGGATTTTCTCGAGTTGCGGCAGGTGTTCTCGAGTTACGACGGGGACCTCAGGGACCCGCCCTGGTGGCCTCAGGAGACGCCAGTCCCCATGCGAGTTGCTAGGGGGCCTCTCGGGATTCCTCTCCCGTCGATACCGGGGCCAAAAACCTTGTGTGGATTCAGGGCCGGAACCGAGGATTCCTCTCAGGGGCTGACATGGATCTTTGGATACATCTGGAGTCTCGCCAGGGGAGACAGGCCTCGTCTCGAGTCGGGGCATGCACATGCACTTTCCTTCCAGGCTGTAGCAGCAATGTCACGCTTCCCGTCGCGTGGATCAAAGGATCTGTGGTTTTCCCTCGAGGCTTTCCCTCGAGGCTTTCCCACAGGGCTGTCCCACGTGCCACCGTGGTGTGAGTCGATCCTCGGCGTGAAAGATGAGCCAGTGCAGGGCAAAGAGGTTCCTCTGGAATGCACTGAGACATCTGGGGGACTCTTGGAATAGTGGTACGACCATGGAGTTCCTCTCGCCTTTCCTGTTGAGAGTGCCTCCTCTTGAGATGCGACGGGAACGCCGGGAATTCTTTCCCGTTGAAAGCAGGGAAAGGATCCCTCATCTCGAGCTACGAGGGGGAAACGGGGCTCCTCTGGATGTGGGCGGGACCATCATGCTTCCTCTCGAGTGGAGACGGGTATGGCGGTGAACTTCTTGATTCGCAGCAAGGGTGTGAAAGACCCTTTCGAAGTTCCACAGGTTAGGTGTCATTAGTCTCCAGACGCCTCATCGGAAATAGGCCTCATCTCGCCTGGAAGGGAGAACTTCCTGGATTTTCTCGAGTTGCGGCAGGTGTTCTCGAGTTACGACGGGGACCTCAGGGACCCGCCCTGGTGGCCTCAGGAGAGGCCAGTCCCCATGCGAGTTGCTAGGGGGCCTCTCGGGATTCCTCTCCCGTCGATACCGGGGCCAAAAACCTTTGGTGGAGTCAGGGCCGGAACCGAGGATTCCTCTCAAGTGCTGACATGGATCTTTGGGTACATTTGGAGTCTCGCCAGGGGAGACAGGCCTCGTCTCGAGTCGTGGCATGCACGTGCACTTTCCTTCCAGGCTGTAGCAGCAATGTCACGCTTCCCGTCGCGTGGATCAAAGGATCTGTGGTTTTCCCTCGAGGCTTTCCCTCGAGGCTTTCCCACAGGGCTGTCCCACGTGCCACCATGGTGTGAGTCGATCCTCGGCGTGAAAGATGAGCCAGTGCAGGGCAAAGAGGTTCCTCTGGAATGGACTGAGACATCTGGGGGACTCTTGGAATGGTGGTACGACCATGGAGTTCCTCTCGCCTTTCCTGTTGAGAGTGCCTCCTCTTGAGATGCGACGGGAACGCCGGGAATTCTTTCCCGTTGAAAGCATGGAAAGGTTCCCTCATCTCGAGCTACGAGGGGGAAACGGGGCTCCTCTGGATGTGGGCGGGACCATCGTGCTTCCTCTCGAGTGGACACGGGTATGGCGGTGAACTTCTTGAGTCGCAGCAAGGGTGTGAAAGACCCTTTCGAAGTTCCAGAGGTTAGGTGTCATTAGTCTCCAGACGCCTCATCGGAAATAGGCCTCATCTCGCCTGGAAGGGAGAACTTCCTGGATTTTCTCGAGTTGTGGCAGGTGTTCTCGAGTTACGACGGGGACCTCAGGGACCCGACCTGGTGGCCTCAGGAGAGGCCAGTCCCCATGCGAGTTGCTAGGGGGCCTCTCGGGATCACTCTTCCGTCGATACCGGGGCCAAAACCCTTTGGTGGAGTCAGGGCCGGAACCGAGGATTCCTCTCAGGGGCTGACATGGATCTTTGGGTACTTGTGGAGTCTCCCCAGGGGAGTCAGGCCTCGTCTCGAGTGGGGGCATGCACGTGCGCTTTCCTTCCAGGCTGTAGCAGCAATGTCACGCTTCCCGTCGCGTGGATCAAACGATCTGTGGTTTTCCCTCGAGGCTTTCCCTCGAGGCTTTCCCACAGGGCTGTCCCACGTGCCACCGTGGTGTGATTCGATCCTCGGCGTGAAAGATGTGCCAGTGCAGGGCAAAGAGGTTCCTTTGGAATGGACTGAGACATCTGGGGGACTCTTGGAATGGTGGTACGACCATGGAGTTGCTCTCGCCTTTCCTGTTGAGAGTGCCTGCTCTTGAGATGCGACGGGAACGCCGGGAATTCTTTCCCGTTGAAAGCAGGGAAAGGATCCCTCATCTCGAGCTACGAGGGGGAAATGGTGCTCCTCTGGATGTGGGCGGGACCATCGTGCTTCCTCTTGAGTGGACACGGGTATGGCGGTGAACTTGTTGAGTTGCAGCAAGGGTGTGAAAGACTCTTTCGAAGTTCCAGAGGTTAGGTGTCATTAGTCTCCAGACGCCTCATCAGAAATAGGCCTCATCTCGCCTGGAAGGGAGAACTTCCTGGATTTTCTCGACTTGCGGCAGGTGTTCTCGAGTTACGACGGGGACCTCAGGGACCCGCCCTGGTGGCCTCAGGAGACGCCAGTCCCCATGCGAGTTGCTAGGGGGCCTCTCGGGATTCCTCTTCCGTCGATACCGGGGCCAAAAACCTTGTGTGGAGTCAGGGCCGGAACCGAGGATTCCTCTCAGGGGCTGATATGGATCTTTGGGTACATCTGGAGTCTCGCCAGGGGAGACAGGCCTCGTCTCGAGTCGGGGCATGCACGTGCACTTTCCTTCCAGGCTGTAGCAGCAATGTCACGCTTCCCGTCGCGTGGATCAAAGGATCTGTGGTTTTCCCTCGAGGCTTTCCCTTGAGGCTTTCCCACAGGGCTGTCCCACGTGCCACCGTGGTGTGAGTCGATCCTCGGCGTGAAAGATGAGCCAGTGCAGGGCAAAGAGGTTCCTCTGGAATGGACTGAGACATCCTGGGGACTCTTGGAATAGTGGTACGACCTTGGAGTTCCTCTCGCCTTTCCTGTTGAGAGTGCCTCCTCTTGAGATGCGACGGGAACGCCGGGAATTATTTCCCGTTGAAAGCAGGGAAAGGATCCCTCATCTCGAGCTACGAGGGCGAAACGGGGCTCCTCTGGATGTGGGCGGGACCATCGTGCTTTCTCTCGAGTGGAGACGGGTATGGCGGTGAACTTCTTGATTCGCAGCAAGGGTGTGAAAGACCCTTTCGAAGTTCCAGAGTTTAGGTGTCATTAGTCTCCAGACGCCTCATCGGAAATAGGCCTCATCTCGCCTGGAAGGGAGAACTACCTGGATTTCTCGAGTTGCGGCAGGTGTTCTCGAGTTACGACGGGGACCTCAGGGACCCGCCCTGGTGGCCTCAGGAGAGGCCAGTCCCCATGCGAGTTGCTAGGGGGCCTCTCGGGATCACTCTTCCGTCGATACCGGGGCCAAAACCCTTTGGTGGAGTCAGGGCCGGAACCGAAGATTCCTCTCAGGGGCTGACATGGATCTTTGGGTACTTCTGGAGTCTCCCCAGGGGAGTCAGGCCTCGTCTCGAGTGGGGGCATGCACGTGCGCTTTCCTTCCAGGCTGTAGCAGCAATGTCACGCTTCCCGTCGCGTGGATCAAACGATCTGTGGTTTTCCCTCGAGGCTTTCCCTCGAGGCTTTCCCACAGGGCTGTCCCACGTGCCACCGTGGTGTGATTCGATCCTCGGCGTGAAAGATGTGCCAGTGCAGGGCAAAGAGGTTCCTTTGGAATGGACTGAGACATCTGGGGGACTCTTGGAATGGTGGTACGACCATGGAGTTCTCTCGCCTTTCCTGTTGAGAGTGCCTGCTCTTGAGATGCGACGGGAACGCCGGGAATTCTTTCCCGTTGAAAGCAGGGAAAGGATCCCTCATCTCGAGCTACGAGGGGGAAACGGTGCTCCTCTGGATGTGGGCGGGACCATCGTGCTTCCTCTTGAGTGGACACGGGTATGGCGGTGAACTTGTTGAGTTGCAGCAAGGTTGTGAAAGACTCTTTCGAAGTTCCAGAGGTTAGGTGTCATTAGTCTCCAGACGCCTCATCAGAAATAGGCCTCATCTCGCCTGGAAGGGAGAACTTCCTGGATTTTCTCGAGTTGCGGCAGGTGTTCTCGAGTTACGACGGGGACCTCAGGGACCCGCCCTGGTGGCCTCAGGAGACGCCAGTCCCCATGCGAGTTGCTAGGGGGCCTCTCGGGATTCCTCTCCCGTCGATACCGGGGCCAAAAACCTTGTGTGGATTCAGGGCCGGAACCGAGGATTCCTCTCAGGGGCTGACATGGATCTTTGGATACATCTGGAGTCTCGCCAGGGGAGACAGGCCTCGTCTCGAGTCGGGGCATGCACATGCACTTTCCTTCCAGGCTGTAGCAGCAATGTCACGCTTCCCGTCGCGTGGATCAAAGGATCTGTGGTTTTCCCTCGAGGCTTTCCCTCGAGGCTTTCCCACAGGGCTGTCCCACGTGCCACCGTGGTGTGAGTCGATCCTCGGCGTGAAAGATGAGCCAGTGCAGGGCAAAGAGGTTCCTCTGGAATGCACTGAGACATCTGGGGGACTCTTGGAATAGTGGTACGACCATGGAGTTCCTCTCGCCTTTCCTGTTGAGAGTGCCTCCTCTTGAGATGCGACGGGAACGCCGGGAATTCTTTCCCGTTGAAAGCAGGGAAAGGATCCCTCATCTCGAGCTACGAGGGGGAAACGGGGCTCCTCTGGATGTGGGCGGGACCATCATGCTTCCTCTCGAGTGGAGACGGGTATGGCGGTGAACTTCTTGATTCGCAGCAAGGGTGTGAAAGACCCTTTCGAAGTTCCACAGGTTAGGTGTCATTAGTCTCCAGACGCCTCATCGGAAATAGGCCTCATCTCGCCTGGAAGGGAGAACTTCCTGGATTTTCTCGAGTTGCGGCAGGTGTTCTCGAGTTACGACGGGGACCTCAGGGACCCGCCCTGGTGGCCTCAGGAGAGGCCAGTCCCCATGCGAGTTGCTAGGGGGCCTCTCGGGATTCCTCTCCCGTCGATACCGGGGCCAAAAACCTTTGGTGGAGTCAGGGCCGGAACCGAGGATTCCTCTCAAGTGCTGACATGGATCTTTGGGTACATTTGGAGTCTCGCCAGGGGAGACAGGCCTCGTCTCGAGTCGTGGCATGCACGTGCACTTTCCTTCCAGGCTGTAGCAGCAATGTCACGCTTCCCGTCGCGTGGATCAAAGGATCTGTGGTTTTCCCTCGAGGCTTTCCCTCGAGGCTTTCCCACAGGGCTGTCCCACGTGCCACCATGGTGTGAGTCGATCCTCGGCGTGAAAGATGAGCCAGTGCAGGGCAAAGAGGTTCCTCTGGAATGGACTGAGACATCTGGGGGACTCTTGGAATGGTGGTACGACCATGGAGTTCCTCTCGCCTTTCCTGTTGAGAGTGCCTCCTCTTGAGATGCGACGGGAACGCCGGGAATTCTTTCCCGTTGAAAGCATGGAAAGGTTCCCTCATCTCGAGCTACGAGGGGGAAACGGGGCTCCTCTGGATGTGGGCGGGACCATCGTGCTTCCTCTCGAGTGGACACGGGTATGGCGGTGAACTTCTTGAGTCGCAGCAAGGGTGTGAAAGACCCTTTCGAAGTTCCAGAGGTTAGGTGTCATTAGTCTCCAGACGCCTCATCGGAAATAGGCCTCATCTCGCCTGGAAGGGAGAACTTCCTGGATTTTCTCGAGTTGTGGCAGGTGTTCTCGAGTTACGACGGGGACCTCAGGGACCCGCCCTGGTGGCCTCAGGAGAGGCCAGTCCCCATGCGAGTTGCTAGGGGGCCTCTCGGGATTCCTCTCCCGTCGATACCGGGGCCAAAAACCTTTGGTGGAGTCAGGGCCGGAACCGAGGATTCCTCTCAGGGGCTGACATGGATCTTTGAGTACTTCTGGAGTCTCCCTAGGGGAGTCAGGCCTCGTCTCGACTGGGGGCATGCACGTGCGCTTTCCTTCCAGGCTGTAGCAGCAATGTCACGCTTCCCGTGGCGTGGATCAAAGGATCTGTGGTTTTCCCTCGAGGCTTTCCATCGAGGCTTTCCCACAGGGCTGTCCCACGTGCCACCATGGTGTGAGTCGATCCTCGGCGTGATAGATGAGCCAGTGCAGGGCAAAGAGGTTCCTCTGGAATGGACTGAGACATCTGGGGGACTCTTGGAATGGTGGTACGACCATGGAGTTCCTCTCGCGTTTCCTGCTGAGAGTGCCTCCTCTTGAGATGCGACGGGAACGCCGGGAATTCTTTCCCGTTGAAAGCAGGGAAAGGATCCCTCATCTCGAGCTACGAGGGGGAAACGGGGCTCCTCTGGATGTGGGCGGGACCATCGTGCTTCCTCTCGAGTGGACACCGGTATGGCGGTGAACTTCTTGAGTCGCAGCAAGGGTGTGAAAGACCCTTTAGAAGTTCCAGAGGTTAGGTGTCATTAGTCTCCAGACGCCTCATCGGAAATAGGCCTCATCTCGCCTGGATGGGAGAACTTCCTGGATTTTCTCGAGTTGCGGCAGGTGTTCTCGAGTTACGACGGGGACCTCAGGGACCCGCCCTGGTGGCCTCAGGAGAGGCCAGTCCCCATGCGAGTTGCTAGGGGGCCTCTCGGGATTCCTCTCCCGTCGATACCGGGGCCAAAAACCTTTGGTGGAGTCAGGGCCGGAACCGAGGATTCCTCTCAGGGGCTGACATGGATCTTTGAGTACTTCTGGAGTCTCCCCAGGGGAGTCAGGCCTCGTCTCGAGTGGGGGCATGCACGTGCGCTTTCCTTCCAGGCTGTAGCAGCAATGTCACGCTTCCCGTGGCGTGGATCAAAGGATCTGTGGTTTTCCCTCGAGGCTTTCCATCGAGGCTTTCCCACAGGGCTGTCCCACGTGCCACCATGGTGTGAGTCGATCCTCGGCGTGATAGATGAGCCAGTGCAGGGCAAAGAGGTTCCTCTGGAATGGACTGAGACATCTGGGGGACTCTTGGAATGGTGGTACGACCATGGAGTTCCTCTCGCCTTTCCTGCTGAGAGTGCCTCCTCTTGAGATGCGACGGGAACGCCGGGAATTCTTTCCCGTTGAAAGCAGGGAAAGGATCCCTCATCTCGAGCTACGAGGGGGAAACGGTGCTCCTCTGGATGTGGGCGGGACCATCGTGCTTCCTCTTGAGTGGACACGGGTATAGCGGTGAACTTCTTGAGTTGCAGCAAGGGTGTGAAAGACCCTTTCGAAGTTCCAGAGTTTAGGTGTCATTAGTCTGCAGACGCCTCATCGGAAATAGGCCTCATCTCGCCTGGATGGGAGAACTTCCTGGATTTCTCGAGTTGCGGCAGGTGTTCTCGAGTTTCGACGGGGACCTCAGGGACCCGCCCTGGTGGCCTCAGGAGAGGCCAGTCCCCATGCGAGTTGCTAGGGGGCCTCTCGGGATTCCTCTCCCGTCGATACCGGGGCCAAAACCCTTTGGTGGAGTCAGGGCCGGAACCGAGGATTCCTCTCAGGGGCTGACATGGATCTTTGGGTACTTCTGGAGTCTCCCCAGGGGAGTCAGGCCTCGTCTCGAGTGGGGGCATGCACGTGCGCTTTCCTTCCAGGCTGTAGCAACAATGTCACGCTTCCCGTCGCGTGGATCAAAGGATCTGTGGTTTTCCCTCGAGGCTTTCCCTCGAGGCTTTCCCACAGGGCTGTCCCACGTGCCACCGTGGTGTGAGTCGATCCTCGGCGTGAAAGATGAGCCAGTGCAGGGCAAAGAGGTTCCTCTGGAATGCACTGAGACATCTGGGGGACTCTTGGAATGGTGGTACGACCATGGAGTTCCTCTCGCCTTTCCTGTTGAGAGTGCCTCCTTTTGAGATGCGACGGGAACGCCGGGAATTCTTTCCCGTTGAAAGCAGGGAAAGGATCCCTCATCTCGAGCTACGAGGGGGAAACGGTGCTCCTCTGGATGTGGGCGGGACCATCGTGCTTCCTCTTGAGTGGACACGGGTATGGCGGTGAACTTCTTGAGTTGCAGCAAGGGTGTGAAAGACTCTTTCGAAGTTCCAGAGGTTAGGTGTCATTAGTCTCCAGACGCCTCATCAGAAATAGGCCTCATCTCGCCTGGAAGGGAGAACTTCCTGGATTTTCTCGACTTGCGGCAGGTGTTCTCGAGTTACGACGGGGACCTCAGGGACCCGCCCTGGTGGCCTCAGGAGACGCCAGTCCCCATGCGAGTTGCTAGGGGGCCTCTCGGGATTCCTCTTCCGTCGATACCGGGGCCAAAAACCTTGTGTGGAGTCAGGGCCGGAACCGAGGATTCCTCTCAGGGGCTGATATGGATCTTTGGGTACATCTGGAGTCTCGCCAGGGGAGACAGGCCTCGTCTCGAGTCGGGGCATGCACGTGCACTTTCCTTCCAGGCTGTAGCAGCAATGTCACGCTTCCCGTCGCGTGGATCAAAGGATCTGTGGTTTTCCCTCGAGGCTTTCCCTTGAGGCTTTCCCACAGGGCTGTCCCACGTGCCACCGTGGTGTGAGTCGATCCTCGGCGTGAAAGATGAGCCAGTGCAGGGCAAAGAGGTTCCTCTGGAATGGACTGAGACATCCTGGGGACTCTTGGAATAGTGGTACGACCTTGGAGTTCCTCTCGCCTTTCCTGTTGAGAGTGCCTCCTCTTGAGATGCGACGGGAACGCCGGGAATTATTTCCCGTTGAAAGCAGGGAAAGGATCCCTCATCTCGAGCTACGAGGGCGAAACGGGGCTCCTCTGGATGTGGGCGGGACCATCGTGCTTTCTCTCGAGTGGAGACGGGTATGGCGGTGAACTTCTTGATTCACAGCAAGGGTGTGAAAGACCCTTTCGAAGTTCCAGAGTTTAGGTGTCATTAGTCTCCAGACGCCTCATCGGAAATAGGCCTCATCTCGCCTGGAAGGGAGAACTACCTGGATTTCTCGAGTTGCGGCAGGTGTTCTCGAGTTACGACGGGGACCTCAGGGACCCGCCCTGGTGGCCTCAGGAGAGGCCAGTCCCCATGCGAGTTGCTAGGGGGCCTCTCGGGATCACTCTTCCGTCGATACCGGGGCCAAAACCCTTTGGTGGAGTCAGGGCCGGAACCGAAGATTCCTCTCAGGGGCTGACATGGATCTTTGGGTACTTCTGGAGTCTCCCCAGGGGAGTCAGGCCTCGTCTCGAGTGGGGGCATGCACGTGCGCTTTCCTTCCAGGCTGTAGCAGCAATGTCACGCTTCCCGTCGCGTGGATCAAACGATCTGTGGTTTTCCCTCGAGGCTTTCCCTCGAGGCTTTCCCACAGGGCTGTCCCACGTGCCACCGTGGTGTGATTCGATCCTCGGCGTGAAAGATGTGCCAGTGCAGGGCAAAGAGGTTCCTTTGGAATGGACTGAGACATCTGGGGGACTCTTGGAATGGTGGTACGACCATGGAGTTCTCTCGCCTTTCCTGTTGAGAGTGCCTGCTCTTGAGATGCGACGGGAACGCCGGGAATTCTTTCCCGTTGAAAGCAGGGAAAGGATCCCTCATCTCGAGCTACGAGGGGGAAACGGTGCTCCTCTGGATGTGGGCGGGACCATCGTGCTTCCTCTTGAGTGGACACGGGTATGGCGGTGAACTTGTTGAGTTGCAGCAAGGTTGTGAAAGACTCTTTCGAAGTTCCAGAGGTTAGGTGTCATTAGTCTCCAGACGCCTCATCAGAAATAGGCCTCATCTCGCCTGGAAGGGAGAACTTCCTGGATTTTCTCGAGTTGCGGCAGGTGTTCTCGAGTTACGACGGGGACCTCAGGGACCCGCCCTGGTGGCCTCAGGAGACGCCAGTCCCCATGCGAGTTGCTAGGGGGCCTCTCGGGATTCCTCTCCCGTCGATACCGGGGCCAAAAACCTTGTGTGGATTCAGGGCCGGAACCGAGGATTCCTCTCAGGGGCTGACATGGATCTTTGGATACATCTGGAGTCTCGCCAGGGGAGACAGGCCTCGTCTCGAGTCGGGGCATGCACATGCACTTTCCTTCCAGGCTGTAGCAGCAATGTCACGCTTCCCGTCGCGTGGATCAAAGGATCTGTGGTTTTCCCTCGAGGCTTTCCCTCGAGGCTTTCCCACAGGGCTGTCCCACGTGCCACCGTGGTGTGAGTCGATCCTCGGCGTGAAAGATGAGCCAGTGCAGGGCAAAGAGGTTCCTCTGGAATGCACTGAGACATCTGGGGGACTCTTGGAATAGTGGTACGACCATGGAGTTCCTCTCGCCTTTCCTGTTGAGAGTGCCTCCTCTTGAGATGCGACGGGAACGCCGGGAATTCTTTCCCGTTGAAAGCAGGAAAAGGATCCCTCATCTCGAGCTACGAGGGGGAAACGGGGCTCCTCTGGATGTGGGCGGGACCATCATGCTTCCTCTCGAGTGGAGACGGGTATGGCGGTGAACTTCTTGATTCGCAGCAAGGGTGTGAAAGTCCCTTTCGAAGTTCCACAGGTTAGGTGTCATTAGTCTCCAGACGCCTCATCGGAAATAGGCCTCATCTCGCCTGGAAGGGAGAACTTCCTGGATTTTCTCGAGTTGCGGCAGGTGTTCTCGAGTTACGACGGGGACCTCAGGGACCCGCCCTGGTGGCCTCAGGAGAGGCCAGTCCCCATGCGAGTTGCTAGGGGGCCTCTCGGGATTCCTCTCCCGTCGATACCGGGGCCAAAAACCTTTGGTGGAGTCAGGGCCGGAACCGAGGATTCCTCTCAAGTGCTGACATGGATCTTTGGGTACATTTGGAGTCTCGCCAGGGGAGACAGGCCTCGTCTCGAGTCGTGGCATGCACGTGCACTTTCCTTCCAGGCTGTAGCAGCAATGTCACGCTTCCCGTCGCGTGGATCAAAGGATCTGTGGTTTTCCCTCGAGGCTTTCCCTCGAGGCTTTCCCACAGGGCTGTCCCACGTGCCACCATGGTGTGAGTCGATCCTCGGCGTGAAAGATGAGCCAGTGCAGGGCAAAGAGGTTCCTCTGGAATGGACTGAGACATCTGGGGGACTCTTGGAATGGTGGTACGACCATGGAGTTCCTCTCGCCTTTCCTGTTGAGAGTGCCTCCTCTTGAGATGCGACGGGAACGCCGGGAATTCTTTCCCGTTGAAAGCATGGAAAGGTTCCCTCATCTCGAGCTACGAGGGGGAAACGGGGCTCCTCTGGATGTGGGCGGGACCATCGTGCTTCCTCTCGAGTGGACACGGGTATGGCGGTGAACTTCTTGAGTCGCAGCAAGGGTGTGAAAGACCCTTTCGAAGTTCCAGAGGTTAGGTGTCATTAGTCTCCAGACGCCTCATCGGAAATAGGCCTCATCTCGCCTGGAAGGGAGAACTTCCTGGATTTTCTCGAGTTGTGGCAGGTGTTCTCGAGTTACGACGGGGACCTCAGGGACCCGACCTGGTGGCCTCAGGAGAGGCCAGTCCCCATGCGAGTTGCTAGGGGGCCTCTCGGGATCACTCTTCCGTCGATACCGGGGCCAAAACCCTTTGGTGGAGTCAGGGCCGGAACCGAGGATTCCTCTCAGGGGCTGACATGGATCTTTGGGTACTTGTGGAGTCTCCCCAGGGGAGTCAGGCCTCGTCTCGAGTGGGGGCATGCACGTGCGCTTTCCTTCCAGGCTGTAGCAGCAATGTCACGCTTCCCGTCGCGTGGATCAAACGATCTGTGGTTTTCCCTCGAGGCTTTCCCTCGAGGCTTTCCCACAGGGCTGTCCCACGTGCCACCGTGGTGTGATTCGATCCTCGGCGTGAAAGATGTGCCAGTGCAGGGCAAAGAGGTTCCTTTGGAATGGACTGAGACATCTGGGGGACTCTTGGAATGGTGGTACGACCATGGAGTTGCTCTCGCCTTTCCTGTTGAGAGTGCCTGCTCTTGAGATGCGACGGGAACGCCGGGAATTCTTTCCCGTTGAAAGCAGGGAAAGGATCCCTCATCTCGAGCTACGAGGGGGAAATGGTGCTCCTCTGGATGTGGGCGGGACCATCGTGCTTCCTCTTGAGTGGACACGGGTATGGCGGTGAACTTGTTGAGTTGCAGCAAGGGTGTGAAAGACTCTTTCGAAGTTCCAGAGGTTAGGTGTCATTAGTCTCCAGACGCCTCATCAGAAATAGGCCTCATCTCGCCTGGAAGGGAGAACTTCCTGGATTTTCTCGACTTGCGGCAGGTGTTCTCGAGTTACGACGGGGACCTCAGGGACCCGCCCTGGTGGCCTCAGGAGACGCCAGTCCCCATGCGAGTTGCTAGGGGGCCTCTCGGGATTCCTCTTCCGTCGATACCGGGGCCAAAAACCTTGTGTGGAGTCAGGGCCGGAACCGAGGATTCCTCTCAGGGGCTGATATGGATCTTTGGGTACATCTGGAGTCTCGCCAGGGGAGACAGGCCTCGTCTCGAGTCGGGGCATGCACGTGCACTTTCCTTCCAGGCTGTAGCAGCAATGTCACGCTTCCCGTCGCGTGGATCAAAGGATCTGTGGTTTTCCCTCGAGGCTTTCCCTTGAGGCTTTCCCACAGGGCTGTCCCACGTGCCACCGTGGTGTGAGTCGATCCTCGGCGTGAAAGATGAGCCAGTGCAGGGCAAAGAGGTTCCTCTGGAATGGACTGAGACATCCTGGGGACTCTTGGAATAGTGGTACGACCTTGGAGTTCCTCTCGCCTTTCCTGTTGAGAGTGCCTCCTCTTGAGATGCGACGGGAACGCCGGGAATTATTTCCCGTTGAAAGCAGGGAAAGGATCCCTCATCTCGAGCTACGAGGGCGAAACGGGGCTCCTCTGGATGTGGGCGGGACCATCGTGCTTTCTCTCGAGTGGAGACGGGTATGGCGGTGAACTTCTTGATTCGCAGCAAGGGTGTGAAAGACCCTTTCGAAGTTCCAGAGTTTAGGTGTCATTAGTCTCCAGACGCCTCATCGGAAATAGGCCTCATCTCGCCTGGAAGGGAGAACTACCTGGATTTCTCGAGTTGCGGCAGGTGTTCTCGAGTTACGACGGGGACCTCAGGGACCCGCCCTGGTGGCCTCAGGAGAGGCCAGTCCCCATGCGAGTTGCTAGGGGGCCTCTCGGGATCACTCTTCCGTCGATACCGGGGCCAAAACCCTTTGGTGGAGTCAGGGCCGGAACCGAAGATTCCTCTCAGGGGCTGACATGGATCTTTGGGTACTTCTGGAGTCTCCCCAGGGGAGTCAGGCCTCGTCTCGAGTGGGGGCATGCACGTGCGCTTTCCTTCCAGGCTGTAGCAGCAATGTCACGCTTCCCGTCGCGTGGATCAAACGATCTGTGGTTTTCCCTCGAGGCTTTCCCTCGAGGCTTTCCCACAGGGCTGTCCCACGTGCCACCGTGGTGTGATTCGATCCTCGGCGTGAAAGATGTGCCAGTGCAGGGCAAAGAGGTTCCTTTGGAATGGACTGAGACATCTGGGGGACTCTTGGAATGGTGGTACGACCATGGAGTTCTCTCGCCTTTCCTGTTGAGAGTGCCTGCTCTTGAGATGCGACGGGAACGCCGGGAATTCTTTCCCGTTGAAAGCAGGGAAAGGATCCCTCATCTCGAGCTACGAGGGGGAAACGGTGCTCCTCTGGATGTGGGCGGGACCATCGTGCTTCCTCTTGAGTGGACACGGGTATGGCGGTGAACTTGTTGAGTTGCAGCAAGGTTGTGAAAGACTCTTTCGAAGTTCCAGAGGTTAGGTGTCATTAGTCTCCAGACGCCTCATCAGAAATAGGCCTCATCTCGCCTGGAAGGGAGAACTTCCTGGATTTTCTCGAGTTGCGGCAGGTGTTCTCGAGTTACGACGGGGACCTCAGGGACCCGCCCTGGTGGCCTCAGGAGACGCCAGTCCCCATGCGAGTTGCTAGGGGGCCTCTCGGGATTCCTCTCCCGTCGATACCGGGGCCAAAAACCTTGTGTGGATTCAGGGCCGGAACCGAGGATTCCTCTCAGGGGCTGACATGGATCTTTGGATACATCTGGAGTCTCGCCAGGGGAGACAGGCCTCGTCTCGAGTCGGGGCATGCACATGCACTTTCCTTCCAGGCTGTAGCAGCAATGTCACGCTTCCCGTCGCGTGGATCAAAGGATCTGTGGTTTTCCCTCGAGGCTTTCCCTCGAGGCTTTCCCACAGGGCTGTCCCACGTGCCACCGTGGTGTGAGTCGATCCTCGGCGTGAAAGATGAGCCAGTGCAGGACAAAGAGGTTCCTCTGGAATGCACTGAGACATCTGGGGGACTCTTGGAATAGTGGTACGACCATGGAGTTCCTCTCGCCTTTCCTGTTGAGAGTGCCTCCTCTTGAGATGCGACGGGAACGCCGGGAATTCTTTCCCGTTGAAAGCAGGGAAAGGATCCCTCATCTCGAGCTACGAGGGGGAAACGGGGCTCCTCTGGATGTGGGCGGGACCATCATGCTTCCTCTCGAGTGGAGACGGGTATGGCGGTGAACTTCTTGATTCGCAGCAAGGGTGTGAAAGACCCTTTCGAAGTTCCACAGGTTAGGTGTCATTAGTCTCCAGATGCCTCATCGGAAATAGGCCTCATCTCGCCTGGAAGGGAGAACTTCCTGGATTTTCTCGAGTTGCGGCAGGTGTTCTCGAGTTACGACGGGGACCTCAGGGACCCGCCCTGGTGGCCTCAGGAGAGGCCAGTCCCCATGCGAGTTGCTAGGGGTCCTCTCGGGATTCCTCTCCCGTCGATACCGGGGCCAAAAACCTTTGGTGGAGTCAGGGCCGGAACCGAGGATTCCTCTCAAGTGCTGACATGGATCTTTGGGTACATTTGGAGTCTCGCCAGGGGAGACAGGCCTCGTCTCGAGTCGTGGCATGCACGTGCACTTTCCTTCCAGGCTGTAGCAGCAATGTCACGCTTCCCGTCGCGTGGATCAAAGGATCTGTGGTTTTCCCTCGAGGCTTTCCCTCGAGGCTTTCCCACAGGGCTGTCCCACGTGCCACCATGGTGTGAGTCGATCCTCGGCGTGAAAGATGAGCCAGTGCAGGGCAAAGAGGTTCCTCTGGAATGGACTGAGACATCTGGGGGACTCTTGGAATGGTGGTACGACCATGGAGTTCCTCTCGCCTTTCCTGTTGAGAGTGCCTCCTCTTGAGATGCGACGGGAACGCCGGGAATTCTTTCCCGTTGAAAGCATGGAAAGGTTCCCTCATCTCGAGCTACGAGGGGGAAACGGGGCTCCTCTGGATGTGGGCGGGACCATCGTGCTTCCTCTCGAGTGGACACGGGTATGGCGGTGAACTTCTTGAGTCGCAGCAAGGGTGTGAAAGACCCTTTCGAAGTTCCAGAGGTTAGGTGTCATTAGTCTCCAGATGCCTCATCGGAAATAGGCCTCATCTCGCCTGGAAGGGAGAACTTCCTGGATTTTCTCGAGTTGTGGCAGGTGTTCTCGAGTTACGACGGGGACCTCAGGGACCCGCCCTGGTGGCCTCAGGAGAGGCCAGTCCCCATGCGAGTTGCTAGGGGGCCTCTCGGGATTCCTCTCCCGTCGATACCGGGGCCAAAAACCTTTGGTGGAGTCAGGGCCGGAACCGAGGATTCCTCTCAGGGGCTGACATGGATCTTTGAGTACTTCTGGAGTCTCCCTAGGGGAGTCAGGCCTCGTCTCGACTGGGGGCATGCACGTGCGCTTTCCTTCCAGGCTGTAGCAGCAATGTCACGCTTCCCGTGGCGTGGATCAAAGGATCTGTGGTTTTCCCTCGAGGCTTTCCATCGAGGCTTTCCCACAGGGCTGTCCCACGTGCCACCATGGTGTGAGTCGATCCTCGGCGTGATAGATGAGCCAGTGCAGGGCAAAGAGGTTCCTCTGGAATGGACTGAGACATCTGGGGGACTCTTGGAATGGTGGTACGACCATGGAGTTCCTCTCGCGTTTCCTGCTGAGAGTGCCTCCTCTTGAGATGCGACGGGAACGCCGGGAATTCTTTCCCGTTGAAAGCAGGGAAAGGATCCCTCATCTCGAGCTACGAGGGGGAAACGGGGCTCCTCTGGATGTGGGCGGGACCATCGTGCTTCCTCTCGAGTGGACACCGGTATGGCGGTGAACTTCTTGAGTCGCAGCAAGGGTGTGAAAGACCCTTTAGAAGTTCCAGAGGTTAGGTGTCATTAGTCTCCAGACGCCTCATCGGAAATAGGCCTCATCTCGCCTGGATGGGAGAACTTCCTGGATTTTCTCGAGTTGCGGCAGGTGTTCTCGAGTTACGACGGGGACCTCAGGGACCCGCCCTGGTGGCCTCAGGAGAGGCCAGTCCCCATGCGAGTTGCTAGGGGGCCTCTCGGGATTCCTCTCCCGTCGATACCGGGGCCAAAAACCTTTGGTGGAGTCAGGGCCGGAACCGAGGATTCCTCTCAGGGGCTGACATGGATCTTTGAGTACTTCTGGAGTCTCCCCAGGGGAGTCAGGCCTCGTCTCGAGTGGGGGCATGCACGTGCGCTTTCCTTCCAGGCTGTAGCAGCAATGTCACGCTTCCCGTGGCGTGGATCAAAGGATCTGTGGTTTTCCCTCGAGGCTTTCCATCGAGGCTTTCCCACAGGGCTGTCCCACGTGCCACCATGGTGTGAGTCGATCCTCGGCGTGATAGATGAGCCAGTGCAGGGCAAAGAGGTTCCTCTGGAATGGACTGAGACATCTGGGGGACTCTTGGAATGGTGGTACGACCATGGAGTTCCTCTCGCCTTTCCTGCTGAGAGTGCCTCCTCTTGAGATGCGACGGGAACGCCGGGAATTCTTTCCCGTTGAAAGCAGGGAAAGGATCCCTCATCTCGAGCTACGAGGGGGAAACGGTGCTCCTCTGGATGTGGGCGGGACCATCGTGCTTCCTCTTGAGTGGACACGGGTATAGCGGTGAACTTCTTGAGTTGCAGCAAGGGTGTGAAAGACCCTTTCGAAGTTCCAGAGTTTAGGTGTCATTAGTCTCCAGACGCCTCATCGGAAATAGGCCTCATCTCGCCTGGATGGGAGAACTTCCTGGATTTCTCGAGTTGCGGCAGGTGTTCTCGAGTTTCGACGGGGACCTCAGGGACCCGCCCTGGTGGCCTCAGGAGAGGCCAGTCCCCATGCGAGTTGCTAGGGGGCCTCTCGGGATTCCTCTCCCGTCGATACCGGGGCCAAAACCCTTTGGTGGAGTCAGGGCCGGAACCGAGGATTCCTCTCAGGGGCTGACATGGATCTTTGGGTACTTCTGGAGTCTCCCCAGGGGAGTCAGGCCTCGTCTCGAGTGGGGGCATGCACGTGCGCTTTCCTTCCAGGCTGTAGCAACAATGTCACGCTTCCCGTCGCGTGGATCAAAGGATCTGTGGTTTTCCCTCGAGGCTTTCCCTCGAGGCTTTCCCACAGGGCTGTCCCACGTGCCACCGTGGTGTGAGTCGATCCTCGGCGTGAAAGATGAGCCAGTGCAGGGCAAAGAGGTTCCTCTGGAATGCACTGAGACATCTGGGGGACTCTTGGAATGGTGGTACGACCATGGAGTTCCTCTCGCCTTTCCTGTTGAGAGTGCCTCCTTTTGAGATGCGACGGGAACGCCGGGAATTCTTTCCCGTTGAAAGCAGGGAAAGGATCCCTCATCTCGAGCTACGAGGGGGAAACGGTGCTCCTCTGGATGTGGGCGGGACCATCGTGCTTCCTCTTGAGTGGACACGGGTATGGCGGTGAACTTCTTGAGTTGCAGCAAGGGTGTGAAAGACCCTTTCGAAGTTCCAGAGGTTAGGTGTCATTAGTCTCCAGACGCCTCATTGGAAATAGGCCTCATCTCGCCTGGAAGGGAGAACTTCCTGGATTTTCTCGAGTTGCGGCAGGTGTTCTCGAGTTACGACGGGGACCTCAGGGACCCGCCCTGGTGGCCTCAGTAGACGCCAGTCCCCATGTGAGTTGCTAGGGGGCCTCTCGGGATTCCTCTCCCGTCGATACCGGGGCCAAAAACCTTGTGTGGAGTCAGGGCCGGAACCGAGGATTCCTCTCAGGGGCTGATATGGATCTTTGGGTACATCTGGAGTCTCGCCAGGGGAGACAGGCCTCGTCTCGAGTCGGGGCATGCACGTGCACTTTCCTTCCAGGCTGTAGCAGCAATGTCACGCTTCCCGTCGCGTGGATCAAAGGATCTGTGGTTTTCCCTCGAGACTTTCCCTCGAGGCTTTCCCACAGGGCTGTCCCACGTGCCACCGTGGTGTGAGTCGATCCTCGGCGTGAAAGATGAGCCAGTGCAGGGCAAAGAGGTTCCTCTTGAATGGACTGAGACATCTGGGGGACTCTTGGAATGGTGGTACGACCATGGAGTTCCTCTCGCCTTTCCTGTTGAGAGTGCCTCCTTTTGAGATGCGACGGGAACGCCGGGAATTCTTTCCCGTTGAAAGCAGGGAAAGGATCCCTCATCTCGAGCTACGAGGGGGAAACGGGGCTCCTCTGGATGTGGGCGGGACCATCGTGCTTCCTCTCGAGTGGAGACGGGTATGGCGGTGAACTTCTTGAGTTGCAGCAAGGGTGTGAAAGACCCTTTCGAAGTTCCAGAGGTTAGGTGTCATTAGTCTCCAGACGCCTCATCGGAAATAGGCCTCATCTCGCCTGGATGGGAGAACTTCCTGGATTTTCTCGAGTTGCGGCAGGTGTTCTCGAGTTACGACGGGGACCTCAGGGACCCGCCCTGGTGGCCTCAGGAGAGGCCAGTCCCCATGCGAGTCGCTAGGGGGCCTCTCGGGATTCCTCTCCCGTCGATACCGGGGCCAAAAACCTTTGGTGGAGTCAGGGCCGGAACCGAGGATTCCTCTCAGGGGCTGACATGGATCTTTGAGTACTTCTGGAGTCTCCCCAGGGGAGTCAGGCCTCGTCTCGAGTGGGGGCATGCACGTGCGCTTTCCTTCCAGGCTGTAGCAGCAATGTCACGCTTCCCGTGGCGTGGATCAAAGGATCTGTGGTTTTCCCTCGAGGCTTTCCATCGAGGCTTTCCCACAGGGCTGTCCCACGTGCCACCATGGTGTGAGTCGATCCTCGGCGTGATAGATGAGCCAGTGCAGGGCAAAGAGGTTCCTCTGGAATGGACTGAGACATCTGGGGAACTCTTGGAATGGTGGTACGACCATGGAGTTCCTCTCGCCTTTCCTGCTGAGAGTGCCTCCTCTTGAGATGCGACGGGAACGCCGGGAATTCTTTCCCGTTGAAAGCAGGGAAAGGATCCCTCATCTCGAGCTACGAGGGGGAAACGGTGCTCCTCTGGATGTGGGCGGGACCATCGTGCTTCCTCTTGAGTGGACACGGGTATAGCGGTGAACTTCTTGAGTTGCAGCAAGGGTGTGAAAGACCCTTTCGAAGTTCCAGAGTTTAGGTGTCATTAGTCTCCAGACGCGTCATCGGAAATAGGCCTCATCTCGCCTGGAAGGGAGAACTTCCTGGATTTCTCGAGTTGCGGCAGGTGTTCTCGAGTTTCGACGGGGACCTCAGGGACCCGCCCTGGTGGCCTCAGGAGAGGCCAGTCCCCATGCGAGTTGCTAGGGGGCCTCTCGGGATTACTCTTCCGTCGATACCGGGGCCAAAACCCTTTGGTGGAGTCAGGGCCGGAACCGAGGATTCCTCTGAGGGGCTGACATGGATCTTTGGGTACTTCTGGAGTCTCCCCAGGGGAGTCAGGCCTCGTCTCGAGTGGGGGCATGCACGTGCGCTTTCCTTCCAGGCTGTAGCAGCAATGTCACGCTTCCCGTGGCGTGGATCAAAGGATCTGTGGATTTCCCTCGAGGCTTTCCCCCGAGGCTTTCCCACAGGGCTGTCCCACGTGCCACCGTGGTGTGAGTCGATCCTCGGCGTGAAAGATGAGCCAGTGCAGGGCAAAGAGGTTCCTCTGGAATGCACTGAGACATCTGGGGGACTCTTGGAATGGTGGTACGACCATGGAGTTCCTCTCGCCTTTCCTGTTGAGAGTGCCTCCTCTTGAGATGCGACGGGAACGCCGGGAATTCTTTCCCGTTGAAAGCAGGGAAAGGATCCCTCATCTCGAGCTACGAGGGGGAAACGGTGCTCCTCTGGATGTGGGCGGGACCATCGTGCTTCCTCTTGAGTGGACACGGGTATGGCGGTGAACTTCTTGAGTTGCAGCAAGGGTGTGAAAGACCCTTTCGAAGTTCCAGAGGTTAGGTGTCATTAGTCTCCAGACGCCTCATCGGAAATAGGCCTCATCTCGCCTGGAAGGGAGAACTTCCTGGATTTTCTCGAGTTGCGGCAGGTGTTCTCGAGTTACGACGGGGACCTCAGGGACCCGCCCTGGTGGCCTCAGTAGACGCCAGTCCCCATGTGAGTTGCTAGGGGGCCTCTCGGGATTCCTCTCCCGTCGATACCGGGGCCAAAAACCTTGTGTGGAGTCAGGGCCGGAACCGAGGATTCCTCTCAGGGGCTGATATGGATCTTTGGGTACATCTGGAGTCTCGCCAGGGGAGACAGGCCTCGTCTCGAGTCGGGGCATGCACGTGCACTTTCCTTCCAGGCTGTAGCAGCAATGTCACGCTTCCCGTCGCGTGGATCAAAGGATCTGTGGTTTTCCCTCGAGACTTTCCCTCGAGGCTTTCCCACAGGGCTGTCCCACGTGCCACCGTGGTGTGAGTCGATCCTCGGCGTGAAAGATGAGCCAGTGCAGGGCAAAGAGGTTCCTCTTGAATGGACTGAGACATCTGGGGGACTCTTGGAATGGTGGTACGACCATGGAGTTCCTCTCGCCTTTCCTGTTGAGAGTGCCTCCTCTTGAGATGCGACGGGAACGACGGGAATTCTTTCCCGTTGAAAGCAGGGAAAGGATCCCTCATCTCGAGCTACGAGGGGGAAACGGGGCTCCTCTGGATGTGGGCGGGACCATCGTGCTTCCTCTCGAGTGGAGACGGGTATGGCGGTGAACTTCTTGAGTTGCAGCAAGGGTGTGAAAGACCCTTTCGAAGTTCCAGAGTTTAGGTGTCATTAGTCTCCAGCCGCCTCATCGGAAATAGGCCTCATCTCGCCTGGAAGGGAGAACTTCCTGGATTTTCCCGAGTTGCGGCAGGTGTTCTCGAGTTACGACGGGGACCTCAGGGACCCGCCCTGGTGGCCTCAGGAGAGGCCAGTCCCCATGCGAGTCGCTAGGGGGCCTCTCGGGATTCCTCTCCCGTCGATACCGGGGCCAAAAACATTTGGTGGAGTCAGGGCCGGAACCGAGGATTCCTCTCAGGGGCTGACATGGATCTTTGGGTACTTCTGGAGACTCCCCAGGGGAGTCAGGCCTCGTCTCGAGTGGGGGCATGCACGTGCGCTTTCCTTCCAGGCTGTAGCAGCAATGTCACGCTTCCCGTGGCGTGGATCAAAGGATCTGTGGTTTTCCCTCGAGGCTTTCCCTCGAGGCTTTACCACAGGGCTGTCCCACGTGCCACCGTGGTGTGATTCGATCCTCGGCGTGAAAGATGTGCCAGTGCAGGGCAAAGAGGTTCCTCTGGAATGGACTGAGACATCTGGGGGACTCTTGGAATGGTGGTACGACCATGGAGTTCCTCTCGCCTTTCCTGTTGAGAGTGCCTGCTCTTGAGATGCGACGGGAACGCCGGGAATTCTTTCCCGTTGAAAGCAGGGAAAGGATCCCTCATCTCGAGCTACGAGGGGGAAACGGTGCTCCTCTGGATGTGGGCGGGACCATCGTGCTTCCTCTTGAGTGGACACGGGTATGGCGGTGAATTTCTTGAGTTGCAGCAAGGGTGTGAAAGACTCTTTCGAAGTTCCAGAGGTTAGGTGTCATTAGTCTCCAGACGCCTCATCAGAAATAGGCCTCATCTCGCCTGGAAGGGAGAACTTCCTGGATTTTCTCGAGTTGTGGCAGGTGTTCCCGAGTTACGACGGGGACCTCAGGGACCCTCCCTGGTGGCCTCAGGAGAGGCCAGTCCCCATGCGAGTTGCTAGGGGGCCTCTCGGGATTCCTCTCCCGTCGATACCGGGGCCAAAAACCTTTGGTGGAGTCAGGGCCGGTACCGAGGATTCCTCTCAGGGGCTGACATGGATCTTTGAGTACTTCTGGAGTCTCCCCAGGGGAGTCAGGCCTCGTCTCGACTGGGGGCATGCACGTGCGCTTTCCTTCCAGGCTGTAGCAGCAATGTCACGCTTCCCGTGGCGTGGATCAAAGGATCTGTGGTTTTCCCTCGAGGCTTTCCATCGAGGCTTTCCCACAGGGCTGTCCCACGTGCCACCATGGTGTGAGTCGATCCTCGGCGTGATAGATGAGCCAGTGCTGGGCAAAGAGGTTCCTCTGGAATGGACTGAGACATCTGGGGGACTCTTGGAATGGTGGTACGACCATGGAGTTCCTCTCGCCTTTCCTGCTGAGAGTGCCTCCTCTTGAGATGCGACGGGAACGCCGGGAATTCTTTCCCGTTGAAAGCAGGGAAAGGATCCCTCATCTCGAGCTACGAGGGGGAAACGGTGCTCCTCTGGATGTGGGCGGGACCATCGTGCTTCCTCTTGAGTGGACACGGGTATGGCGGTGAACTTCTTGAGTTGCAGCAAGGGTGTGAAAGACCCTTTCGAAGTTCCAGAGTTTAGGTGTCATTAGTCTCCAGCCGCCTCATCGGAAATAGGCCTCATCTCGCCTGGAAGGGAGAACTTCTTGGATTTTCTCGAGTTGCGGCAGGTGTTCTCGAGTTACGACGGGGACCTCAGGGACCCGCCCTGGTGGCCTCAGGAGAGGCCAGTCCCCATGCGAGTTGCTAGGAGGCCTCTCGGGATTCCTCTCCCGTCCATACCGGGGCCAAAAACATTTGGTGGAGTCAGGGCCGGAACCGAGGATTCCTCTCAGGGGCTGACATGGATCTTTGAGTACTTCTGGAGTCTCCCCAGGGGAGTCAGGCCTCGTCTCGAGTGGGGGCATGCTCATGCGCTTTCCTTCCAGGCTGTAGCAGCAATGTCACGCTTCCCGTGGCGTGGATCAAAGGATCTGTGGTTTTCCCTCGAGGCTTTCCCTCGAGGCTTTCCCACAGGGCTGTCCCACGTGCCACCGTGGTGTGAGTCGATCCTCGGCGTGAAAGATGAGCCAGTGCAGGGCAAAGAGGTTCCTCTGGAATGGACTGAGACATCTGGGGGACTCTTGGAATGGTGGTTCGACCATGGAGTTCCTCTCGCCTTTCCTGTTGAGAGTGCCTCCTATTGAGATGCGACGGGAACGCCGGGAATTCTTTCCCGTTGAAAGCAGGGAAAGGATCCCTCATCTCGAGCTACGAGGGGGAAACGGGGCTCCTCTGGATGTGGGCGGGACCATCGTGCTTCCTCTCGAGTGGAGACGGGTATGGCGGTGAACTTCTTGAGTTGCAGCAAGGGTGTGAAAGACCCTTTCGAAGTTCCAGAGTTTAGGTGTCATTAGTCTCCAGACGCCTCATCGGAAATAGGCCTCATCTCGCCTGGAAGGGAGAACTTCCTGGATTTTCTCGAGTTGCGGCAGGTGTTCTCGAGTTACGACGGGGACCTCAGGGACCCGCCCTGGTGGCCTCAGGAGAGGCCAGTCCCCATGCGAGTTGCTAGGGGGCCTCTCTGGATTCCTCTCCCGTCGATACCGGGGCCAAAAACCTTGTGTGGAGTCAGGGCCGGAACCGAGGATTCCTCTCAGGGGCTGACATGGATCTTTGGGTACTTCTGGAGTCTCCCCAGGGGAGTCAGGCCTCGTCTCGAGTGGGGGCATGCACGTGCGCTTTCCTTCCAGGCTGTAGCAGCAATGTCACGCTTCCCGTCGCATGGATCAAAGGATCTGTGGTTTTCCCTCGAGGCTTTCCCTCGTGGCTTTCCCACAGGGCTGTCCCACGTGCCACCGTGGTGTGAGTCGATCCTCGGCGTGAAAGATGAGCCAGTGCAGGGCAAAGAGGCTCCTCTGGAATGGACTGAGACATCTGGGGGACTCTTGGAATGGTGGTACGACCATGGAGTTCCTCTCGCCTTTCCTGTTGAGAGTGCCTCCTCTTGAGATGCGACGGGAACGCCGGGAATTCTTTCCCGTTGAAAGCAGGGAAAGGATCCCTCATCTCGAGCTACGAGGGGGAAACGGGGCTCCTCTGGATGTGGGCGGGACCATCGTGCTTCCTCTCGAGTGGAGACGGGTACGGCGGTGAACTTCTTGAGTTGCAGCAAGGGTGTGAAAGACCCTTTCGAAGTTCCAGAGGTTAGGTGTCATTTGTCTCCAGAGGCCTCATCGGAAATAGGCCTCATCTCGCCTGGAAGGGAGAACTTCCTGGATTTTCTCGAGTTGCGGCAGGTGTTCTCGACTTACGACGGGGACCTCAGGGACCCGCCCTGTTGGCCTCAGGAGAGGCCAGTCCCCATGCGAGTTGCTAGGGGGCCTCTCGGGATTCCTCTCCCTTTGATACCGGGGCCAAAAACCTTGTGTGGAGTCAGGGCCGGAATCGAGGATTCCTCTCAGGGGCTGACATGGATCTTTGGGTACTTGTGGAGTCTCCCCAGGGGAGTCAGGCCTCGTCTCAAGTGGGGGCATGCACGTGCGCTTTCCTTCCAGGCTGTAGCAGCAATGTCACGCTTCCCGTCGCGTGGATCAAAGGATCTGTGGTTTTCCCTCGAGGCTTTCCCTCGAGGCTTTCCCACAGGGCTGTCCCACGTGCCACCGTGGTGTGAGTCGATCATCGGCGTGAAAGATGAGCCAGTGCAGGGCAAAGAGGCTCCTCTGGAATGGACTGAGACATTTGGGGGACTCTTGGAATGGTGGTACGACCATGGAGTTCCTCTCGCCTTTCCTGTTGAGAGTGCCTCCTCTTGAGATGCGACGGGAACGCCGGAAATTCTTTCCCGTTTAAAGCAGGGAATGGATCCCTCATCTCGAGCTCCAAGGGGGAAACGGGTCTCCTCTGGATGTGGGCGGGACCATCGTGCTTCCTCTCGAGTGGAGACGGGTATGGCGGTGAACTTCTTGAGTTGCAGCAAGGGTGTGAAAGACCCTTTCGAAGTTCCAGAGTTTAGGTGTCATTAGTCTCCAGACGCCTCATCGGAAATAGGCCTCATCTCGCCTGGAAGGGAGAACTTCCTGGATTTTCTCGAGTTGCGGCAGGTGTTCTCGAATTACGACGGGGACCTCAGGGACCCGCCCTGGTGGCCTCAGGAGAGGCCAGTCCCCATGCGAGTTCCTAGGGGGCCTCTCGGGATTCCTCTCCCGTCGATACCAGGGCCAAAAACCTTTTGTGGAGTCAGGGCCGGAACCGAGGATTCCTCTCAGGGGCTGACATGGATCTTTGGGTACTTGTGGAGTCTCCCCAGGGGAGTCAGGCCTCGTCTCGAGTGGGGGCATGCACGTGCGCTTTCCTTCCAGGCTGTAGCAGCAATGTCACGCTTCCCGTCGCGTGGATCAAAGGATCTGTGGTTTTCCCTCGAGGCTTTCCCTCGAGGCTTTCCCACAGGGCTGTCCCACGTGCCACCGTGGTGTGAGTCGATCCTCGGCGTGAAAGATGAGCCAGTGCAGGGCAAAGAGGCTCCTCTGGAATGGACTGAGACATCTGGGGGACTCTTGGAATGGTGGTACGACCATGGAGTTCCTCTCGCCTTTCCTGTTGAGAGTGCCTCCTCTTGAGATGCGACGGGAACGCCGGGAATTCTTTCCCGTTGAAAGCAGGGAATGGATCCCTCATCTCGAGCTCCGAGGGGGAAACGGGTCTCCTCTGGATGTGGGCGGGACCATCGTGCTTCCTCTCGAGTGGAGACGGGTATGGCGGTGAAGTTCTTGAGTTGCAGCAAGGGTGTGAAAGACCCTTTCGAAGTTCCAGAGTTTAGGTGTCATTAGTCTCCAGACGCCTCATCGGAAATAGGCCTCATCTCGCCTGGAAGGGAGAACTTCCTGGATTTTCTCGAGTTGCGGCAGGTGATCTCGAGTTACGACGGGGACCTCAGGGACCCGCCCTGGTGGCCTCAGGAGAGGCCAGTCCCCATGCGAGTTGCTAGGGGGCCTCTCGGGATTCCTCTCCCGTCGATACCGGGGCCAAAAACCTTGTGTGGAGTCAGGGCCGGAACCGAGGATTCCTCTCAGGGGCTGACATGGATCTTTGGGTACTTCTGGAGTCTCCCCAGGGGAGTCAGGCCTCGTCTCGAGTGGGGGCATGCACGTGCGCTTTCCTTCCAGGCTGTAGCAGCAATGTCACGCTTCCCGTCGCGTGGATCAAAGGATCTGTGGTTTTCCCTCGAGGCTTTCCCTCGAGGCTTTCCCACAGGGCTGTCCCACGTGCCACCGTGTTGTGAGTCGATCCTCGGCGTGAAAGATGAGCCAGTGCAGGGCAAAGAGGTTCCTCTGGAATGGACTGAGACATCTGTGGGACTCTTGGAATGGTGGTACGACCATGGAGTTCCTCTCGCCTTTCCTGTTGAGAGTGCCTCCTCTTGAGATGCGACGGGAACGCCGGGAATTCTTTCCCGTTGAAAGCAGGGAAAGGATCCCTCATCTCGAGCTAGGAGGGGGAAACGGGGCTCCTCTGGATGTGGGCGGGACCATCGTGCTTCCTCTCGAGTGGAGACGGGTATGGCGGTGAACTTCTTGAGTTGCAGCAAGGGTGTGAAAGACCCTTTCGAAGTTTCAGAGGTTTGGTGTCATTAGTCTCCAGAGGCCTCATCGGAAATAGGCCTCATCACGCCTGGAAGGGAGAACTTCCTGGATTTTCTCGAGTTGCGGCAGGTGTTCTCGAGTTACGACGGGGACCTCAGGGACCCGCCCTGGTGGCCTCAGGAGAGGCCAGTCCCCATGCGAGTTGCTAGGGGGCCTCTCGGGATTCCTCTCCCGTCGATACCGGGGCCAAAAAGCTTGTGTGGAGTCAGGGCCGGAACCGAGGATTCCTCTCAGGGGCTGACATGGATCTTTGGGTACTTCTGGAGTCTCCCCAGGGGAGTCAGGCCTCGTCTCGACTGGGGGCATGCACGTGCGCTTTCCTTCCAGGCTGTAGCAGCAATGTCACGCTTCCCGTCGCGTGGATCAAAGGATCTGTGGTTTTCCCTCGAGGCTTTCCCTCGAGGCTTTCCCACAGGGCTGTCCCACGTGCCACCGTGTTGTGAGTCGATCCTCGGCGTGAAAGATGAGCCAGTGCAGGGCAAAGAGGTTCCTCTGGAATGGACTGAGACATCTGGGGGACTCTTGGAATGGTGGTACGACCATGGAGTTCCTCTCGCCTTTCCTGTTGAGAGTGCCTCCTCTTGAGATGCGACGGGAACGCCGGGAATTCTTTCCCGTTGAAAGCAGGGAAAGGATCCCTCATCTCGAGCTAGGAGGGGGAAACGGGGCTCCTCTGGATGTGGGCGGGACCATCGTGCTTCCTCTCGAGTGGAGACGGGTATGGCGGTGAACTTCTTGAGTTGCAGCAAGGGAGTGAAAGACCCTTTCGAAGTTCCAGAGGTTTGGTGTCATTAGTCTCCAGAGGCCTCATCGGAAATAGGCCTCATCTCGCCTGGAAGGGAGAACTTCCTGGATTTTCTCGAGTTGCGGCAGGTGTTCTGGAGTTACGACGGGGACCTCAGGGACCCGCCCTGGTGGCCTCAGGAGAGGCCAGTCCCCATGCGAGTTGCTAGGGGGCCTCTCGGGATTCCTCTCCCGTCGATACCGGGGCCAAAAAGCTTGTGTGGAGTCAGGGCCGGAACCGAGGATTCCTCTCAGGGGCTGACATGGATCTTTGGGTACTTCTGGAGTCTCCCCAGGGGAGTCAGGCCTCGTCTCGAGTGGGGGCATGCACGTGCGCTTTCCTTCCAGGCTGTAGCAGCAATGTCACGCTTCCCGTCGCGTGGATCAAAGGATCTGTGGTTTTCCCTCGAGGCTTTCCCTCGAGGCTTTCCCACAGGGCTGTCCCACGTGCCACCGCGTTGTGAGTCGATCCTCGGCGTGAAAGATGAGCCAGTGCAGGGCAAAGAGGTTCCTCTGGAATGGACTGAGACATCTGGGGGACTCTTGGAATGGTGGTACGACCATGGAGTTCCTCTCGCCTTTCCTGTTGAGAGTGCCTCCTCTTGAGATGCGACGGGAACGCCGGGAATTCTTTCCCGTTGAAAGCAGGGAAAGGATCCCTCATCTCGAGCTACGAGGGGGAAACGGGTCTCCTCTGGATGTGGGCGGGACCATCATGCTTCCTCTCGAGTGGAGACGGGTATGGCGGTGAACTTCTTGAGTTGCAGCAAGGGTGTGAAAGACCCTTTCGAAGTTCCAGAGGTTTGGTGTCATTAGTCTCCAGAGGCCTCATCGGAAATAGGCCTCATCTCGCCTGGATGGGAGAACTTCCTGGATTTTCTCGAATTGCGGCAGGTGTTCTCGAGTTACGACGGGGACCTCAGGGACCGGCCCTGGTGGCCTCAGGAGAGGCCAGTCCCCATGCGAGTTGCTAGGGGGCCTCTCGGGATTGCTCTCCCGTCGATACCGGGGCCAAAAAGCTTGTGTGGAGTCAGGGCCGGAACCGAGGATTCCTCTCAGGGGATGACATGGATCTTTGGGTACTTCTGGAGTCTCCCCAGGGGAGTCAGGCCTCGTCTCGAGTGGGGGCATGCACGTGCGCTTTCCTTCCAGGCTGTAGCAGCAATGTCACGCTTCCCGTCGCGTGGATCAAAGGATCTGTGGTTTTCCCTCGAGGCTTTCCCTCGAGGCTTTCCCACAGGGCTGTCCCACGTGCCACCGTGTTGTGAGTCGATCCTCGGCGTGAAAGATGAGCCAGTGCAGGGCAAAGAGGTTCCTCTGGAAATGACTGAGACATCTGTGGGACTCTTGGAATGGTGGTACGACCATGGAGTTCCTCTCGCCTTTCCTGTTGAGAGTGCCTCCTCTTGAGATGCGACGGGAACGCCGGGAATTCTTTCCCGTTGAAAGCAGGGAAAGGATCCCTCATCTCGAGCTAGGAGGGGGAAACGGGGCTCCTTTGGATGTGGTCGGGACCATCGTGCTTCCTCTCGAGTGGAGACGGGTATGGTGGTGAACTTCTTGAGTCGCAGCAAGGGTGTGAAAGACCCTTTCGAAGTTCCAGAGGTTAGGTGTCATTAGTCTCCAGACGCCTCATCGGAAATAGGCCTCATTTCGCCTGGAAGGGAGAACTTCCTGGATTTTCTCGAGGTGCGGCAGGTGTTCTCGAGTTACGACGGGGACCTCAGGGACCGGCCCTGGTGGCCTCAGGAGAGGCCAGTCCCCATGCGAGTTGCTAGGGGGCCTCTCGGGATTCCTCTCCCGTCGATACCGGGGCCAAAAACCTTGTGCGGAGTCAGGGCCGGAACCGAGGATTCCTCTCAGGGGCTGATATGGATCTTTGGATACTTCTGGAGTCTCGACAGGGGAGACAGGCCTCGTTTCGTGAGGGGGCATGCACGTGCACTTTCCTTCCAGGCTTTAGCAGCAATGTCACGCTTCCCGTGGCGTGGATCAAAGGATCTGTGGTTTTCCTCGAGCCTTGCCCTCGAGGCTTTCCCACAGGGCTGTCCCACGTGCCACCGTGGTGTGAGTCGATCCTCGGCGTGAAAGATGAGCCACTGCAGGGCAAAGAGGTTCCTCTGTAATGGACTGAGACATCTGGGGGACTCTTGGAATGGTGGTACGACCATGGAGTTCCTCTCGCCTTTCCTGTTGAGAGTGCCTCCGCTTGAGATGCGACGGGAACGCTGGGAATTCTTTCCCGTTGAAAGCAGGGAAAGGATCCCTCCTCTCGAGCTACAAGGTGGAAACGGAGCTCCTCTGGATGTGGGCGGGACCATCGTGCTTCCTCTCGAGTGGAGACGGGTATGGCGGTGAACTTCCTTAGTTGCAGCAAGGGTGTGAAAGACCCTTTCGAAGTTCCAGAGGTTAGGTGTCATTAGTCTCCAGAGGCCTCATCGGAAATAGGCCTCATCTCGCCTGGAAGGGAGAACTTCCTGTATTTTCTCGAGTTGCGGCAGGTGTTCTCGAGTTACGACGGGGACCTCAGGGACCCGCCCTGGTGGCCTCAGGAAAGGCTAGTCCCCTGGAGAGTTGCTAGGGGGCCTCTCCGGATTCCTCTCCCGTCGATACCGGGGCTAAAATCCTTCTGTGGAGTCAGGGCCGAAACCGAGGATTCCTCTCAGGGGTTGACATGGATCTCTGGGTCTGTCTGGAGTCTCCCCAGGGGAGTCAAGCTCGTCTCGAGGGGGGGCATGCACGTGCGCTTTCCTTCCAGGCTGTAGCAGCAATGTCACGCTTCCCGTCGCGTGGATCAAAGGATCTGTGGTTTTCCCTCGAGGCTTTCCCTCGAGGCTTTCCCACAGGGCTGTCCCACGTGCCACCGAGGTGTGAGTCGATCCTCGGCGTGAAAGATGAGCCAGTACAGGGCAAAGAGGTTCCTCTGGATTGGACTGAGACATCTGGGGGACTCTTGGAATAGTGGTACGACCATGGAGTTCCTCTCGCCTTTCCTGTTGAGAGTGCCTCCTCTTGAGATGCGACGGGAACGCCTGGAATTCGTTCCCGTTGAAAGCAGGGAAAGGAACCCTCATCTCGAGCTACGAGGGCGAAACGGGGCTCCTCTGGATGTGGGCGGGACCATCGTGCTTCCTCTCGAGTGGAGACGGGTATGGCGGTGAACTTCTTGAGTTGCAGCAAGGGTGTGAAAGACCCTTTCGAAGTTCCAGAGGTTAGGTGTCATTAGTCTCCAGACGCCTCATCGGAAATAGGCCTCATCTCGCCTGGAAGGGAGAACTTCCTGGATTTTCTCGAGTTGCGGCAGGTGTTCTCGAGTTACGACGGGTACCTCAGGGACCCGCCCTGGTGGCCTCAGGAGAGGCCAGTCCCCATACGAATTGCTAGGGGGCTTCTCTGGATTCCTCTCCCGTCGATACCGGGGCCAAAAACCTTGTGTGGAGTCAGGGCCAGATCCGAGGATTCCTCTCAGGGGCTGACATGGATCTTTAGGTACTTGTGGAGTCTCCCCAGGGGAGTCAGGCCTCGTCTCGAGTGGGGGAATGCACGTGCGCTTTCGTTCCAGGCTGTAGCAGCAATGTCACGCTTCCCGTCGCGTGGATCAAAGGATCTGTGGTTTTCCCTCGAGGCTTTCCCTCGAGGCTTTCCCACAGGGCTGTCCCACGTGCCACCGAGGTGTGAGTCGATCCTCGGCGTGAAAGATGAGCCAGTACAGGGCAAAGAGGTTCCTCTGGAATGGACTGAGACATCTGGGGGACTCTTGAAATGGTGGTACGACCATGGAGCTCCTCTCGCCTTTCCTGTTGAGAGTGCCTCCTCTTGAGATGCGACGGGAACGCCTGGAATTCGTTCCCGTTGAAAGCAGGGAAAGGAACCCTCATCTCGAGCTACGAGGGCGAAACGGGGCTCCTCTGGATGTGGGCGGGACCATCGTGCTTCCTCTCGAGTGGAGACGGGTATGGCGGTGAACTTCTTGAGTTGCAGCAAGGGTGTGAAAGACCCTTTCGAAGTTCCAGAGGTTAGGTGTCATTAGTCTCCAGACGCCTCATCGGAAATAGGCCTCATCTCGCCTGGAAGGGAGAACTTCCTGGATTTTCTCGAGTTGCGGCAGGTGTTCTCGAGTTACGACGGGTACCTCAGGGACCCGCCCTGGTGGCCTCAGGAGAGGCCAGTCCCCATACGAGTTGCTAGGGGGCTTCTCTGGATTCCTCTCCCGTCGATACCGGGGCCAAAAACCTTGTGTGGAGTCAGGGCCAGATCCGAGGATTCCTCTCAGGGGCTGACATGGATCTTTAGGTACTTGTGGAGTCTCCCCAGGGGAGTCAGGCCTCGTCTCGAGTGGGGGAATGCACGTGCGCTTTCGTTCCAGGCTGTAGCAGCAATGTCACGCTTCCCGTCGCGTGGATCAAAGGATCTGTGGTTTTCCCTCGAGGCTTTCCCTCGAGGCTTTCCCACAGGGCTGTCCCACGTGCCACCGTGGTGTGAGTCGATCCTCGGCGTGAAAGATGAGCCAGTGCAGGGCAAAGAGGTTCCTCTGGAATGGACTGAGACATCTGGGGAACTCTTGGAATGGTGGTACGACCATGGAGTTCCTCTCGCTTTTCCTGTTGAGAGTGCCTCCTCTTGAGATGCGACGGGAACGCCGGGAATTCTTTCCCGTTGAAAGCAGGGAAAGGATCCCTCATCTCGAGCTACGAGGGGGAAACGGGGCTCCTCTGGATGTGGGCGGGACCATCGTGCTTCCTCTCGAGTGGAGACGGGCATGGCGGTGAACTTCTTGACTTTCAGCAAGGGTGTGAAAGACCCTTTCGAAGTTCCAGAGGTTAGGTGTCATTAGTCTCCAGACGCCTCATCAGAAATAGGCCTCATCTCGCCTGGAAGGGAGAACTTCCTGGATTTTCTCGAGTTGCGGCAGGTGTTCTCGATTTACGACGCGGACCTCAGGGACCCGCCCTGGTGGACTCAGGAGAGGCCAGTCCCCATGCGAGGTGCTAGGGGGCCTCTCGGGATACCTCTCCCGTCGATACCGGGGCCAAAAACCTTGTGCGGAGTCAGGGCCAGAACCGAGGATTCCTCTCAGGGTCTGACATGGATCTTTGTGTACTTGTGGAGTCTCCCCAGGGGAGTCAGGCCTCGTCTCGAGTGGGGGCATGCATGTGCGCTTTCCTTCCAGGCTGTAGCAGCAATGTCACGCTTCCCGTCGCGCAGATCAAAGGATCTGTGGTTTTCCCTCGAGGCTTTCCCTCGAGGCTTTCCCACAGGGCTGTCCCACGTGCCACCGTGGTGTGAGTCGATCCTCGGCGTGAAAGATGAGCCAGTGCAGGGCAAAGAGTTTCCTCTGGAATGGACTGAGACATCTGGGGGACTCTTGGAATGGTGGTACGACCATGGATTTCCTCTCACCTTTCCTGTTGAGAGTGCCTCCTCTTGAGATGCGACGGGAAAGCCAGGAATTCTTTCCCGTTGAAAGCAGCGAAAGGATCCCTCATCTCGAGCTCCGAGGGGGAAACGGGGCTCCTCTGGATGTGGGCGGGACCATCGTGCTTCCTCTCGAGTGGAGACGGGTATGGCAGTGAACTTCTTGAGTTGCAGCAAGGGTGTGAAAGACCCTTTCGAAGTTCCAGAGGTTAGGTGTCATTAGTCTCCAGACGCCTCATCGGAAATAGGCCTCTTTTCGCCTGGAAAGGAGAACTTCCTGGATTTTCTCGAGTTGCGGCAGGTGTTCTCGAGTTACGTCAGGGACCTCAGGGACCCGCCCTGGTGGCCTCAGGAATGGCCAGTCCCCATGCTCGTTGCTAGGGGGCCTCTCGGGATTCCTCTCCCGTCGATACCGGGGCCAAAAACCTTGTGTGGAGTCAGGGCCGGAACCGAGGATTCCTCTCAGGGGCTGACATGGATCTTTGGGTACTTCTGGAGTCTCCCCAGGGGAGTCAGGCCTCGTCTCGAGTGGGGGCATGCCCGTGCGCTTTCCTTCCAGGCTGTAGCAGCAATGTCATGCTTCCCGTCGCGTGGATCAAAGGATCTGTGGTTTTCCCTCGAGGCTTTCCCTCGAGGCTTTCCCACAGGGCTGTCCCACGTGCCACCGTGGTGTGAGTCGATCCTCGGCCTGAAAGATGAACCAGTACAGGGCAAAGAGGTTCCTCTGGAATGGACTGAGACATCTGGGGGACTCTTGGAATGGTGGTACGGCCATGGAGCTCCTCTCGCCTTTCCTGTTGAGAGTGCCTCCTCTTGAGATGCGACGGAAACGCCGGGAATTCTTTCCCATTGAAAGCAGGGAAAGGATCCCTCATCTTGAGCTACGAGGGGGAAACGGGGCTGCTCTGGAAGTGGGCGGGACCATCGTGCTTCCTCTCGAGTGGAGACGGGTATGGCGGTGAACTTCTTGAGTTGCAGCAAGGGTGTGAAAGACCCTTTCGAAGTTCCAGAGGTTAGGTGTCATTAGTCTCCAGACGCCTCATCGGAAATAGGCCTCATCTCGCCTGGAAGGGAGAACTTCCTGGATTTTCTCGAGTTGCGGCAGGTGTTCTCGAGTTACGACGGGGACCTCAGGGACCCGCCCTGGTGGCCTCAGGAGAGGCCAGTCCCCATGCGAGTTGCTTGGGGGCCTCTCGGGATTCCTCTCCCGTAGATACCGGGGCCAAAAACCTTGTGTGGAGTCAGGGCCGGAACCGAGGATTCCTCTCAGGGGCTGACATGGATCTTTGGGTACTTCTGGAGTCTCCCCAGGGGAGTCAGGCCTTGTCTCGAGTGGGGGCATGCACGTGCGCTTTCCTTCCAGGCTGTAGCAGCAATGTCACGCTTCCCGTCGCGTGGATCAAGGGATCTGTGGTTTTCCCTCGAGGCTTTCCCTCGAGGCTTTCCCACAGGGCTGTCCCACGTGCCACCGTGGTGTGAGTCGATCCTCGGCGTGAAAGATGAGCCAGTGCAGGGCAAAGAGGTTCCTCTGGAATGGACTGAGACATCTGGTGTCTCTTGGAATGGTGGTACGACCATGGAGTTCCTCTTGCCTTTCCTGTTGAGAGTGCCTCCTCTTGAGATGCGACAGGAACCCCGGAAATCTTTCCCATTTAAAGCAGGGAAAGGATCCCTCATCTTGAGCTCGAGGGGGAAACGGGGCTCCTCTGGTTGTGGGTGGGACGATCGTGCTTCCTCTCGAGTTGAGACGGGTATGGCGGTGAACTACTTGAGTTGCAGCAAGGGTGTGAAAGACCCTTTCGAAGTTCCAGAGGTTAGGTGTCATTAGTCTCCAGACGCCTCATCGGAAATAGGCCTCATCTCGCCTGGAAGGGAGAACTTCCTGGATTTTCTCGAGTTGCGGCAGGTGTTCTCGAGTTACGACGGGGACCTCAGGGACCGGCCTGGTGGCCTCAGGAAAGGCCAGTCCCCATGCGAGGTGCTAGGGGGCCTCTCCGGATTCCTCTCCCGTCGATACCGGGGCCAAAAACCTTGTGTGGAGTCAGGGCCGGAACCGAGGATTCCTCTCAGGGCTGACATGGATCTTGGGGTACTTCTGGAGTCTCCCCAGGGGAGTCAGACCTCGTCTCGAGTGGGGGCATGGACGTGCGCTTTCCTTCCAGGCTGTAGCAGCAATGTCACTCTTCCCGTCGCGAGGATCAAAGGATCTGTGGTTTTCAATCGAGGCTTTCCCACAGGGCTGTCCCACGTGCCACCGTGGTGTGAGTCGATCCTCGGCGTGAAAGATGAGCCAGTGCAGGACAAAGAGGTTCCTCTGGAATGGACTGAGAAATCTTGGGGACTCTTGGAATGGTGGTACGACCATGGAGTTCCTCTCGTCTTTCCTGTTGAGAGTGCCTCCTCTTGAGATGCGACGGGAAAGCCGAAAATACTTTCGCGTTGATAGCAGGGAAAGGACCCCTCATCTCGAGCTACGAGGGGCAAACGGAGCTCCTCTGGATGTGGGCGGGACCATCATGTTTCCTCTCGAGTGGAGACGGTTATGGCGGTGAACTTCTTGAGTTGCAGCAAGGGTGTGAAAGACCCTTTCGAAGTTCCAGAGGTTCCGTGTCATTAGTCTCCAGACGCCTCATCGGAAATAGGCCTCATCTCGCCTGGAAGGGAGAACTTCCTGGATTTTCTCGAGTTGCGGCAGTTGTTCTCGAGTTACGACGGGGACCTCAGGGACCCGCCCTGGTGGCTTCAGGAAAGGCCAGTCCCCATGCGAGTTGCTCGGGGGCCTCTCAGGATTCCTCTCCTGTCGATACCGGGGCCAAAAAACTTGTGTGGAGTCAGGGACGGAACCGAGGATTCCTCTCAGGGGCTGACATGGATCTTTGGGTACTTCTGGAGTCTCCCCAGGAGAGTCAGGCCTTGTCTCGTTGGGGGCATGAACGTGCGCTTTCCTTCCAGGCTGTAGCAGCAATGTCTCGGTTCCCGTCGCGTGGATCAAAGGATCTGTTGTTTTCCCTCGAGGGTTTCCCACAGGGCTGTCCCACGTGCCACCGTGGTGTGAGTCGATTCTCGGCGTGAAAGATGAGACAGTGCAGGGCAAAGAGGTTCCTCTGGATTGGACTGAGACATCTGGGGGACTCTTGGAATGGTGGTACGACCATGGATTTCCTCTCGCCTTTCCTGTTGAGAGTGCCTCCTCTTGAGATGCGACGGGAACGCCGGGAATTCTTTTCCGTTGAAAGCAGGGAAAGGATCCCTCATCTCGAGCTACGAGGGGGAAACGGGGCTCCTCTGGATGTGGGCGGGACCATCGTGCTTCCTCTCGAGTGGAGACGGGTATGGCGGTGAAATTCTTGAGTTGCAGCAAGGGTGTGAAAGACCCTTTCGAAGTTCCAGAGGTTAGGTGTCATTAGTCTCCAGACGCCTCATCGGAAATAGGCCTCATTTCGCCTGGAAAGGAGAACTTCCTGGATTTTCTCGAGTTGCGGCAGGTGTTCTCGATTTACGACGGGGACCTCAGGGACCCGCCCTGGTGGCCTCAGGTACGGCCAGTCCCCATGCTAGTTGCTAGGGGGCCTCTCGGGATTCCTCTCCCGTCGATACCGGGGCCAAAATCCTTGTGTGGAGTCAGGGCCGGATCCGAGGATTCCTCTCAGGGGCTGACATGGATCTTTGGGTACTTCTGGTGTCTCCCCAGGGGAGTCAGGACTCGTCTCGAGTGGGGGCATGCACGTGCGCTTTCCTTCCAGGCTGTAGCAGCAATGTCATGCTTCCCGTAGCGTGGATCAAAGGATCTGTGGTTTTCCCTCGAGGCTTTCCCTCGAGGCTTTCCCACAGGGCTGTCCCACGTGCCACCGTGGTGTGAGTCGATCCTCGGCGTGAAAGATGAGCCAGTGCAGGGCAAACAGTTTCCTCTGGAATGGACTGAGACATCTGGGGGACTCTTGGAATGGTGGTGCGACCATGGAGTTCCTCTCGCCTTTCCTGTTGAGTGTGCCTCCTCTTAAGATGCGACGGGAACGCCGGGAATTCTTTCCCGTTGAAAGCAGGGAAAGGATCCCTCATCTCGAGCTACGAGGGGGAAACGGGGCTCCTCTGGATGTGGGCGGGACCATCGTGCTTCCTTTCGAGTGGAGACGGGTATGGCGGTGAAATTCTTGAGTTGCAGCAAGGGTGTGAAAGACCCTTTCGAAGTTCCAGAGGTTAGGTGTCATTAGTTTCCAGACGCCACATCGGAAATAGGCCTCATTTCGCCTGGAAAGGAGAACTTCCTGGATTTTCTCGAGTTGCGGCAGGTGTTCTCGATTTACGACGGGGACCTCAGGGACCCGCCCGGGTGGCCTCAGGTACGGCCAGTCCCCATGCTAGTTGCTAGGGGGCCTCTCGGGATTCCTCTCCCGTCGATACCGGGGCCAAAATCCTTGTGTGGAGTCAGGGCCGGATCCGAGGATTCCTCTCAGGGGCTGACATGGATCTTTGGGTACTTCTGGTGTCTCCCCAGGGGAGTCAGGACTCGTCTTGAGTGGGGGCATGCACGTGCGCTTTCCTTCCAGGCTGTAGCAGCAATGTCATGCTTCCCGTCGCGTGGATCAAAGGATCTGTGGTTTTCCCTCGAGGCTTTCCCTCGAGGCTTTCCCACAGGGCTGTCCCACGTGCCACCGTGGTGTGAGTCGATCCTCGGCGTGAAAGATGAGCCAGTGCAGGGCAAACAGGTTCCTCTGGAATGGACTGAGACATCTAGGGGACTCTTGGAATGGTGGTACGACCATGGAGTTCCTCTCGCCTTTCCTGTTGAGAGTGCCTCCTCTTAAGATGCGACGGGAACGCCGGGAATTCTTTCCCGTTGAAAGCAGGGAAAGGATCCCTCATCTCGAGCTACGAGGGGGAAACGGGGCTCCTCTGGATGTGGGCGGGACCATCGTGCTTCCTTTCGAGTGGAGACGGGTATGGCGGTGAAATTCTTGAGTTGCAGCAAGGGTGTGAAAGACCCTTTCGAAGTTCCAGAGGTTAGGTGTCATTAGTTTCCAGACGCCTCATCGGAAATAGGCCTCATTTCGCCTGGAAAGGAGAACTTCCTGGATTTTCTCGAGTTGCGGCAGGTGTTCTCGATTTACGACGGGGACCTCAGGGACCCGCCCTGGTGGCCTCAGGAACGGCCAGTCCCCATGCTAGTTGCTAGGGGGCCTCTCGGGATTCCTCTCCCGTCGATACCGGGGCCAAAAACCTTGTGTGGAGTCAGGGCCGGAACCGAGGATTCCTCTCAGGGGCTGACATGGATCTTTGGGTACTTGTGGAGTCTCCCCAGGGGAGTCAGGCCTCGTCTCGAGTGGGGGCATGCACGTACGCTTTCCTTCCAGGCTGTAGCAGCAATGTCACGCTTCCCGTGGCGTGGATCAAAGGATCTGTGGTTTTCCCTCGAGGCTTTCCCTCGAGGCTTTCCCACAGGGCTGTCCCACGTGCCACCGTGGTGTGAGTCGATCCTCGGCGTGAAAGATGAGCCAGTGCAGGGCAAAGAGGCTCCTCTGGAATGGACTGAGACATCTGGGGGACTCTTGGAATGGTGGTACGACCATGGAGTTCCTCTCGCCTTTCCTGTTGAGAGTGCCTCCTTTTGAGATGCGACGGGAACGCCGGGAATTCTTTCCCGTTGAAAGCAGGGAATGGATCCCTCATCTCGAGCTACGAGGGGGAAACGGGTCTCCTCTGGATGTGGGCGGGACCATCGTGCTTCCTCTCGAGTGGAGACGGGTATGGCGGTGAACTTCTTGAGTTGCAGCAAGGGTGTGAAAGACCCTTTCGAAGTTCCAGAGTTTAGGTGTCATTAGTCTCCAGACGCCTCATCGGAAATAGGCCTCATCTTGCCTGGAAGGGAGAACTTCCTGGATTTTCTCGAGTTGCGGCAGGTGTTCTCGAGTTATGACGGGGACCTCAGGGACCCGCCCTGGTGGCCTCAGGAGAGGCCAGTCCCCATGCGAGTTGCTAGGGGGCCTCTCGGGATTCCTCTCCCGTCGATACCGGGGCCAAAAACCTTGTGTGGAGTCAGGGCCAGAACCGAGGATTCCTCTCAGGGGCTGACATGGATCTTTGGGTACTTGTGGTGTCTCCCCAGGGGAGTCAGGCCTCGTCTCGAGTGGGGGCATGCACGTGCGCTTTCCTTCCAGGCTGTAGCAGCAATGTCACGCTTCCCGTCGCGTGGATCAAAGGATCTGTGGTTTTCCCTCGAGGCTTTCGCTCGAGGCTTTCCCACAGGGCTTTCCCACGTGCCACCGTGGTGTGAGTCGATCCTCGGCGTGAAAGATGAGCCAGTGCAGGGCAAAGAGGCTTCTCTGGAATGGACTGAGACATCTGGGGGACTCTTGGAATGGTGGTACGACCATGGAGTTCCTCTCGCCTTTCCTGTTGAGAGTGCCTCCTCTTGAGATGCGACGGGAACGCCGGGAATTCTTTCCCGTTGAAAGCAGGGAATGGATCCCTCATCTCGAGCTACGAGGGGGAAACGGGGCTCCTCTGGATGTGGGCGGGACCATCGTGCTTCCTCTCGAGTGGAGATGGGTATGGCGGTGAACTTCTTGAGTTGCAGCAAGGGTGTGAAAGGCCCTTTCGAAGTTCCAGAGGTTAGGTGTCATTTGTCTCCAGAGGCCTCATCGGAAATAGGCCTCATCTCGCCTGGAAGGGAGAACTTCCTGGATTTTCTCGAGTTGCGGCAGGTGTTCTCGAGTTACGACGGGGACCTCAGGGACCCGCCCTGGTGGCCTCAGGAGAGGCCAGTCCCCATGCGAGTTGCTAGGGGGCCTCTCGGGATTCCTCTCCCGTCGATACCGGGGCCAAAAACCTTGTGTGGAGTCAGGGCCGGAACCGAGGATTCCTCTCAGGGGCTGACATGGATCTTTGGGTACTTGTGGTGTCTCCCCAGGGGAGTCAGGCCTCGTCTCGAGTGGGGGCATGCACGTGCGCTTTCCTTCCAGGCTGTAGCAGCAATGTCACGCTTCCCGTCGCGTGGATCAAAGGATCTGTGGTTTTCCCTCGAGGCTTTCGCTCGAGGCTTTCCCGCAGGGCTTTCCCACGTGCCACCGTGGTGTGAGTCGATCCTCGGCGTGAAAGATGAGCCAGTGCAGGGCAAAGAGGCTTCTCTGGAATGGACTGAGACATCTGGGGGACTCTTGGAATGGTGGTACGACCATGGAGTTCCTCTCGCCTTTCCTGTTGAGAGTGCCTCCTCTTGAGATGCGACGGGAACGCCGGGAATTCTTTCCCGTTGAAAGCAGGGAATGGATCCCTCATCTCGAGCTACGAGGGGGAAACGGGGCTCCTCTGGATGTGGGCGGGACCATCGTGCTTCCTCTCGAGTGGAGACGGGTATGGCGGTGAAATTCTTGAGTTGCAGCAAGGGTGTGAAAGACCCTTTCGAAGTTCCAGAGGTTAGGTGTCATTAGTTTCCAGACGCCTCATCGGAAATAGGCCTCATTTCGCCTGGAAAGGAGAACTTCCTGGATTTTCTCGAGTTGCGGCAGGTGTTCTCGATTTACGACGGGGACCTCAGGGACCCGCCCTGGTGGCCTCAGAAACGGCCAGTCCCCATGCTAGTTGCTAGGGTGCCTCTCGGAATTCCTCTCCCGTCGATACCGGGGCCAAAAACCTTGTGTGGAGTCAGGGCCGGAACCGAGGATTCCTCTCAGGGGCTGACATGGATCTTTGGGTACTTGTGGAGTCTCCCCAGGGGAGTCAGGCCTCGTCTCGAGTGGGGGCATGCACGTACGCTTTACTTCCAGGCTGTAGCAGCAATGTCACGCTTCCCGTCGCGTGGATCAAAGGATCTGTGGTTTTCCCTCGAGGCTTTCCCTCGAGGCTTTCCCACAGGGCTGTCCCACGTGCCACCGTGGTGTGAGTCGATCCTCGGCGTGAAAGATGAGCCAGTGCAGGGCAAAGAGGCTCCTCTGGAATGGACTGAGACATCTGGGGAACTCTTGGAATGGTGGTACGACCATGGAGTTCCTCTCGCCTTTCCTGTTGAGAGTGCCTCCTTTTGAGATGCGACGGGAACGCCGGGAATTCTTTCCCGTTGAAAGCAGGGAATGGATCCCTCATCTCGAGCTCCGAGGGGGAAACGGGGCTCCTCTGGATGTGGGCGGGACCATCGTGCTTCCTCTCGAGTGGAGACGGGTATGGCGGTGAACTTCTTGAGTTGCAGCAAGGGTGTGAAAGGCCCTTTCGAAGTTCCAGAGGTTAGGTGTCATTTGTCTCCAGAGGCCTCATCGGAAATAGGCCTCATCTCGCCTGGAAGGGAGAACTTCCTGGATTTTCTCGAGTTGCGGCAGGTGTTCTCGAGTTACGACGGGGACCTCAGGGACCCGCCCTGGTGGCCTCAGGAGAGGCCAGTCCCCATGCGAGTTGCTAGGGGGCCTCTCGGGATTCCTCTCCCGTCGATACCGGGGCCAAAAACCTTGTGTGGAGTCAGGGCCGGAACCGAGGATTCCTCTCAGGGGCTGACATGGATCTTTGGGTACTTCTGGAGTCTCCCCAGGGGAGTCAGGCCTCGTCTCGAGTGGGGGCATGCACGTGCGCTTTCCTTCCAGGCTGTAGCAGCAATGTCACGCTTCCCGTCGCGTGGATCAAAGGATCTGTGGTTTTCCCTCGAGGCTTTCCCTCGAGGCTTTCCCACAGGGCTGTCCCACGTGCCACCGTGGTGTGAGTCGATCCTCGGCGTGAAAGATGAGCCAGTGCAGGGCAAAGAGTCTCCTCTGGAATGGAATGAGACATCTGGGGGACTCTTGGAATGGTGGTACGACCATGGAGTTCCTCTCGCCTTTCCTGTTGAGAGTGCCTCCTCTTGAGATGCGACGGGAACGCCGGGAATTCTTTCCCGTTGAAAGCAGGGAAAGGATCCCTCATCTCGAGCTACGAGGGGGAAACGGGGCTCCTCTGGATGTGAGCGGGACCATCGTGCTTCCTCTCGAGTGGAGATGGGTATGGCGGTGAACTTCTTGAGTTGCAGCAAGGATGTGAAAGACCCTTTCGAAGTTCCAGAGGTTAGGTGTCATTAGTCTCCAGACGCCTCATCGGAAATAGGCCTCATCTCGCCTGGAAGGGAGAACTTCCTGGATTTTCTCGAGTTGCGGCAGGTGTTCTCGAGTTACGACGGGGACCTCAGGGACCCGCCCTGATGGCCTCAGGAGAGGCCAGTCCCCATGCGAGTTGCTAGGGGGCCTCTCGGGATTCCTCTCCCGTCGATACCGGGGCCAAAAACCTTGTGTGGAGTCAGGGCCGGAACCGAGGATTCCTCTCAGGGGTTGACATGGATCTTTGGGTACTTGTGGAGTCTCCCCAGGGGAGTCAGGCCTCGTCTCGAGTGGGGGCATGCACGTGCGCTTTCCTTCCAGGCTGTAGCAGCAATGTCACGCTTCCCGTGGCGTGGATCAAAGGATCTGTGGTTTTCCCTCGAGGCTTTCCCTCGAGGCTTTCCCACAGGGCTGTCCCACGTGCCACCGTGGTGTGAGTCGATCCTCGGCGTGAAAGATGAGCCAGTGCAGGGCAAAGAGGTTCCTCTGGAATGGACTGAGACATCTGGGGGACTCTTGGAATGGTGGTACGACCATGGAGTTCCTCTCGCCTTTCCTGTTGAGAGTGCCTCCTCTTGAGATGTGACGGGAACGCCGGGAATTCTTTCCCGTTGAAAGCAGGGAAAGGATCCCTCATCTCGAGCTCCGAGGGGGAAACGGGGCTCCTCTGGATGTGGGCGGGACCATCGTGCTTCCTCTCGAGTGGAGACGGGTATGGCGGTGAACTTCTTGAGTTGCAGCAAGGGTGTGAAAGACCCTTTCGAAGTTCCAGAGGTTAGGTGTCATTAGTCTCCAGACGCCTCATCGGAAATAGGCCTCATCTCGCCTGGAAGGGAGAACTTCCTGGATTTTCTCGAGTTGCGGCAGGTGTTCTCGAGTTACGGCGGGGACCTCAGGGACCCGCCCTGGTGGCCTCAGGAGAGGCCAGTCCCCTGCGAGTTGCTAGGGGGCCTCTCGGGATTCCTCTCCCGTCAATACCGGGGCCAAAAACCTTGTGTGGAGTCAGGGCCGGAACCAAGTATTCCTCTCAGGGGCTGACATGGATCTTTGGGTACTTCTGGAGTCTCCCCAGGGGAGTCAGGCCTCGTCTCGAGTGGGGGCATGCACGTGCGCTTTGCTTCCAGGCTGTAGCAGCAATGTCACGCTTCCCGTCGCGTGGATCAAAGGATCTGTGGTTTTCCCTCGAGGCTTTCGCTCGAGGCTTTCCCACAGGGCTTTCCCACGTGCCACCGTGGTGTGAGTCGATCCTCGGCGTGAAAGATGAGCCAGTGCAGGGCAAAGAGGCTTCTCTGGAATGGACTGAGACATCTGGGGGACTCTTGGAATGGTGGTACGACCATGGAGTTCCTCTCGCCTTTCCTGTTGAGAGTGCCTCCTCTTGAGATGCGACGGGAACGCCGGGAATTCTTTCCCGTTGAAAGCAGGGAATGGATCCCTCATCTCGAGCTCCGAGGGGGAAACGGGGCTCCTCTGGATGTGGGCGGGACCATCGTGCTTCCTCTCGAGTGGAGATGGGTATGGCGGTGAACTTCTTGAGTTGCAGCAAGGGTGTGAAAGGCCCTTTCGAAGTTCCAGAGGTTAGGTGTCATTTGTCTCCAGAGGCCTCATCGGAAATAGGCCTCATCTCGCCTGGAAGGGAGAACTTCCTGGATTTTCTCGAGTTGCGGCAGGTGTTCTCGAGTTACGACGGGGACCTCAGGGACCCGCCCTGGTGGCCTCAGGAGAGGCCAGTCCCCATGCGAGTTGCTAGGGGGCCTCTCGGGATTCCTCTCCCGTCGATACCGGGGCCAAAAACCTTGTGTGGAGTCAGGGCCGGAACCGAGGATTCCTCTCAGGGGCTGACATGGATCTTTGGGTACTTCTGGAGTCTCCCCAGGGGAGTCAGGCCTCGTCTCGAGTGGGGGCATGCACGTGCGCTTTCCTTCCAGGCTGTAGCAGCAATGTCACGCTTCCCGTCGCGTGGATCAAACGATCTGTGGTTTTCCCTCGAGGCTTTCCCTCGAGGCTTTCCCACAGGGCTGTCCCACGTGCCACCGCGGTGTGAGTCGATCCTCGGCGTGAAAGATGAGCCAGTGCAGGGCAAAGAGTCTCCTCTGGAATGGAATGAGACATCTGGGGGACTCTTGGAATGGTGGTACGACCATGGAGTTCCTCTTGCCTTTCCTGTTGAGAGTGTCTCCTCTTGAGATGCGACGGGAACGCCGGGAATTCTTTCCCGTTGAAAGCAGGGAAAGGATCCCTCATCTCGAGCTACGAGGGGGAAACGGGGCTCCTCTGGATGTGAGCGGGACCATCGTGCTTCCTCTCGAGTGGAGATGGGTATGGCGGTGAACTTCTTGAGTTGCAGCAAGGATGTGAAAGACCCTTTCGAAGTTCCAGAGGTTAGGTGTCATTAGTCTCCAGACGCCTCATCGGAAATAGGCCTCATCTCGCCTGGAAGGGAGAACTTCCTGGATTTTCTCGAGTTGCGGCAGGTGTTCTCGAGTTACGACGGGGACCTCAGGGACCCGCCCTGGTGGCCTCAGGAGAGGCCAGTCCCCATGCGAGTTGCTAGGGGGCCTCTCGGGATTCCTCTCCCGTCGATACCGGGGCCAAAAACCTTGTGTGGAGTCAGGGCCGGAACCGAGGATTCCTCTCAGGGGTTGACATGGATCTTTGGGTACTTGTGGAGTCTCCCCAGGGGAGTCAGGCCTCGTCTCGAGTGGGGGCATGCACGTGCGCTTTCCTTCCAGGCTGTAGCAGCAATGTCACGCTTCCCGTGGCGTGGATCAAAGGATCTGTGGTTTTCCCTCGAGGCTTTCCCTCGAGGCTTTCCCACAGGGCTGTCCCACGTGCCACCGTGGTGTGAGTCGATCCTCGGCGTGAAAGATGAGCCAGTGCAGGGCAAAGAGGTTCCTCTGGAATGGACTGAGACATCTGGGGGACTCTTGGAATGGTGGTACGACCATGGAGTTCCTCTCGCCTTTCCTGTTGAGAGTGCCTCCTCTTGAGATGTGACGGGAACGCCGGGAATTCTTTCCCGTTGAAAGCAGGGAAAGGATCCCTCATCTCGAGCTCCGAGGGGGAAACGGGGCTCCTCTGGATGTGGGCGGGACCATCGTGCTTCCTCTCGAGTGGAGACGGGTATGGCGGTGAACTTCTTGAGTTGCAGCAAGGGTGTGAAAGACCCTTTCGAAGTTCCAGAGGTTAGGTGTCATTAGTCTCCAGACGCCTCATCGGAAATAGGCCTCATCTCGCCTGGAAGGGAGAACTTCCTGGATTTTCTCGAGTTGCGGCAGGTGTTCTCGAGTTACGGCGGGGACCTCAGGGACCCGCCCTGGTGGCCTCAGGAGAGGCCAGTCCCCTGCGAGTTGCTAGGGGGCCTCTCGGGATTCCTCTCCCGTCAATACCGGGGCCAAAAACCTTGTGTGGAGTCAGGGCCGGAACCAAGGATTCCTCTCAGGGGCTGACATGGATCTTTGGGTACTTCTGGAGTCTCCCCAGGGGAGTCAGGCCTCGTCTCGAGTGGGGGCATGCACGTGCCCTTTCCTTCCAGGCTGTAGCAGCAATGTCACGCTTCCCGTCGCGTGAATCAAAGGATCTGTGGTTTTCCCTCGAGGCTTTCCCTCGAGGCTTTCCCACAGGGCTGTCTCACGTGCCACCGTTGTGTGAGTCGATCCTCGGCGTGAAAGATGAGCCAGTGCAGGGCAAACAGGTTCCTCTGGAATGGACTGAGACATCTGGGGGACTCTTGGAATGGTGGTACGACCCTGGAGTTCCTCTCGCCTTTCCTGTTGAGAGTGCCTCCTCTTGAGATGCGACGGGAACGCCGGGAATTCTTTCCCGTTGAAAGCATGGAAAGGTTCCCTCATCTCGAGCTACGAGGGGGAAACGGTGCTCCTCTGGATGTGGGCGGGACCATCGTGCTTCCTCTCGAGTGGACACGGGTATGGCGGTGAACTTCTTGAGTCGCAGCAAGGGTGTGAAAGACCCTTTCGAAGTTCCAGAGGTTAGGTGTCATTAGTCTCCAGACGCCTCATCGGAAATAGGCCTCATCTCGCCTGGAAGGGAGAACTTCCTGGATTTTCTCGAGTTGCGGCAGGTGTTCTCGAGTTACGACGGGGACCTCAGGGACCCGCCCTGGTGGCCTCAGGAGAGGCCAGTCCCCATGCGAGTTGCTAGGGGTCCTCTCGGGATTCCTCTCCCGTCGATACCGGGGCCAAAAACCTTTGGTGGAGTCAGGGCCGGAACCGAGGATTCCTCTCAGGGGCTGACATGGATCTTTGAGTACTTCTGGAGTCTCCCTAGGGGAGTCAGGCCTCGTCTCGAGTGGGGGCATGCACGTGCGCTTTCCTTCCAGGCTGTAGCAGCAATGTCACGCTTCCCGTGGCGTGGATCAAAGGATCTGTGGTTTTCCCTCGAGGCTTTCCATCGAGGCTTTCCCACAGGACTGTCCCACGTGCCACCATGGTGTGATTCGATCCTCGGCGTGATAGATGAGCCAGTGCAGGGCAAAGAGGTTCCTCTGGAATGGACTGAGACATCTGGGGGACTCTTGGAATGGTGGTACGACCATGGAGTTCCTCTCGCCTTTCCTGCTGAGAGTGCCTCCTCTTGAGATGCGACGGGAACGCCGGGAATTCTTTCCCGTTGAAAGCAGGGAAAGGATCCCTGATCTCGAGCTACGAGGGGGAAACGGGGCTCCTCTGGATGTGGGCGGGACCATCGTACTTCCTTTCGAGTGGACTCGGGTATGGCGGTGAACTTCTTGAGTCGCAGCAAGGGTGTGAAAGACCCTTTCGAAGTTCCAGAGGTTAGGTGTCATTAGTCTCCAGACGCCTCATCGGAAATAGGCCTCATCTCGCCTGGAAGGGAGAACTTCCTGGATTTTCTCGAGTTGCGGCAGGTGTTCTCGAGTTACGACGGGGACCTCAGGGACCCGCCCTGGTGGCCTCAGGAGAGGCCAGTCCCCATGCGAGTTGCTAGGGGGCCTCTCGGGATTCCTCTCCCGTCGATACCGGGGCCAAAAACCTTTGGTGGAGTCAGGGCCGGAACCGAGGATTCCTCTCAGGGGCTGACATGGATCTTTGAGTACTTCTGGAGTCTCCCCTGGGGAGTCAGGCCTCGTCTCGACTGGGGGCATGCACGTGCGCTTTCCTTCCAGGCTATAGCAGCAATGTCACGCTTCCCGTGGCGTGGATCAAAGGATCTGTGGTTTTCCCTCGAGGCTTTCCATCGAGGCTTTCCCACAGGGCTGTCCCACGTGCCACCATGGTGTGAGTCGATCCTCGGCGTGATAGATGAGCCAGTGCAGGGCAAAGAGGTTCCTCTGGAATGGACTGAGACATCTGGGGGACTCTTGGAATGGTCATACGAACATGGAGTTCCTCTCGCCTTTCCTGCTGAGAGTGCCTCCTCTTGAGATGCGACGGGAACGCCGGGAATTCTTTCCCGTTGAAAGCAGTGAAAGGATCCCTCATCTCGAGCTACGAGGGGGAAACGGTGCTCCTCTGGATGTGGGCGGGACCATCGTGCTTCCTCTTGAGTGGACACGGGTATGGCGGTTAACTTCTTGAGTTGCAGAAAGGGTGTGAAAGACCCTTTCGAAGTTCCAGAGTTTAGGTGTCATTAGTCTCCAGACGCCTCATCGGAAATAGGCCTCATCTCGCCTGGAAGGGAGAACTTCCTGGATTTCTCGAGTTGCGGCAGGTGTTCTCGAGTTACGACGGGGACCTCAGGGACCCGACCTGGTGGCCTCAGGAGAGGCCAGTCCCCATGCGAGTTGCTAGGGGGCCTCTCGGGATCACTCTTCCGTCGATACCGGGGCCAAAACCCTTTGGTGGAGTCAGGGCCGGAACCGAGGATTCCTCTCAGGGGCTGACATGGATCTTTGGGTACTTGTGGAGTCTCCCCAGGGGAGTCAGGCCTCGTCTCGAGTGGGGGCATGCACGTGCGCTTTCCTTCCAGGCTGTAGCAGCAATGTCACGCTTCCCGTCGCGTGGATCAAACGATCTGTGGTTTTCCCTCGAGGCTTTCCCTCGAGGCTTTCCCACAGGGCTGTCCCACGTGCCACCGTGGTGTGATTCGATCCTCGGCGTGAAAGATGTGCCAGTGCAGGGCAAAGAGGTTCCTTTGGAATGGACTGAGACATCTGGGGGACTCTTGGAATGGTGGTACGACCATGGAGTTGCTCTCGCCTTTCCTGTTGAGAGTGCCTGCTCTTGAGGTGCGACGGGAACGCCGGGAATTCTTTCCCGTTGAAAGCAGGGAAAGGATCCCTCATCTCGAGCTACGAGGGGGAAACGGGGCTCCTCTGGATGTGGGCGGGACCATCGTGCTTCCTTTCGAGTGGAGACGGGTATGGCGGTGAAATTCTTGAGTTGCAGCAAGGGTGTGAAAGACCCTTTCGAAGTTCCAGAGGTTAGGTGTCATTAGTCTCCAGACGCCTCATCGGAAATAGGCCTCATTTCGCCTGGAAAGGAGAACTTCCTGGATTTTCTCGAGTTGCGGCAGGTGTTCTCGATTTACGACGGGGACCTCAGGGACCCGCCCTGGTGGCCTCAGGAACGGCCAGTCCCCATGCTAGTTGCTAGGGGGCCTCTCGGGATTCCTCTCCCGTCGATACCGGGGCCAAAAACCTTGTGTGGAGTCAGGGCCGGAACCGAGGATTCCTCTCAGGGGCTGACATGGATCTTTGGGTACTTCTGGAGTCTCCCCAGGGGAGTCAGGCCTCGTCTCGAGTGGGGGCATGCACGTGCGCTTTCCTTCCAGGCTGTAGCAGCAATGTCACGCTTCCCGTCGCGTGGATCAAAGGATCTGTGGTTTTCTCTCGAGGCTTTCCCTCGAGGCTTTCCCACAGGGCTGTTCCACGTGCCACCGTGGTGTGAGTCGATCCTCGGCGTGAAAGATGAGCCAGTGCAGGGCAAAGAGGCTCCTCTGGAATGGACTGAGACTTCTGGGGGACTCTTGGAATGGTGGTACGACCATGGAGTTCCTCTCGCCTTTCCTGTTGAGAGTGCCTCCTCTTGAGATGCGACGGGAACGCCGGGAATTCTTTCCCGTTGAAAGCAGGGAATGGATCCCTCATCTCGAGCTACGAGGGGGAAACGGGGCTCCTCTGGATGTGGGCGGGACCATCGTGCTTCCTCTCGAGTGGAGATGGGTATGGCGGTGAACTTCTTGAGTTGCAGCAAGGGTGTGAAAGGCCCTTTCGAAGTTCCAGAGGTTAGGTGTCATTTGTCTCCAGAGGCCTCATCGGAAATAGGCCTCATCTCGCCTGGAAGGGAGAACTTCCTGGATTTTCTCGAGTTGCGGCAGGTGTTCTCGAGTTACGACGGGGACCTCAGGGACCCGCCCTGGTGGCCTCAGGAGAGGCCAGTCCCCATGCGAGTTGCTAGGGGGCCTCTCAGGATTCCTCTCCCGTCGATACCGGGGCCAAAAACCTTGTGTGGAGTCAGGGCCGGAACCGAGGATTCCTCTCAGGGGCTGACATGGATCTTTGGGTACTTGTGGTGTCTCCCCAGGGGAGTCAGGCCTCGTCTCGAGTGGGGGCATGCACGTGCGCTTTCCTTCCAGGCTGTAGCAGCAATGTCACGCTTCCCGTCGCGTGGATCAAAGGATCTGTGGTTTTCCCTCGAGGCTTTCCCTTGAGGCTTTCCCACAGGGCTGTCCCACGTGCCACCGTGGTGTGAGTCGATCCTCGGCGTGAAAGATGAGCCAGTGCAGGGCAAAGAGGTTCCTCTGGAATGGACTGAGACATCTGGGGGACTCTTGGAATAGTGGTACGACCATGGAGTTCCTCTCGCCTTTCCTGTTGAGAGTGCCTCCTCTTGAGATGCGACGGGAACGCCGGGAATTCTTTCCCGTTGAAAGCAGGGAAAGGATCCCTCATCTCGAGCTACGAGGGGGAAACGGTGCTCCTCTGGATGTGGGCGGGACCATCGTGCTTCCTCTCGAGTGGAGACGGGTATGGCGGTGAACTTCTTGAGTCGCAGCAAGGGTGTGAAAGACCCTTTCGAAATTCCAGAGGTTAGGTGTCATTAGTCTCCAGACGCCTCATCGGAAATAGGCCTCATCTCGCCTGGAAGGGAGAACTTCCTGGATTTTCTCGAGTTGCGGCAGGTGTTCTCGAGTTACGACGGGGACCTCAGGGACCCGCCCTGGTGGCCTCAGGAGAGGCCAGTCCCCATGCGAGTTGCTAGGGGTCCTCTCGGGATTCCTCTCCCGTCGATACCGGGGCCAAAACCCTTTGGTGGAGTCAGGGCCGGAACCGAGGATTCCTCTCAGGGGCTGACATGGATCTTTGAGTACTTCTGGAGTCTCCCTAGGGGAGTCAGGCCTCGTCTCGAGTGGGGGCATGCACGTGCACTTTCCTTCCAGGCTGTAGCAGCAATGTCACGCTTCCCGTGGCGTGGATCAAAGGATCTGTGGTTTTCCCTCGAGGCTTTCCATCGAGGCTTTCCCACAGGACTGTCCCACGTGCCACCATGGTGTGATTCGATCCTCGGCGTGATAGATGAGCCAGTGCAGGGCAAAGAGGTTCCTCTGGAATGGACTGAGACATCTGGGGGACTCTTGGAATGGTGGTACGACCATGGAGTTGCTCTCGCCTTTCCTGTTGAGAGTGCCTGCTCTTGAGATGCGACGGGAACGCCGGGAATTCTTTCCCGTTGAAAGCAGGGAAAGGATCCCTCATCTCGAGCTACGAGGGGGAAATGGTGCTCCTCTGGATGTGGGCGGGACCATCGTGCTTCCTCTTGAGTGGACACGGGTATGGCGGTGAACTTGTTGAGTTGCAGCAAGGGTGTGAAAGACTCTTTCGAAGTTCCAGAGGTTAGGTGTCATTAGTCTCCAGACGCCTCATCAGAAATAGGCCTCATCTCGCCTGGAAGGGAGAACTTCCTGGATTTTCTCGACTTGCGGCAGGTGTTCTCGAGTTACGACGGGGACCTCAGGGACCCGCCCTGGTGGCCTCAGGAGACGCCAGTCCCCATGCGAGTTGCTAGGGGGCCTCTCGGGATTCCTCTCCCGTCGATACCGGGGCCAAAAACCTTGTGTGGAGTCAGGGCCGGAACCGAGGATTCCTCTCAGGGGCTGATATGGATCTTTGGGTACATCTGGAGTCTCGCCAGGGGAGACAGGCCTCGTCTCGAGTCGGGGCATGCACGTGCACTTTCCTTCCAGGCTGTAGCAGCAATGTCACGCTTCCCGTCGCGTGGATCAAAGGATCTGTGGTTTTCCCTCGAGGCTTTCCCTCGAGGCTTTCCCACAGGACTGTCCCACGTGCCACCATGGTGTGATTCGATCCTCGGCGTGATAGATGAGCCAGTGCAGGGCAAAGAGGTTCCTCTGGAATGGACTGAGACATCTGGGGGACTCTTGGAATGGTGGTACGAACATGGAGTTCCTCTCGCCTTTCCTGCTGAGAGTGCCTCCTCTTGAGATGCGACGGGAACGCCGGGAATTCTTTCCCGTTGAAAGCAGTGAAAGGATCCCTCATCTCGAGCTACGAGGGGGAAACGGTGCTCCTCTGGATGTGGGCGGGACCATCGTGCTTCCTCTTGAGTGGACACGGGTATGGCGGTTAACTTCTTGAGTTGCAGAAAGGGTGTGAAAGACCCTTTCGAATTTCCAGAGTTTAGGTGTCATTAGTCTCCAGACGCCTCATCGGAAATAGGCCTCATCTCGCCTGGAAGGGAGAACTTCCTGGATTTCTCGAGTTGCGGCAGGTGTTCTCGAGTTACGACGGGGACCTCAGGGACCCGACCTGGTGGCCTCAGGAGAGGCCAGTCCCCATGCGAGTTGCTAGGGGGCCTCTCGGGATCACTCTTCCGTCGATACCGGGGCCAAAACCCTTTGGTGGAGTCAGGGCCGGAACCGAGGATTCCTCTCAGGGGCTGACATGGATCTTTGGGTACTTGTGGAGTCTCCCCAGGGGAGTCAGGCCTCGTCTCGAGTGGGGGCATGCACGTGCGCTTTCCTTCCAGGCTGTAGCAGCAATGTCACGCTTCCCGTCGCGTGGATCAAACGATCTGTGGTTTTCCCTCGAGGCTTTCCCTCGAGGCTTTCCCACAGGGCTGTCCCACGTGCCACCGTGGTGTGATTCGATCCTCGGCGTGAAAGATGTGCCAGTGCAGGGCAAAGAGGTTCCTTTGGAATGGACTGAGACATCTGGGGGACTCTTGGAATGGTGGTACGACCATGGAGTTGCTCTCGCCTTTCCTGTTGAGAGTGCCTGCTCTTGAGATGCGACGGGAACGCCGGGAATTCTTTCCCGTTGAAAGCAGGGAAAGGATCCCTCATCTCGAGCTACGAGGGGGAAATGGTGCTCCTCTGGATGTGGGCGGGACCATCGTGCTTCCTCTTGAGTGGACACGGGTATGGCGGTGAACTTGTTGAGTTGCAGCAAGGGTGTGAAAGACTCTTTCGAAGTTCCAGAGGTTAGGTGTCATTAGTCTCCAGACGCCTCATCAGAAATAGGCCTCATCTCGCCTGGAAGGGAGAACTTCCTGGATTTTCTCGACTTGCGGCAGGTGTTCTCGAGTTACGACGGGGACCTCAGGGACCCGCCCTGGTGGCCTCAGGAGACGCCAGTCCCCATGCGAGTTGCTAGGGGGCCTCTCGGGATTCCTCTCCCGTCGATACCGGGGCCAAAAACCTTGTGTGGAGTCAGGGCCGGAACCGAGGATTCCTCTCAGGGGCTGATATGGATCTTTGGGTACATCTGGAGTCTCGCCAGGGGAGACAGGCCTCGTCTCGAGTCGGGGCATGCACGTGCACTTTCCTTCCAGGCTGTAGCAGCAATGTCACGCTTCCCGTCGCGTGGATCAAAGGATCTGTGGTTTTCCCTCGAGGCTTTCCCTTGAGGCTTTCCCACAGGGCTGTCCCACGTGCCACCGTGGTGTGAGTCGATCCTCGGCGTGAAAGATGAGCCAGTGCAGGGCAAAGAGGTTCCTCTGGAATGGACTGAGACATCCTGGGGACTCTTGGAATAGTGGTACGACCTTGGAGTTCCTCTCGCCTTTCCTGTTGAGAGTGCCTCCTCTTGAGATGCGACGGGAACGCCGGGAATTATTTCCCGTTGAAAGCAGGGAAAGGATCCCTCATCTCGAGCTACGAGGGCGAAACGGGGCTCCTCTGGATGTGGGCGGGACCATCGTGCTTTCTCTCGAGTGGAGACGGGTATGGCGGTGAACTTCTTGATTCGCAGCAAGGGTGTGAAAGACCCTTTCGAAGTTCCAGAGTTTAGGTGTCATTAGTCTCCAGACGCCTCATCGGAAATAGGCCTCATCTCGCCTGGAAGGGAGAACTACCTGGATTTCTCGAGTTGCGGCAGGTGTTCTCCAGTTACGACGGGGACCTCAGGGACCCGCCCTGGTGGCCTCAGGAGAGGCCAGTCCCCATGCGAGTTGCTAGGGGGCCTCTCGGGATCACTCTTCCGTCGATACCGGGGCCAAAACCCTTTGGTGGAGTCAGGGCCGGAACCGAAGATTCCTCTCAGGGGCTGACATGGATCTTTGGGTACTTCTGGAGTCTCCCCAGGGGAGTCAGGCCTCGTCTCGAGTGGGGGCATGCACGTGCGCTTTCCTTCCAGGCTGTAGCAGCAATGTCACGCTTCCCGTCGCGTGGATCAAACGATCTGTGGTTTTCCCTCGAGGCTTTCCCTCGAGGCTTTCCCACAGGGCTGTCCCACGTGCCACCGTGGTGTGATTCGATCCTCGGCGTGAAAGATGTGCCAGTGCAGGGCAAAGAGGTTCCTTTGGAATGGACTGAGACATCTGGGGGACTCTTGGAATGGTGGTACGACCATGGAGTTCTCTCGCCTTTCCTGTTGAGAGTGCCTGCTCTTGAGATGCGACGGGAACGCCGGGAATTCTTTCCCGTTGAAAGCAGGGAAAGGATCCCTCATCTCGAGCTACGAGGGGGAAACGGTGCTCCTCTGGATGTGGGCGGGACCATCGTGCTTCCTCTTGAGTGGACACGGGTATGGCGGTGAACTTGTTGAGTTGCAGCAAGGTTGTGAAAGACTCTTTCGAAGTTCCAGAGGTTAGGTGTCATTAGTCTCCAGACGCCTCATCAGAAATAGGCCTCATCTCGCCTGGAAGGGAGAACTTCCTGGATTTTCTCGAGTTGCGGCAGGTGTTCTCGAGTTACGACGGGGACCTCAGGGACCCGCCCTGGTGGCCTCAGGAGACGCCAGTCCCCATGCGAGTTGCTAGGGGGCCTCTCGGGATTCCTCTCCCGTCGATACCGGGGCCAAAAACCTTGTGTGGATTCAGGGCCGGAACCGAGGATTCCTCTCAGGGGCTGACATGGATCTTTGGATACATCTGGAGTCTCGCCAGGGGAGACAGGCCTCGTCTCGAGTCGGGGCATGCACATGCACTTTCCTTCCAGGCTGTAGCAGCAATGTCACGCTTCCCGTCGCGTGGATCAAAGGATCTGTGGTTTTCCCTCGAGGCTTTCCCTCGAGGCTTTCCCACAGGGCTGTCCCACGTGCCACCGTGGTGTGAGTCGATCCTCGGCGTGAAAGATGAGCCAGTGCAGGGCAAAGAGGTTCCTCTGGAATGCACTGAGACATCTGGGGGACTCTTGGAATAGTGGTACGACCATGGAGTTCCTCTCGCCTTTCCTGTTGAGAGTGCCTCCTCTTGAGATGCGACGGGAACGCCGGGAATTCTTTCCCGTTGAAAGCAGGGAAAGGATCCCTCATCTCGAGCTACGAGGGGGAAACGGGGCTCCTCTGGATGTGGGCGGGACCATCATGCTTCCTCTCGAGTGGAGACGGGTATGGCGGTGAACTTCTTGATTCGCAGCAAGGGTGTGAAAGACCCTTTCGAAGTTCCACAGGTTAGGTGTCATTAGTCTCCAGACGCCTCATCGGAAATAGGCCTCATCTCGCCTGGAAGGGAGAACTTCCTGGATTTTCTCGAGTTGCGGCAGGTGTTCTCGAGTTACGACGGGGACCTCAGGGACCCGCCCTGGTGGCCTCAGGAGAGGCCAGTCCCCATGCGAGTTGCTAGGGGGCCTCTCGGGATTCCTCTCCCGTCGATACCGGGGCCAAAAACCTTTGGTGGAGTCAGGGCCGGAACCGAGGATTCCTCTCAAGTGCTGACATGGATCTTTGGGTACATTTGGAGTCTCGCCAGGGGAGACAGGCCTCGTCTCGAGTCGTGGCATGCACGTGCACTTTCCTTCCAGGCTGTAGCAGCAATGTCACGCTTCCCGTCGCGTGGATCAAAGGATCTGTGGTTTTCCCTCGAGGCTTTCCCTCGAGGCTTTCCCACAGGGCTGTCCCACGTGCCACCATGGTGTGAGTCGATCCTCGGCGTGAAAGATGAGCCAGTGCAGGGCAAAGAGGTTCCTCTGGAATGGACTGAGACATCTGGGGGACTCTTGGAATGGTGGTACGACCATGGAGTTCCTCTCGCCTTTCCTGTTGAGAGTGCCTCCTCTTGAGATGCGACGGGAACGCCGGGAATTCTTTCCCGTTGAAAGCATGGAAAGGTTCCCTCATCTCGAGCTACGAGGGGGAAACGGGGCTCCTCTGGATGTGGGCGGGACCATCGTGCTTCCTCTCGAGTGGACACGGGTATGGCGGTGAACTTCTTGAGTCGCAGCAAGGGTGTGAAAGACCCTTTCGAAGTTCCAGAGGTTAGGTGTCATTAGTCTCCAGACGCCTCATCGGAAATAGGCCTCATCTCGCCTGGAAGGGAGAACTTCCTGGATTTTCTCGAGTTGTGGCAGGTGTTCTCGAGTTACGACGGGGACCTCAGGGACCCGCCCTGGTGGCCTCAGGAGAGGCCAGTCCCCATGCGAGTTGCTAGGGGGCCTCTCGGGATTCCTCTCCCGTCGATACCGGGGCCAAAAACCTTTGGTGGAGTCAGGGCCGGAACCGAGGATTCCTCTCAGGGGCTGACATGGATCTTTGAGTACTTCTGGAGTCTCCCTAGGGGAGTCAGGCCTCGTCTCGACTGGGGGCATGCACGTGCGCTTTCCTTCCAGGCTGTAGCAGCAATGTCACGCTTCCCGTGGCGTGGATCAAAGGATCTGTGGTTTTCCCTCGAGGCTTTCCATCGAGGCTTTCCCACAGGGCTGTCCCACGTGCCACCATGGTGTGAGTCGATCCTCGGCGTGATAGATGAGCCAGTGCAGGGCAAAGAGGTTCCTCTGGAATGGACTGAGACATCTGGGGGACTCTTGGAATGGTGGTACGACCATGGAGTTCCTCTCGCGTTTCCTGCTGAGAGTGCCTCCTCTTGAGATGCGACGGGAACGCCGGGAATTCTTTCCCGTTGAAAGCAGGGAAAGGATCCCTCATCTCGAGCTACGAGGGGGAAACGGGGCTCCTCTGGATGTGGGCGGGACCATCGTGCTTCCTCTCGAGTGGACACCGGTATGGCGGTGAACTTCTTGAGTCGCAGCAAGGGTGTGAAAGACCCTTTAGAAGTTCCAGAGGTTAGGTGTCATTAGTCTCCAGACGCCTCATCGGAAATAGGCCTCATCTCGCCTGGATGGGAGAACTTCCTGGATTTTCTCGAGTTGCGGCAGGTGTTCTCGAGTTACGACGGGGACCTCAGGGACCCGCCCTGGTGGCCTCAGGAGAGGCCAGTCCCCATGCGAGTTGCTAGGGGGCCTCTCGGGATTCCTCTCCCGTCGATACCGGGGCCAAAAACCTTTGGTGGAGTCAGGGCCGGAACCGAGGATTCCTCTCAGGGGCTGACATGGATCTTTGAGTACTTCTGGAGTCTCCCCAGGGGAGTCAGGCCTCGTCTCGAGTGGGGGCATGCACGTGCGCTTTCCTTCCAGGCTGTAGCAGCAATGTCACGCTTCCCGTGGCGTGGATCAAAGGATCTGTGGTTTTCCCTCGAGGCTTTCCATCGAGGCTTTCCCACAGGGCTGTCCCACGTGCCACCATGGTGTGAGTCGATCCTCGGCGTGATAGATGAGCCAGTGCAGGGCAAAGAGGTTCCTCTGGAATGGACTGAGACATCTGGGGGACTCTTGGAATGGTGGTACGACCATGGAGTTCCTCTCGCCTTTCCTGCTGAGAGTGCCTCCTCTTGAGATGCGACGGGAACGCCGGGAATTCTTTCCCGTTGAAAGCAGGGAAAGGATCCCTCATCTCGAGCTACGAGGGGGAAACGGTGCTCCTCTGGATGTGGGCGGGACCATCGTGCTTCCTCTTGAGTGGACACGGGTATAGCGGTGAACTTCTTGAGTTGCAGCAAGGGTGTGAAAGACCCTTTCGAAGTTCCAGAGTTTAGGTGTCATTAGTCTCCAGACGCCTCATCGGAAATAGGCCTCATCTCGCCTGGATGGGAGAACTTCCTGGATTTCTCGAGTTGCGGCAGGTGTTCTCGAGTTTCGACGGGGACCTCAGGGACCCGCCCTGGTGGCCTCAGGAGAGGCCAGTCCCCATGCGAGTTGCTAGGGGGCCTCTCGGGATTCCTCTCCCGTCGATACCGGGGCCAAAACCCTTTGGTGGAGTCAGGGCCGGAACCGAGGATTCCTCTCAGGGGCTGACATGGATCTTTGGGTACTTCTGGAGTCTCCCCAGGGGAGTCAGGCCTCGTCTCGAGTGGGGGCATGCACGTGCGCTTTCCTTCCAGGCTGTAGCAACAATGTCACGCTTCCCGTCGCGTGGATCAAAGGATCTGTGGTTTTCCCTCGAGGCTTTCCCTCGAGGCTTTCCCACAGGGCTGTCCCACGTGCCACCGTGGTGTGAGTCGATCCTCGGCGTGAAAGATGAGCCAGTGCAGGGCAAAGAGGTTCCTCTGGAATGCACTGAGACATCTGGGGGACTCTTGGAATGGTGGTACGACCATGGAGTTCCTCTCGCCTTTCCTGTTGAGAGTGCCTCCTTTTGAGATGCGACGGGAACGCCGGGAATTCTTTCCCGTTGAAAGCAGGGAAAGGATCCCTCATCTCGAGCTACGAGGGGGAAACGGTGCTCCTCTGGATGTGGGCGGGACCATCGTGCTTCCTCTTGAGTGGACACGGGTATGGCGGTGAACTTCTTGAGTTGCAGCAAGGGTGTGAAAGACCCTTTCGAAGTTCCAGAGGTTAGGTGTCATTAGTCTCCAGACGCCTCATTGGAAATAGGCCTCATCTCGCCTGGAAGGGAGAACTTCCTGGATTTTCTCGAGTTGCGGCAGGTGTTCTCGAGTTACGACGGGGACCTCAGGGACCCGCCCTGGTGGCCTCAGTAGACGCCAGTCCCCATGTGAGTTGCTAGGGGGCCTCTCGGGATTCCTCTCCCGTCGATACCGGGGCCAAAAACCTTGTGTGGAGTCAGGGCCGGAACCGAGGATTCCTCTCAGGGGCTGATATGGATCTTTGGGTACATCTGGAGTCTCGCCAGGGGAGACAGGCCTCGTCTCGAGTCGGGGCATGCACGTGCACTTTCCTTCCAGGCTGTAGCAGCAATGTCACGCTTCCCGTCGCGTGGATCAAAGGATCTGTGGTTTTCCCTCGAGACTTTCCCTCGAGGCTTTCCCACAGGGCTGTCCCACGTGCCACCGTGGTGTGAGTCGATCCTCGGCGTGAAAGATGAGCCAGTGCAGGGCAAAGAGGTTCCTCTTGAATGGACTGAGACATCTGGGGGACTCTTGGAATGGTGGTACGACCATGGAGTTCCTCTCGCCTTTCCTGTTGAGAGTGCCTCCTTTTGAGATGCGACGGGAACGCCGGGAATTCTTTCCCGTTGAAAGCAGGGAAAGGATCCCTCATCTCGAGCTACGAGGGGGAAACGGGGCTCCTCTGGATGTGGGCGGGACCATCGTGCTTCCTCTCGAGTGGAGACGGGTATGGCGGTGAACTTCTTGAGTTGCAGCAAGGGTGTGAAAGACCCTTTCGAAGTTCCAGAGGTTAGGTGTCATTAGTCTCCAGACGCCTCATCGGAAATAGGCCTCATCTCGCCTGGATGGGAGAACTTCCTGGATTTTCTCGAGTTGCGGCAGGTGTTCTCGAGTTACGACGGGGACCTCAGGGACCCGCCCTGGTGGCCTCAGGAGAGGCCAGTCCCCATGCGAGTCGCTAGGGGGCCTCTCGGGATTCCTCTCCCGTCGATACCGGGGCCAAAAACCTTTGGTGGAGTCAGGGCCGGAACCGAGGATTCCTCTCAGGGGCTGACATGGATCTTTGAGTACTTCTGGAGTCTCCCCAGGGGAGTCAGGCCTCGTCTCGAGTGGGGGCATGCACGTGCGCTTTCCTTCCAGGCTGTAGCAGCAATGTCACGCTTCCCGTGGCGTGGATCAAAGGATCTGTGGTTTTCCCTCGAGGCTTTCCATCGAGGCTTTCCCACAGGGCTGTCCCACGTGCCACAATGGTGTGAGTCGATCCTCGGCGTGATAGATGAGCCAGTGCAGGGCAAAGAGGTTCCTCTGGAATGGACTGAGACATCTGGGGGACTCTTGGAATGGTGGTACGACCATGGAGTTCCTCTCGCCTTTCCTGTTGAGAGTGCCTCCTTTTGAGATGCGACGGGAACGCCGGGAATTCTTTCCCGTTGAAAGCAGGGAAAGGATCCCTCATCTCGAGCTACGAGGGGGAAACGGTGCTCCTCTGGATGTGGGCGGGACCATCGTGCTTCCTCTTGAGTGGACACGGGTATGGCGGTGAACTTCTTGAGTTGCAGCAAGGGTGTGAAAGACCCTTTCGAAGTTCCAGAGGTTAGGTGTCATTAGTCTCCAGACGCCTCATTGGAAATAGGCCTCATCTCGCCTGGAAGGGAGAACTTCCTGGATTTTCTCGAGTTGCGGCAGGTGTTCTCGAGTTACGACGGGGACCTCAGGGACCCGCCCTGGTGGCCTCAGTAGACGCCAGTCCCCATGTGAGTTGTTAGGGGGCCTCTCGGGATTCCTCTCCCGTCGATACCGGGGCCAAAAACCTTGTGTGGAGTCAGGGCCGGAACCGAGGATTCCTCTCAGGGGCTGATATGGATCTTTGGGTACATCTGGAGTCTCGCCAGGGGAGACAGGCCTCGTCTCGAGTCGGGGCATGCACGTGCACTTTCCTTCCAGGCTGTAGCAGCAATGTCACGCTTCCCGTCGCGTGGATCAAAGGATCTGTGGTTTTCCCTCGAGACTTTCCCTCGAGGCTTTCCCACAGGGCTGTCCCACGTGCCACCGTGGTGTGAGTCGATCCTCGGCGTGAAAGATGAGCCAGTGCAGGGCAAAGAGGTTCCTCTTGAATGGACTGAGACATCTGGGGGACTCTTGGAATGGTGGTACGACCATGGAGTTCCTCTCGCCTTTCCTGTTGAGAGTGCCTCCTTTTGAGATGCGACGGGAACGCCGGGAATTCTTTCCCGTTGAAAGCAGGGAAAGGATCCCTCATCTCGAGCTACGAGGGGGAAACGGGGCTCCTCTGGATGTGGGCGGGACCATCGTGCTTCCTCTCGAGTGGAGACGGGTATGGCGGTGAACTTCTTGAGTTGCAGCAAGGGTGTGAAAGACCCTTTCGAAGTTCCAGAGGTTAGGTGTCATTAGTCTCCAGACGCCTCATCGGAAATAGGCCTCATCTCGCCTGGATGGGAGAACTTCCTGGATTTTCTCGAGTTGCGGCAGGTGTTCTCGAGTTACGACGGGGACCTCAGGGACCCGCCCTGGTGGCCTCAGGAGAGGCCAGTCCCCATGCGAGTCGCTAGGGGGCCTCTCGGGATTCCTCTCCCGTCGATACCGGGGCCAAAAACCTTTGGTGGAGTCAGGGCCGGAACCGAGGATTCCTCTCAGGGGCTGACATGGATCTTTGAGTACTTCTGGAGTCTCCCCAGGGGAGTCAGGCCTCGTCTCGAGTGGGGGCATGCACGTGCGCTTTCCTTCCAGGCTGTAGCAGCAATGTCACGCTTCCCGTGGCGTGGATCAAAGGATCTGTGGTTTTCCCTCGAGGCTTTCCATCGAGGCTTTCCCACAGGGCTGTCCCACGTGCCACCATGGTGTGAGTCGATCCTCGGCGTGATAGATGAGCCAGTGCAGGGCAAAGAGGTTCCTCTGGAATGGACTGAGACATCTGGGGGACTCTTGGAATGGTGGTACGACCATGGAGTTCCTCTCGCCTTTCCTGCTGAGAGTGCCTCCTCTTGAGATGCGACGGGAACGCCGGGAATTCTTTCCCGTTGAAAGCAGGGAAAGGATCCCTCATCTCGAGCTACGAGGGGGAAACGGTGCTCCTCTGGATGTGGGCGGGACCATCGTGCTTCCTCTTGAGTGGACACGGGTATAGCGGTGAACTTCTTGAGTTGCAGCAAGGGTGTGAAAGACCCTTTCGAAGTTCCAGAGTTTAGGTGTCATTAGTCTCCAGACGCCTCATCGGAAATAGGCCTCATCTCGCCTGGAAGGGAGAACTTCCTGGATTTCTCGAGTTGCGGCAGGTGTTCTCGAGTTTCGACGGGGACCTCAGGGACCCTCCCTGGTGGCCTCAGGAGAGGCCAGTCCCCATGCGAGTTGCTAGGGGGCCTCTCGGGATTACTCTTCCGTCGATACCGGGGCCAAAACCCTTTGGTGGAGTCAGGGCCGGAACCGAGGATTCCTCTGAGGGGCTGACATGGATCTTTGGGTACTTCTGGAGTCTCCCCAGGGGAGTCAGGCCTCGTCTCGAGTGGGGGCATGCACGTGCGCTTTCCTTCCAGGCTGTAGCAGCAATGTCACGCTTCCCGTGGCGTGGATCAAAGGATCTGTGGTTTTCCCTCGAGGCTTTCCCCCGAGGCTTTCCCACAGGGCTGTCCCACGTGCCACCGTGGTGTGAGTCGATCCTCGGCGTGAAAGATGAGCCAGTGCAGGGCAAAGAGGTTCCTCTGGAATGCACTGAGACATCTGGGGGACTCTTGGAATGGTGGTACGACCATGGAGTTCCTCTCGCCTTTCCTGTTGAGAGTGCCTCCTCTTGAGATGCGACGGGAACGCCGGGAATTCTTTCCCGTTGAAAGCAGGGAAAGGATCCCTCATCTCGAGCTACGAGGGGGAAACGGTGCTCCTCTGGATGTGGGCGGGACCATCGTGCTTCCTCTTGAGTGGACACGGGTATGGCGGTGAACTTCTTGAGTTGCAGCAAGGGTGTGAAAGACCCTTTCGAAGTTCCAGAGGTTAGGTGTCATTAGTCTCCAGACGCCTCATCGGAAATAGGCCTCATCTCGCCTGGAAGGGAGAACTTCCTGGATTTTCTCGAGTTGCGGCAGGTGTTCTCGAGTTACGACGGGGACCTCAGGGACCCGCCCTGGTGGCCTCAGTAGACGCCAGTCCCCATGTGAGTTGCTAGGGGGCCTCTCGGGATTCCTCTCCCGTCGATACCGGGGCCAAAAACCTTGTGTGGAGTCAGGGCCGGAACCGAGGATTCCTCTCAGGGGCTGATATGGATCTTTGGGTACATCTGGAGTCTCGCCAGGGGAGACAGGCCTCGTCTCGAGTCGGGGCATGCACGTGCACTTTCCTTCCAGGCTGTAGCAGCAATGTCACGCTTCCCGTCGCGTGGATCAAAGGATCTGTGGTTTTCCCTCGAGACTTTCCCTCGAGGCTTTCCCACAGGGCTGTCCCACGTGCCACCGTGGTGTGAGTCGATCCTCGGCGTGAAAGATGAGCCAGTGCAGGGCAAAGAGGTTCCTCTTGAATGGACTGAGACATCTGGGGGACTCTTGGAATGGTGGTACGACCATGGAGTTCCTCTCGCCTTTCCTGTTGAGAGTGCCTCCTCTTGAGATGCGACGGGAACGCCGGGAATTCTTTACCGTTGAAAGCAGGGAAAGGATCCCTCATCTCGAGCTACGAGGGGGAAACGGGGCTCCTCTGGATGTGGGCGGGACCATCGTGCTTCCTCTCGAGTGGAGACGGGTATGGCGGTGAACTTCTTGAGTTGCAGCAAGGGTGTGAAAGACCCTTTCGAAGTTCCAGAGTTTAGGTGTCATTAGTCTCCAGCCGCCTCATCGGAAATAGGCCTCATCTCGCCTGGAAGGGAGAACTTCCTGGATTTTCCCGAGTTGCGGCAGGTGTTCTCGAGTTACGACGGGGACCTCAGGGACCCGCCCTGGTGGCCTCAGGAGAGGCCAGTCCCCATGCGAGTCGCTAGGGGGCCTCTCGGGATTCCTCTCCCGTCGATACCGGGGCCAAAAACATTTGGTGGAGTCAGGGCCGGAACCGAGGATTCCTCTCAGGGGCTGACATGGATCTTTGGGTACTTCTGGAGACTCCCCAGGGGAGTCAGGCCTCGTCTCGAGTGGGGGCATGCACGTGCGCTTTCCTTCCAGGCTGTAGCAGCAATGTCACGCTTCCCGTGGCGTGGATCAAAGGATCTGTGGTTTTCCCTCGAGGCTTTCCCTCGAGGCTTTACCACAGGGCTGTCCCACGTGCCACCGTGGTGTGATTCGATCCTCGGCGTGAAAGATGTGCCAGTGCAGGGCAAAGAGGTTCCTCTGGAATGGACTGAGACATCTGGGGGACTCTTGGAATGGTGGTACGACCATGGAGTTCCTCTCGCCTTTCCTGTTGAGAGTGCCTGCTCTTGAGATGCGACGGGAACGCCGGGAATTCTTTCCCGTTGAAAGCAGGGAAAGGATCCCTCATCTCGAGCTACGAGGGGGAAACGGTGCTCCTCTGGATGTGGGCGGGACCATCGTGCTTCCTCTTGAGTGGACACGGGTATGGCGGTGAATTTCTTGAGTTGCAGCAAGGGTGTGAAAGACTCTTTCGAAGTTCCAGAGGTTAGGTGTCATTAGTCTCCAGACGCCTCATCAGAAATAGGCCTCATCTCGCCTGGAAGGGAGAACTTCCTGGATTTTCTCGAGTTGCGGCAGGTGTTCTCGAGTTACGACGGGGACCTCAGGGACCCTCCCTGGTGGCCTCAGGAGAGGCCAGTCCCCATGCGAGTTGCTAGGGGGCCTCTCGGGATTCCTCTCCCGTCGATACCGGGGCCAAAAACCTTTGGTGGAGTCAGGGCCGGTACCGAGGATTCCTCTCAGGGGCTGACATGGATCTTTGAGTACTTCTGGAGTCTCCCCAGGGGAGTCAGGCCTCGTCTCGACTGGGGGCATGCACGTGCGCTTTCCTTCCAGGCTGTAGCAGCAATGTCACGCTTCCCGTGGCGTGGATCAAAGGATCTGTGGTTTTCCCTCGAGGCTTTCCATCGAGGCTTTCCCACAGGGCTGTCCCACGTGCCACCATGGTGTGAGTCGATCCTCGGCGTGATAGATGAGCCAGTGCTGGGCAAAGAGGTTCCTCTGGAATGGACTGAGACATCTGGGGGACTCTTGGAATGGTGGTACGACCATGGAGTTCCTCTCGCCTTTCCTGCTGAGAGTGCCTCCTCTTGAGATGCGACGGGAACGCCGGGAATTCTTTCCCGTTGAAAGCAGGGAAAGGATCCCTCATCTCGAGCTACGAGGGGGAAACGGTGCTCCTCTGGATGTGGGCGGGACCATCGTGCTTCCTCTTGAGTGGACACGGGTATGGCGGTGAATTTCTTGAGTTGCAGCAAGGGTGTGAAAGACTCTTTCGAAGTTCCAGAGGTTAGGTGTCATTAGTCTCCAGACGCCTCATCAGAAATAGGCCTCATCTCGCCTGGAAGGGAGAACTTCCTGGATTTTCTCGAGTTGCGGCAGGTGTTCTCGAGTTACGACGGGGACCTCAGGGACCCTCCCTGGTGGCCTCAGGAGAGGCCAGTCCCCATGCGAGTTGCTAGGGGGCCTCTCGGGATTCCTCTCCCGTCGATACCGGGGCCAAAAACCTTTGGTGGAGTCAGGGCCGGTACCGAGGATTCCTCTCAGGGGCTGACATGGATCTTTGAGTACTTCTGGAGTCTCCCCAGGGGAGTCAGGCCTCGTCTCGACTGGGGGCATGCACGTGCGCTTTCCTTCCAGGCTGTAGCAGCAATGTCACGCTTCCCGTGGCGTGGATCAAAGGATCTGTGGTTTTCCCTCGAGGCTTTCCATCGAGGCTTTCCCACAGGGCTGTCCCACGTGCCACCATGGTGTGAGTCGATCCTCGGCGTGATAGATGAGCCAGTGCTGGGCAAAGAGGTTCCTCTGGAATGGACTGAGACATCTGGGGGACTCTTGGAATGGTGGTACGACCATGGAGTTCCTCTCGCCTTTCCTGCTGAGAGTGCCTCCTCTTGAGATGCGACGGGAACGCCGGGAATTCTTTCCCGTTGAAAGCAGGGAAAGGATCCCTCATCTCGAGCTACGAGGGGGAAACGGTGCTCCTCTGGATGTGGGCGGGACCATCGTGCTTCCTCTTGAGTGGACACGGGTATGGCGGTGAACTTCTTGAGTTGCAGCAAGGGTGTGAAAGACCCTTTCGAAGTTCCAGAGTTTAGGTGTCATTAGTCTCCAGCCGCCTCATCGGAAATAGGCCTCATCTCGCCTGGAAGGGAGAACTTCTTGGATTTTCTCGAGTTGCGGCAGGTGTTCTCGAGTTACGACGGGGACCTCAGGGACCCGCCCTGGTGGCCTCAGGAGAGGCCAGTCCCCATGCGAGTTGCTAGGAGGCCTCTCGGGATTCCTCTCCCGTCCATACCGGGGCCAAAAACATTTGGTGGAGTCAGGGCCGGAACCGAGGATTCCTCTCAGGGTCTGACATGGATCTTTGAGTACTTCTGGAGTCTCCCCAGGGGAGTCAGGCCTCGTCTCGAGTGGGGGCATGCTCATGCGCTTTCCTTCCAGGCTGTAGCAGCAATGTCACGCTTCCCGTGGCGTGGATCAAAGGATCTGTGGTTTTCCCTCGAGGCTTTCCCTCGAGGCTTTCCCACAGGGCTGTCCCACGTGCCACCGTGGTGTGAGTCGATCCTCGGCGTGAAAGATGAGCCAGTGCAGGGCAAAGAGGTTCCTCTGGAATGGACTGAGACATCTGGGGGACTCTTGGAATGGTGGTTCGACCATGGAGTTCCTCTCGCTTTCCTGTTGAGAGTGCCTCCTATTGAGATGCGACGGGAACGCCGGGAATTCTTTCCCGTTGAAAGCAGGGAAAGGATCCCTCATCTCGAGCTACGAGGGGGAAACGGGGCTCCTCTGGATGTGGGCGGGACCATCGTGCTTCCTCTCGAGTGGAGACGGGTATGGCGGTGAACTTCTTGAGTTGCAGCAAGGGTGTGAAAGACCCTTTCGAAGTTCCAGAGTTTAGGTGTCATTAGTCTCCAGACGCCTCATCGGAAATAGGCCTCATCTCGCCTGGAAGGGAGAACTTCCTGGATTTTCTCGAGTTGCGGCAGGTGTTCTCGAGTTACGACGGGGACCTCAGGGACCCGCCCTGGTGGCGTCAGGAGAGGCCAGTCCCCATGCGAGTTGCTAGGAGGCCTCTCGGGATTCCTCTCCCGTCCATACCGGGGCCAAAAACATTTGGTGGAGTCAGGGCCGGAACTGAGGATTCCTCTCAGGGGCTGACATGGATCTTTGAGTACTTCTGGAGTCTCCCCAGGGGAGTCAGGCCTCGTCTCGAGTGGGGGCATGCTCATGCGCTTTCCTTCCAGGCTGTTGCAGCAATGTCACGCTTCCCGTGGCGTGGATTAAAGGATCTGTGGTTTTCCCTCGAGGCTTTCCCACAGGGCTGTCCCACGTGCCACCGTGGTGTGATTCGATCCTCGGCGTGAAAGATGTGCCAGTCAGGGCAAAGAGGTTCCTCTGGAATGGACTGAGACACCTGGGGGACTCTTGGAATGGTGGTACGACCATGGAGTTCCTCTCGCCTTTCCTGTTGAGAGTGCCTGCTCTTGAGATGCGACGGGAACGCCGGGAATTCTTTCCCGTTGAAAGCAGGGAAAGGATCCCTCAACTCGAGCTACGAGGGGGAAACGGTGCTCCTCTGGATGTGGGCGGGACCATCGTGCTTCCTCTTGAGTGGACACGGGTATGGCGGTGAACTTCTTGAGTTGCAGCAAGGGTGTGAAAGACCCCTTCGAAGTTCCAGAGGTTAGGTGTCATTAGTCTCCAGACGCCTCATCGGAAATAGGCCTCATCTCGCCTGGAAGGGAGAACTTCCTGGATTTTCTCGAGTTGCGGCAGGTGTTCTCGAGTTACGACGGGGACCTCAGGGACCCGCCCTGGTGGCCTCAGGAGACGCCAGTCCCCATGCGAGTTGCTAGGGGGCCTCTCGGGATTCCTCTCCCGTCGATACCGGGGCCAAAAACCTTGTGTGGAGTCAGAGCCGGAACCGAGGATTCCTCTCAGGGGCTGATATGGATCTTTGGGTACATCTGGAGTCTCGCCAGGGGAGACAGGCCTCGTCTTGAGTCGGTGCATGCACGTGCACTTTCCTTCCAGGCTGTAGCAGCAATGTCACGCTTCCCGTCGCGTGGATCAAAGGATCTGTGGTTTTCCCTCGAGGCTTTCCCTCAAGGCTTTCCCACAGGGCTGTCCCACGTTCCACCATGGTGTGAGTCGATCCTCGGCGTGAAAGATGAGCCAGTGCAGGGCAAAGAGGTTCCTCTGGAATGGACTGAGACATCTGGGGGACTCTTGGAATGGTGGTACGACCATGAAGTTCCTCTCGCCTTTCCTGTTGAGAGTGCCTCCTCTTGAGATGCGACGGGAACGCCGGGAATTCTTTCCCGTTGAAAGCAGGGAAAGGTTCCCTCATCTCGAGCTACGAGGGGGAAACGGGGCTCCTCTGGATGTGGGCGGGACCATCGTGCTTCCTCTCGAGTGGACACGGGTATGGCGGTGAACTTCTTGAGTCGCAGCAAGGGTGTGAAAGACCCTTTCGAAGTTCCAGAGGTTAGGTGTCATTAGTCTCCAGACGCCTCATCAGAAATAGGCCTCATCTCGCCTGGAAGGGAGAACTTCCTGGATTTTCTCGAGTTGCGGCAGGTGTTCTCGAGTTACGACGGGGACCTCAGGGACCCGCCCTGGTGGCCTCAGGAGAGGCCAGTCCCCATGCGAGTTGCTAGGGGGCCTCTCGGGATTCCTCTCCCGTCGATACCGGGGCCAAAAACCTTTGGTGGAGTCAGGGCCGGAACCGAGGATTCCTCTCAGGGGCTGACATGGATCTTTGAGTACTTCTGGAGTCTCCCCAGGGGAGTCAGGCCTCGTCTCGACTGGGGGCATGCACGTGCGCTTTCCTTCCAGGCTGTAGCAGCAATGTCACGCTTCCCGTGGCGTGGATCAAAGGATCTGTGGTTTTCCCTCGAGGCTTTCCATCGAGGCTTTCCCACAGGGCTGTCCCACGTGCCACCATGGTGTGAGTCGATCCTCGGCGTGAAAGATGAGCCAGTGCAGGGCAAAGAGGTTCCTCTGGAATGGACTGAGACATCTGGGGGACTCTTGGAATGGTGGTACGACCATGGAGTTCCTCTCGCCTTTCCTGCTGAGAGTGCCTCCTCTTGAGATGCGACGGGAACGCCGGGAATTCTTTCCCGTTGAAAGCAGGGAAAGGATCCCTCATCTCGAGCTACGAGGGGGAAACGGTGCTCCTCTGGATGTGGGCGGGACCATCGTGCTTCCTCTTGAGTGGACACGGGTATGGCGGTGAACTTCTTGAGTTGCAGCAAGGGTGTGAAAGACCCTTTCGAAGTTCCAGAGTTTAGGTGTCATTAGTCTCCAGACGCCTCATCGGAAATAGGCCTCATCTCGCCTGGAAGGGAGAACTTCCTGGATTTCTCGAGTTGCGGCAGGTGTTCTCGAGTTACGACGGGGACCTCAGGGACCCGCCCTGGTGGCCTCAGGAGAGGCCAGTCCCCATGCGAGTTGCTAGGGGGCCTCTCGGGATTACTCTTCCGTCGATACCGGGGCCAAAACCCTTTGGTGGAGTCAGGGCCGGAACCGAAGATTCCTCTCAGGGGCTGACATGGATCTTTGGGTACTTCTGGAGTCTCCCCAGGGGAGTCAGGCCTCGTCTCGAGTGGGGGCATGCACGTGCGCTTTCCTTCCAGGCTGTAGCAGCAATGTCACGCTTCCCGTCGCGTGGATCAAAGGATCTGTGGTTTTCCCTCGAGGCTTTCCCTCGAGGCTTTCCCACAGGGCTGTCCCACGTGCCACCGTGGTGTGAGTCGATCCTCGGCGTGAAAGATGAGCCAGTGCAGGGCAAAGAGGTTCCTCTGGAATGCACTGAGACATCTGGGGGACTCTTGGAATGGTGGTACGACCATGGAGTTCCTCTCGCCTTTCCTGTTGAGAGTGCCTCCTCTTGAGATGCGACGGGAACGCCGGGAATTCTTTCCCGTTGAAAGCAGGGAAAGGATCCCTCATCTCGAGCTACGAGGGGGAAACGGTGCTCCTCTGGATGTGGGCGGGACCATCGTGCTTCCTCTTGAATGGACACGGGTATGGCGGTGAACTTCTTGAGTTGCAGCAAGGGTGTGAAAGACCCTTTCGAAGTTCCAGAGGTTAGGTGTCATTAGTCTTCAGACGCCTCATTGGAAATAGGCCTCATCTCGCCTGGAAGGGAGAATTTCCTGGATTTTCTCGAGTTGCGGCAGGTGTTCTCGAGTTACGACGGGGACCTCAGGGACCCGCCCTGGTGGCCTCATTAGACGCCAGTCCCCATGTGAGTTGCTAGGGGGCCTCTCGGGATTCCTCTCCCGTCGATACCGGGGCCAAAAACCTTGTGTGGAGTCAGGGCCGGAACCGAGGATTCCTCTCAGGGGCTGACATGGATCTTTGAATACATCTGGAGTCTCGCCAGGGGAGACAGGCCTCGTCTCGAGTCGGGGCATGCACGTGCACTTTCCTTCCAGGCTGTAGCAGCAATGTCACGCTTCCCGTCGCGTGGATCAAAGGATCTGTGGTTTTCCCTCGAGGCTTTCCCTCGAGGCTTTCCCACAGGGCTGTCCCACGTGCCACCGTGGTGTGAGTCGATCCTCGGCGTGAAAGATGAGCCAGTGCAGGGCAAAGAGGTTCCTCTTGAATGGACTGAGATATCTGGGGGACTCTTGGAATGGTGGTACGACCATGGAGTTCCTCTCGCCTTTCCTGTTGAGAGTGCCTCCTCTTGAGATGCGACGGGAACGCCAGGAATTCTTTCCCGTTGAAAGCAGGGAAAGGATCCCTCATCTCGAGCTACGAGGGGGAAACGGGGCTCCTCTGGATGTGGGCGGGACCATCGTGCTTCCTCTCGAGTGGAGACGGGTATGGCGGTGAACTTCTTGAGTTGCAGCAAGGGTGTGAAAGACCCTTTCGAAGTTCCAGAGTTTAGGTGTCATTAGTCTCCAGACGCCTCATCGGAAATAGGCCTCATCTCGCCTGGAAGGGAGAACTTCCTGGATTTTCTCGAGTTGCGGCAGGTGTTCTCGAGTTACGACGGGGACCTCAGGGACCCGCCCTGGTGGCCTCAGGAGAGGCCAGTCCCCATGCGAGTTGCTAGGAGGCCTCTCGGGATTCCTCTCCCGTCCATACCGGGGCCAAAAACATTTGGTGGAGTCAGGGCCGGAACTGAGGATTCCTCTCAGGGGCTGACATGGATCTTTGAGTACTTCTGGAGTCTCCCCAGGGGAGTCAGGCCTCGTCTCGAGTGGGGGCATGCTCATGCGCTTTCCTTCCAGGCTGTAGCAGCAATGTCACGCTTCCCGTGGCGTGGATCAAAGGATCTGTGGTTTTCCCTCGAGGCTTTCCCACAGGGCTGTCCCACGTGCCACCGTGGTGTGATTCGATCCTCGGCGTGAAAGATGTGCCAGTGCAGGGCAAAGAGGTTCCTCTGGAATGGACTGAGACATCTGGGGGACTCTTGGAATGGTGGTATGACCATGGAGTTCCTCTCGCCTTTCCTGTTGAGAGTGCCTGCTCTTGAGATGCGACGGGAACGCCGGGAATTCTTTCCCGTTGAAAGCAGGGAAAGGATCCCTCAACTCGAGCTACGAGGGGGAAACGGTGCTCCTCTGGATGTGGGCGGGACCATCGTGCTTCCTCTTGAGTGGACACGGGTATGGCGGTGAACTTCTTGAGTTGCAGCAAGGGTGTGAAAGACCCTTTCGAAGTTCCAGAGGTTAGGTGTCATTAATCTCCAGACGCCTCATCGGAAATAGGCCTCATCTCGCCTGGAAGGGAGAACTTCCTGGATTTTCTCGAGTTGCGGCAGGTGTTCTCGAGTTACGACGGGGACCTCAGGGACCCGCCCTGGTGGCCTCAGGAGACGCCAGTCCCCATGCGAGTTGCTAGGGGGCCTCTCGGGATTCCTCTCCCGTCGATACCGGGGCCAAAAACCTTGTGTGGAGTCAGAGCCGGAACCGAGGATTCCTCTCAGGGGCTGATATGGATCTTTGGGTACATCTGGAGTCTCGCCAGGGGAGACAGGCCTCGTCTTGAGTCGGGGCATGCACGTGCACTTTCCTTCCAGGCTGTAGCAGCAATGTCACGCTTCCCGTCGCGTGGATCAAAGGATCTGTGGTTTTCCCTCGAGGCTTTCCCTCAAGGCTTTCCCACAGGGCTGTCCCACGTGCCACCATGGTGTGAGTCGATCCTCGGCGTGAAAGATGAGCCAGTGCAGGGCAAAGAGGTTCCTCTGGAATGGACTGAGACATCTGGGGGACTCTTGGAATGGTGGTACGACCATGGAGTTCCTCTCGCCTTTCCTGTTGAGAGTGCCTCCTCTTGAGATGCGACGGGAACGCCGGGAATTCTTTCCCGTTGAAAGCAGGGAAAGGTTCCCTCATCTCGAGCTACGAGGGGGAAACGGGGCTCCTCTGGATGTGGGCGGGACCATCGTGCTTCCTCTCGAGTGGACACGGGTATGGCGGTGAACTTCTTGAGTCGCAGCAAGGGTGTGAAAGACCCTTTCGAAGTTCCAGAGGTTAGGTGTCATTAGTCTCCAGACGCCTCATCGGAAATAGGCCTCATCTCGCCTGGAAGGGAGAACTTCCTGGATTTTCTCGAGTTGCGGCAGGTGTTCTCGAGTTACGACGGGGACCTCAGGGACCCGCCCTGGTGGCCTCAGGAGAGGCCAGTCCCCATGCGAGTTGCTAGGGGGCCTCTCGGGATTCCTCTCCCGTCGATACCGGGGCCAAAAACCTTTAGTGGAGTCAGGGCCGGAACCGAGGATTCCTCTCAGGGGCTGACATGGATCTTTGAGTACTTCTGGAGTCTCCCCAGGGGATTCAGGCCTCGTCTCGACTGGGGGCATGCACGTGCGCTTTCCTTCCAGGCTGTAGCAGCAATGTCACGCTTCCCGTGGCGTGGATCACAGGATCTGTGGTTTTCCCTCGAGGCTTTCCATCGAGGCTTTCCCACAGGGCTGTCCCACGTGCCACCATGGTGTGAGTCGATCCTCGGCGTGATAGATGAGCCAGTGCAGGGCAAAGAGGTTCCTCTGGAATGGACTGAGACATCTGGGGGACTCTTGGAATGGTGGTACGACCATGGAGTTCCTCTCGCCTTTCCTGCTGAGAGTGCCTCCTCTTGAGATGCGACGGGAACGCCGGGAATTCTTTCCCGTTGAAAGCAGGGAAAGGATCCCTCATCTCGAGCTACGAGGTGGAAACGGTGCTCCTCTGGATGTGGGCGGGACCATCGTGCTTCCTCTTGAGTGGACACGGGTATGGCGGTGAACTTCTTGAGTTGCAGCAAGGCTGTGAAAGACCCTTTCGAAGTTCCAGAGTTTAGGTGTCATTAGTCTCCAGACGCCTCATCGGAAATAGGCCTCATCTCGCCTGGAAGGGAGAACTTCCTGGATTTCTCGAGTTGCGGCAGGTGTTCTCGAGTTACGACGGGGACCTCAGGGACCCGCCCTGGTGGCCTCAGGAGAGGCCAGTCCCCATGCGAGTTGCTAGGGGGCCTCTCGGGATTACTCTTCCGTCGATACCGGGGCCAAAACCCTTTGGTGGAGTTAGGGCCGGAACCGAAGATTCCTCTCAGGGGCTGACATGGATCTTTGGGTACTTCTGGAGTCTCCCCAGGGGAGTCAGGCCTCGTCTCGAGTGGGGGCATGCACGTGCGCTTTCCTTCCAGGCTGTAGCAGCAATGTCACGCTTACGTCGCGTGGATCAAAGGATCTGTGGTTTTCCCTCGAGGCTTTCCCTCGAGGCTTTCCCACAGGGCTGTCCCACGTGCCACCGTGGTGTGAGTCGATCCTCGGCGTGAAAGATGAGCCAGTGCAGGGCAAAGAGGTTCCTCTGGAATGCACTGAGACATCTGGGGGACTCTTGGAATGGTGGTACGACCATGGAGTTCCTCTCGCCTTTCCTGTTGAGAGTGCCTCCTCTTGAGATGCGACGGGAACGCCGGGAATTCTTTCCCGTTGAAAGCAGGGAAAGGATCCCTCATCTCGAGCTACGAGGGGGAAACGGTGCTCCTCTGGATGTGGGCGGGACCATCGTGCTTCCTCTTGAATGGACACGGGTATGGCGGTGAACTTCTTGAGTTGCAGCAAGGGTGTGAAAGACCCTTTCGAAGTTCCAGAGGTTAGGTGTCATTAGTCTTCAGACGCCTCATTGGAAATAGGCCTCATCTCGCCTGGAAGGGAGAATTTCCTGGATTTTCTCGAGTTGCGGCAGGTGTTCTCGAGTTACGACGGGGACCTCAGGGACCCGCCCTGGTGGCCTCAGTAGACGCCAGTCCCCATGTGAGTTGCTAGGGGGCCTCTCGGGATTCCTCTCCCGTCGATACCGGGGCCAAAAACCTTGTGTGGAGTCAGGGCCGGAACCGAGGATTCCTCTCAGGGGCTGATATGGATCTTTGGATACATCTGGAGTCTCGCCAGGGGAGACAGGCCTCGTCTCGAGTCGGGGCATGCACGTGCACTTTCCTTCCAGGCTGTAGCAGCAATGTCACGCTTCCCGTCGCGTGGATCAAAGGATCTGTGGTTTTCTCTCGAGGCTTTCCCTCGAGGCTTTCCCACAGGGCTGTCCCACGTGCCACCGTGGTGTGACTCGATCCTCGGCGTGAAAGATGAGCCAGTGCAGGGCAAAGAGGTTCCTCTTGAATGGACTGAGACATCTGGGGGACTCTTGGAATGGTGGTACGACCATGGAGTTCCTCTCGCCTTTCCTGTTGAGAGTGCCTCCTCTTGAGATGCGACGGGAACGCCAGGAATTCTTTCCCGTTGAAAGCAGGGAAAGGATCCCTCATCTCGAGCTACGAGGGGGAAACGGGGCTCCTCTGGATGTGGGCGGGACCATCGTGCTTCCTCTCGAGTGGAGACGGGTATGGCGGTGAACTTCTTGAGTTGCAGCAAGGGTGTGAAAGACCCTTTCGAAGTTCCAGAGTTTAGGTGTCATTAGTCTCCAGACGCCTCATCGGAAATAGGCCTCATCTCGCCTGGAAGGGAGAACTTCCTGGATTTTCTCGAGTTGCGGCAGGTGTTCTCGAGTTACGACGGGGACCTCAGGGACCCGCCCTGGTGGCCTCAGGAGAGGCCAGTCCCCATGCGAGTTGCTAGGGGGCCTCTCGGGATTCCTCTCCCGTCGATACCGGGGCCAAAAACATTTGGTGGAGTCAGGGCCGGAACCGAGGATTCCTCTCAGGGGTTGACATGGATCTTTGGGTACTTCTGGAGTCTCCCCAGGGGAGTCAGGCCTCGTCTCGAGTGGGGGCATGCACGTGCGCTTTCCTTCCAGGCTGTAGCAGCAATGTCACGCTTCCCGTGGCGTGGATCAAAGGATCTGTGGTTTTCCCTCGAGGCTTTCCCTCGAGGCTTTCCCACAGGGCTGTCCCACGTGCCACCGTGGTGTGATTCGATCCTCGACGTGAAAGATGTGCCAGTGCAGGGCAAAGAGGTTCCTCTGGAATGGACTGAGACATCTGGGGGACTCTTGGAATGGTGGTACGACCATGGAGTTCCTCTCACCTTTCCTGTTGAGAGTGCCTGCTCTTGAGATGCGACGGGAACGCAGGGAATTCTTTCCCGTTGAAAGCAGGGAAAGGATCCCTCATCTCGAGCTACGAGGGGGAAACGGTGCTCTTCTGGATGTGGGCGGGACCATCGTGCTTCCTCTTGAGTGGACACGGGTATGGCGGTGAACTTCTTGAGTTGCAGCACGGGTGTGAAAGACTCTTTCGAAGTTCCAGAGGTTAGGTGTCATTAGTCTCCAGACGCCTCATCGGAAATAGGCCTCATCTCGCCTGGAAGGGAGAACTTCCTGGATTTTCTCGAGTTGCGGCAGGTGTTCTCGAGTTACGACGGGGACCTCAGGGACCCGCCCTGGTGGCCTCAGGAGACGCCAGTCCCCATGCGAGTTGCTAGGGGGCCTCTCGGGATTCCTCTCCCGTCGATACCGGGGCCAAAAACCTTGTGTGGAGTCAGGGCCGGAACCGAGGATTCCTCTCAGGGGCTGATATGGATCTTTGGGTACATCTGGAGTCTCGCCAGGGGAGACCGGCCTCGTCTCGAGTCGGGGCATGCACGTGCACTTTCCTTCCAGGCTGTAGCAGCAATGTCACGCTTCCCGTCGCGTGGATCAAAGGATCTGTGGTTTTCCCTCGAGGCTTTCCCTCGAGGCTTTCCCACAGGGCTGTCCCTCGTGCCACCGTGGTGTGAGTCGATCCTCGGCGTGAAAGATGAGCCAGTGCAGGGCAAAGAGGTTCCTCTGGAATGGACTGAGACATCTAGGGGACTCTTGGAATGGTGGTACGACCATGGAGTTCCTCTCGCCTTTCCTGTTGAGAGTGCCTCCTCTTGAGATGTGACGGGAACGCCGGGAATTCTTTCCCGTTGAAAGCAGGGAAAGGATCCCTCATCTCGAGCTACGAGGGGGAAACGGGGCTCCTCTGGATGTGGGCGGGACCATCGTGCTTCCTCTCGAGTGGACACGGGTATGGCGGTGAACTTCTTGAGTCGCAGCAAGGGTGTGAAAGACCCTTTCGAAGTTCCATAGGTTAGGTGTCATTAGTCTCCAGACGCCTCATCGGAAATAGGCCTCATCTCGCCTGGAAGGGAGTACTTCCTGGATTTTCTCGAGTTGCGGCAGGTGTTCTCGAGTTACGACGGGGACCTCAGGGACCCGCCCTTGTGGCCTCTGGAGAGGCCAGTCCCCATGCGAGTTGCTAGGGGGCCTCTCGGGATTCCTCTCCCGTCGATACCGGGGCCAAAAAGCTTTGGTGGAGTCAGGGCCGGAACCGAGGATTCCTCTCAGGGGCTGACATGGATCTTTGAGTACTTCTGGAGTCTCCCCAGGGGAGTCAGGCCTCGTCTCGACTGGGGGAATGCACGTGCGCTTTCCTTCCAGGCTGTAGCAGCAATGTCACGCTTCCCGTGGCGTGGATCAAAGGATCTGTGGTTTTCCCTCGAGGCTTTCCATCGAGGCTTTCCCACAGGGCTGTCCCACGTGCCACCATGGTGTGAGTCGATCCTCGGCGTGATAGATGAGCCAGTGCAGGGCAAAGAGGTTCCTCTGGAATGGATTGAGACATCTGGGGGACTCTTGGAATGGTGGTACGACCATGGAGTTCCTCTCGCCTTTCCTGCTGAGAGTGCCTCCTCTTGAGATGCGGCGGGAACGCCGGGAATTCTTTCCCGTTGAACGCATGGAAAGGTTCCCTCATTTCGAGCTACGAGGGGGAAACGGTGCTCCTCTGGATGTGGGCGGGACCATGGTGCTTCCTCTCGAGTGGACACGGGTATGGCGGTGAACTTCTTGAGTCGCAGCAAGGGTGTGAAAGACCCTTTCGAAGTTCCAGAGGTTAGGTGTCATTAGTCTCCAGACGCCTCATCGGAAATAGGCCTCATCTCGCCTGGAAGGGAGAACTTCCTGGATTTTCTCGAGTTGCGGCAGGTGTTCTCGAGTTACGACGGGGACCTCAGGGACCCTCCCTGGTGGCCTCAGGAGAGGCCAGTCCCCATGCGAGTTGCTAGGGGGCCTCTCGGGATTCCTCTCCCGTCGATACCGGGGCCAAAAACCTTTGGTGGAGTCAGGGCCGGAACCGAGGATTCCTCTCAGGGGCTGACATGGATCTTTGAGCACTTCTGGAGTCTCCCCAGGGGAGTCAGGCCTCGTCTCGACTGGGGGCATGCACGTGCGCTTTCCTTCCAGGCTGTAGCAGCAATGTCACGCTTCCCGTCGCGTGGATCAAAGGATCTGTGGTTTTCCCTCGAGGCTTTCCATCGAGGCTTTCCCACAGGGCTGTCCCACGTGCCACCATGGTGTGAGTCGATCCTCGGCGTGATAGATGAGCCAGTGCAGGGCAAAGAGGTTCCTCTGGAATGGACTGAGACATCTGGGGGACTCTTGGTATGGTGGTACGACCATGGAGTTCCTCTCGCCTTTCCTGCTGAGAGTGCCTCCTCTTGAGATGCGACGGGAACGCCGGGAATTCTTTCCCTTTGAAAGCAGGGAAAGGATCCCTCATCTCGAGCTACGAGGGGGAAACGGTGCTCCTCTGGATGTGGGCGGGACCATCGTGCTTCCTCTTGAGTGGACACGGGTATGGCGGTGAACTTCTTGAGTTGCAGCAAGGGTGTGAAAGACCCTTTCGAAGTTCCAGAGTTTAGGTGTCATTAGTCTCCAGACGCCTCATCGGAAATAGGCCTCATCTCGCCTGGAAGGGAGAACTTCCTGGATTTCTCGAGTTGCGGCAGGTGTTCTCGAGTTACGACGGGGACCTCAGGGACCCGCCCTGGTGGCCTCAGGAGAGGCCAGTCCCCATGCGAGTTGCTAGGGGGCCTCTCGGGATTACTCTTCCGTCGATACCGGGGCCAAAACCCTTTGGTGGAGTCAGGGCCGGAACCGAGGATTCCTCTCAGGGGCTGACATGGATCTTTGGGTACTTCTGGAGTCTCCCCAGGGGAGTCAGGCCTCGTCTCGAGTGGGGGCATGCACGTGCGCTTTCCTTCCAGGCTGTAGCAGCAATGTCACGCTTCCCGTCGCGTGGATCAAAGGATCTGTGGTTTTCCCTCGAGGCTTTCCCTCGAGGCTTTCCCACAGGGCTGTCCCACGTGCCACCGTGGTGTGAGTCGATCCTCGGCGTGAAAGATGAGCCAGTGCAGGGCAAAGAGGTTCCTCTGGAATGCACTGAGACATCTGGGGGACTCTTGGAATGGTGGTACGACCATGGAGTTCCTCTCGCCTTTCCTGTTGAGAGTGCCTCCTCTTGAGATGCGACGGGAACGCCGGGAATTCTTTCCCGTTGAAAGCAGGGAAAGGATCCCTCATCTCGAGCTACGAGGGGGAAACGGTGCTCCTCTGGATGTGGGCGGGACCATCGTGCTTCCTCTTGAGTGGACACGGGTATGGCGGTGAACTTCTTGAGTTGCAGCAAGGGTGTGAAAGACCCTTTCGAAGTTCCAGAGGTTAGGTGTCATTAGTCTCCAGACGCCTCATTGGAAATAGGCCTCATCTCGCCTGGAAGGGAGAATTTCCTGGATTTTCTCGAGTTGCGGCAGGTGTTCTCGAGTTACGACGGGGACCTCAGGAACCCGCCCTGGTGGCCTCAGTAGACGCCAGTCCCCATGTGAGTTGCTAGGGGGCCTCTCGGGATTACTCTCCCGTCGATACCGGGGCCAAAAACCTTGTGTGGAGTCAGAGCCGGAACCGAGGATTCCTCTCAGGGGCTGATATGGATCTTTGGGTACATCTGGAGTCTCGCCAGGGGAGACCGGCCACGTCTCGAGTCGGGGCATGCACGTGCACTTTCCTTCCAGGCTGTAGCAGCAAGGTCACGCTTCCCGTCGCGTGGATCAAACGATCTGTGGTTTTCCCTCGAGGCTTTCCCTCGAGGCTTTCCCACAGGGCTGTCCCACGTGCCACCGTGGTGTGAGTCGATCCTCGGCGTGAAAGATGAGCCAGTTCAGGGCAAAGAGGTTCCTCTGGAATGGACTGAGACATCTGGGGGACTCTTGGAATGGTGGTACGACCATGGAGTTCCTCTCGCCTTTCCTGTTGAGAGTGCCTCCTCTTGAGATGCGACGGGAACGCCGGGAATTCTTTCCCGTTGAAAGCAGGGAAAGGATCCCTCATCTCGAGCTACGAGGGGGAAACGGTGCTCCTCTGGATGTGGGCGGGACCATCGTGCTTCCTCTCGAGTGGACACGGGTATGGCGGTGAACTTCTTGAGTCGCAGCAAGGGTGTGAAAGACCCTTTCGAAGTTCCAGAGGTTAGGTGTCATTAGTCTCCAGACGCCTCATCGGAAATAAGCCTCATCTCGCCTGGAAGGGAGAACTTCCTGGATTTTCTCGAGTTGCGGCAGGTGTTATCGAGTTACGACGGGGACCTCAGGGACCCGCCCTGGTGGCCTCAGGAGAGGCCAGTCCCCATGCGAGTTGCTAGGGGGCCTCTCGGGATTCCTCTCCCGTCCATACCGGGGCCAAAAACCTTGTGTGGAGTCAGGGCCGGAACCGAGGATTCCTCTCAGGGGCTGATATGGATCTTTGGGTACATCTGGAGTCTCGCCAGGGGAGACAGGCCTCGTCTCGAGTCGGGGCATGCACGTGCACTTTCCTTCCAGGCTGTAGCAGCAATGTCACGCTTCCCGTCGCGTGGATCCAAGGATCTGTGGTTTTCCCTCGAGGCTTTCCCTCGAGGCTTTCCCACAGGGCTGTCCCACGTGCCACCGTGGTGTGAGTCGATCCTCGGCGTGAAAGATGAGCCAGTGCAGGGCAAAGAGGTTCCTCTGGAATGGACTGAGACATCTGGGGGACTCTTGGAATGGTGGTACGACCATGGAGTTCCTCTCGCCTTTCCTGTTGAGAGTGCCTCCTCCTGAGATGCGACGGGAACGCCGGGAATTCTTTCCCGTTGAAAGCAGGGAAAGGATCCCTCATCTCGAGCTACGAGGGGGAAACGGGGCTCCTCTGGATGTGGGCGGGACCATCGTGCTTCCTCTCGAGTGGAGACGGGTATGGCGGTGAACTTCTTTAGTCGCAGCAAGGGTGTGAAAGACCCTTTCGAAGTTCCAGAGGTTAGGTGTCATTAGTCTCCAGACGCCTCATCGGAAATAGGCCTCATCTCGCCTGGAAGGGAGAACTTCCTGGATTTTCTCGAGTTGCGGCAGGTGTTCTCGAGTTACGACGGGGACCTCAGGGACACGCCCTGGTGGCCTCAGGAGAGGCCAGTAACCATGCGAGTTGCTAGGGGGCCTCTCGGTATTCCTCTCCCGTCGATACCGGGGCCAAAAACCTTGTGTGGAGTCAGGGCCGGAACCGAGGATTCCTCTCAGGGGCTTATATGGATCTTTGGGTACATCTGGAGTCTCGCCAGGGGAGACAGGCCTCGTCTCGAGTCGGGGCATGCACGTGCACTTTCCTTCTAGGCTGTAGCAGCAATGTCACGCTTCCCGTCGCGTGGATCAAAGGATCTGTGGTTTTCCCTCGAGGCTTTCCCTCGAGGCTTTCCCACAGGGCTGTCCCACGTGCCACCGTGGTGTGAGTCGATCCTCGGCGTGAAAGATGAGCCAGTGCAGGGCAAAGAGGTTCCTCTGGAATGGACTGAGACATCTGCGGGACTCTTGGAATGGTGGTACGACCATGGAGTTCCTCTCGCCTTTCCTGTTGAGAGTGCCTCCTCTTGAGATGCGACGGGAACGCCGGGAATTCTTTCCCGTTGAAAGCAGGGAAAGGATCCCTCATCTCGAGCTACGAGGGGGAAACGGGGCTCCTCTGGATGTGGGCGGGACCATCGTGCTTCCTCTCGAGTGGACACGGGTATGGCGGTGAACTTCTTGAGTCGCAGCAAGGGTGTGAAAGACCCTTTCGAAGTTCCAGATGTTAGGTGTCATTAGTCTCCAGACGCCTCATCGGAAATAGGCCTCATCTCGCCTGGAAGGGAGAACTTCCTGGATTTTCTCGAGTTGCGGCAGGTGTTCTCGAGTTACGACGGGGACTTCAGGGACCCTCCCTGGTGGCCTCAGGAGAGGCCAGTCCCCATGCGAGTTGCTAGGGGGCCTCTCGGGATTCCTCTCCCGTCGATACCGGGGCCAAAAACCTTGTGTGGAGTCAGGGCCGGAACCGAGGATTCCTCTCAGGGGCTGACATGGATCTTTGAGTACTTCTGGAGTCTCCCCAGGGGAGTCAGGCCTCGTCTCGACTGGGGGCATGCACGTGCGCTTTCCTTCCAGGCTGTAGCAGCAATGTCACGCTTCCCGTCGCGTGGATCAAAGGATCTGTGGTTTTCCCTCGAGGCTTTCCATCGAGGCTTTCCCACAGGGCTGTCCCACGTGCCACCATGGTGTGAGTCGATCCTCGGCGTGATAGATGAGCCAGTGCAGGGCAAAGAGGTTCCTCTGGAATGGACTGAGACATCTGGGGGACTCTTGGAATGGTGGTATGACCATGGAGTTCCTCTCGCCTTTCCTGCTGAGAGTGCCTCCTCTTGAGATGCGACGGGAACGCCGGGAATTCTTTCCCGTTGAAAGCAGGGAAAGGATCCCTCATCTCGAGCTACGAGGGGGAAACGGTGCTCCTCTGGATGTGGGCGGGACCATCGTGCTTCCTCTTGAGTAGACACGGGTATGGCGGTGAACTTCTTGAGTTGCAGCAAGGGTGTGAAAGACCCTTTCGAAGTTCCAGAGTTTAGGTGTCATTAGTCTCCAGACGTCTCATCGGAAATAGGCCTCATCTCGCCTGGAAGGGAGAACTTCCTGGATTTCTCGAGTTGCGGCAGGTGTTCTCGAGTTACGACGGGGACCTCAGGGACCCGCCCTGGTGGCCTCAGGAGAGGCCAGTCCCCATGGGAGTTGCTAGGGGGCCTCTCGGGATTCCTCTTCCGTCGATACCGGGGCCAAAACCCTTTGGTGGAGTCAGGGCCGGAACCGAGGATTCCTCTCAGGGGCTGACATGGATCTTTGGGTACTTCTGGAGTCTCCACAGGGGAGTCAGGCCTCGTCTCGAGTGGGGGCATGCACGTGCGCTTTCCTTCCAGGCTGTAGCAGCAATGTCACGCTTCCCGTTGCGTGGATCAAAGGATCTGTGGTTTTCCCTCGAGGCTTTCCCACAGGGCTGTCCCACGTGCCACCGTGGTGTGAGTCGATCCTCGGCGTGAAAGATGAGCCAGTGCAGGGCAAAGAGGTTCCTCTGGAATGCACTGAGACATCTGGGGGACTCTTGGAATGGTGGTACGACCATGGAGTTCCTTTCGCCTTTCCTGTTGAGAGTGCCTCCTCTTGAGATGCGACGGGAACGCCGGGAATTCTTTCCCGTTGAAAGCAGGGAAAGGATCCCTCATCTCGAGCTACGAGGGGGAAACGGTGCTCCTCTGGATGTGGGCGGGACCATCGTGCTTCCTCTTGAGTGGACACGGGTATGGCGGTGAACTTCTTGAGTTGCAGCAAGGGTGTGAAAGACCCTTTCGAAGTTCCAGAGGTTAGGTGTCATTAGTCTCCAGACGCCTCATTGGAAATAGGCCTCATCTCGCCTGGAAGGGAGAATTTCCTGGATTTTCTCGAGTTGCGGCAGGTGTTCTCGAGTTACGACGGGGACCTCAGGGACCCGCCCTGGTGGCCTCAGTAGACGCCAGTCCCCATGTGAGTTGCTAGGGGGCCTCTCGGGATTCCTCTCCCTTCGATACCGGGGCCAAAAACCTTGTGTGGAGTCAGGGCCGGAACCGAGGATTCCTCTCAGGGGCTGATATGGATCTTTGGGTACATCTGGAGTCTCGCCAGGGGAGACCGGCCTCGTCTCGAGTCGGGGCATGCACGTGCACTTTCCTTCCAGGCTGTAGCAGCAATGTCACGCTTCCCGTCGCGTGGATCAAACGATCTGTAGTTTTCCCTCGAGGCTTTCCCTCGAGGCTTTCCCACAGGGCTGTCCCACGTGCCACCGTGGTGTGAGTCGATCCTCGGCGTGAAAGATGAGCCAGTTCAGGGCAAAGAGGTTCCTCTGGAATGGACTGAGACATCTGGGGGACTCTTGGAATTGTGGTACGACCATGGAGTTCCTCTCGCCTTTCCTGTTGAGAGTGCCTCCTCTTGAGATGCGACGGGAACGCCGGGAATTCTTTCCCGTTGAAAGCAGGGAAAGGATCCCTCATCTCGAGCTACGAGGGGGAAACGGTGCTCCTCTGGATGTGGGCGGGACCATCGTGCTTCCTCTCGAGTGGACACGGGTATGGCGGTGAACTTCTTGAGTCGCAGCAAGGGTGTGAAAGACACTTTCGAAGTTCCAGAGGTTAGGTGTCATTAGTCTCCAGACGCCTCATCGGAAATAGGCCTCATCTCGCCTGGAAGGGAGAACTTCCTGGATTTTCTCGAGTTGCGGCAGGTGTTATCGAGTTACGACGGGGACCTCAGGGACCAGCCCTGCTGGCCTCAGGAGAGGCCAGTCCCCATGCGAGTTGCTAGGGGGCCTCTCGGGATTCCTCTCCCGTCCATACCGGGGCCAAAAACCTTGTGTGGAGTCAGGGCCGGAACCGAGGATTCCTCTCAGGGGCTGATATGGATCTTTGGGTACATCTGGAGTCTCGCCAGGGGAGACAGGCCTCGTCTCGAGTCGGGGCATGCACGTGCACTTTCCTTCCAGGCTGTAGCAGCAATGTCACGCTTCCCGTCGCGTGGATCAAAGGATCTGTGGTTTTCCCTCGAGGCTTTCCCTCGAGGCTTTCCCACAGGGCTGTCCCACGTGCCACCGTGGTGTGAGTCGATCCTCGGCGTGAAAGATGAGCCAGTGCAGGGCAAAGAGGTTCCTCTGGAATGGACTGAGACATCTGGGGGACTCTTGGAATGGTGGTACGACCATGGAGTTCCTCTCGCCTTTCCTGTTGAGAATGCCTCCTCTTGAGATGCGACGGGAACGCCGGGAATTCTTTCCCGTTGAAAGCAGGGAAAGGATCCCTCATCTCGAGCTACGAGGGGGAAACGGGGCTCCTCTGGATGTGGGCGGGACCATCGTGCTTCCTCTCGAGTGGAGACGGGTATGGCGGTGAACTTCTTGAGTCGCAGCAAGGGTGTGAAAGACCCTTTCGAAGTTCCAGAGGTTACGTGTCATTAGTCTCCAGACGCCTCATCGGAAATAGGCCTCATCTCGCCTGGAAGGGAGAACTTCCTGGATTTTCTCGAGTTGCGGCAGGTGTTCTCGAGTTACGACGGGGACCTCAGGGACACGCCCTGGTGGCCTCAGGAGAGGCCAGTCCCCATGCGAGTTGCTAGGGGGCCTCTCGGTATTCCTCTCCGGTCGATACCGGGGCCAAAAACCTTGTGTGGAGTCAGGGCCGGAACCGAGGATTCCTCTCAGGGGCTTATATGGATCTTTGGGTACATCTGGAGTCTCGCCAGGGGAGACAGGCCTCGTCTCGAGTCGGGGCATGCACGTGCACTTTCCTTCTAGGCTGTAGCAGCAATGTCACGCTTCCCGTCGCGTGGATCAAAGGATCTGTGGTTTTCCCTCGAGGCTTTCCCTCGAGGCTTTCCCACAGGGCTGTCCCACGTGCCACCGTGGTGTGAGTCGATCCTCGGCGTGAAAGATGAGCCAGTGCAGGGCAAAGAGGTTCCTCTGGAATGGACTGAGACATCTGCGGGACTCTTGGAATGGTGGTACGACCATGGAGTTCCTCTCGCCTTTCCTGTTGAGAGTGCCTCCTCTTGAGATGCGACGGGAACGCCGGGAATTCTTTCCCGTTGAAAGCAGGGAAAGGATCCCTCATCTCGAGCTCCGAGGGGGAAACGGGGCTCCTCTGGATGTGGGCGGGACCATCGTGCTTCCTCTCGAGTGGAGACGGGTATGGCGGTGAACTTCTTGAGTCGCAGCAAGGGTGTGAAAGACCCTTTCGAAGTTCCAGATGTTAGGTGTCATTAGTATCCAGACGCCTCATCGGAAATAGGCGTCATCTCGCCTGGAAGGGAGAACTTCCTGGATTTTCTCGAGTTGCGGCAGGTGTTCTCGAGTTACGACGGGGACTTCAGGGACCCTCCCTGGTGGCCTCAGGAGAGGCCAGTCCCCATGCGAGTTGCTAGGGGGCCTCTCGGGATTCCTCTCCCGTCGATACCGGGGCCAAAAACCTTGTGTGGAGTCAGGGCCGGAACCGAGGATTCCTCTCAGGGGCTGACATGGATCTTTGAGTACTTCTGGAGTCTCCCCAGGGGAGTCAGGCCTCGTCTCGACTGGGGGCATGCACGTGCGCTTTCCTTCCAGGCTGTAGCAGCAATGTCACGCTTCCCGTCGCGTGGATCAAAGGATCTGTGGTTTTCCCTCGAGGCTTTCCATCGAGGCTTTCCCACAGGGCTGTCCCACGTGCCACCATGGTGTGAGTCGATCCTCGGCGTGATAGATGAGCCAGTGCAGGGCAAAGAGGTTCCTCTGGAATGGACTGAGACATCTGGGGGACTCTTGGAATGGTGGTACGACCATGGAGTTCCTCTCGCCTTTCCTGCTGAGAGTGCCTCCTCTTGAGATGCGACGGGAACGCCGGGAATTCTTTCCCGTTGAAAGCAGGGAAAGGATCCCTCATCTCGAGCTACGAGGGGGAAACGGTGCTCCTCTGGATGTGGGCGGGACCATCGTGCTTCCTCTTGAGTAGACACGGGTATGGCGGTGAACTTCTTGAGTTGCAGCAAGGGTGTGAAAGACCCTTTCGAAGTTCCAGAGTTTAGGTGTCATTAGTCTCCAGACGTCTCATCGGAAATAGGCCTCATCTCGCCTGGAAGGGAGAACTTCCTGGATTTCTCGAGTTGCGGCAGGTGTTCTCGAGTTACGACGGGGACCTCAGGGACCCGCCCTGGTGGCCTCAGGAGAGGCCAGTCCCCATGCGAGTTGCTAGGGGGCCTCTCGGGATTCCTTTTCCGTCGATACCGGGGCCAAAACCCTTTGGTGGAGTCAGGGCCGGAACCGAGGATTCCTCTCAGGGGCTGACATGGATCTTTGGGTACTTCTGGAGTCTCCACAGGGGAGTCAGGCCTCGTCTCGAGTGGGGGCATGCACGTGCGCTTTCCTTCCAGGCTGTAGCAGCAATGTCACGCTTCCCGTCGCGTGGATCAAAGGATCTGTGGTTTTCCCTCGAGGCTTTCCCTCGAGGCTTTCCCACAGGGCTGTCCCACGTGCCACCGTGGTGTGAGTCGATCCTCGGCGTGAAAGATGAGCCAGTGCAGGGCAAAGAGGTTCCTCTTGAATGGACTGAGACATCTGGGGGACTCTTGGAATGGTGGTACGACCATGGAGTTCCTCTCGCCTTTCCTGTTGAGAGTGCCTCCTCTTGAGATGCGACGGGAACGCCGGGAATTCTTTCCCGTTGAAAGCAGGGAAAGGATCCCTCATCTCGAGCTACGAGGGGGAAACGGGGCTCCTCTGGATGTGGGCGGGACCATCGTGCTTCCTCTCGAGTGGAGACGGGTATGGCGGTGAACTTCTTGAGTTGCAGCAAGGGTGTGAAAGACCCTTTCTAAGTTCCAGAGTTTAGGTGTTATTAGTCTCCAGACGCCTCATCGGAAATAGGCCTCATCTCGCCTGGAAGGGAGAACTTCCTGGATTTTCTCGAGTTGCGGCAGGTGTTCTCGAGTTACGACGGGGACCTCAGGGACCCGCCCTGGTGGCCTCAGGAGAGGCCAGTCCCCATGCGAGTTGCTAGGGGGCCTCTCGGGATTCCTCTCCCGTCGATACCGGGGCCAAAAACTTTTGGTGGAGTCAGGGCCGGAACCGAGGATTCCTCTCAGGTGCTGACATGGATCTTTGGGTACTTCTGGAGTCTCCCCAGGGGAGTCAGGCCTCGTCTCGAGTGGGGGCATGCACGTGCGCTTTCCTTCCAGGCTGTAGCAGCAATGTCACGCTTCCCGTCGCGTGGATCAAAGGATCTGTGGTTTTCCCTCGAGGCTTTCCCTCGAGGCTTTCCCACAGGGCTGTCCCACGTGCCACCGTGGTGTGAGTCGATCCTCGGCGTGAAAGATGTGCCAGTGAAGGGCAAAGAGGTTCCTCTGGAATGGACTGAGACATCTGGGGGACTCTTGGAATGGTGGTACGACCATGGAGTTCCTCTCGCCTTTCCTGTTGAGAGTGCCTGCTCTTGAGATGCGACGGGAACGCCGGGAATTCTTTCCCGTTGAAAGCAGGGAAAGGATCCCTCATCTCGAGCTCCGAGTGGGAAACGGGGCTCCTCTGGATGTGGGCGGGACCATCGTGCTTCCTCTCGAGTGGAGACGGGTATGGCGGTGAACTTCTTGAGTTGCAGCAAGGGTGTGAAAGACCCTTTCGAAGTTCCAGAGGTTAGGTGTCATTAGTCTCCAGACGCCTCATCGGAAATAGGCGTCATCTCGCCTGGAAGGGAGAACTTCCTGGATTTTCTCGAGTTGCGGCAGGTGTTCTCGAGTTACGACGGGGACCTCAGGGACCCGCCCTGGTGGCCTCAGGAGAGGCCAGTCCCCATGCGAGTTGCTAGGGGGCCTCTCGGGATTCCTCTCCCGTCGATACCGGGGCCAAAAACCTTGTGTGGAGTCAGGGCCGGAACCGAGGATTCCTCTCAGGGGCTGATATGGATCTTTGGGTACATCTGGAGTCTCGCCAGGGGAGACCGGCCTCGTCTCGAGTCGGGGCATGCACGTGCACTTTCCTTCCAGGCTGTAGCAGCAATGTCACGCTTCCCGTCGCGTGGATCAAACGATCTGTGGTTTTCCCTCGAGGCTTTCCCTCGAGGCTTTCCCACAGGGCTGTCCCACGTGCCACCGTGGTGTGAGTCGATCCTCGGCGTGAAAGATGAGCCAGTTCAGGGCAAAGAGGTTCCTCTGGAATGGACTGAGACATCTGGGGGACTCTTGGAATGGTGGTACGACCATGGAGTTCCTCTCCCCTTTCCTGTTGAGAGTGCCTCCTCTTGAGATGCGACGGGAACGCCGGGAATTCTTTCCCGTTGAAAGCAGGGAAAGGATCCCTCATCTCGAGCTACGAGGGGGAAACGGTGCTCCTCTGGATGTGGGCGGGACCATCGTGCTTCCTCTCGAGTGGACACGGGTATGGCGGTGAACTTCTTGAGTCGCAGCAAGGGTGTGAAAGACCCTTTCGAAGTTCCAGAGGTTAGGTGTCATTAGTCTCCAGACGCCTCATCGGAAATAGGCCTCATCTCGCCTGGAAGGGAGAACTTCCTGGATTTTCTCGAGTTGCGGCAGGTGTTGTCGAGTTACGACGGGGACCTCAGGGACCCGCCCTGGTGGCCTCAGGAGAGGCCAGTCCCCATGCGAGGTGCTAGGGGGCCTCACGGGATTCCTCTCCCGTCGATACCGGGGCCAAAAACCTTGTGTGGAGTCAGGGCCGGAACCGAGGATTCCTCTCAGGGGCTGATATGGATCTTTGGGTACATCTGGAGTCTCGCCAGGGGAGACAGGCCTCGTCTCGAGTCGGGGCATGCACCTGCACTTTCCTTCCAGGCTGTAGCAGCAATGTCACGCTTCCCGTCGCGTGGATCAAAGGATCTGTGGTTTTCCCTCGAGGCTTTCCTTCGAGGCTTTCCCACAGGGCTGTCCCACGTGCCACCGTGGTGTGAGTCGATCCTCGGCGTGAAAGATGAGCCAGTTCAGGGCAAAGAGGTTCCTCTGGAATGGACTGAGACATCTGGGGGACTCTTGGAATGGTGGTACGACCATGGAGTTCCTCTCCCCTTTCCTGTTGAGAGTGCCTCCTCTTGAGATGCGACGGGAACGCCGGGAATTCTTTCCCGTTGAAAGCAGGGAAAGGATCCCTCATCTCGAGCTACGAGGGGGAAACGGGGCTCCTCTGGATGTGGGTGGGACCATCGTGCTTCCTCTCGAGTGGACACGGGTATGGCGGTGAACTTCTTGAGTCGCAGCAAGGGTGTGAAAGACCCTTTCGAAGTTCCAGAGGTTAGGTGTCATTAGTCTCCAGACGCCTCATCGGAAATAGGCCTCATCTCGCCTGGAAGGGAGAACTTCCTGGATTTTCTCGAGTTGCGGCAGGTGTTCTCGAGTTACGACGGGGACCTCAGGGACCCGCCCTGGTGGCCTCAGGAGAGGCCAGTCCCCATTCGAGTTGCTAGGGGGCCTCTCGGGATTCCTCTCCCGTCGATACCGGGGCCAAAAACCTTGTGTGGAGTCAGGGCCGGAACCGAGGATTCCTCTCAGGGGCTGACATGGATCTTTGGGTACTTCTGGAGTCTCCCCAGGGGAGTCAGGCCTCGTCTCGAGTGGGGGCATGCACGTGCGCTTTCCTTCCAGGCTGTAGCAGCAATGTCACGCTTCCCGTCGCGTGGATCAAAGGATCTGTGGTTTTCCCTCGAGGCTTTCCCTAGAGGCTTTCCCACAGGGCTGTCCCACGTGCCACCGTGGTGTGAGTCGATCCTCGGCGTGAAAGATGAGCCAGTGCAGGGCAAAGAGGTTCCTCTGGAATGGACTGAGACATCTGGGGGACTCTTGGAATGGTGGTACGACCATGGAGTTCCTCTCGCCTTTCCTGCTGAGAGTGCCTCCTCTTGAGATGCGACGGGAACGCCGGGAATTCTTTCCCGTTGAAAGCAGGGAAAGGATCCCTCATCTCGAGCTACGAGGGGGAAACGGTGCTCCTCTGGATGTGGGCGGGACCATCGTGCTTCCTCTTGAGTAGACACGGGTATGGCGGTGAACTTCTTGAGTTGCAGCAAGGGTGTGAAAGACCCTTTCGAAGTTCCAGAGTTTAGGTGTCATTAGTCTCCAGACGTCTCATCGGAAATAGGCCTCATCTCGCCTGGAAGGGAGAACTTCCTGGATTTCTCGAGTTGCGGCAGGTGTTCTCGAGTTACGACGGGGACCTCAGGGACCCGCCCTGGTGGCCTCAGGAGAGGCCAGTCCCCATGCGAGTTGCTAGGGGGCCTCTCGGGATTCCTCTTCCGTCGATACCGGGGCCAAAACCCTTTGGTGGAGTCAGGGCCGGAACCGAGGATTCCTCTCAGGGGCTGACATGGATCTTTGGGTACTTCTGGAGTCTCCACAGGGGAGTCAGGCCTCGTCTCGAGTGGGGGCATGCACGTGCGCTTTCCTTCCAGGCTGTAGCAGCAATGTCACGCTTCCCGTCGCGTGGATCAAAGGATCTGTGGTTTTCCCTCGAGGCTTTCCCTCGAGGCTTTCCCACAGGGCTGTCCCACGTGCCACCGTGGTGTGAGTCGATCCTCGGCGTGAAAGATGAGCCAGTGCAGGGCAAAGAGGTTCCTCTGGAATGCACTGAGACATCTGGGGGACTCTTGGAATGGTGGTACGACCATGGAGTTCCTCTCGCCTTTCCTGTTGAGAGTGCCTCCTCTTGAGATGCGACGGGAACGCCGGGAATTCTTTCCCGTTGAAAGCAGGGAAAGGATCCCTCATCTCGAGCTACGAGGGGGAAACGGTGCTCCTCTGGATGTGGGCGGGACCATCGTGCTTCCTCTTGAGTGGACACGGGTATGGCGGTGAACTTCTTGAGTTGCAGCAAGGGTGTGAAAGACCCTTTCGAAGTTCCAGAGGTTAGGTGTCATTAGTCTCCAGACGCCTCATTGGAAATAGGCCTCATCTCGCCTGGAAGGGAGAATTTCCTGGATTTTCTCGAGTTGCGGCAGGTGTTCTCGAGTTACGACGGGGACCTCAGGGACCCGCCCTGGTGGCCTCAGTAGACGCCAGTCCCCATGTGAGTTGCTAGGGGGCCTCTCGGGATTCCTCTCCCGTCGATACCGGGGCCAAAAACCTTGTGTGGAGTCAGGGCCGGAACCGAGGATTCCTCTCAGGGGCTGCTATGGATCTTTGGGTACATCTGGAGTCTCGCCAGGGGAGACAGGCCTCGTCTCGAGTCGGGGCATGCACGTGCACTTTCCTTCCAGGCTGTAGCAGCAATGTCACGCTTCCCGTCGCGTGGATCCAAGGATCTGTGGTTTTCCCTCGAGGCTTTCCCTCGAGGCTTTCCCACAGGGCTGTCCCACGTGCCACCGTGGTGTGAGTCGATCCTCGGCGTGAAAGATGAGCCAGTGCAGGGCAAAGAGATTCCTCTGGAATGGACTGAGACATCTGCGGGACTCTTGGAATGGTGGTACGACCATGGAGTTCCTCTCGCCTTTCCTGTTGAGAGTGCCTCCTCTTGAGATGCGACGGGAACGCCGGGAATTCTTTCCCGTTGAAAGCAGGGAAAGGATCCCTCATCTCGAGCTACGAGGGGGAAACGGGGCTCCTCTGGATGTGGGCGGGACCATCGTGCTTCCTCTCGAGTGGAGACGGGTATGGCGGTGAACTTCTTGAGTCGCAGCAAGGGTGTGAAAGACCCTTTAGAAGTTCCAGAGGTTAGGTGTCATTAGTCTCCAGACGCCTCATCGGAAATAGGCCTCATCTCGCCTGGAAGGGAGAACTTCCTGGATTTTCTCGAGTTGCGGCAGGTGTTCTCGAGTTACGACGGGGACTTCAGGGACCCTCCCTGGTGGCCTCAGGAGAGGCCAGTCCCCATGCGAGTTGCTAGGGGGCCTCTCGGGATTCCTCTCCCGTCGATACCGGGGCCAAAAACCTTGTGTGGAGTCAGGGCCGGAACCGAGGATTCCTCTCAGGGGCTGACATGGATCTTTGAGTACTTCTGGAGTCTCCCCAGGGGAGTCAGGCCTCGTCTCGACTGGGGGCATGCACGTGCGCTTTCCTTCCAGGCTGTAGCAGCAATGTCACGCTTCCCGTCGCGTGGATCAAAGGATCTGTGGTTTTCCCTCGAGGCTTTCCATCGAGGCTTTCCCACAGGGCTGTCCCACGTGCCACCATGGTGTGAGTCGATCCTCGGCGTGATAGATGAGCCAGTGCAGGGCAAAGAGGTTCCTCTGGAATGGACTGAGACATCTGGGGGACTCTTGGAATGGTGGTACGACCATGGAGTTCCTCTCGCCTTTCCTGCTGAGAGTGCCTCCTCTTGAGATGCGACGGGAACGCCGGGAATTCTTTCCCGTTGAAAGCAGGGAAAGGATCCCTCATCTCGAGCTACAAGGGGGAAATGGTGCTCCTCTGGATGTGGGCGGGACCATCGTGCTTCCTCTTGAGTAGACACGGGTATGGCGGTGAACTTCTTGAGTTGCAGCAAGGGTGTGAAAGACCCTTTCGAAGTTCCAGAGTTTAGGTGTCATTAGTCTCCAGACGTCTCATCGGAAATAGGCCTCATCTCGCCTGGAAGGGAGAACTTCCTGGATTTCTCGAGTTGCGGCAGGTGTTCTCGAGTTACGACGGGGACCTCAGGGACCCGCCCTGGTGGCCTCAGGAGAGGCCAGTCCCCATGCGAGTTGCTAGGGGGCCTCTCGGGATTCCTCTTCCGTCGATACCGGGGCCAAAACCCTTTGGTGGAGTCAGGGCCGGAACCGAGGATTCCTCTCAGGGGCTGACATGGATCTTTGGGTACTTCTGGAGTCTCCACAGGGGAGTCAGGCCTCGTCTCGAGTGGGGGCATGCACGTGCGCTTTCCTTCCAGGCTGTAGCAGCAATGTCACGCTTCCCGTCGCGTGGATCAAAGGATCTGTGGTTTTCCCTCGAGGCTTACCCTCGAGGCTTTCCCACACGGCTGTCCCACGTGCCACCGTGGTGTGAGTCGATCCTCGGCGTGAAAGATGAGCCAGTGCAGGGCAAAGAGGTTCCTCTGGAATGCACTGAGACATCTGGGGGACTCTTGGAATGGTGGTACGACCATGGAGTTCCTCTCGCCTTTCCTGTTGAGAGTGCCTCCTCTTGAGATGCGACGGGAACGCCGGGAATTCTTTCCCGTTGAAAGCAGGGAAAGGATCCCTCATCTCGAGCTACGAGGGGGAAACGGTGCTCCTCTGGATGTGGGCGGGACCATCGTGCTTCCTCTTGAGTGGACACGGGTATGGCGGTGAACTTCTTGAGTTGCAGCAAGGGTGTGAAAGACCCTTTCGAAGTTCCAGAGGTTAGGTGTCATTAGTCTCCAGACGCCTCATTGGAAATAGGCCTCATCTCGCCTGGAAGGGAGAGTTTCCTGGATTTTCTCGAGTTGCGGCAGGTGTTCTCGAGTTACGACGGGGACCTCAGGGACCCGCCCTGGTGGCCTCAGTAGACGCCAGTCCCCATGTGAGTTGCTAGGGGGCCTCTCGGGATTCCTCTCCCGTCGATACCGGGGCCAAAAACCTTGTGTGGAGTCAGGGCCGGAACCGAGGATTCCTCTCAGGGGCTGCTATGGATCTTTGGGTACATCTGGAGTCTCGCCAGGGGAGACAGGCCTCGTCTCGAGTCGGGGCATGCACGTGCATTTTCCTTCCAGGCTGTAGCAGCAATGTCACGCTTCCCGTCGCGTGGATCAAAGGATCTGTGGTTTTCCCTCGAGGCTTTCCCTCGAGGCTTTCCCACAGGGCTGTCCCACGTGCCACCGTGGTGTGAGTCGATCCTCGGCGTGAAAGATGAGCCAGTGCAGGGCAAAGAGGTTCCTCTGGAATGGACTGAGACATCTGGGGGACTCTTGGAATGGTGGTACGACCATGGAGTTCCTCTCGCCTTTCCTGTTGAGAGTGCCTCCTCTTGAGATGCGACGGGAACGCCGGGAATTCTTTCCCGTTGAAAGCAGGGAAAGGATCCCTCATCTCGAGCTACGAGGGGGAAACGGGGCTCCTCTGGATGTGGGCGGGACCATCGTGCTTCCTCTCGAGTGGAGACGGGTATGGCGGTGAACTTCTTGAGTCGCAGCAAGGGTGTGAAAAACCCTTTCGAAGTTCCAGAGGTTACGTGTCATTAGTCTCCAGACGCCTCATCGGAAATAGGCCTCATCTCGCCTGGAAGGGAGAACTTCCTGGATTTTCTCGAGTTGCGGCAGGTGTTCTCGAGTTACGACGGGGACCTCAGGGACCCGCCCTGGTGGCCTCAGGAGAGGCCAGTCCCCATGCGAGTTGCTAGGGGGCCTCTCGGGATTCCTCTCCCGTCGATACCGGGGCCAAAAACCTTGTGTGGAGTCAGGGCCGGAACCGAGGATTCCTCTCAGGGGCTGATATGGATCTTTGGGTACATCTGGAGTCTCGCCAGGGGAGACAGGCCTCGTCTCGAGTCGGGGCATGCACGTGCACTTTCCTTCCAGGCTGTAGCAGCAATGTCACGCTTCCCGTCGCGTGGATCAAAGGATCTGTGGTTTTCCCTCGAGGCTTTCCCTCGAGGCTTTCCCACAGGGCTGTCCCACGTGCCACCGTGGTGTGAGTCGATGCTCGGCGTGAAAGATGAGCCAGTGCAGGGCAAAGAGATTCCTCTGGAATGGACTGAGACATCTGCGGGACTCTTGGAATGGTGGTACGACCATGGAGTTCCTCTCGCCTTTCCTGTTGAGAGTGCCTCCTCTTGAGATGCGACGGGAACGCCGGGAATTCTTTCCCGTTGAAAGCAGGGAAAGGATCCCTCATCTCGAGCTACGAGGGGGAAACGGGGCTCCTCTGGATGTGGGCGGGACCATCGTGCTTCCTCTCGAGTGGAGACGGGTATGGCGGTGAACTTCTTGAGTCGCAGCAAGGGTGTGAAAGACCCTTTCGAAGTTCCAGAGGTTAGGTGTCATTAGTCTCCAGACGCCTCATCGGAAATAGGCCTCATCTCGCCTGGAAGGGAGAACTTCCTGGATTTTCTCGAGTTGCGGCAGGTGTTCTCGAGTTACGACGGGGACTTCAGGGACCCTCCCTGGTGGCCTCCGGAGAGGCCAGTCCCCATGCGAGTTGCTAGGGGGCCTCTCGGGATTCCTCTCCCGTCGATACCGGGGCCAAAAACCTTGTGTGGAGTCAGGGCCGGAACCGAGGATTCCTCTCAGGGGCTGACATGGATCTTTGAGTACTTCTGGAGTCTCCCCAGGGGAGTCAGGCCTCGTCTCGACTGGGGGCATGCACGTGCGCTTTCCTTCCAGGCTGTAGCAGCAATGTCACGCTTCCCGTCGCGTGGATCAAAGGATCTGTGGTTTTCCCTCGAGGCTTTCCATCGAGGCTTTCCCACAGGGCTGTCCCACGTGCCACCATGGTGTGAGTCGATCCTCGGCGTGATAGATGAGCCAGTGCAGGGCAAAGAGGTTCCTCTGGAATGGACTGAGACATCTGGGGGACTCTTGGAATGGTGGTACGACCATGGAGTTCCTCTCGCCTTTCCTGCTGAGAGTGCCTCCTCTTGAGATGCGACGGGAACGCCGGGAATTCTTTCCCGTTGAAAGCAGGGAAAGGATCCCTCATCTCGAGCTACGAGGGGGAAACGGTGCTCCTCTGGATGTGGGCGGGACCATCGTGCTTCCTCTTGAGTAGACACGGGTATGGCGGTGAACTTCTTGAGTTGCAGCAAGGGTGTGAAAGACCCTTTCGAAGTTCCAGAGTTTAGGTGTCATTAGTCTCCAGACGTCTCATCGGAAATAGGCCTCATCTCGCCTGGAAGGGAGAACTTCCTGGATTTCTCGAGTTGCGGCAGGTGTTCTCGAGTTACGACGGGGACCTCAGGGACCCGCCCTGGTGGCCTCAGGAGAGGCCAGTCCCCATGCGAGTTGCTAGGGGGCCTCTCGGGATTCCTCTTCCGTCGATACCGGGGCCAAAACCCTTTGGTGGAGTCAGGGCCGGAACCGAGGATTCCTCTCAGGGGCTGACATGGATCTTTGGGTACTTCTGGAGTCTCCACAGGGGAGTCAGGCCTCGTCTCGAGTGGGGGCATGCACGTGCGCTTTCCTTCCAGGCTGTAGCAGCAATGTCACGCTTCCCGTCGCGTGGATCAAAGGATCTGTGGTTTTCCCTCGAGGCTTTCCCTCGAGGCTTTCCCACAGGGCTGTCCCACGTGCCACCGTGGTGTGAGTCGATCCTCGGCGTGAAAGATGAGCCAGTGCAGGGCAAAGAGGTTCCTCTTGAATGCACTGAGACATCTGGGGGACTCTTGGAATGGTGGTACGACCATGGAGTTCCTCTCGCCTTTCCTGTTGAGAGTGCCTCCTCTTGAGATGCGACGGGAACGCCGGGAATTCTTTCCCGTTGAAAGCAGGGAAAGGATCCCTCATCTCGAGCTACGAGGGGGAAACGGTGCTCCTCTGGATGTGGGCGGGACCATCGTGCTTCCTCTTGAGTGGACACGGGTATGGCGGTGAACTTCTTGAGTTGCAGCAAGGGTGTGAAAGACCCTTTCGAAGTTCCAGAGGTTAGGTGTCATTAGTCTCCAGACGCCTCATTGGAAATAGGCCTCATCTCGCCTGGAAGGGAGAGTTTCCTGGATTTTCTCGAGTTGCGGCAGGTGTTCTCGAGTTACGACGGGGACCTCAGGAACCCGCCCTGGTGGCCTCAGTAGACGCCAGTCCCCATGTGAGTTGCTAGGGGGCCTCTCGGGATTCCTCTCCCGTCGATACCGGGGCCAAAAACCTTGTGTGGAGTCAGGGCCGGAACCGAGGATTCCTCTCAGGGGCTGCTATGGATCTTTGGGTACATCTGGAGTCTCGCCAGGGGAGACAGGCCTCGTCTCGAGTCGGGGCATGCACGTGCGCTTTCCTTCCAGGCTGTAGCAGCAATGTCACGCTTCCCGTCGCGTGGATCAAAGGATCTGTGGTTTTCCCTCGAGGCTTTCCCTCGAGGCTTTCCCACAGGGCTGTTCCACGTGCCACCGTGGTGTGAGTCGATCCTCGGCGTGAAAGATGAGCCAGTGCAGAGCAAAGAGGTTCCTCTTGAATGGACTGAGACATCTGGGGGACTCTTGGAATGGTGGTACGACCATGGAGTTCCTCTCGCCTTTCCTGTTGAGAGTGCCTCCTCTTGAGATGCGACGGGAACGCCGGGAATTCTTTCCCGTTGAAAGTAGGGAAAGGATCCCTCATCTCGAGCTACGAGGGGGAAACGGGGCTCCTCTGGATGTGGGCGGGACCATCGTGCTTCCTCTCGAGTGGAGACGGGTATGGCGGTGAACTTCTTGAGTTGCAGCAAGGGTGTGAAAGATCCTTTCTAAGTTCCAGAGTTTAGGTGTCATTAGTCTCCAGACGCCTCATCGGAAATAGGCCTCATCTCGCCTGGAAGGGAGAACTTCCTGGATTTTCTCGAGTTGCGGCAGGTGTTCTCGAGTTACGACGGGGACCTCAGGGACCCGCCCTGGTGGCCTCAGAAGAGGCCAGTCCCCATGCGAGTTGCTAGGGGGCCTCTCGGGATTCCTCTCCCGTCGATACCGGGGCCAAAAACTTTTGGTGGAGTCAGGGCCGGAATCGAGGATTCCTCTCAGGGGCTGACATGGATCTTTGGGTACTTCTGGAGTCTCCCCAGGGGAGTCAGGCCTCGTCTCGAGTGGGGGCATGCACGTGCGCTTTCCTTCCAGGCTGTAGCAGCAATGTCACGCTTCCCGTCGCGTGGATCAAAGGATCTGTGGTTTTCCCTCGAGGCTTTCCCTCGAGGCTTTCCCACAGGGCTGTCCCACGTGCCACCGTGGTGTGAGTCGATCCTCGGCGTGAAAGATGTGCCAGTGAAGGGCAAAGAGGTTCCTCTGGAATGGACTGAGACATCTGGGGGACTCTTGGAATGGTGGTACGGCCATGGAGTTCCTCTCGCCTTTCCTGTTGAGAGTGCCTGCTCTTGAGATGCGACGGGAACGCCGCGAATTCTTTCCCGTTGAAAGCAGGGAAAGGATCCCTCATCTCGAGCTCCGAGTGGGAAACGGGGCTCCTCTGGATGTGGGCGGGACCATCGTGCTTCCTCTCGAGTGGAGACGGGTATGGCGGTGAACTTCTTGAGTTGCAGCAAGGGTGTGAAAGACCCTTTCGAAGTTCCAGAGGTTAGGTGTCATTAGTCTCCAGACGCCTCATCGGAAATAGGCGTCATCTCGCCTGGAAGGGAGAAATTCCTGGATTTTCTCGAGTTGCGGCAGGTGTTCTCGAGTTACGACGGGGACCTCAGGGACCCGCCCTGGTGGCCTCAGGAGAGGCCAGTCCCCATGCGAGTTCCTAGGGGGCCTCTCGGGATTACTCTCCCGTCGATACCGGGGCCAAAAACCTTGTGTGGAGTCAGGGCCGGAACCGAGGATTCCTCTCAGGGGCTGATATGGATCTTTGGGTACATCTGGAGTCTCGCCAGGGGAGACCGGCCTCGTCTCGAGTCGGGGCATGCACGTGCACTTTCCTTCCAGGCTGTAGCAGCAATGTCACGCTTCCCGTCGCGTGGATCAAACGATCTGTGGTTTTCCCTCGAGGCTTTCCATCGAGGCTTTCCCACAGGGCTGTCCCACGTGCCACCGTGGTGTGAGTCGATCCTCGGCGTGAAAGATGAGCCAGTTCAGGGCAAAGAGGTTCCTCTGGAATGGACTGAGACATCTGGGGGACTCTTGGAATGGTGGTACGACCATGGAGTTCCTCTCCCCTTTCCTGTTGAGAGTGCCTCCTCTTGAGATGCGACGGGAACGCCGGGAATTCTTTCCCGTTGAAAGCAGGGAAAGGATCCCTCATCTCGAGCTACGAGGGGGAAACGGTGCTCCTCTGGATGTGAGCGGGACCTTCGTGCTTCCTCTCGAGTGGACACGGGTATGGCGGTGAACTTCTTGAGTCGCAGCAAGGGTGTGAAAGACCCTTTCGAAGTTCCAGAGGTTAGGTGTCATTAGTCTCCAGACGCCTCATCGGAAATAGGCCTCATCTCGCCTGGAAGGGAGAACTTCCTGGATTTTCTCGAGTTGCGGCAGGTGTTATCGAGTTACGACGGGGACCTCAGGGACCCGCCCTGGTGGCCTCAGGAGAGGCCAGTCCCCATGCGAGGTGCTAGGGGGCCTCACGGGATTCCTCTCCCGTCGATACCGGGGCCAAAAACCTTGTGTGGAGTCAGGGCCGGAACCGAGGATTCCTCTCAGGGGCTGATATGGATCTTTGGGTACATCTGGAGTCTCGCCAGGGGAGACAGGCCTCGTCTCGAGTCGGGGCATGCACGTGCACTTTCCTTCCAGGCTGTAGCAGCAATGTCACGCTTCCCGTCGCGTGGATCAAAGGATCTGTGGTTTTCCCTCGAGGCTTTCCCTCGAGGCTTTCCCACAGGGCTGTCCCACGTGCCACCGTGGTGTGAGTCGATCCTCGGCGTGAAAGATGAGCCAGTGCAGGGCAAAGAGATTCCTCTGGAATGGACTGAGACATCTGCGGGACTCTTGGAATGGTGGTACGACCATGGAGTTCCTCTCGCCTTTCCTGTTGAGAGTGCCTCCTCTTGAGATGCGACGGGAACGCCGGGAATTCTTTCCCGTTGAAAGCAGGGAAAGGATCCCTCATCTCGAGCTACGAGGGGGAAACGGGGCTCCTCTGGATGTGGGCGGGACCATCGTGCTTCCTCTCGAGTGGAGACGGGTATGGCGGTGAACTTCTTGAGTCGCAGCAAGGGTGTGAAAGACCCTTTCGAAGTTCCAGAGGTTAGGTGTCATTAGTCTCCAGACGCCTCATCGGAAATAGGCCTCATCTCGCCTGGAAGGGAGAACTTCCTGGATTTTCTCGAGTTGCGGCAGGTGTTCTCGAGTTACGACGGGGACTTCAGGGACCCTCCCTGGTGGCCTCAGGAGAGGCCAGTCCCCATGCGAGTTGCTAGGGGGCCTCTCGGGATTCCTCTCCCGTCGATACCGGGGCCAAAAACCTTGTGTGGAGTCAGGGCCGGAACCGAGGATTCCTCTCAGGGGCTGACATGGATCTTTGAGTACTTCTGGAGTCTCCCCAGGGGAGTCAGGCCTCGTCTCGACTGGGGGCATGCACGTGCGCTTTCCTTCCAGGCTGTAGCAGCAATGTCACGCTTCCCGTCGCGTGGATCAAAGGATCTGTGGTTTTCCCTCGAGGCTTTCCATCGAGGCTTTCCCACAGGGCTGTCCCACGTGCCACCATGGTGTGAGTCGATCCTCGGCGTGATAGATGAGCCAGTGCAGGGCAAAGAGGTTCCTCTGGAATGGACTGAGACATCTGGGGGACTCTTGGAATGGTGGTACGACCATGGAGTTCCTCTCGCCTTTCCTGCTGAGAGTGCCTCCTCTTGAGATGCGACGGGAACGCCGGGAATTCTTTCCCGTTGAAAGCAGGGAAAGGATCCCTCATCTCGAGCTACGAGGGGGAAACGGTGCTCCTCTGGATGTGGGCGGGACCATCGTGCTTCCTCTTGAGTAGACACGGGTATGGCGGTGAACTTCTTGAGTTGCAGCAAGGGTATGAAAGACCCTTTCGAAGTTCCAGAGTTTAGGTGTCATTAGTCTCCAGACGTCTCATCGGAAATAGGCCTCATCTCGCCTGGAAGGGAGAACTTCCTGGATTTCTCGAGTTGCGGCAGGTGTTCTCGAGTTACGACGGGGACCTCAGGGACCCGCCCTGGTGGCCTCAGGAGAGGCCAGTCCCCATGCGAGTTGCTAGGGGGCCTCTCGGGATTCCTCTTCCGTCGATACCGGGGCCAAAACCCTTTGGTGGAGTCAGGGCCGGAACCGAGGATTCCTCTCAGGGGCTGACATGGATCTTTGGGTACTTCTGGAGTCTCCACAGGGGAGTCAGGCCTCGTCTCGAGTGGGGGCATGCACGTGCGCTTTCCTTCCAGGCTGTAGCAGCAATGTCACGCTTCCCGTCGCGTGGATCAAAGGATCTGTGGTTTTCCCTCGAGGCTTTCCCTCGAGGCTTTCCCACACGGCTGTCCCACGTGCCACCGTGGTGTGAGTCGATCCTCGGCGTGAAAGATGAGCCAGTGCAGGGCAAAGAGGTTCCTCTGGAATGCACTGAGACATCTGGGGGACTCTTGGAATGGTGGTACGACCATGGAGTTCCTCTCGCCTTTCCTGTTGAGAGTGCCTCCTCTTGAGATGCGACGGGAACGCCGGGAATTCTTTCCCGTTGAAAGCAGGGAAAGGATCCCTCATCTCGAGCTACGAGGGGGAAACGGTGCTCCTCTGGATGTGGGCGGGACCATCGTGCTTCCTCTTGAGTGGACGCGGGTATGGCGGTGAACTTCTTGAGTTGCAGCAAGGGTGTGAAAGACCCTTTCGAAGTTCCAGAGGTTAGGTGTCATTAGTCTCCAGACGCCTCATTGGAAATAGGCCTCATCTCGCCTGGAAGGGAGAGTTTCCTGGATTTTCTCGAGTTGCGGCAGGTGTTCTCGAGTTACGACGGGGACCTCAGGGACCCGCCCTGGTGGCCTCAGTAGACGCCAGTCCCCATGTGAGTTGCTAGGGGGCCTCTCGGGATTCCTCTCCCGTCGATACCGGGGCCAAAAACCTTGTGTGGAGTCAGGGCCGGAACCGAGGATTCCTCTCAGGGGCTGCTATGGATCTTTGGGTACATCTGGAGTCTCGCCAGGGGAGACAGGCCACGTCTCGAGTCGGGGCATGCACGTGCATTTTCCTTCCAGGCTGTAGCAGCAATGTCACGCTTCCCGTCGCGTGGATCAAAGGATCTGTGGTTTTCCCTCGAGGCTTTCCCTCGAGGCTTTCCCACAGGGCTGTCCCACGTGCCACCGTGGTGTGAGTCGATCCTCGGCGTGAAAGATGAGCCAGTGCAGGGCAAAGAGGTTCCTCTGGAATGGACTGAGACATCTGGGGGACTCTTGGAATGGTGGTACGACCATGGAGTTCCTCTCGCCTTTCCTGTTGAGAGTGCCTCCTCTTGAGATGCGACGGGAACGCCGGGAATTCTTTCCCGTTGAAAGCAGGGAAAGGATCCCTCATCTCGAGCTACGAGGGGGAAACGGGGCTCCTCTGGATGTGGGCGGGACCATCGTGCTTCCTCTCGAGTGGAGACGGGTATGGCGGTGAACTTCTTGAGTCGCAGCAAGGGTGTGAAAAACCCTTTCGAAGTTCCAGAGGTTACGTGTCATTAGTCTCCAGACGCCTCATCGGAAATAGGCCTCATCTCGCCTGGAAGGGAGAACTTCCTGGATTTTCTCGAGTTGCGGCAGGTGTTCTCGAGTTACGACGGGGACTTCAGGGACCCTCCCTGGTGGCCTCAGGAGAGGCCAGTCCCCATGCGAGTTGCTAGGGGGCCTCTCGGGATTCCTCTCCCGTCGATACCGGGGCCAAAAACCTTGTGTGGAGTCAGGGCCGGAACCGAGGATTCCTCTCAGGGGCTGACATGGATCTTTGAGTACTTCTGGAGTCTCCCCAGGGGAGTCAGGCCTCGTCTCGACTGGGGGCATGCACGTGCGCTTTCCTTCCAGGCTGTAGCAGCAATGTCACGCTTCCCGTGGCGTGGATCAAAGGATCTGTGGTTTTCCCTCGAGGCTTTCCATCGAGGCTTTCCCACAGGGCTGTCCCACGTGCCACCATGGTGTGAGTCGATCCTCGGCGTGATAGATGAGCCAGTGCAGGGCAAAGAGGTTCCTCTGGAATGGACTTAGACATCTGGGGGACTCTTGGAATGGTGGTACGACCATGGAGTTCCTCTCGCCTTTCCTGCTGAGAGTGCCTCCTCTTGAGATGCGACGGGAACGCCGGGAATTCTTTCCCGTTGAAAGCAGGGAAAGGATCCCTCATCTCGAGCTACGAGGGGGAAACGGTGCTCCTCTGGATGTGGGCGGGACCATCGTGCTTCCTCTTGAGTAGACACGGGTATGGCGGTGAACTTCTTGAGTTGCAGCAAGGGTGTGAAAGACCCTTTCGAAGTTCCAGAGTTTAGGTGTCATTAGTCTCCAGACGTCTCATCGGAAATAGGCCTCATCTCGCCTGGAAGGGAGAACTTCCTGGATTTCTCGAGTTGCGGCAGGTGTTCTCGAGTTACGACGGGGACCTCAGGGACCCGCCCTGGTGGCCTCAGGAGAGGCCAGTCCCCATGCGAGTTGCTAGGGGGCCTCTCGGGATTCCTCTTCCGTCGATACCGGGGCCAAAACCCTTTGGTGGAGTCAGGGCCGGAACCGAGGATTCCTCTCAGGGGCTGACATGGATCTTTGGGTACTTCTGGAGTCTCCACAGGGGAGTCAGGCCTCGTCTCGAGTGGGGGCATCCACGTGCGCTTTCCTTCCAGGCTGTAGCAGCAATGTCACGCTTCCCGTCGCGTGGATCAAAGGATCTGTGGTTTTCCCTCGAGGCTTTCCCTCGAGGCTTTCCCACAGGGCTGTCCCACGTGCCACCGTGGTGTGAGTCGATCCTCGGCGTGAAAGATGAGCCAGTGCAGGGCAAAGAGGTTCCTCTGGAATGCACTGAGACATCTGGGGGACTCTTGGAATGGTGGTACGACCATGGAGTTCCTCTCGCCTTTCCTGTTGAGAGTGCCTCCTCTTGAGATGCGACGGGAACGCCGGGAATTCTTTCCCGTTGAAAGCAGGGAAAGGATCCCTCATCTCGAGCTACGAGGGGGAAACGGTGCTCCTCTGGATGTGGGCGGGACCATCGTGCTTCCTCTTGAGTGGACACGGGTATGGCGGTGAACTTCTTGAGTTGCAGCAAGGGTGTGAAAGACCCTTTCGAAGTTCCAGAGGTTAGGTGTCATTAGTCTCCAGACGCCTCGTTGGAAATAGGCCTCATCTCGCCTGGAAGGGAGAGTTTCCTGGATTTTCTCGAGTTGCGGCAGGTGTTCTCGAGTTACGACGGGGACCTCAGGGACCCGCCCTGATGGCCTCAGTAGACGCCAGTCCCCATGTGAGTTGCTAGGGGGCCTCTCGGGATTCCTCTCCCGTCGATACCGGGGCCAAAAACCTTGTGTGGAGTCAGGGCCGGAACCGAGGATTCCTCTCAGGGGCTGCTATGGATCTTTGGGTACATCTGGAGTCTCGCCAGGGGAGACAGGCCTCGTCTCGAGTCGGGGCATGCACGTGCGCTTTCCTTCCAGGCTGTAGCAGCAATGTCACGCTTCCCGTCGCGTGGATCAAAGGATCTGTGGTTTTCCCTCGAGGCTTTCCCTCGAGGCTTTCCCACAGGGCTGTTCCACGTGCCACCGTGGTGTGAGTCGATCCTCGGCGTGAAAGATGAGCCAGTGCAGGGCAAAGAGGTTCCTCTTGAATGGACTGAGACATCTGGGGGACTCTTGGAATGGTGGTACGACCATGGAGTTCCTCTCGCCTTTCCTGTTGAGAGTGCCTCCTCTTGAGATGCGACGGGAACGCCGGGAATTCTTTCCCGTTGAAAGCAGGGAAAGGATCCCTCATCTCGAGCTACGAGGGGGAAACGGGGCTCCTCTGGATGTGGGCGGGACCATCGTGCTTCCTCTCGAGTGGAGACGGGTATGGCGGTGAACTTCTTGAGTTGCAGCAAGGGTGTGAAAGACCCTTTCTAAGTTCCAGAGTTTAGGTGTCATTAGTCTCCAGACGCCTCATCGGAAATAGGCCTCATCTCGCCTGGAAGGGAGAACTTCCTGGATTTTCTCGAGTTGCGGCAGGTGTTCTCGAGTTACGACGGGGACCTCAGGGACCCGCCCTGGTGGCCTCAGGAGAGGCCAGTCCCCATGCGAGTTGCTAGGGGGCCTCTCGGGATTCCTCTCCCGTCGATACCGGGCCGAAAAACATTTTTTGTAGTCAGGGCCGGAACCGAGGATTCCTCTCAGGGGCTGACATGGATCTTTGGGTACTTCTGGTGTGTCCCCAAGGGAGTCAGGCCTCGTCTCGAGTCGGGGCATGCACGTGCGCTTTCCTTCCAGGCTGTAGCAGCAATGTCACGCTTCCCGTCGCGTGGATCAAAGGATCTGCGGTTTTCCCTCGAGGCTTTCCCTCGAGGCTTTCCCACAGGGCTGTCCCACGTGCCACCGTGGTGTGAGTCGATCTTCGGAGTGAACGATGAGCCAGTGCAGGGCAAAGAGGTTCCTCTGGAATGGACTGAGACATCTGGGGGACTCTTGGAATGGTGGTACGACCATGGAGTTCCTCTCGCCTTTCCTGTTGAGAGTGCCTCCTCTTGAGATGCGACGGGAACGCCGGGAATTCTTTCCCGTTGAAAGCAGGGAAAGGATCCCTCATCACGATCTCCAAGGGGGAAACGGGTCTCCTCTGGATGTGGGTGGGACCATCGTGCTTCCTCTCGAGTGGACACGGGTATGGCGGTGAACTTCTTGAGTCGCAGCAAGGGTGTGAAAGACCCTTTCGAAGTTCCAGAGGTTAGGTGTCATTAGTCTCCAGACGCCTCATCGGAAATAGGCCTCATCTCGCCTGGAAGGGAGAACTTCCTGGATTTTCTCGAGTTGCGGCAGGTGTTCTCGAGTTACGACGGGGACCTCAGGGACCCGCCCTGGTGGCCTCAGGAGAGGCCAGTCCCCATGCGAGTTGCTAGGGGGCCTCTCGGGATTCCTCTCCCGTCGATACCGGGGCCAAAAACCTTGTGTGGAGTCAGGGCCGGAACCGATGATTCCTCTCAGGGGCTGCTATGGATCTTTGGGTACATCTGGAGTCTCGCCAGGGGAGACAGGCCTCGTCTCGACTCGGGGCATGCACGTGCACTTTCCTTCCAGGCTGTAGCAGCAATGTCACGCTTCCCGTCGCGTGGATCAAAGGATCTGTGGTTTTCCCTCGAGGCTTTCCTTCGAGGCTTTCCCACAGGGCTGTCCCACGTGCCACCGTGGTGTGAGTCGATCCTCGGCGTGAAAGATGAGCCAGTGCAGGGCAAAGAGGTTCCTCTGGAATGGACTGAGACATCTGGGGGACTCTTGGAATGGTGGTACGACCATGGAGTTCCTCTCGCCTTTCCTGTTGAGAGTGCCTCCTCTTGAGATGCGACGGGAACGCCGGGAATTCTTTCCCGTTGAAAGCAGGGAAAGGATCCCTCATCTCGAGCTACGAGGGGGAAACGGGGCTCCTCTGGATGTGGGCGGGACCATCGTGCTTCCTCTCGAGTGGAGACGGGTATGGCGGTGAACTTCTTGAGTCGCAGCAAGGGTGTGAAAGACCCTTTCGAAGTTCCAGAGGTTAGGTGTCATTAGTCTCCAGACGCCTCATCGGAAATAGGCCTCATCTCGCCTGGAAGGGAGAACTTCCTGGATTTTCTCGAGTTGCGTCAGGTGTTCTCGAGTTACGACGGGGACCTCAGGGACCCGCCCTGGTGGCCTCAGGAGAGGCCAGTCCCCATGCGAGTTGCTAGGGGGCCTCTCGGGATTCCTCTCCCGTCGATACCGGGGCCAAAAACCTTGTGTGGAGTCAGGGCCGGAACCGAGGATTCCTCTCAGGGGCTGACATGGATCTTTGGGTACTTCTGGAGTCTCCCCAGGGGAGTCAGGCCTCGTCTCGAGTGGGGGCATGCACGTGCGCTTTCCTTCCAGGCTGTAGCAGCAATGTCACGCTTCTCGTCGCGTGGATCAAGGGATCTGTGGTTTTCCCTCGAGGCTTTCCCACAGGGCTGTCGCACGTGCCACCGTGGTGTGAGTCGATCCTCGGCGTGAAAGATGAGCCAGTGCAGGGCAAAGAGGTTCCTCTGGAATGGCCTGAGACATCTGGGGGACTCTTGGAATGGTGGTACGACCATGGAGTTCCTCTCGCCTTTCCTGTTGAGAGTGCCTCCTCTTGAGATGCGACGGGAACGCCGGGAATTCTTTCCCGTTGAAAGCAGGGAAAGGATCCCTCATCTCGAGCTACGAGGGGGAAACGGGGCTCCTCTAGATGTGGGCGGGACCATCGTGCTTCCTCTCGAGTGGAGACGGGTATGGCGGTGAACTTCTTGAGTCGCAGCAAGGGTGTGAAAGACCCTTTCGAAGTTCCAGAGGTTAGGTGTCATTAGTCTCCAGACGCCTCATCGGAAATAGGCCTCATCTCGCCTGGAAGGGAGAACTTCCTGGATTTTCTCGAGTTGCGGCAGGTGTTCTCGAGTTACGACGGGGACCTCAGGGACCCGCCCTGGTGGCCTCAGGAGAGGCCAGTCCCCATGCGAGTTGCTAGGGGGCCTCTCGGGATTCCTCTCCCGTCGATACCGGGGCCAAAAACCTTTGGTGGAGTCAGGGCCGGAACCGAGGATTCCTCTCATGGGCTGACATGGATCTTTGAGTACTTCTGTAGTCTCCCCAGGGGAGTCAGGCCTCGTCTCGACTGGGGGCATGCACGTGCGCTTTCCTTCCAGGCTGTAGCAGCAATGTCACGCTTCCCGTGGCGTGGATCAAAGGATCTGTGGTTTTCCCTCGAGGCTTTCCCTCGAGGCTTTCCCACAGGGCTGTCCCACGTGCCTCCATGGTGTGAGTCGATCCTCGGCGTGATAGATGAGCCAGTGCAGGGCAAAGAGGTTCCTCTGGAATGGACTGAGACATCTGGGGGACTCTTGGAATGGTGGTACGACCATGGAGTTCCTCTCGCCTTTCCTGCTGAGAGTGCCTCCTCTTGAGATGCGACGGGAACGCCGGGAATTCTTTCCCGTTGAAAGCAGGGAAAGGATCCCTCATCTCGAGCTACGAGGGGGAAACGGTGCTCCTCTGGATGTGGGCGGGACCATCGTGCTTCCTCTTGAGTGGACACGGGTATGGCGGTGAACTTCTTGAGTTGCAGCAAGGGTGTGAAAGACCCTTTAGAAGTTCCAGAGTTTAGGTGTCATTAGTCTCCAGACGCCTCATCGGAAATAGGCCTCATCTCGCCTGGAAGGGAGAACTTCCTGGATTTTCTCGAGTTGCGGCAGGTGTTCTCGAGTTACGACGGGGACCTCAGGGACCCGCCCTGGTGGCCTCAGGAGAGGCCAGTCCCCATGCGATTTGCTAGGGGGCTTCTCGGGGTTCCTCTTCCGTCGATACCGGGGCCAAAACCCTTTGGTGGAGTCAGGGCCGGAACCGAGGATTCCTCTCAGGGGCTGACATGGATCTTTGGGTACTTCTGGAGTCTCCCCAGGAGAGTCAGGCCTCGTCTCGAGTGGGGGCATGCACGTGCGCTTTCCTTCCAGGCTGTAGCAGCAATGTCACGCTTCCCGTCGCGTGGATCAAAGGATCTGTGGTTTTCCCTCGAGGCTTTCCCTCGAGGCTTTCCCACAGGGCTGTCCCACGTGCCACCGTGGTGTGAGTCGATCCTCGGCGTGAAAGATGAGCCAGTGCAGGGCAAAGAGGTTCCTCTGGAATGCACTGAGACATCTGAGGGACTCTTGGAATGGTGGTACGACCATGGAGTTCCTCTCGCCTTTCCTGTTGAGAGTGCCTCCTCTTGAGATGCGACGGGAACGCCGGGAATACTTTCCCGTTGAAAGCAGGGAAAGGATCCCTCATCTCGAGCTACGAGGGGGAAACGGGGCTCCTCTGGATGTGGGCGGGACCATCGTGCTTCCTCTCGAGTGGAGACGGGTATGGCGGTGAATTTCTTGAGTTGCAGCAAGGGTGTGAAAGACCCTTTCGAAGTTCCAGAGGTTAGATGTCATTAGTCTCCAGACGCCATATCGGAAATAGGCCTTATCTCGCCTGGAAGGGAGAACTTCCTGGATTTTCTCGAGTTGCGGCAGGTGTTCTCGAGTTATGACGGGGACCTCAGGGACCCGCCCTGGTGGCCTCAGGAGAGGACAGTCCCCATGCGAGGTGCTAGGGGGCCTCTCGGGATTCCTCTCCCGTCGATACCGGGGCCAAAAACCTTGTGTGAAGTCAGGGCCGGAACCGAGGATTCCTCTCAGGGGCTGACATGGATCTTTGGGTACTTGTGGAGTCTCCCCAGGGGAGTCAGGCCTCGTCTCGAGTGGGGGCATGCACGTGCGCTTTCCTTCCAGGCTGTAGCAGCAATGTCACGCTTCCCGTCGCGTGGATCAAAGGATCTGTGGTTTTCCCTCGAGGCTTTCCCTCGAGGCTTTCCCACAGGGCTGTCCCACGTGCCACCGTGGTGTGAGTCGATCCTCGGCGTGAAAGATGAGCCAGTGCAGGCCAAAGAGGTTCCTCTGGAATGGACTGAGACATCTGGGGGACTCTTGGAATGGTGGTACGACCATGGAGTTCCTCTCGCCTTTCCTGTTGAGAGTGCCTCCTCTTGAGATGCGACGGGAACGCCGGGAATTCTTTCCCGTTGAAAGCAGGGAAAGGATCCCTCATCTCGAGCTCCGAGGGGGAAACGGGGCTCCTCTGGATGTGGGCGGGACCATCGTGCTTCCTCTCGAGTGGAGACGGGTATGGCGGTAAACTTCTTGAGTTGCAGCAAGGGTGTGAAAGACCCTTTCGAAGTTCCAGAGGTTAGGTGTCATTAGTCTCCAGACGCCTCATCGGAAATAGGCCTCATCTCGCCTGGAAGGGAGAACTTCCTGGATTTTCTCGAGTTGTGGCAGGTGTTCTCGAGTTACGACGGGGACCTCAGGGACCCGCCCTGGTGGCCTCAGGAGAGGCCATTCCCCATGCGAGTTGCTAGGGGGCTTCTCGGGGTTACTCTTCCGTCGATACCGGGGCCAAAACCCTTTGGTGGAGTCAGGGCCGGAACCGAGGATTCCTCTCAGGGGCTGACATGGATCTTTGGGTACTTCTGGAGTCTCCCCAGGAGAGTCAGGCCTCGTCTCGAGTGGGGGCATGCACGTGCGCTTTCCTTCCAGGCTGTAGCAGCAATGTCACGCTTCCCGTCGCGTGGATCAAAGGATCTGTGGTTTTCCCTCGAGGCTTTCCCTCGAGGCTTTCCCACAGGGCTGTCCCACGTGCCACCGTGGTGTGAGTCGATCCTCGGCGTGAAAGATGAGCCAGTGCAGGGCAAAGAGGTTCCTCTGGAATGGACTGAGACATCTGGGGGACTCTTGGAATGGTGGTACGACCATGGAGTTCCTCTCGCCTTTCCTGTTGAGAGTGCCTCCTCTTGAGATGCGACGGGAACGCCGGGAATTCTTTCCCGTTGAAAGCAGGGAAAGGATCCCTCATCTCGAGCTACGAGGGGGAAACGGTGCTCCTCTGGATGTGGGCGGGACCATCGTGCTTCCTCTTGAGTGGACACGGGTATGGCGGTGAACTTCTTGAGTTGCAGCAAGGGTGTGAAAGACCCTTTCGAAGTTCCAGAGGTTAGGTGTCATTAGTCTCCAGACGCCTCATTGGAAATAGGCCTCATCTCGCCTGGAAGGGAGAGTTTCCTGGATTTTCTCGAGTTGCGGCAGGTGTTCTCGAGTTACGACGGGGACCTCAGGGACCCGCCCTGGTGGCCTCAGTAGACGCCAGTCCCCATGTGAGTTGCTAGGGGGCCTCTCGGGATTCCTCTCCCGTCGATACCGGGGCCAAAAACCTTGTGTGGAGTCAGGGCCGGAACCGAGGATTCCTCTCAGGGGCTGCTATGGATCTTTGGGTACATCTGGAGTCTCGCCAGGGGAGACAGGCCTCGTCTCGAGTCGGGGCATGCACGTGCGCTTTCCTTCCAGGCTGTAGCAGCAATGTCACGCTTCCCGTCGCGTGGATCAAAGGATCTGTGGTTTTCCCTCGAGGCTTTCCCTCGAGGCTTTCCCACAGGGCTGTTCCACGTGCCACCGTGGTGTGAGTCGATCCTCGGCGTGAAAGATGAGCCAGTGCAGGGCAAAGAGGTTCCTCTTGAATGGACTGAGACATCTGGGGGACTCTTGGAATGGTGGTACGACCATGGAGTTCCTCTCGCCTTTCCTGTTGAGAGTGCCTCCTCTTGAGATGCGACGGGAACGCCGGGAATTCTTTCCCGTTGAAAGCAGGGAAAGGATCCCTCATCTCGAGCTACGAGGGGGAAACGGGGCTCCTCTGGATGTGGGCGGGACCATCGTGCTTCCTCTCGAGTGGAGACGGGTATGGCGGTGAACTTCTTGAGTTGCAGCAAGGGTGTGAAAGACCCTTTCTAAGTTCCAGAGTTTAGGTGTCATTAGTCTCCAGACGCCTCATCGGAAATAGGCCTCATCTCGCCTGGAAGGGAGAACTTCCTGGATTTTCTCGAGTTGCGGCAGGTGTTCTCGAGTTACGACGGGGACCTCAGGGACCCGCCCTGGTGGCCTCAGGAGAGGCCAGTCCCCATGCGAGTTGCTAGGGGGCCTCTCGGGATTCCTCTCCCGTCGATACCGGGCCGAAAAACATTTTTTGTAGTCAGGGCCGGAACCGAGGATTCCTCTCAGGGGCTGACATGGATCTTTGGGTACTTCTGGTGTGTCCCCAAGGGAGTCAGGCCTCGTCTCGAGTCGGGGCATGCACGTGCGCTTTCCTTCCAGGCTGTAGCAGCAATGTCACGCTTCCCGTCGCGTGGATCAAAGGATCTGTGGTTTTCCCTCGAGGCTTTCCCTCGAGGCTTTCCCACAGGTCTGTCCCACGTGCCACCGTGGTGTGAATCGATCCTCGGAGTGAACGATGAGCCAGTGCAGGGCAAAGAGGTTCCTCTGGAATGGACTGAGACATCTGGGGGACTCTTGGAATGGTGGTACGACCATGGAGTTCCTCTCGCCTTTCCTGTTGAGAGTGCCTCCTCTTGAGATGCGACGGGAACGCCGGGAATTCTTTCCCGTTGAAAGCAGGGAAAGGATCCCTCATCACGATCTCCAAGGGGGAAACGGGTCTCCTCTGGATGTGGGCGGGACCATCGTGCTTCCTCTCGAGTGGACACGGGTATGGCGGTGAACTTCTTGAGTCGCAGCAAGGGTGTGAAAGACCCTTTCGAAGTTCCAGAGGTTAGGTGTCATTAGTCTCCAGACGCCTCATCGGAAATAGGCCTCATCTCGCCTGGAAGGGAGAACTTCCTGGATTTTCTCGAGTTGCGGCAGGTGTTCTCGAGTTACGACGGGGACCTCAGGGACCCGCCCTGGTGGCCTCAGGAGAGGCCAGTCCCCATGCGAGTTGCTAGGGGGCCTCTCGGGATTCCTCTCCCGTCGATACCGGGGCCAAAAACCTTGTGTGGAGTCAGGGCCGGAACCGATGATTCCTCTCAGGGGCTGCTATGGATCTTTGGGTACATCTGGAGTCTCGCCAGGGGAGACAGGCCTCGTCTCGACTCGGGGCATGCACGTGCACTTTCCTTCCAGGCTGTAGCAGCAATGTCACGCTTCCCGTCGCGTGGATCAAAGGATCTGTGGTTTTCCCTCGAGGCTTTCCTTCGAGGCTTTCCCACAGGGCTGTCCCACGTGCCACCGTGGTGTGAGTCGATCCTCGGCGTGAAAGATGAGCCAGTGCAGGGCAAAGAGGTTCCTCTGGAATGGACTGAGACATCTGGGGGACTCTTGGAATGGTGGTACGACCATGGAGTTCCTCTCGCCTTTCCTGTTGAGAGTGCCTCCTCTTGAGATGCGACGGGAACGCCGGGAATTCTTTCCCGTTGAAAGCAGGGAAAGGATCCCTCATCTCGAGCTACGAGGGGGAAACGGGGCTCCTCTGGATGTGGGCGGGACCATCGTGCTTCCTCTCGAGTGGACACGGGTATGGCGGTGAACTTCTTGAGTCGCAGCAAGGGTGTGAAAGACCCTTTCGAAGTTCCAGAGGTTAGGTGTCATTAGTCTCCAGACGCCTCATCGGAAATAGGCCTCATCTCGCCTGGAAGGGAGAACTTCCTGGATTTTCTCGAGTTGCGGCAGGTGTTCTCGAGTTACGACGGGGACCTCAGGGACCCGCCCTGGTGGCCTCAGGAGAGGCCAGTCCCCATGCGAGTTGCTAGGGGGCCTCTCGGGATTCCTCTCCCGTCGATACCGGGGCCAAAAACCTTGTGTGGAGTCAGGGCCGGAACCGAGGATTCCTCTCAGGGGCTGACATGGATCTTTGGGTACTTCTGGAGTCTCCCCAGGGGAGTCAGGCCTCGTCTCGAGTGGGGGCATGCACGTGCGCTTTCTTTCCAGGCTGTAGCAGCAATGTCACGCTTCTCGTCGCGTGGATCAAGGGATCTGTGGTTTTCCCTCGAGGCTTTCCCACAGGGCTGTCGCACGTGCCACCGTGGTGTGAGTCGATCCTCGGCGTGAAAGATGAGCCAGTGCAGGGCAAAGAGGTTCCTCTGGAATGGCCTGAGACATCTGGGGGACTCTTGGAATGGTGGTACGACCATGGAGTTCCTCTCGCCTTTCTTGTTGAGAGTGCCTCCTCTTGAGATGCGACGGGAACGCCGGGAATTCTTTCCCGTTGAAAGCAGGGAAAGGATCCCTCATCTCGAGCTACGAGGGGGAAACGGGGCTCCTCTAGATGTGGGCGGGACCATCGTGCTTCCTCTCGAGTGGAGACGGGTATGGCGGTGAACTTCTTGAGTCGCAGCAAGGGTGTGAAAGACCCTTTCGAAGTTCCAGAGGTTAGGTGTCATTAGTCTCCAGACGCCTCATCGGAAATAGGCCTCATCTCGCCTGGAAGGGAGAACTTCCTGGATTTTCTCGAGTTGCGGCAGGTGTTCTCGAGTTACGACGGGGACCTCAGGGACCCGCCCTGGTGGCCTCAGGAGAGGCCAGTCCCCATGAGAGTTGCTAGGGGGCCTCTCGGGATTCCTCTCCCGTCGATACCGGGGCCAAAAACCTTTGGTGGAGTCAGGGCCGGAACCGAGGATTCCTCTCATGGGCTGACATGGATCTTTGAGTACTTCTGTAGTCTCCCCAGGGGAGTCAGGCCTCGTCTCGACTGGGGGCATGCACGTGCGCTTTCCTTCCAGGCTGTAGCAGCAATGTCACGCTTCCCGTGGCGTGGATCAAAGGATCTGTGGTTTTCCCTCGAGGCTTTCCCTCGAGGCTTTCCCACAGGGCTGTCCCACGTGCCACCATGGTGTGAGTCGATCCTCGGCGTGATAGATGAGCCAGTGCAGGGCAAAGAGGTTCCTCTGGAATGGACTGAGACATCTGGGGGACTCTTGGAATGGTGGTACGACCATGGAGTTCCTCTCGCCTTTCCTGCTGAGAGTGCCTCCTCTTGAGATGCGACGGGAACGCCGGGAATTCTTTCCCGTTGAAAGCAGGGAAAGGATCCCTCATCTCGAGCTACGAGGGGGAAACGGTGCTCCTCTGGATGTGGGCGGGACCATCGTGCTTCCTCTTGAGTGGACACGGGTATGGCGGTGAACTTCTTGAGTTGCAGCAAGGGTGTGAAAGACCCTTTAGAAGTTCCAGAGTTTAGGTGTCATTAGTCTCCAGACGCCTCATCGGAAATAGGCCTCATCTCGCCTGGAAGGGAGAACTTCCTGGATTTTCTCGAGTTGCGGCAGGTGTTCTCGAGTTACGACGGGGTCCTCAGGGACCCGCCCTGGTGGCCTCAGGAGAGGCCAGTCCCCATGCGATTTGCTAGGGGGTTTCTCGGGGTTCCTCTTCCGTCGATACCGGGGCCAAAACCCTTTGGTGGAGTCAGGGCCGGAACCGAGGATTCCTCTCAGGGGCTGACATGGATCTTTGGGTACTTCTGGAGTCTCCCCAGGAGAATCAGGCCTCGTCTCGAGTGGGGGCATGCACGTGCGCTTTCCTTCCAGGCTGTAGCAGCAATGTCACGCTTCCCGTCGCGTGGATCAAAGGATCTGTGGTTTTCCCTCGAGGCTTTCCCTCGAGGCTTTCCCACAGGGCTGTCCCACGTGCCACCGTGGTGTGAGTCGATCCTCGGCGTGAAAGATGAGCCAGTGCAGGGCAAAGAGGTTCCTCTGGAATGCACTGAGACATCTGAGGGACTCTTGGAATGGTGGTACGACCATGGAGTTCCTCTCGCCTTTCCTGTTGAGAGTGCCTCCTCTTGAGATGCGACGGGAACGCCGGGAATACTTTCCCGTTGAAAGCAGGGAAAGGATCCCTCATCTCGAGCTACGAGGGGGAAACGGGGCTCCTCTGGATGTGGGCGGGACCATCGTGCTTCCTCTCGAGTGGAGACGGGTATGGCGGTGAACTTCTTGAGTTGCAGCAAGGGTGTGAAAGACCCTTTCGAAGTTCCAGAGGTTAGATGTCATTAGTCTCCAGACGCCATATCGGAAATAGGCCTTATCTCGCCTGGAAGGGAGAACTTCCTGGATTTTCTCGAGTTGCGGCAGGTGTTCTCAAGTTATGACGGGGACCTCAGGGACCCGCCCTGGTGGCCTCAGGAGAGGACAGTCCCCATGCGAGGTGCTAGGGGGCCTCTCGGGATTCCTCTCCCGTCGATACCGGGGCCAAAAACCTTGTGTGAAGTCAGGGCCGGAACCGAGGATTCCTCTCAGGGGCTGACATGGATCTTTGGGTACTTGTGGAGTCTCCCCAGGGGAGTCAGGCCTCGTCTCGAGTGGGGGCATGCACGTGCGCTTTCCTTCCAGGCTGTAGCAGCAATGTCACGCTTCCCGTCGCGTGGATCAAAGGATCTGTGGTTTTCCCTCGAGGCTTTCCCTCGAGGCTTTCCCACAGGGCTGTCCCACGTGCCACCGTGGTGTGAGTCGATCCTCGGCGTGAAAGATGAGCCAGTGCAGGGCAAAGAGGTTCCTCTGGAATGGACTGAGACATCTGGGGGACTCTTGGAATGGTGGTACGACCATGGAGTTCCTCTCGCCTTTCCTGTTGAGAGTGCCTCCTCTTGAGATGCGACGGGAACGCCGGGAATTCTTTCCCGTTGAAAGCAGGGAAAGGATCCCTCATCTCGAGCTCCGAGGGGGAAACGGGGCTCCTCTGGATGTGGGCGGGACCATCGTGCTTCCTCTCGAGTGGAGACGGGTATGGCGGTAAACTTCTTGAGTTGCAGCAAGGGTGTGAAAGACCCTTTCGAAGTTCCAGAGGTTAGGTGTCATTAGTCTCCAGACGCCTCATCGGAAATAGGCCTCATCTCGCCTGGAAGGGAGAACTTCCTGGATTTTCTCGAGTTGTGACAGGTGTTCTCGAGTTACGACGGGGACCTCAGGGACCCGCCCTGGTGGCCTCAGGAGAGGCCATTCCCCATGCGAGTTGCTAGGGGGCTTCTCGGGGTTACTCTTCCGTCGATACCGGGGCCAAAACCCTTTGGTGGAGTCAGGGCCGGAACCGAGGATTCCTCTCAGGGGCTGACATGGATCTTTGGGTACTTCTGGAGTCTCCCCAGGAGAGTCAGGCCTCGTCTCGAGTGGGGGCATGCACGTGCGCTTTCCTTCCAGGCTGTAGCAGCAATGTCACGCTTCCCGTCGCGTGGATCAAAGGATCTGTGGTTTTCCCTCGAGGCTTTCCCTCGAAGCTTTCCCACAGGGCTGTCCCACGTGCCACCGTGGTGTGAGTCGATCCTCGGCGTGAAAGATGAGCCAGTGCAGGGCAAAGAGGTTCCTCTGGAATGCACTGAGACATCTGGGGGACTCTTGGAATGGTGGTACGACCATGGAGTTCCTCTCGCCTTTCCTGTTGAGAGTGCCTCCTCTTGAGATGCGACGGGAACGCCGGGAATACTTTCCCGTTGAAAGCATGGAAAGGATCCCTCATCTCGAGCTACGAGGGGGAAACGGGGCTCCTCTGGATGTGGGCGGGACCATCGTGCTTCCTCTCGAGTGGAGACGGGTATGGCGGTGAACTTCTTGAGTTGCAGCAAGGGTGTGAAAGACCCTTTCGAAGTTCCAGAGGTTAGATGTCATTAGTCTCCAGACGCCATATCGGAAATAGGCCTCATCTCGCCTGGAAGGGAGAACTTCCTGGATTTTCTCGAGTTGCGGCAGGTGTTCTCGAGTTATGACGGGGACCTCAGGGACCCGCCCTGGTGGCCTCAGGAGAGGACAGTCCCCATGCGAGGTGCTAGGGGGCCTCTCGGGATTCCTCTCCCGTCGATACCGGGGCCAAAAACCTTGTGTGAAGTCAGGGCCGGAACCGAGGATTCCTCTCAGGGGCTGACATGGATCTTTGGGTACTTGTGGAGTCTCCCCAGGGGAGTCAGGCCTCGTCTCGAGTGGGGGCATGCACGTGCGCTTTCCTTCCAGGCTGTAGCAGCAATGTCACGCTTCCCGTCGCGTGGATCAAAGGATCTGTGGTTTTCCCTCGAGGCTTTCCCTCGAGGCTTTCCCACAGGGCTGTCCCACGTGCCACCGTGGTGTGAGTCGATCCTCGGCGTGAAAGATGAGCCAGTGCAGGGCAAAGAGGTTCCTCTGGAATGGACTGAGACATCTGGGGGACTCTTGGAATGGTGGTACGACCATGGAGTTCCTCTCGCCTTTCCTGTTGAGAGTGCCTCCTCTTGAGATGCGACGGGAACGCCGGGAATTCTTTCCCGTTGAAAGCAGGGAAAGGATCCCTCATCTCGAGCTCCGAGGGGGAAACGGGGCTCCTCTGGATGTGGGCGGGACCATCGTGCTTCCTCTCGAGTGGAGACGGGTATGGCGGTAAACTTCTTGAGTTGCAGCAAGGGTGTGAAAGACCCTTTCGAAGTTCCAGAGGTTAGGTGTCATTAGTCTCCAGACGCCTCATCGGAAATAGGCCTCATCTCGCCTGGAAGGGAGAACTTCCTGGATTTTCTCGAGTTGTGGCAGGTGTTCTCGAGTTACGACGGGGACCTCAGGGACCCGCCCTGGTGGCCTCAGGAGAGGCCATTCCCCATGCGAGTTGCTAGGGGGCTTCTCGGGGTTACTCTTCCGTCGATACCGGGGCCAAAACCCTTTGGTGGAGTCAGGGCCGGAACCGAGGATTCCTCTCAGGGGCTGACATGGATCTTTGGGTACTTCTGGAGTCTCCCCAGGAGAGTCAGGCCTCGTCTCGAGTGGGGGCATGCACGTGCGCTTTCCTTCCAGGCTGTAGCAGCAATGTCACGCTTCCCGTCGCGTGGATCAAAGGATCTGTGGTTTTCCCTCGAGGCTTTCCCTCGAGGCTTTCCCACAGGGCTGTCCCACGTGCCACCGTGGTGTGAGTCGATCCTCGGCGTGAAAGATGAGCCAGTGCAGGGCAAAGAGGTTCCTCTGGAATGCACTGAGACATCTGGGGGACTCTTGGAATGGTGGTACGACCATGGAGTTCCTCTCGCCTTTCCTGTTGAGAGTGTCTCCTCTTGAGATGCGACGGGAACGCCGGGAATTCTTTCCCGTTGAAAGCAGGGAAAGGATCCCTCATCTCGAGCTACGAGAGGGAAACGGTGCTCCTCTGGATGTGGGCGGGACCATCGTGCTTCCTCTTGAGTGGACACGGGTATGGCGGTGAACTTCTTGAGTTGCAGCAAGGGTGTGAAAGACCCTTTCGAAGTTCCAGAGGTTAGGTGTCATTAGTCTCCAGACGCCTCATTGGAAATAGGCCTCATCTCGCCTGGAAGGGAGAGTTTCCTGGATTTTCTCGAGTTGCGGCAGGTGTTCTCGAGTTACGACGGGGACCTCAGGGACCCGCCCTGGTGGCCTCAGTAGACGCCAGTCCCCATGTGAGTTGCTAGGGGGCCTCTCGGGATTCCTCTCCCGTCGATACCGGGGCCAAAAACCTTGTGTGGAGTCAGGGCCGGAACCGAGGATTCCTCTCAGGGGCTGCTATGGATCTTTGGGTACATCTGGAGTCTCGCCAGGGGAGACAGGCCTCGTCTCGAGTCGGGGCATGCACGTGCGCTTTCCTTCCAGGCTGTAGCAGCAATGTCACGCTTCCCGTCGCGTGGATCAAAGGATCTGTGGTTTTCCCTCGAGGCTTTCCCTCGAGGCTTTCCCACAGGGCTGTTCCACGTGCCACCGTGGTGTGAGTCGATCCTCGGCGTGAAAGATGAGCCAGTGCAGGGCAAAGAGGTTCCTCTTGAATGGACTGAGACATCTGGGGGACTCTTGGAATGGTGGTACGACCATGGAGTTCCTCTCGCCTTTCCTGTTGAGAGTGCCTCCTCTTGAGATGCGACGGGAACGCCGGGAATTCTTTCCCGTTGAAAGCAGGGAAAGGATCCCTCATCTCGAGCTACGAGGGGGAAACGGGGCTCCTCTGGATGTGGGCGGGACCATCGTGCTTCCTCTCGAGTGGAGACGGGTATGGCGGTGAACTTCTTGAGTTGCAGCAAGGGTGTGAAAGACCCTTTCTAAGTTCCAGAGTTTAGGTGTCATTAGTCTCCAGACGCCTCATCGGAAATAGGCCTCATCTCGCCTGGAAGGGAGAACTTCCTGGATTTTCTCGAGTTGCGGCAGGTGTTCTCGAGTTACGACGGGGACCTCAGGGACCCGCCCTGGTGGCCTCAGGAGAGGCCAGTCCCCATGCGAGTTGCTAGGGGGCCTCTCGGGATTCCTCTCCCGTCGATACCGGGCCGAAAAACATTTTTTGTAGTCAGGGCCGGAACCGAGGATTCCTCTCAGGGGCTGACATGGATCTTTGGGTACTTCTGGTGTGTCCCCAAGGGAGTCAGGCCTCGTCTCGAGTCGGGGCATGCACGTGCGCTTTCCTTCCAGGCTGTAGCAGCAATGTCACGCTTCCCGTCGCGTGGATCAAAGGATCTGTGGTTTTCCCTCGAGGCTTTCCCTCGAGGCTTTCCCACAGGTCTGTCCCACGTGCCACCGTGGTGTGAGTCGATCCTCGGAGTGAACGATGAGCCAGTGCAGGGCAAAGAGGTTCCTCTGGAATGGACTGAGACATCTGGGGGACTCTTGGAATGGTGGTACGACCATGGAGTTCCTCTCGCCTTTCCTGTTGAGAGTGCCTCCTCTTGAGATGCGACGGGAACGCCGGGAATTCTTTCCCGTTGAAAGCAGGGAAAGGATCCCTCATCACGATCTCCAAGGGGGAAACGGGTCTCCTCTGGATGTGGGCGGGACCATCGTGCTTCCTCTCGAGTGGACACGGGTATGGCGGTGAACTTCTTGAGTCGCAGCAAGGGTGTGAAAGACCCTTTCGAAGTTCCAGAGGTTAGGTGTCATTAGTCTCCAGACGCCTCATCGGAAATAGGCCTCATCTCGCCTGGAAGGGAGAACTTCCTGGATTTTCTCGAGTTGCGGCAGGTGTTCTCGAGTTACGACGGGGACCTCAGGGACCCGCCCTGGTGGCCTCAGGAGAGGCCAGTCCCCATGCGAGTTGCTAGGGGGCCTCTCGGGATTCCTCTCCCGTCGATACCGGGGCCAAAAACCTTGTGTGGAGTCAGGGCCGGAACCGATGATTCCTCTCAGGGGCTGCTATGGATCTTTGGGTACATCTGGAGTCTCGCCAGGGGAGACAGGCCTCGTCTCGACTCGGGGCATGCACGTGCACTTTCCTTCCAGGCTGTAGCAGCAATGTCACGCTTCCCGTCGCGTGGATCAAAGGATCTGTGGTTTTCCCTCGAGGCTTTCCTTCGAGGCTTTCCCACAGGGCTGTCCCACGTGCCACCGTGGTGTGAGTCGATCCTCGGCGTGAAAGATGAGCCAGTGCAGGGCAAAGAGGTTCCTCTGGAATGGACTGAGACATCTGGGGGACTCTTGGAATGGTGGTACGACCATGGAGTTCCTCTCGCCTTTCCTGTTGAGAGTGCCTCCTCTTGAGATGCGACGGGAACGCCGGGAATTCTTTCCCGTTGAAAGCAGGGAAAGGATCCCTCATCTCGAGCTACGAGGGGGAAACGGGGCTCCTCTGGATGTGGGCGGGACCATCGTGCTTCCTCTCGAGTGGACACGGGTATGGCGGTGAACTTCTTGAGTCGCAGCAAGGGTGTGAAAGACCCTTTCGAAGTTCCAGAGGTTAGGTGTCATTAGTCTCCAGACGCCTCATCGGAAATAGGCCTCATCTCGCCTGGAAGGGAGAACTTCCTGGATTTTCTCGAGTTGCGGCAGGTGTTCTCGAGTTACGACGGGGACCTCAGGGACCCGCCCTGGTGGCCTCAGGAGACGCCAGTCCCCATGCGAGTTGCTAGGGGGCCTCTCGGGATTCCTCTCCCGTCGATACCGGGGCCAAAAACCTTGTGTGGAGTCAGGGCCGGAACCGAGGATTCCTCTCAGGGGCTGACATGGATCTTTGGGTACTTCTGGAGTCTCCCCAGGGGAGTCAGGCCTCGTCTCGAGTGGGGGCATGCACGTGCGCTTTCCTTCCAGGCTGTAGCAGCAATGTCACGCTTCTCGTCGCGTGGATCAAGGGATCTGTGGTTTTCCCTCGAGGCTTTCCCACAGGGCTGTCGCACGTGCCACCGTGGTGTGAGTCGATCCTCGGCGTGAAAGATGAGCCAGTGCAGGGCAAAGAGGTTCCTCTGGAATGGCCTGAGACATCTGGGGGACTCTTGGAATGGTGGTACGACCATGGAGTTCCTCTCGCCTTTCTTGTTGAGAGTGCCTCCTCTTGAGATGCGACGGGAACGCCGGGAATTCTTTCCCGTTGAAAGCAGGGAAAGGATCCCTCATCTCGAGCTACGAGGGGGAAACGGGGCTCCTCTAGATGTGGGCGGGACCATCGTGCTTCCTCTCGAGTGGAGACGGGTATGGCGGTGAACTTCTTGAGTCGCAGCAAGGGTGTGAAAGAACCTTTCGAAGTTCCAGAGGTTAGGTGTCATTAGTCTCCAGACGCCTCATCGGAAATAGGCCTCATCTCGCCTGGAAGGGAGAACTTCCTGGATTTTCTCGAGTTGCGGCAGGTGTTCTCGAGTTACGACGGGGACCTCAGGGACCCGCCCTGGTGGCCTCAGGAGAGGCCAGTCCCCATGCGAGTTGCTAGGGGGCCTCTCGGGATTCCTCTCCCGTCGATACCGGGGCCAAAAACCTTTGGTGGAGTCAGGGCCGGAACCGAGGATTCCTCTCATGGGCTGACATAGATCTTTGAGTACTTCTGTAGTCTCCCCAGGGGAGTCAGGCCTCGTCTCGACTGGGGGCATGCACGTGCGCTTTCCTTCCAGGCTGTAGCAGCAATGTCACGCTTCCCGTGGCGTGGATCAAAGGATCTGTGGTTTTCCCTCGAGGCTTTCCCTCGAGGCTTTCCCACAGGGCTGTCCCACGTGCCACCATGGTGTGAGTCGATCCTCGGCGTGATAGATGAGCCAGTGCAGGGCAAAGAGGTTCCTCTGGAATGGACTGAGACATCTGGGGGACTCTTGGAATGGTGGTACGACCATGGAGTTCCTCTCGCCTTTCCTGCTGAGAGTGCCTCCTCTTGAGATGCGACGGGAACGCCGGGAATTCTTTCCCGTTGAAAGCAGGGAAAGGATCCCTCATCTCGAGCTACGAGGGGGAAACGGTGCTCCTCTGGATGTGGGCGGGACCATCGTGCTTCCTCTTGAGTGGACACGGGTATGGCGGTGAACTTCTTGAGTTGCAGCAAGGGTGTGAAAGACCCTTTAGAAGTTCCAGAGTTTAGGTGTCATTAGTCTCCAGACGCCTCATCGGAAATAGGCCTCATCTCGCCTGGAAGGGAGAACTTCCTGGATTTTCTCGAGTTGCGGCAGGTGTTCTCGAGTTACGACGGGGTCCTCAGGGACCCGCCCTGGTGGCCTCAGGAGAGGCCAGTCCCCATGCGATTTGCTAGGGGGCTTCTCGGGGTTCCTCTTCCGTCGATACCGGGGCCAAAACCCTTTGGTGGAGTCAGGGCCGGAACCGAGGATTCCTCTCAGGGGCTGACATGGATCTTTGGGTACTTCTGGAGTCTCCCCAGGAGAGTCAGGCCTCGTCTCGAGTGGGGGCATGCACGTGCGCTTTCCTTCCAGGCTGTAGCAGCAATGTCACGCTTCCCGTCGCGTGGATCAAAGGATCTGTGGTTTTCCCTCGAGGCTTTCCCTCGAGGCTTTCCCACAGGGCTGTCCCACGTGCCACCGTGGTGTGAGTCGATCCTCGGCGTGAAAGATGAGCCAGTGCAGGGCAAAGAGGTTCCTCTGGAATGCACTGAGACATCTGAGGGACTCTTGGAATGGTGGTACGACCATGGAGTTCCTCTCGCCTTTCCTGTTGAGAGTGCCTCCTCTTGAGATGCGACGGGAACGCCGGGAATACTTTCCCGTTGAAAGCAGGGAAAGGATCCCTCATCTCGAGCTACGAGGGGGAAACGGGGCTCCTCTGGATGTGGGCGGGACCATCGTGCTTCCTCTCGAGTGGAGACGGGTATGGCGGTGAACTTCTTGAGTTGCAGCAAGGGTGTGAAAGACCCTTTCGAAGTTCCAGAGGTTAGATGTCATTAGTCTCCAGACGCCATATCGGAAATAGGCCTTATCTCGCCTGGAAGGGAGAACTTCCTGGATTTTCTCGAGTTGCGGCAGGTGTTCTCAAGTTATGACGGGGACCTCAGGGACCCGCCCTGGTGGCCTCAGGAGAGGACAGTCCCCATGCGAGGTGCTAGGGGGCCTCTCGGGATTCCTCTCCCGTCGATACCGGGGCCAAAAACCTTGTGTGAAGTCAGGGCCGGAACCGAGGATTCCTCTCAGGGGCTGACATGGATCTTTGGGTACTTGTGGAGTCTCCCCAGGGGAGTCAGGCCTCGTCTCGAGTGGGGGCATGCACGTGCGCTTTCCTTCCAGGCTGTAGCAGCAATGTCACGCTTCCCGTCGCGTGGATCAAAGGATCTGTGGTTTTCCCTCGAGGCTTTCCCTCGAGGCTTTCCCACAGGGCTGTCCCACGTGCCACCGTGGTGTGAGTCGATCCTCGGCGTGAAAGATGAGCCAGTGCAGGGCAAAGAGGTTCCTCTGGAATGGACTGAGACATCTGGGGGACTCTTGGAATGGTGGTACGACCATGGAGTTCCTCTCGCCTTTCCTGTTGAGAGTGCCTCCTCTTGAGATGCGACGGGAACGCCGGGAATTCTTTCCCGTTGAAAGCAGGGAAAGGATCCCTCATCTCGAGCTCCGAGGGGGAAACGGGGCTCCTCTGGATGTGGGCGGGACCATCGTGCTTCCTCTCGAGTGGAGACGGGTATGGCGGTAAACTTCTTGAGTTGCAGCAAGAGTGTGAAAGACCCTTTCGAAGTTCCAGAGGTTAGGTGTCATTAGTCTCCAGACGCCTCATCGGAAATAGGCCTCATCTCGCCTGGAAGGGAGAACTTCCTGGATTTTCTCGAGTTGTGACAGGTGTTCTCGAGTTACGACGGGGACCTCAGGGACCCGCCCTGGTGGCCTCAGGAGAGGCCATTCCCCATGCGAGTTGCTAGGGGGCTTCTCGGGGTTACTCTTCCGTCGATACCGGGGCCAAAACCCTTTGGTGGAGTCAGGGCCGGAACCGAGGATTCCTCTCAGGGGCTGACATGGATCTTTGGGTACTTCTGGAGTCTCCCCAGGAGAGTCAGGCCTCGTCTCGAGTGGGGGCATGCACGTGCGCTTTCCTTCCAGGCTGTAGCAGCAATGTCACGCTTCCCGTCGCGTGGATCAAAGGATCTGTGGTTTTCCCTCGAGGCTTTCCCTCGAGGCTTTCCCACAGGGCTGTCCCACGTGCCACCGTGGTGTGAGTCGATCCTCGGCGTGAAAGATGAGCCAGTGCAGGGCAAAGAGGTTCCTCTGGAATGCACTGAGACATCTGGGGGACTCTTGGAATGGTGGTACGACCATGGAGTTCCTCTCGCCTTTCCTGTTGAGAGTGCCTCCTCTTGAGATGCGACGGGAACGCCGGGAATACTTTCCCGTTGAAAGCATGGAAAGGATCCCTCATCTCGAGCTACGAGGGGGAAACGGGGCTCCTCTGGATGTGGGCGGGACCATCGTGCTTCCTCTCGAGTGGAGACGGGTATGGCGGTGAACTTCTTGAGTTGCAGCAAGGGTGTGAAAGACCCTTTCGAAGTTCCAGAGGTTAGATGTCATTAGTCTCCAGACGCCATATCGGAAATAGGCCTCATCTCGCCTGGAAGGGAGAACTTCCTGGATTTTCTCGAGTTGCGGCAGGTGTTCTCGAGTTATGACGGGGACCTCAGGGACCCGCCCTGGTGGCCTCAGGAGAGGACAGTCCCCATGCGAGGTGCTAGGGGGCCTCTCGGGATTCCTCTCCCGTCGATACCGGGGCCAAAAACCTTGTGTGAAGTCAGGGCCGGAACCGAGGATTCCTCTCAGGGGCTGACATGGATCTTTGGGTACTTGTGGAGTCTCCCCAGGGGAGTCAGGCCTCGTCTCGAGTGGGGGCATGCACGTGCGCTTTCCTTCCAGGCTGTAGCAGCAATGTCACGCTTCCCGTCGCGTGGATCAAAGGATCTGTGGTTTTCCCTCGAGGCTTTCCCTCGAGGCTTTCCCACAGGGCTGTCCCACGTGCCACCGTGGTGTGAGTCGATCCTCGGCGTGAAAGATGAGCCAGTGCAGGGCAAAGAGGTTCCTCTGGAATGGACTGAGACATCTGGGGGACTCTTGGAATGGTGGTACGACCATGGAGTTCCTCTCGCCTTCCTGTTGAGAGTGCCTCCACTTGAGATGCGACTGGAACGCCGGGAATTCTTTCCCGTTGTAAGCAGGGAAAGGATCCCTCATCTCGAGCTCCGAGGGGGAAACGGGGCTCCTCTGGATGTGGGCGGGACCATCGTGCTTCCTCTCGAGTGGAGACGGGTATGGCGGTGAACTTCTTGAGTTGCAGCAAGGATGTGAAAGACCCTTTCGAAGTTCCAGAGGTTAGGTGTCATTAGTCTCCAGACGCTTCATGGGAAATAGGCCTCATCTCGCCTGGAAGGGAGAACTTCCTGGATTTTCTCGAGTTGTGGCAGGTGTTCTCGAGTTACGACGGGGACCTCAGGGACCCGCCCTGGTGGCCTCAGGAGAGGCCAGTCCCCATGCGAGTTGCTAGGGGGCCTCTCGGGATTCCTCTCCTGTCGATACCGGGGCCAAAAACCTTGTGTGGCGTCAGGGCCGGAACCGAGGATTCCTCTCAGGGGCTGACATGGATGTTTGGGTACTTCTGGAGTCTCCCCAGGGGAGTCAGGCCTCGTCTCGAGTGGGGGCATGCACGTGCGCTTTCCTTCCAGGCTGTAGCAGAAATGTCATTCTTCCCGTCGCGTGGATCAAGGGATCTGTGGTTTTCCCTCGAAGCTTTCCCTAGAGGCTTTCCCACAGGGCTGTCCCACGTGCCACCGTGGTGTGAGTCGATCCTCGGCGTGAAAGATGAGCCAGTGCAGGGCAAAGAGGTTCCTCTGGAATGGACTGAGACATCTGGGGGACTCTTGGAATGGTGGTACGACCATGGAGTTCCTCTCGCCTTTCCTGTTGAGAGTGCCTCCTCTTGAGATGCGACGGGAACGCCGGGAATTCTTTCCCGTTGAAAGCAGGGAAAGGATCCCTCATCTCGAGCTACGAGGGGGAAACGGGGCTCCTCTGGATGTGGGCGGGACCATCGTGCTTCCTCTCGAGTGGACACGGGTATGGCGGTAAACTTCTTGAGTTGCAGCAAGGGTGTGAAAGATCCTTTCGAAGTTCCAGAGGTTAGGTGTCATTAGTCTCCAGACGCCTTATCGGAAATAGGCCTCATCTCGCCTGGAAGGGAGAACTTCCTGGATTTTCTCGAGTTGCGGCAGGTGTTCTCGAGTTACGACGAGGACCTCAGGGACCCGCCCTGGTGGCCTCAGGAGAGGCCAGTCCCCATGCGAGGTGCTAGGGGGCCTCTCGGTATACCTCTCCCGTCGATACCGGCGCCAAAAACCTTGTGTGAAGTCAGGGCCGGAACCGAGGATTCCTCTCAGGGGCTGACATGGATCTTTGGGTACTTGTGGAGTCTCCCCAGGGGAGTCAGGCCTCGTCTCGAGTGGGGGCATGCACGTGCGCTTTCCTTCCAGGCTGTAGCAGCAATGTCACGCTTCCCGTCACGTGGATCAAAGGATCTGTGGTTTTCCCTCGAGGCTTTCCCTCGAGGCTTTCCCACAGGGCTGTCCCACGTGCCACCGTGGTGTGAGTCGATCCTCGGCGTGAAAGATGAGCCAGTGCAGGGCAAAGAGGTTCCTCTGGAATGGACTGAGACATCTGGTGGACTCTTGGAATGGTGGTACGACCATGGAGTTCCTCTCGCCTTTCCTGTTGAGAGTGCCTCCTATTGAGATGCGACGGGAACGGCGGGAATTCTTTCCCGTTGAAAGCAGGGAAAGGATCCCTCATCTCGAGCTCCGAGGGGGAAACGAGGCTCCTCTGGATGTGGGCGGGACCATCGTGCTTCCTCTCGAGTGGAGACGGGTATGGCGGTAAACTTCTTGAGTTGCAGCAAGGATGTGAAAGACCCTTTCGAAGTTCCAGAGGTTAGGTGTCATTAGTCTCCAGACGCTTCATCGGAAATAGGCCTCATCTCGCGTGGAAGGGAGAACTTCCTGGATTTTCTCGAGTTGCGGCAGGTGTTCTCGAGTTACGACGGGGACCTCAGGGACCCGCCCTGGTGGCCTCAGGAGAGGCCAGTCCCCATGCGAGTTGCTAGGGGGCCTATCGGGATTCCTCTCCCATCGATACTGGGGCCAAAAACCTTGTGTGGCGTCAGGGCCGGAACCGAGGATTCCTCTCAGGGGCTGACATGGATCTTTGGGTACTTCTGGAGTCTCCCCAGGGGAGTCAGGCCTCGTCTTGAGTGGGGGCATGCACGTGCGCTTTCCTTCCAGGCTGTAGCAGCAATGTCAATCTTCCCGTCGCGTGGATCAAAGGATCTGTGGTTTTCCCTCGAAGCTTTCCCTAGAGGCTTTCCCACAGGGCTGTCCCACGTGCCACCGTGGTGTGAGTCGATCCTCGGCGTGAAAGATGAGCAAGTGCAGGGCAAAGAGGTTCCTCTGGAATGCACTGAGACATCTGGGGGACTCTTGGAATGGTGGTACGACCATGGAGTTCCTCTCGCCTTTCCTGTTGAGAGTGCCTCCTCTTGAGATGCGACGGGAACGCCGGGAATACTTTCCCGTTGAAAGCAGGGAAAGGATCCCTCATCTCGAGCTCCGAGGGGGAAACGGGGCTCCTCTGGATGTGGGCGGGACCATCGTGCTTCCTCTCGAGTGGAGACGGGTATGGCGGTAAACTTCTTGAGTTGCAGCAAGGGTGTGAAAGACCCTTTCGAAGTTCCAGAGGTTAGGTGTCATTAGTCTCCAGACGCCTCATCGGAAATAGGCCTCATCTCGCCTGGAAGGGAGAACTTCCTGGATTTTCTCGAGTTGTGGCAGGTGTTCTCGAGTTACGACGGGGACCTCAGGGACCCGCCCTGGTGGCCTCAGAAGAGGCCATTCCCCATGCGAGTTGCTAGGGGGCCTCTCGGGATTCCTCTCCCGTCGATACCGGGTCCAAAAACCTTGTGTGGTGTCAGGGCCGGAACCGAGGATTCCTCTCAGGTGCTGACATGGATCTTTGGGTACTTCTGGAGTCTCCCCAGGGGAGTCAGGCCTCGTCTCGTGTGGGGGCATGCACTTGCGCTTTCCTTCCAGGCTGTAGCAGCAATGTCACGCTTCCCATGGCGTGGATCAAAGGATCTGTGGTTTTCCCTTGAGGCTTTCCCTCGAGGCTTTCCCAAAGGGCTGTCCCACGTGCCACCGTGGTGTGAGTCGATCCTCGGCGTGAAAGATGAGCCAGTGCAGGGCAAAGAGGTTCCTCTGGAATGGACTGAGACATCTGGGGGACTCTTGGAATGGTGGTACGACCATGGAGTTCCTCTCGCCTTTCCTGTTGAGAGTGCCTCCTCTTGAGATGCGACGGGAACGCCGGGAATTCTTTCCCGTTGAAAGCAGGGAAAGGATCCCTCATCTCGAGCTACGAGGGGGAAACGGGACTCCTCTGGATGTGGGCGGGACCATCGTGCTACCTCCCGAGTGGAAACGGGTATGGCGGTGAACTTCTTGAGTTGCAGCAAGGGTGTGAAAGACCCTTTCGAAGTTCCAGAAGTTAGGTGTCATTTATCTCCAGACGCCTCATCGGAAATAGGCCTCATCTCGCCTGGAAGGGAGAACTTCCTGGATTTCTCGAGTTGCGGCAGGTGTTCTCGAGTTACGACGGGGACCTCAGGGACCCGCCCTGGTGGCCTCAGGAGAGGCCAGTCCCCATGCGAGTTGCTAGGGGGCCTCTCGGGATTCCTCTCCCGTCGATACCGGGGCCAAAAACCTTGTGTGGCGTCAGGGCCGGAACCGAGGATTCCTCTCAGGGGCTGACATGGATCTTTGGGTACTTCTGGAGTCTCCCCAGGGGAGTCAGGCCTCGTCTCGAGTGGGGGCATGCACGTGCGCTTTCCTTCCAGGCTGTAGCAGAAATGTCATTCTTCCCGTCGCGTGGATCAAGGGATCTGTGGTTTTCCCTCGAAGCTTTCCCTAGAGGCTTTCCCACAGGGCTGTCCCACGTGCCACCGTGGTGTGAGTCGATCCTCGGCGTGAAAGATGAGCCAGTGCAGGGCAAAGAGGTTCCTCTGGAATGGACTGAGACATCTGGGGGACTCTTGGAATGGTGGTACGACCATGGAGTTCCTCTCGCCTTTCCTGTTGAGAGTGCCTCCTCTTGAGATGCGACGGGAACGCCGGGAATTCTTTCCCGTTGAAAGCAGGGAAAGGATCCCTCATCTCGAGCTACGAGGGGGAAACGGGGCTCCTCTGGATGTGGGCGGGACCATCGTGCTTCCTCTCGAGTGGACACGGGTATGGCGGTAAACTTCTTGAGTTGCAGCAAGGGTGTGAAAGATCCTTTCGAAGTTCCAGAGGTTAGGTGTCATTAGTCTCCAGACGCCTTATCGGAAATAGGCCTCATCTCGCCTGGAAGGGAGAACTTCCTGGATTTTCTCGAGTTGCGGCAGGTGTTCTCGAGTTACGACGGGGACCTCAGCGACCCGCCCTGGTGGCCTCAGGAGAGGCCAGTCCCCATGCGAGGTGCTAGGGGGCCTCTCGGTATTCCTCTCCCGTCGATACCGGCGCCAAAAACCTTGTGTGAAGTCAGGGCCGGAACCGAGGATTCCTCTCAGTGGCTGACATGGATCTTTGGGTACTTGTGGAGTCTCCCCAGGGGGGTCAGGCCTCGTCTCGAGTGGGGGCATGCACGTGCGCTTTCCTTCCAGGCTGTAGCAGCAATGTCACGCTTCCCGTCACGTGGATCAAAGGATCTGTGGTTTTCCCTCGAGGCTTTCCCACGAGGCTTTCCCACAGGGCTGTCCCACGTGCCACCGTGGTGTGAGTCGATCCCCGGCGTGAAAGATGAGCCAGTGCAGGGCAAAGAGGTTCCTCTGGAATGGACTGAGACATCTGGTGGACTCTTGGAATGGTGGTACGACCATGGAGTTCCTCTCGCCTTTCCTGTTGAGAGTGCCTCCTATTGAGATGCGACGGGAACGCCGGGAATTCTTTCCCGTTGAAAGCAGGGAAAGGATCCCTCATCTCGAGCTACGAGGGGGAAACGGGGCTCCTCTGGATGTGGGCGGGACCATCGTGCTTCCTGGCGAGTGGAGACGGGTATGGCGGTGACCTTCTTGAGTTGCAGAAAGGGTGTGAAAGACCCTTTCGAAGTTCCAGAGGTTAGGTGTCATTAGTCTCCAGACGCCTCATCGGAAATAGGCCTCATCTCGCCTGGAAGGGAGAACTTCCTGGATTTTCTCGAGTTGCGGCAGGTGTTCTCATGTTACGACGGGGACGTCAGGGACCGCCCTGGTGGCCTCAGGAAAGGCCATTCCCCATGCGAGTTGCTAGGGTGCCTCTTGAGATTCCTCTCCCGTCGATACCGGGGCCAAAAGAATTTTTTGGAGTCAGGGCCGGAACCGAGGATTCCTCTAAGGGGCTGACATGGATCTTTGGGTCTTTCTGGAGTCTCCCCATGGGAGTCAGGCCTCGTCTCGGTGGGGGCATGCACGTGCGCTTTCCTTCCAGGCTGAAGCAGCAATGTCACGCTTCCCGTCGTGTGGATGAAAGGATCTGTGGTTTTCCCTCTAGGCTTTCCCTCGAGGCTTTCCCACAGGGCTGTCCCACGTGCCACCGTGGTGTGAGTCGATCCTCGGCGTGAAAGATGAGCCAGTGCAGGGCAAAGAGGTTCCTCTCGAATGGACTGAGACATCTGGGTGACTCTTGGAATTGTGGTACGACCATGGAGTTCTTCTCGCCTTTCCTGTTGAGAGTGCCTCCTCTTGAGATGCGACGGGAACGCCGGGAATTCTTTCCCGTTGAAAGCAGGGAAAGGATCCCTCATCTCGAGATACGAGAGGGAAACGGGGCTCCTCTGGATGTTGGCGGGTCCATCGTGCTTCCTCTCGAGTGGAGACGGGTATGGCGGTGAACTTCTTGAGTTGCAGCAAGGGTGCGAAAGACCTTTTCGAACTTCCAGAGGTTAGGTGTCATTAGTCTCCAGACGCCTCATCGGAAATAGGCCTCAACTCGCCTGGAAGGGAGAACTTCCTGGATTTTCTCGAGTTGCGGCAGGTGTTCTCGAGTTACGACGGGGACCTCAGGGACCCGCCCTGGTGGCCTCAGGAGAGGCCAGTCCCCATGCGAGTTGCTAGGGGGCCTCTCGAGATTCCTTTCCTGTCGATACCAGGGCCAAAAACCTTGTGTGGAGTCAGGGCCGGAACCGAGGATAACTCTCAGGGGCTAACATGGATCTTTGGGTACTTCTGCAGTCTCCCCAAGGGAGTCAGGCCTCATCTCGAATGGGGGCATGCACGTGCGCTTTCCTTCCAGGCTGTAGCAGCAATGTCACGCTTCCCGTCGCGTGGATCAAACGATCTGTGGTTTTCCCTCGAGGCTTTCCCTCGAGGCTTTCCCACAGGGCTGTCCCACGTGCCACCGTGGTGTGAGTCGATCCTCGGCGTGAAAGATGAGCCAGTGCAGGGCAAAGAGGTTCCTCTGGAATGGACTGAGACATCTGGGGGACTCTTGGAATGGTGGTACGACCATGGAGTTCCTCTCGCCTTTCCTGTTGAGAGTGCCTCCTCTTGAGATGCGACGGGAACGCCGGGAATTCGTTCCCGTTGCAAGCAGGGAAAGGATCCCTCATCTCGAGCTACGAGGGGGAAACGGGACTCCTCTGGATGTGGGCGGGACCATCGTGCTTCCTCCCGAGTGGAGGCGGGTATGGCGGTGAACTTCTTGAGTTGCAGCAAGGGTGTGAAAGACCCTTTCGAAGTTCCTGAAGTTAGGTGTCATTTATCTCCAGACGCCTCATCGGAAATAGGCCTCATCTCGCCTGGAAGGGAGAACTTCCTGGATTTTCTCGAGTTGCGGCAGCTGTTCTCGAGTTACGACGGGGAGCTCAGGGACCCGCCCTGGTGGCCTCAGGAGAGGCCAGTCCCCATGCGAGTTGCTAGGGGGCCTCTCGGGATTCCTCTCCCGTCGATACCGGGGCCAAAAGAATTTTTTGGAGTCAGGGCCGGAACCGAGGATTCCTCTCAGGGGCTGACATGGATCTTTGGATACTTCTGGAGTCTCCCCAGGGGAGTCAGGCCTCGTCTCGAGTGGGGGCATGCACGTGCGCTTTCCTTCCAGGCTGTAGCAGCAATGTCACTCTTCCCGTCTCGTGGATCAAAGGATCTGTGATTTTCCCTCGAGGCTTTCCCACAGGGCTGTCCCACGTGCCACCGTGGTGTGAGTCAATTCTCGGCGTGAAAGATGAGCCAGTGCAATGCAAAGAGGTTCCTCTGGATTGGACTGAGACATCTGGGGGACTCTTGAAATGATGGTACGACCATGGAGATCCTCTCGCCTTTCCTGTTGAGAGTGCCTCCTCTTGAGATGCGACGGGAACGCCGGGAATTCTTTCCCGTTGAAAGCAGGGAAAGGATCCCTCATCTCGAGCTACGAGGGGGAAACGGGGCTCCTCTGGATGTGGGCGGGACCATCGTGCTTCCTCTCGAGTGGAGACGGGTATGGCGGTGAACTTCTTGAGTTGCAGCAAGGGTGTGAAAGACCCTTTCGAAGTTCCAGAGGTTAGGTGTCATTAGTCTCCAGACGCCTCATCGGAAATAGGCCTCATTTCGCCTGGAAAGTAGAACTTCCTGGATTTTCTCGAGTTGCGGCAGGTGTTCTCGAGTTACGACGGGGACCTCAGGGACCCGCCCTGGTGGCCTCAGGAACGGCCAGTCCCCATGCTAGTTGCTACGGGGCCTCTCGGTATTCCTCTCCCGTCGATACCGGGGCCAGAAACCTTATGTGGAGTCAGGGCCTGAACCGAGGATTCCTCTCAGGGGCTGACATGGATCTTTGGGTACTTCTGGAGTCTCCCCAGGGGAGTCAGGCCTCGTCTCGAGTGGGGGCATGCACGTGCGCTTTCCTTCCAGGCTGTAGCAGCAATGTCTCCCTTCCCGTCGCGTGGATCAAAGGATCTGTGGTTTTCCCTCGAGGCTTTCCCACAGGGCTGTCCCACGTGACACCGTGGTGTGAGACGATGCTCGGCGTGAAAGATGAGCCAGTGCAGGGCAAAAGGTTCCTCTGGAATGGACTGAGACATCTGGGGGACTATTGGAATGGTGGTACGACCGTGGAGTTCCTCTCGCCTTTCCTGTTGAGAGTGACTCCTCTTGAGATGTGACGGGAACGCCGGGAATTATTTCCCGTTGATAGCAGGGAAAGGATCCCTCATCTCGAGCTACGAGGGGGAAACGGGGCTCCTCTGGATGTGGGCGGGACCATCGTGCTTCCTCTCGAGTGGAGACGGGTATGGCAGTGAACTCCTTGAGTTGCAGCAAGGGTGTGAAAGACCCTTTCGAAGTTCCAGAGGTTAGGTGTCATTAGTGTCCAGACGCCTCATCGGAAATAGGTCTCATCTCGCCTGGAAGGGAGAACTTCCTGGATTTTCTCGAGTTGCAGCAGGTGTTCTCGAGTTACGACGGGCACCTCAGGGACCCGCCATGGTGGCCTCAGGAAAGGCCAGTCCCCATGCGAGGTGCTAGGGGGCCTCTCGGTATTCCTCTCCCGTCGATACCGGGGCCAAAAACCTTGTGTGGAGTCAGGGCCGGAACCGAGGATTCCTCTCAGGGGATGACATGGATCTTTGGGTACTTCTGGAGTCTCCCCAGGGGAGTCAGGCCTCGTCTCGAGTGGGGGCATGCACGTGCGCTTTCCTTCCAGGCTGTAGCAGCAATGTCACGCTTCCCGTCGTGTGGATCAAAGGATCTGTGGTTTTCCCTCTAGGCTTTCCCACAGGGCTGTCCCACGTGCCACCGTGGTGTGAGTCGATCCTCGGCGTGAAAGATGAGCCTGTGCAGGGCAAGAGGTTGCTCTGGAATGGACTGAGACATCTGGGGGACTCTTGGAATGGTGGTACGACCATGGAGTTCCTCTCGCCTTTCCTGTTGAGAGTGCTTCCTCTTGAGATGCGACGGGAACACCGGGAATTCTTTCCCATTGAAAGCAGGGAAAGAATCCCTCATCTCGAGCTACGAGGGGGAAACGGGGCTCCTCTGGTTGTGGGTGGGACGATCGTGCTTCCTCTCGAGTGGAGACGGTTATGGCGGTGAACTTCATGAGTTGCAGCAAGGGTGTGAAAGACCCGTTCGAAGTTCCAGAGGTTAGGTGTCATTAGTGTCCAGACGCCTCATCGGAAATAGGCCTCATCTCGCCTGGAAGGGAGAACTTCCTGGATTTTCTCGAGTTGCAGCAGGTGTTCTCGAGTTACGACGGGGACCTCAGAGATCCGCCCTGGTGGCCTCAGGAAAGGCCAGTCCCCATGGGAGTTCCTAGGGGGCCTTTCGGGATTCCTCTCCCGTCGATACCGGGACCAAAATCCTTGTGTGGAGTCAGGGCCGGAACCGAGGATTCCTCTCAGGGGCTGACATGGGTCTTTGGGTACTTCTGGAGTCTCCCCAGTGGGGTCAGGCCTCGTCTCGATTGGGGGCATGCACGTGGGCCTTCCTTCCAGGCTGTAGCAGCAATGTCACGCTTCCCGTCGCGTGGATCAAAGGATCTGTGGTTTTCCCTCGAGGCTTTCCCTCGAGGCTTTACCACAGGGCTGTCTCACGTGCCACCGTGGTGTGAGTCGATCCTCAGCGTGAAAGATGAGCCAGTGCAGGGCAAAGAGGTTCCTCTGGAATGGACTGAGACATCTGGGGGACTCTTGGAATGGTGGTACGACCATGGAGTTCCTCTCGCCTTTCCTGTTGAGAGTGCCTCCTCTTGAGATGCGACGGGAACGCCGGGAATTCTTTCCCGTTGAAAGCAGGGAAAGGATCCCTCATTTCGAGCTACGAGAGGGAAACGGGGCTCCTCTGGATGTGCGCGGGACCATCGTGCTTCCTCTAGAGTGGAAACGGGTATGGCGGTGAACTTCTTGAGTTGCAGCAAGGGTGTGAAAGACCCTTTCGAAGTTCCAGAGGTTCGGTGTCATTAGTCTCCAGACGTCTCATAGGAAATAGGCCTCATCTCGCCTGGAAGGGAGAACTTCCTGGATTTTCTCGAGTTTCGGCAGGTGTTCTCGAGTTACGACGGGGACCTCAGGGACCCGCCCTGGTGTCCTCAGGAAAGGCCAGTCCCCATGCGAGTTGCTAGGGGGCCTCTCGGGATTCCTCTCCCGTCGATACCGGGGCCAAAAACTTTGTGTAGAGTCAGGGCCGGAACCGAGGATTCCTCTCAGGGGCTTACATGGATCTTTGGGTACTTCTGGAGTCTCCCCAGGGGAGTCAGGCCTTGTCTCGAGTGGGGGCATGCACGTGCGCTTTCCTTCCAGGCTGTAGCAGCAATGTCTCGGTTCCCGTCGCGTGGATCAAAGAATCTGTGGTTTTCCCTCGAGGCTTTCCCACAGGGCTGTCCCACGTGCCACCGTGGTGTGAGTCGATCCTCGGCGTGAAAGATGAGCCAGTGCAGGGCAAAGAGGTTCCTCTGGAATGGACTGAGACATCTGGGGGACTCTTGGAATGGTGGTACGACCATGGAGTTCCTCTCGCCTTTCCTGTTGAGAGTGCCTCCTCTTGAGATGTGACGGGAACGCCGGGAATTATTTCCCGTTGATAGCAGGGAAAGGATCCCTCATCTCGAGCTACGAGGGGGAAACGGGGCTCCTCTGGATGTGGGCGGGACCATCGTGCATCCTCTCGAGTGGAGACGGGTAAGGCGGTGAACTTCTTGAGTTGCAGCAAGGGTGTGAAAGACCCTTTCATGTTTGGGAACACATGTACGAATTAAAGATTTTAAAATTTAATAAAAAATAAAAAAATAAAAAAAAAAAAAAAAACAAAGTTCCAGAGGTTCGGTGTCATTAGTCTCAAGACGCCTCATCGGAAATAGGCCTCATCTCGCCTGGAAGGGAGAACTTCCTGGATTTTCTCGAGTTGCGGCAGGTGTTCTCGAGTTACGACGGGGACCTCAGGGACCCGCCCTGGTGGCCTCAGGAAAGGCCAGTCCCCATGGGAGTTCCTAGGGGGCCTTTCGGATTACTCTCCCGTCGATACCGGGGCCAAAATCCTTCTGTGGAGTCAGGGCCGGAACCGAGGATTCCTCTCAGGGGCTGACATGGGTCTTTGGGTACTTCTGGAGTCTCCCCAGGTGGGTCAGGCCTCGTCTCGAGTGCGGGCATGCACGTGCGCCTTCCTTCCAGGCTGTAGCAGCAATGTCACGCTTCCCGTCGCGTGGATCAAAGGATCTGTGGTTTTCCCTCGAGGCTTTCCCTCGAGGCTTTCCCACAGGGCTGTCTCACGTGCCACCGTGGTGTGAGTCGATCCTCTGCGTGAAAGATGAGCTACTGCAGGGCAAACAATTTCCTCTGGAATGGACTGAGACATCTGGGGGACTCTTGGAATGGTGGTACGACCATGGAGTTCCTCTCGCCTTTCCTGTTGAGAGTGCCTCCTCTTGAGATGCGACGGGAACGCCGGGAATTCTTTCCCGTTGAAAGCAGGGAAAGGATCCCTCATCTCGAGCTACGAGGGGGAAACGGGGCTCCTCTGGATGTGGGCGGGACCATCGTGCTTCCTCTCGAGTGGAGACGGGTATGGCGGTGAACTTCTTGAGTTGCAGCAAGGGTGTGAAAGACCCTTTCGAAGTTCCAGAGGTTAGGTGTCATTCGTCTCCAAACGCCTCATCGGAAATAGGCCTCATCTGGCCTGGAAGGGAGAACTTCCAGAATTTTCTCGAGTTGCGGCAGGTGTTCTCGAGTTACGACGGGGACCTCAGGGACCCGCCCTGGTGGCCTCAGGAGAGGCCAGTCCCCATGCGAGTTGCTAGGGGGCCTCTCGGGATTCCTCTCCCGTCGATACCGGGGCAAAAACCTTGTGTGCAGTCAGGGCCGGAACCGAGGATTCCTCTCAGGGGCTGACATGGATCTTTGGGTACTTCTGGAGTCTCCCCAGGGGAGTCAGGCCTCGTCTCGAGTGGGGGCATGCACGTGCGCTTTCCTTCCAGGCTGTAGCAGCAATGTCACGCTTCCCGTCGCGTGGATCAAAGGATCTGTGGTTTTCCCTCGAGGCTTTCCCTCGAGGCTTTCCCACAGGGCTGTCCCACGTGCCACCGTGGTGTGAGTCGATCCTCGGCGTGAAAGATGAGCCAGTGCAGGGCAAAGAGGCTCCTCTGGAATGGACTGAGACATCTGGGGGACTCTTGGAATGGTGGTACGACCATGGAGTTCCTCTCGCCTTTCCTGTTGAGAGTGCCTCCTCTTGAGATGCGACGGGAACGCCGGGAATTCTTTCCCGTTGAAAGCAGGGAAAGGATCCCTCATCTCGAGCTCCCAGGGGGAAACGGGGCTCCTCTGGATGTGGGCGGGACCATCGTGCTTCCTCTCGAGTGGAGACGGGTATGGAGGTGAACTTCTTGAGTTGCATCAAGGGTGTGAAAGACCCTTTCGAAGTTCCAGAGGTTTGTTGTCATTTGTCTCCAGACGCCTCATCGGAAATAGGCCTCATCTCGCCTGGAAGGGAGAACTTCCTGGATTTTCTCGAGTTGCGGCAGGTGTTCTCGAGTTACGACGGGGACCTCAGCGACCCGCCCTGGTGGCCTCAGGAGAGGCCAATCCCCATGCGAGATGCTAGGTGGCCTTTCGGGATTCCTCTCCCGTCGATACCGGGGCAAAAACATTGTGTGGAGTCAGGCCCGGAACCGAGGATTCCTCTCAGGGGCTGACATGGATCTTTGGGTACTTGTGGAGTCTCCCCAGGGGAGTCAGGCCTCGTCTCGAGTGGGGGCATGCACGTGCGCTTTCCTTCCAGGCTGTAGCAGCAATGTCTCCCTTCCCGTCGCGTGGATCAAAGGATCTGTGGTTTTCCCTCGAGGCTTTCCCACAGGGCTTTCCCACGTGACACCGTGGTGTGAGACGATGCCCGGCGTGAAAGATGAGCCAGTGCAGGGCAAAAGGTTCCTCTGGAATGGACTGAGACATCTGGGGGACTATTGGAATGGTGGTACGACCGTGGAGTTCCTCTCGCCTTTCCTGTTGAGAGTGCCTCCTCTTGAGATGTGACGGGAACGCCGGGAATTATTTCCCGTTGATAGCAGGGAAAGGATCCCTCATCTCGAGCTACGAGGGGGAAACGGGGCTCCTCTGGATGTGGGCGGGACCATCGTGCTTCCTCTCGAGTGGAGACGGGTATGGCAGTGAACTTCTTGAGTTGCAGCAAGGGTGTGAAAGACCCTTTCGAAGTTCCAGAGGTTAGGTGTCATTAGTGTCCAGACGCCTCATCGGAAATAGGTCTCATCTCGCCTGGAAGGGAGAACTTCCTGGATTTTCTCGAGTTGCAGCAGGTGTTCTCGAGTTACGACGGGCACCTCAGGGACCCGCCATGGTGGCCTCAGGAAAGGCCAGTCCTCATGCGAGTTGCTAGGGTGCCTCTCGGTATTCCTCTCCCGTCGATACCTGGACCAAAAACCTTGTGTGGAGTGAGGGCCGGAACCGAGGATTACTCTCAGGGGCTGACATGGATCTTTGGGTCTTTCTGGAGTCTCCCGAGGGGAGTCAGGCCTCGTCTCGAGTGGTGGCATGCACGTGAGCTTTCCTTCCAGGCTGAAGCAGCAAAGACACTCTTCCCGTCGCGTGGATCAAAGGATCTGTGGATTTCCCTCCAGGCTTTCCCTTGAGGCTTTCCCACAGGGCTCTCCCACGTGCCAACGTGGTGTGATTCGATCCTCGGCATGACAGATGAGCCAGTGCAAGGCAAAGAGTTTGCTCTGGAATGCACTGAGACATCTGGGGGACTCTTGAAATGGTGGTACGACCATGCAGTTCCTCTCGCCTTTCCTGTTGAGAGTGCCTCCTCTTGAGATGCGATGGGAACGCCGGGAATTCTTTCCCGTTGAAAGCAGGGAAAGGATCCCTCATCTCGAGCTACGATGGGGAAACGGGGCTCCTCTGGATGTGGGCGGGACCATCATTCTTCCTCTCGAGTCGACACGGGTATGGCGGTGAACTACTTGAGTTGCAGCAAGGGTGTGAAAGACCCTTTCGAAGTTCCAGAGGTTAGGTGTCATTAGTCTCCAGACGCCTCATCGGAAATAGGCCTCATCTCGCCTGGAAGGGAGAACTTCCTGGATTTTCTCGAGTTGCGGCAGGTGTTCTCCAGTTACGACGGGGACCTCAGGGACCGGCCTGATGGCCTCAGGAGAGGCCAATCCCCATGCGAGATGCTAGGTGGCCTTTCGGGATTCCTCTCCCGTCGATACCGGGGCAAAAACATTGTGTGGAGTCAGGCCCGGAACCGAGGATTCCTCTCAGGGGCTGACATGGATCTTTGGGTACTTGTGGAGTCTCCCCAGGGGAGTCAGGCCTCGTCTCGAGTGGGGGCATGCACGTGCGCTTTCCTTCCAGGCTGTAGCAGCAATGTCTCCCTTCCCGTCGCGTGGATCAAAGGATCTGTTGTTTTCCCTCGAGGCTTTCCCACAGGGCTGTCCCACGTGACACCGTGGTGTGAGACGATGCTCGGCGTGAAAGATGAGCCAGTGCAGGGCAAAAGGTTCCTCTGGAATGGACTGAGACATCTGGGGGACTATTGGAATGGTGGTACGACCGTGGAGTTCCTCTCGCCTTTCCTGTTGAGAGTGCCTCCTCTTGAGATGTGACGGGAACGCCGGGAATTATTTCCCGTTGATAGCAGGGAAAGGATCCCTCATCTCGAGCTACGAGGGGGAAACGGGGCTCCTCTGGATGTGGGCGGGACCATCGTGCTTCCTCTCGAGTGGAGACGGGTATGGCGGTGAACTTCTTGAGTTGCAGCAAGGGTGTGAAAGACCCTTTCGAAGTTCCAGAGGTTAGGTGTCATTAGTGTCCAGACGCCTCATCGGAAATAGGTCTCATCTCGCCTGGAAGGGAGAACTTCCTGGATTTTCTCGAGTTGCAGCAGGTGTTCTCGAGTTACGACGGGCACCTCAGGGACCCGCCATGGTGGCCTCAGGAAAGGCCAGTCCTCATGCGAGTTGCTAGGGTGCCTCTCGGTATTCCTCTCCCGTCGATACCTGGACCAAAAACCTTGTGTGGAGTGAGGGCCGGAACCGAGGATTACTCTCAGGGGCTGACATGGATCTTTGGGTACTTGTGGAGTCTCCCCAGGGGAGTCAGGCCTCGTCTCGAGTGGGGGCATGCACGTGCGCTTTCCTTCCAGGCTGTAGCAGCAATGTCACGCTTCCCGTCGCGTGGATCAAAGGATCTGTGGTTTTCCCTCGAGGCTTTCCCTCGAGGCTTTCCCACAGGGCTGTCCCACGTGCCACCGTGGTGTGAGTCGATCCTCGGCGTGAAAGATGAGCCAGTGCAGGGCAAAGAGGTTCCTCTGGAATGGACTGAGACATCTGGGGGACTCTTGGAATGGTGGTACGACCATGGAGTTTTTCTCGCCTTTCCTGTTGAGAGTGCCTCCTCTTGAGATGCGACGGGAACGCCGGGAATTCTTTCCCGTTGAAAGCAGGGAAAGGATCCCTCATCTCGAGACACGAGGGGGAAATGGGGCTCCTCTGTATGTGGGCGGGACCATCGTGCTTCCTCTCGAGTGTAGACGGGTATGGCGGTGAACTTCTTGAGTTTCAGCAAGGGTGTGAAAGACCCTTTCGAAGTTCCAGAGGTTAGGTGTCATTCGTCTCCAAACGCCTCATCGGAAATAGGCCTCATCTCGCCTGGAAGGGAGAACTTCCTGGATTTTCTCGAGTTGCGGCAGGTGTTCTCGAGTTACGAAGGGGACCTCAGGGACCCGCCCTGGTGGCCTCAGGAGAGGCCAGTCCCCATGCGAGTTGCTAGGGGGCCTCTCGGGATTCCTCTCCCGTCGATACCGGGGCCAAAAACCTTGTGTGGAGTCAGGGCCGGAACCGAGGATTCCTCTCAGGGGCTGACATGGATCTTTGGGTACTTCTGGAGTCTCCCCAGGGGAGTCAGGCCACGTCTCGAGTGGGGGCATGCACGTGCGCTTTCCTTCCAGGCTGTAGCAGCAATGTCACGCTTCCCGTCGCGTGGATCAAAGGATCTGTGGTTTTCCCTCGAGGCTTTCCATCGAGGCTTTCCCACAGGGCTGTCCCACGTGCCACCGTGGTGTGAGTCGATCCTCGGCGTGAAAGATGAGCCAGTGCAGGGCAAAGAGGCTCCTCTGGAATGGACTGAGACATCTGGGGGACTCTTGGAATGGTGGTACGACCATGGAGTTCCTCTCGGTTTCCTGTTGAGAGTGCCTCCTCTTGAGATGCGACGGGAACGCCGGGAATTCTTTCCCGTTGAAAGCAGGGAAAGGATCCCTCATCTCGAGCTCCGAGGGGGAAACGGGGCTCCTCTGGATGTGGGCGGGACCATCGTGCTTCCTCTCGAGTGGAGACGGGTATGGCGGTGAACTTCTTGAGTTGCAGCAAGGGTGTGAAAGACCCTTTCGAAGTTCCAGAGGTTAGGTGTCATTAGTCTCCAGACGCCTCATCGGAAATAGGCCTCATCTCGCCTGGAAGGGAGAACTTCCTGGATTTTCTCGAGTTGCGGCAGGTGTTCCCGAGTTACGACGGGGACCTCAGGGACCCGCCCTGGTGGCCTCAGGAGAGGCCAGTCACCATGCGAGTTGCTAGGGGGCCTCCCGGGATTCCTCTCCCGTCGATACCGGGGCCAAAAACCTTGTGTGGAGTCAGGGCCGGAACCGAGGATTCCTCTCAGGGGCTGACATGGATCTTTGGGTACTTCTGGAGTCTCCCCAGGGGATTCAGGCCTCGTCTCGAGTGGGGGCATGCACGTGCGCTTTCCTTCCAGGCTGTAGCAGCAATGTCACAATTCCCGTCGCGTGGATAAAGGGATCTGTGGTTTTCCCTCGAGGCTTTCCCTCGAGGCTTTCCCACAGGGCTGTCCCACGTGCCACCGTGGTGTGAGTCGATCCTCGGCGTGAAAGATGAGCCAGTGCAGGGCAAAGAGGTTCCTCTGGAATGGACTGAGACATCTGGGGGACTCTTGGAATGGTGGTACGACCATGGAGTTCCTCTTGCCTTTCCTGTTGAGAGTGCCTCCTCTTGAGATGCGACAGGAACCCCGGAATTCTTTCCCATTTAAAGCAGGGAAAGGATCCCTCATCTCGAGCTACGAGGGGGAAACGGGGCTCCTCTGGATGTGGGCGGGACCTTCATGCTTCCTCTCGAGTGGACACGGGTATGGCGGTGAACTTCTTGAGTTGCAGCAAGGGTGTGAAAGACCCTTTGGAAGTTCCAGAGGTTAGGTGTCATTCGTCTCCAGACCCCTCATCGGAAATAGGCCTCATCTCGCCTGGAAGGTAGAACTTCCTGGATTTTCTCGAGTTGCGGCAGGTGTTCTCGAGTTACGACGGGGACCTCAGGGACCCGCCCTGGTGGCCTCAGGAGAGGCCAGTCCCCATGCGAGTTGCTAGGGGGCCTCTCGGGATTCCTCTCCCATCGATACCGGGGCCAAAAACCTTGTGTGGAGTCAGGGCCGGAACCGAGGATTCCTCTCAGGGGCTGGCATGGATCTTTGGGTACTCCTGGAGTCTCCCCAGCGGAGTCAGGCCTCGTCTCGAGTGGGGGCATGCACGTGCGCTTTCCTTCCAGGCTGTAGCAGCAATGTCACGCTTCCCGTCGCGTGGATCAAAGGATCTGTGGTTTTCCCTCGAGGCTTTCCCTCGAGGCTTTCCCACAGGGCTGTCCCACGTGCCACCGTGGTGTGAGTCGATCCTCGGCGTGAAAGATGAGCCAGTGCAGGGCAAAGAGATTCCTCTGGAATGGACTGAGACATCTGGGGGACTCTTGGAATGGTGGTACGACCATGGAGTTCCTCTCGCCTTTCCTGTTGAGAGTGCCTCCTCTTGAGATGCGACGGGAACGCCGGGAATTCTTTCCCGTTGAAAGCAGGGAAAGGATCCCTCATCTCGAGCTACGAGGGGGAAACGGGGCTCCTCTGGATGTGGGCGCGACCATCGTGCTTCTTCTCGAGTGGAGACGGGTATGGCGGTGAACTTCTTGAGTTGCAGCAAGGATATGAAAGACCCTTTCGAAGTTCCAGAGGTTAGGTGTCATTAGTCTCCAGACGCCTCATCGGAAATAGGCCTCATCTCGCCTGGAAGGGAGAACTTCCTGGATTTTCTCGAGTTGCGGCAGGTGTTCTCGAGTTACGACGGGGACCTCAGGGACCCGCCCTGGTGGCCTCAGGAGAGGCCAGTCCCCATGCGAGTTGCTAGGGGGCCTCTCGGGATTCCTCTCCCGTCGATACCGGGGCCGAAAACCTTGTCTGGAGTCAGGGCCGGAACCGAGGATTCCTCTCAGGGGCTGATATGGATCTTTGGGTACTTCTGGAGTCTCGCCAGGGGAGACAGGCCTCGTCTCGAGTGGGGGCATGCACGTGCGCTTTCCTTCCAGGCTGTAGCAGCAATGTCACGCTTCCCGTCGCGTGGATCAAAGGGTCTGTGGTTTTCCCTCGAGGCTTTCCCTCGAGGCTTTCCCACAGGGCTGTCCCACGTGCCACCGTGGTGTGAATCGATCCTCGGCGTGAAAGATGAGCCAGTGCAGGGCAAAGAGGTTCCTCTGGAATGGACTGAGATATCTGGGGGACTCTTGGAATGGTGGTACGACCATGGAGTTCCTCTCGCCTTTCCTGTTGAGAGTGCCTCCTCTTGAGATGCGACGGGAACGCCGGGAATTCTTTCCCGTTGAAAGCAGGGAAAGGATCCCTCATCTCGAGCTACGAGGGGGAAACGGGGCTCCTCTGGATGTGGGCGGGACCATCGTGCTTCCTCTCGAGTGGAGACGGGTATGGCGGTGAACTTCTTGAGTTGCAGCAAGGGTGTGAAAGACCCTTTCGAAGTTCCAGATGTTAGGTGTCATTAGTCTCCAGACGCCTCATGGGAAATAGGCCTCATCTCGCCTGGAAGGGAGAACTTCCTGGATTTTCTCGAGTTGCGGCAGGTTATCCCGAGTTACGACGGGGACCTCAGGGACCCGCCCTGGTGGCCTCAGGAGAGGCCAGTCCCCATGCGAGTTGCTAGGGGGCCTCTCGGGATTCCTCTCCCGTCGATACTGGGGCCAAAAACATTGTGTGGAGTCAGGGCCGGAACCGAGGATTCCTCTCAGGGGCTGACATGGATCTTTGGGTACTTCTGGAGTCTCCCCAGGGGAGTCAGGCCTCGTCTCGAGTGGGGGCATGCACGTGCGCTTTCCTTCCAGGCTGTAGCAGCAATGTCACTCTTCCCGTCGTGTGGATCAAAGGATCTGTGGTTTTCCCTCGAGGCTTTCCCTCGAGGCTTTCCCACAGGGCTGTCCCACGTGCCACCGTGGTGTGAGTCGATCCTCGGCGTGAAAGATGAGCCAGTGCAGGGCAAAGAGATTCCTCTGGAATGGACTGAGACATCTGGGGGACTCTTGGAATGGTGGTACGACCATGGAGTTCCTCTCGCCTTTCCTGTTGAGAGTGCCTCCTCTTGAGATGCGACGGGAACGCCGGGAATTCTTTCCCGTTGAAAGCAGGGAAAGGATCCCTCATCTCGAGCTACGAGGGGGAAACGGGGCTCCTCTGGATGTGGGCGCGACCATCGTGCTTCCTCTCGAGTGGAGACGGGTATGGCGGTGAACTTCTTGAGTTGCAGCAAGGATGTGAAAGACCCTTTCGAAGTTCCAGAGGTTAGGTGTCATTAGTCTCCAGACGCCTCATCGGAAATAGGCCTCATCTCGCCTGGAAGGGAGAACTTCCTGGATTTTCTCGAGTTGCGGCAGGTGTTGTCGAGTTACGACGGGGACCACAGGGACCCGCCCTGGTGGCCTCAGGAGAGGCCAGACCACATGCGAGTTGCTAGGGGGCCTCTCGGTATTCCTCTCCCGTCGATACCGGGGCCAAAAACCTTGTGTGGAGTCAGGGCCGGAACCGAGGATTCCTCTCAGGGGCTGACATGGATCTTTGTGTACTTGTGGAGTCTCCCCAGCGGAGTCAGTCCTCGTCTCGAGTTGGGGCATGCACGTGCGCTTTCCTTCCAAGCTGTAGCAGCAATGTCACGCTTCCCGTCGCGTGGATCAAAGGATCTGTGGTTTTCCCTCGAGGCTTTCCCTCGAGGCTTTCCCACAGGGCTGTCCCACGTGCCACCGTGGTGTGAGTCGATCCTCGGCGTGAAAGATGAGCCAGTGCAGGGCAAAGAGGATCCTCTGGAATGGACTGAGACATCTGGGGGACTCTTGGAATGGTGGAACGACCATGGAGTTCCTCTCGCCTTTCCTGTTGAGAGTGCCTCCTCTTGAGATGCGATGGGAACGCCGGGAATTCTTTCCCGTTGAAAGCAGGGAAAGGATCCCTCATCTCGAGCTACGAGGGGGAAACGGGGCTCCTCTGGATGTGGGCGGGACCATCGTGCTTCCTCCCGAGTGGACACGGGTATGGCGGTGAACTTCTTGAGTTGCAGCAAGGGTGTGAAAGACCCTTTCGAAGTTCCAGAGGTTAGGTGTCATTCGTCTCCAGACGCCTCATCGGAAATAGGCCTCATCTGGCCTGGAAGGTAGAACTTCCTGGATTTTCTCGAGTTGCGGCAGGTGTTGTCGAGTTACGACGGGGACCTCAGGGACCCGCCCTGGTGGCCTCAGGAGAGGCCAGTCCCCATGCGAGTTGCTAGGGGGCCTCTCGGGATTCCTCTCCCGTCGATACCGGGGCCAAAAACCTTGTGTGGAGTCAGGGCCGGAACCGAGGATTCCTCTCAGGGGCTGACATGGATCTTTGGGTACTTGTGGAGTCTCCCCAGCGGAGTCAGGCCTCGTCTCGAGTGGGGGCATGCACGTGTGCTTTCCTTCCAGGCTGTAGCAGCAATGTCACGCTTCCCGTCGCGTGGATCAAAGGATCTGTGGTTTTCCCTCGAGGCTTTCCCTCGAGGCTTTCCCACAGGGCTGTCCCACGTGCCACCGTGGTGTGAGTCGATCCTCGGCGTGAAAGATGAGCCAGTGCAGGGCAAAGAGGTTCCTCTGGAATGGACTGAGACATCTGGGGGACTCTTGGAATGGTGGTACGACCATGGAGTTCCTCTCGCCTTTCCTGTTGAGAGTGCCTCCTCTTGAGATGCGACGGGAACGCCGGGAATTCTTTCCCGTTGAAAGCAGGGAAAGGATCCCTCATCTCGAGCTCCGAGGGGGAAACGGGGCTCCTCTGGATGTGGGCGGGGCCATCGTGCTTCCTCTCGAGTGGAGACGGGTACGGCGGTGAACTTCTTGAGTTGCAGCAAGGATGTGAAAGACCCTTTCGAAGTTCCAGAGGTTAGGTGTCATTAGTCTCCAGACGCCTCATCGGAAATAGGCCTCATCTCGCCTGGAAGGGAGAACTTCCTGGATTTTCTCGAGTTGCGGCAGGTGTTCTCGAGTTACGACGGGGACCTCAGGGACCCGCCCTGGTGGCCTCAGGAGAGGCCAGTCCCCATGCGAGTTGCTAGGGGGCCCTCGGGTTTCCTCTCCCGTCGATACCGGGGCCGAAAACCTTGTGTGGAGTCAGGGCCGGAACCGAGGATTCCTCTCAGGGGCTGACATGGATCTTTGGGTACTTCTGGAGTCTCCCCAGGGGAGTCAGGCCTCGTCTCGATTGGGGGCATGCACGTGCGCTTTCCTTCCAGGCTGTAGCAGCAATGTCACGCTTCCCGTCGCGTGGATCAAAGGATCTGTGGTTTTCCCTCGAGGCTTTCCCTCGAGGCTTTCCCACAGGGCTGTCCCACGTGACACCGTGGTGTGAGTCGATCCTCGGCGTGAAAGATGAGCCAGTGCAGGGCAAAGAGGTTCCTCTGGAATGGACTGAGACATCTGGGGGACTCTTGGAATGGTGGTACGACCATGGAGTTCCTCTCGCCTTTCCTGTTGAGAGTGCCTCCTCTTGAGATGCGACGGGAACGCCGGGAATTCTTTCCCGGTGAAAGCAGGGAAAGGATCCCTCATCTCGAGCTCCGAGGGGGAAACGGGGCTCCTCTGTATGTGGGCGGGACCATCGTGCTTCCTCTCGAGTGGACACGGGTATGGCGGTGAACTTCTTGAGTTGCAGCAAGGGTGTGAAAGACCCTTTCGAAGTTCCAGAGGTTAGGTGTCATTAGTCTCCAGACGCCTCATCGGAAATAGGCCTCATCTCGCCTGGAAGGGAGAACTTCCTGGATTTTCTCGAGTTGCGGCAGGTGTTCCCGAGTTACGATGGGGACCTCAGGGACCCGCCCTGGTGGCCTCAGGAGAGGCCAGTCCCCATGCGAGTTGCTAGGGGGCAACTCGGGATTCCTCTCCCGTCGATACTGGGGCCAAAAACCTTGTGTGGAGTCAGGGCCGGAACCGAGGATTCCTCTCAGGGGCTGACATGGATCTTTGGGTACTTCTGGAGTCTCGCCAGGGGAGACAGGCCTCGTCTCGAGTGGGGGCATGCACGTGCGCTTTCCTTCCAGGCTGTAGCAGCAATGTCACGCTTCCCGTCGCGTGGATCAAAGGGGCTGTGGTTTTCCCTCGAGGCTTTCCCTCGAGGCTTTCCCACAGGGCTGTCCCACGTGCCACCGTGGTGTGAGTCGATCCTCGGCGTGAAAGATGAGCCAGTGCAGGGCAAAGAGGTTCCTCTGGAATGGACTGAGACATCTGGGGGACTCTTGGAATGGTGGTACGACCATGGAGTTCCTCTCACCTTTCCTGTTGAGAGTGCCTCCTCTTGAGATGCGACGGGAACGCCGGGAATTCTTTCCCGTTGAAAGCAGGGAAAGGATCCCTCATCTCGAGCTCCGAGGGGGAAACGGGGCTCCTCTGGATGTGGGCGGGACCATCGTGCTTCCTCTCGAGTGGACACGGGTATGGCGGTGAACTTCTTGAGTTGCAGCAAGGGTGTGAAAGACCCTTTCGAAGTTCCAGAGGTTAGGTGTCATTAGTCTCCAGACGCCTCATCGGAAATAGGCCTCATCTCGCCTGGAAGGGAGAACTTCCTGGATTTTCTCGAGTTGCGGCAGGTGTTCCCGAGTTACGACGGGGACCTCTGGGACCCGCCCTGGTGGCCTCAGGAGAGGCCAGTCCCCATGCGAGTTGCTAGGGGTCTCTCGGGATTCCTCTCCCGTCGATACCGGGGCCAAAAACCTTGTGTGGAGTCAGGGCCGGAACCGAGGATTCCTCTCAGGGGCTGACATGTATCTTTGGGTACTTCTGGAGTCTCCCCAGGGGAGTCAGGCCTCGTCTCGAGTGGGGGCATGCACGTGCTCTTTCCTTCCAGGCTGTAGCAGCAATGTCACGCTTCCCGTGGCGTGGATCAAAGGATCTGTGGTTTTCCCTCGAGGCTTTCCCTCGAGGCTTTCCCACAGGGCTGTCCCACGTGCCACCGTGGTGTGAGTCGATCCTCGGCGTGAAAGATGAGCCAGTGCAGGGCAAAGAGGTTCCTCTGGAATGGACTGAGACATCTGGGGGACTCTTGGAATGGTGGTACGACCATGGAGTTCCTCTCGCCTTTCCTGTGGAGAGTGCCTCCTCTTGAGATGCGACGGGAACGCCGGGAATTCTTTCCCGTTGAAAGCAGGGAAAGGATCCCTCATCTCGAGCTACGAGGGGGAAACGGGGCTCCTCTGGATGTGGGCGGGACCATCGTACTTCCTCTCGAGTGGAGACGGGTATGGCGGTGAACTTCTTGAGTTGCAGCAAGGGTGTGAAAGACCCTTTCGAAGTTCCAGAGGTTAGGTGTCATTAGTGTCCAGACGCCTCATCGGAAATAGGCCTCATCTCGCCTGTAAGGGAGAACTTCCTGGATTTTCTCGAGTTGCGGCAGGTGTTCTCGAGTTACGACGGGGACCTCAGGGACCCGCCCTGGTGGCCTCAGGAGAGGCCAGTCCCCATGCGAGTTGCTAGGGGGCCTCTCGGGATTCCTCTCCCGTCGATACCGGGGCCAAAAACCTTGTGTGGAGTCAGAGCCGGAACCGAGGATTCCTCTCAGTGGCTGACATGTATCTTTGGGTACTTCTGGAGTCTCCCCAGGGGAGTCAGGCCTCGTCTCGAGTGGGGGCATGCACGTGCGCTTTCCTTCCAGGCTGTAGCAGCAATGTCACGCTTCCCGTCGCGTGGATCAAAGGATCTGTGGTTTTCCCTCGAGGCTTTCCCTCGAGGCTTTCCCACAGGGCTGTCCCACGTGCCACCGTGGTGTGAGTCGATCCTCGGCGTGAAAGATGAGCCAGTGCAGGGCAAAGAGGTTCCTCTGGAATGGACTGAGACATCTGGGGGACTCTTGGAATGGTGGTACGACCATGGAGTTCCTCTCGCCTTTCCTGTTGAGAGTGCCTCCTCTTGAGATGCGACGAGAACACCGGGAATTCTTTCTCGTTGAAAGAACGTCAAGGATCCCTCATCTCGAGCTCCGAGGGGGAAACGGGGCTCCTCTGGATGTGGGCGGGACCATCGTGCTTCCTCTCGAGTGGAGACGGGTATGGCGGTGAACTTCTTGAGTTGCAGTAAGGGTGTGAAAGACCCTTTCGAAGTTCCAGAGGTTAGGTGTCATTAGTCTCCTGACGCCTCATCGGAAATAGGCCTCATCTCGCCTGGAAGGGAGAACTTCCTGGATTTTCTCGAGTTGCGGCAGCTGTTCCCGAGTTACGACGGGGACCTCAGGGACCCGCCCTGGTGGCCTCAGGAGAGGCCAGTCCCCATTCGAGTTGCTTAGGGGCCTCTCGGGATTCCTCTCCCGTCGATACCGGGGCCAAAAACCTTGTGTGGAGTCAGGGCCGGAACCGAGGATTCCTCTCAGTGGCTGACATGTATCTTTGGGTACTTCTGGAGTCTCCCCAGGGGATTCAGGCCTCGTCTCGAGTGGGGGCATGCACGTGCGCTTTCCTTCCAGGCTGTAGCAGCAATGTCACGCTTCCCGTCGCGTGGATCAAAGGATCTGTGGTTTTCCCTCGAGGCTTTCCCTCGAGGCTTTCCCACAGGGCTGTCCCACGTGCCACTGTGGTGTGAGTCGATCCTCGGCGTGAAAGATGAGCCAGTGCAGGGCAAAGAGGTTCCTCTGGAATGGACTGAGACATCTGGGGGACTCTTGGAATGGTGGTACGACCATGGAGTTCCTCTGGGCTTTCCTGTGGAGAGTGCCTCCTCTTGAGATGCGACGGGAACGCCGGGAATTCTTTCCCGTTGAAAGCAGGGAAAGGATCCCTCATCTCGAGCTACGAGGGGGAAACGGGGCTCCTCTGGATGTGGGCGGGACCATCGTGCTTCCTCTCGAGTGGAGACGGGTATGGCGGTGAACTTCTTGAGTTGCAGCAAGGGTGTGAAAGACCCTTTCGAAGTTCCAGATGTTAGGTGTCATTAGTCTCCAGACGCCTCATCGGAAATAGGCCTCATCTCGCCTGGAAGGGAGAACTTCCTGGATTTTCTCGAGTTGCGGCAGGTGTTCTCGAGTTACGACGAGGACCTCAGGGACCCGCCCTGGTGGCCTCAGGAGAGGCCAGTCCCCATGCGAGTTGCTAGGGGGCCTCTCAGGATTCCTCTCCCGTCGATACCGGGGCCAAAAGAATTTTTTGGAGTCAGGGCCGGAACCGAGGATTCCTCTCAGGGGCTGACATGGATCTTTGGGTACTTCTGGAGTCTACCCAGGGGAGTCAGGCCTCGTCTCGAGTGGGGGCATGCACGTGCGCTTTCCTTCCAGGCTGTAGCAGCAATGTCACGCTTCCCATCGCGTGGATCAAAGGATCTGTGGTTTTCCCTCGAGGCTTTCCCTCGAGGCTTTCCCACAGGGCTGTCCCACGTGCCACCGTGGTGTGAGTCGATCCTCGGCGTGAAAGATGAGCCAGTGCAGGGCAAAGAGGTTCCTCTGGAATGGACTGAGACATCTGGGGGACTCTTGGAATGGTGGTACGACCATGGAGTTCCTCTCGGCTTTCCTGTGGAGAGTGGCTCCTCTTGAGATGCGACGGGATCGCCGGGAATTCTTTCCCGTTGAAAGCAGGGAAAGGATCCCTCATCTCGAGCTCCGAGGGGGAAACGGGGCTCCTCTGGATGTGGGTGGGACCATCGTGCTTCCTCTCGAGTGGAGACGGGTATGGCGGTGAACTTCTTGAGTTGCAGCAAGGGTGTGAAAGACCCTTTGGAAGTTCCAGAGGTTAGGTGTCATTAGTCTCCAGACGCCTCATCGGAAATAGGCCTCATCTCGCCTGGAAGGGAGAACTTCCTGGATTTTCTCGAGTTGCGGCAGGTTATCCCGAGTTACGACGGGGACCTCAGGGACCCGCCCTGGTGGCCTCAGGAGAGGCCAGTCCCCATGCGAGTTGCTAGGGGGCCTCTCGGGATTCCTCTCCCGTCGATACCGGGGCCAAAAACCTTGTGTGGAGTCAGAGCCGGAACCGAGGATTCCTCTCAGTGGCTGACATGTATCTTTGGGTACTTCTGGAGTCTCCCCAGGGGAGTCAGGCCTCGTCTCGAGTGGGGGCATGCACGTGCGCTTTCCTTCCAGGCTGTAGCAGCAATGTCACGCTTCCCGTCGCGTGGATCAAAGGATCTGTGGTTTTCCCTCGAGGCTTTCCCTCGAGGCTTTCCCACAGGGCTGTCCCACGTGCCACCGTGGTGTGAGTCGATCCTCGGCGTGAAAGATGAGCCAGTGCAGGGCAAAGAGGTTCCTCTGGAATGGACTGAGACATCTGGGGGACTCTTGGAATGGTGGTACGACCATGGAGTTCCTCTCGCCTTTCCTGTTGAGAGTGCCTCCTCTTGAGATGCGACGAGAACACCGGGAATTCTTTCTCGTTGAAAGAACGTCAAGGATCCCTCATCTCGAGCTCCGAGGGGGAAACGGGGCTCCTCTGGATGTGGGCGGGACCATCGTGCTTCCTCTCGAGTGGAGACGGGTATGGCGGTGAACTTCTTGAGTTGCAGTAAGGGTGTGAAAGACCCTTTCGAAGTTCCAGAGGTTAGGTGTCATTAGTCTCCTGACGCCTCATCGGAAATAGGCCTCATCTCGCCTGGAAGGGAGAACTTCCTGGATTTTCTCGAGTTGCGGCAGCTGTTCCCGAGTTACGACGGGGACCTCAGGGACCCGCCCTGGTGGCCTCAGGAGAGGCCAGTCCCCATTCGAGTTGCTTAGGGGCCTCTCGGGATTCCTCTCCCGTCGATACCGGGGCCAAAAACCTTGTGTGGAGTCAGGGCCGGAACCGAGGATTCCTCTCAGTGGCTGACATGTATCTTTGGGTACTTCTGGAGTCTCCCCAGGGGATTCAGGCCTCGTCTCGACTGGGGGCATGCACGTGCGCTTTCCTTCCAGGCTGTAGCAGCAATGTCACGCTTCCCGTCGCGTGGATCAAAGGATCTGTGGTTTTCCCTCGAGGCTTTCCCTCGAGGCTTTCCCACAGGGCTGTCCCACGTGCCACTGTGGTGTGAGTCGATCCTCGGCGTGAAAGATGAGCCAGTGCAGGGCAAAGAGGTTCCTCTGGAATGGACTGAGACATCTGGGGGACTCTTGGAATGGTGGTACGACCATGGAGTTCCTCTGGGCTTTCCTGTGGAGAGTGCCTCCTCTTGAGATGCGACGGGAACGCCGGGAATTCTTTCCCGTTGAAAGCAGGGAAAGGATCCCTCATCTCGAGCTACGAGGGGGAAACGGGGCTCCTCTGGATGTGGGCGGGACCATCGTGCTTCCTCTCGAGTGGAGACGGGTATGGCGGTGAACTTCTTGAGTTGCAGCAAGGGTGTGAAAGACCCTTTCGAAGTTCCAGATGTTAGGTGTCATTAGTCTCCAGACGCCTCATCGGAAATAGGCCTCATCTCGCCTGGAAGGGAGAACTTCCTGGATTTTCTCGAGTTGCGGCAGGTGTTCTCGAGTTACGACGAGGACCTCAGGGACCCGCCCTGGTGGCCTCAGGAGAGGCCAGTCCCCATGTGAGTTGCTAGGGGGCCTCTCAGGATTCCTCTCCCGTCGATACCGGGGCCAAAAGAATTTTTTGGAGTCAGGGCCGGAACCGAGGATTCCTCTCAGGGGCTGACATGGATCTTTGGGTACTTCTGGAGTCTACCCAGGGGAGTCAGGCCTCGTCTCGAGTGGGGGCATGCACGTGCGCTTTCCTTCCAGGCTGTAGCAGCAATGTCACGCTTCCCATCGCGTGGATCAAAGGATCTGTGGTTTTCCCTCGAGGCTTTCCCTCGAGGCTTTCCCACAGGGCTGTCCCACGTGCCACCGTGGTGTGAGTCGATCCTCGGCGTGAAAGATGAGCCAGTGCAGGGCAAAGAGGTTCCTCTGGAATGGACTGAGACATCTGGGGGACTCTTGGAATGGTGGTACGACCATGGAGTTCCTCTCGGCTTTCCTGTGGAGAGTGGCTCCTCTTGAGATGCGACGGGATCGCCGGGAATTCTTTCCCGTTGAAAGCAGGGAAAGGATCCCTCATCTCGAGCTCCGAGGGGGAAACGGGGCTCCTCTGGATGTGGGCGGGACCATCGTGCTTCCTCTCGAGTGGAGACGGGTATGGCGGTGAACTTCTTGAGTTGCAGCAAGGGTGTGAAAGACCCTTTCAAAGTTCCAGATGTTAGGTGTCATTAGTCTCCAGACGCCTCATCGGAAATAGGCCTCATCTCGCCTGGAAGGGAGAACTTCCTGGATTTTCTCGAGTTGCGGCAGGTGTTCTCGAGTTACGACGAGGACCTCAGGGACCCGCCCTGGTGGCCTCAGGAGAGGCCAGTCCCCATGCGAGTTGCTAGGGGGCCTCTCGGGATTCCTCTCCCGTCGATACCGGGGCCAAAAGAATTTTTTGGAGTCAGGGCCGGAACCGAGGATTCCTCTCAGCGGCTGACATGGATCTTTGGGTACTTCTGGAGTCTACCCAGCGGAGTCAGGCCTCGTCTCGAGTGGGGGCATGCACGTGCGCTTTCCTTCCAGGCTGTAGCAGCAATGTCACGCTTCCCGTCGCGTGGATCAAAGGATCTGTGGTTTTCCCTCGAGGCTTTCCCTCGAGGCTTTCCCACAGGGCTGTCCCACGTGCCACCGTGGTGTGAGTCGATCCTCGGCGTGAAAGATGAGCCAGTGCAGGGCAAAGAGGTTCCTCTGGAATGGACTGAGACATCTGGGGGACTCTTGGAATGGTGGTACGACCATGGAGTTCCTCTCGCCTTTCCAGTTGAGAGTGCCTCCTCTTGAGATGCGATGGGAACGCCGGGAATTCTTTCCCGTTGAAAGCAGGGAAAGGATCCCTCATCTCGAGCTACGAGGGGGAAACGGGGCTCCTATGGATGTGGGCGGGACCATCATGCTTCCTCTCGAGTGGACACGGGTATGGCGGTGAACTTCTTGAGTTGCAGCAAGGGTGTGAAAGACCCTTTCGAAGTTCCAGAGGTTAGGTGTCATTCGTCTCCAGACGCCTCATCGGAAATAGGCCTCATCTCGCCTGGAAGGTAGAACTTCCTGGATTTTTTCGAGTTGCGGCAGGTGTTGTCGAGTTACGACGGGGACCTCAGGGACCCGCCCTGGTGGCCTCAGGCGAGGCCAGTCCCCATGCGAGTTGCTAGGGGGCCTCTCGGGATTCCTCTCCCGTCGATACCGGGGCCAAAAACCTTGTGTGGAGTCAGGGCCGGAACCGAGGATTCCTCTCAGGGGCTGACATGGATCTTTGGGTACTTGTGGAGTCTCCCCAGCGGAGTGAGGCCTCGTCTCGAGTGGGGGCATGCACGTGCGCTTTCCTTCCAGGCTGTAGCAGCAATGTCACGCTTCCCGTCGCGTGGATCAAAGGATCTGTGGTTTTCCCTCGAGGCTTTCCCTCGAGGCTTTCCCACAGGGCTGTCCCACGTGCCACCGTGGTGTGAGTCGATCCTCGGCGTGAAAGATGAGCCAGTGCAGGGCAAAGAGGTTCCTCTGGAATGGACTGAGACATCTGGGGGACTCTTGGAATGGTGGTACGACCATGGAGTTCCTCTCGGCTTTCCTGTGGAGAGTGCCTCCTCTTGAGATGCGACGGGATCGCCGGGAATTCTTTCCCGTTGAAAGCAAGGAAAGGATCCCTCATCTCGAGCTCCGAGGGGGAAACGGGGCTCTTCTGGATGTGGGCGGGACCATCGTGCTTCCTCTCGAGTGGAGACGGGTATGGCGGTGAACTTCTTGAGTTGCAGCAAGGGTGTGAAAGACCCTTTCGAAGTTCCAGAGGTTAGGTTTCATTAGTCTCCAGACGCCTCATCGGAAATAGGCCTCATCTCGCCTGGAAGGGAGAACTTCCTGGATTTTCTCGAGTTGCGGCAGGTTATCCAGAGTTACGACGGGGACCTCAGGGACCCGCCCTGGTGGCCTCAGGAGAGGCCAGTCCCCATGCGAGTTGCTAGGGGGCCTCTCGGGATTCCTCTCCCGTCGATACCGGGGCCAAAACCTTGTGTGGAGTTAGGGCCGGAACCGAGGATTCCTCTCAGGGGCTGATATGGATCTTTGGGTACTTCTGGAGTCTCGCCAGGGGAGACAGGCCTCGTCTAGAGTGGGGGCATGCACGTGCGCTTTCCTTCCAGGCTGTAGCAGCAATGTCACGCTTCCCGTCGCGTGGATCAAAGGGTCTGTGGTTTTCCCTCGAGGCTTTCCCTCGAGGCTTTCCCACAGGGCTGTCCCACGTGCCACCGTGGTGTGAGTCGATCCTCGGCGTGAAAGATGAGCCAGTGCAGGGCAAAGAGTTTCCTCTGGAATGGACTGAGACATCTGGGGGACTCTTGGAATGGTGGTACGACCATGGAGTTCCTCTCGCCTTTCCTGTTGAGAGTGCCTCCTCTTGAGATGCGACGGGAACGCCGGGAATTCTTTCCCGTTGAAAGCAGGGAAAGGATCCCTCATCTCGAGCTACGAGGGGGAAACGGGGCTCCTCTGGATGTGGGCGGGACCATCGTGCTTCCTCTCGAGTGGAGACGGGTATGGCGGTGAACTTCTTGAGTTGCAGCAAGGGTGTGAAAGACCCTTTCGAAGTTCCAGATGTTAGGTGTCATTAGTCTCCAGATGCCTCATCGGAAATAGGCCTCATCTCGCCTGGAAGGGAGAACTTCCTGGATTTTCTCGAGTTGCGGCAGGTGTTCTCGAGTTACGACGAGGACCTCAGGGACCCGCCCTGGTGGCCTCAGGAGAGGCCAGTCCCCATGCGAGTTGCTAGGGGGCCTCTCGGGATTCCTCTCCCGTCGATACCGGGGCCAAAAGAATTTTTTGGAGTCAGGGCCGGAACCGAGGATTCCTCTCAGGGGCTGACATGGATCTTTGGGTACTTCTGGAGTCTACCCAGCGGAGTCAGGCCTCGTCTCGAGTGGGGGCATGCACGTGCGCTTTCCTTCCAGGCTGTAGCAGCAATGTCACGCTTCCCGTCGCGTGGATCAAAGGATCTGTGGTTTTCCCTCGAGGCTTTCCCTCGAGGCTTTCCCACAGGGCTGTCCCACGTGCCACCGTGGTGTGAGTCGATCCTCGGCGTGAAAGATGAGCCAGTGCAGGGCAAAGAGGTTCCTCTGGAATGGACTGAGACATCTGGGGGACTCTTGGAATGGTGGTACGACCATGGAGTTCCTCTCGCCTTTCCAGTTGAGAGTGCCTCCTCTTGAGATGCGATGGGAACGCCGGGAATTCTTTCCCGTTGAAAGCAGGGAAAGGATCCCTCATCTCGAGCTACGAGGGGGAAACGGGGCTCCTATGGATGTGGGCGGGACCATCATGCTTCCTCTCGAGTGGACACGGGTATGGCGGTGAACTTCTTGAGTTGCAGCAAGGGTGTGAAAGACCCTTTCGAAGTTCCAGAGGTTAGGTGTCATTCGTCTCCAGACGCCTCATCGGAAATAGGCCTCATCTCGCCTGGAAGGTAGAACTTCCTGGATTTTTTCGAGTTGCGGCAGGTGTTGTCGAGTTACGACGGGGACCTCAGGGACCCGCCCTGGTGGCCTCAGGCGAGGCCAGTCCCCATGCGAGTTGCTAGGGGGCCTCTCGGGATTCCTCTCCCGTCGATACCGGGGCCAAAAACCTTGTGTGGAGTCAGGGCCGGAACCGAGGATTCCTCTCAGGGGCTGACATGGATCTTTGGGTACTTGTGGAGTCTCCCCAGCGGAGTGAGGCCTCGTCTCGAGTGGGGGCATGCACGTGCGCTTTCCTTCCAGGCTGTAGCAGCAATGTCACGCTTCCCGTCGCGTGGATCAAAGGATCTGTGGTTTTCCCTCGAGGCTTTCCCTCGAGGCTTTCCCACAGGGCTGTCCCACGTGCCACCGTGGTGTGAGTCGATCCTCGGCGTGAAAGATGAGCCAGTGCAGGGCAAAGAGGTTCCTCTGGAATGGACTGAGACATCTGGGGGACTCTTGGAATGGTGGTACGACCATGGAGTTCCTCTCGGCTTTCCTGTGGAGAGTGCCTCCTCTTGAGATGCGACGGGATCGCCGGGAATTCTTTCCCGTTGAAAGCAAGGAAAGGATCCCTCATCTCGAGCTCCGAGGGGGAAACGGGGCTCTTCTGGATGTGGGCGGGACCATCGTGCTTCCTCTCGAGTGGAGACGGGTATGGCGGTGAACTTCTTGAGTTGCAGCAAGGGTGTGAAAGACCCTTTCGAAGTTCCAGAGGTTAGGTTTCATTAGTCTCCAGACGCCTCATCGGAAATAGGCCTCATCTCGCCTGGAAGGGAGAACTTCCTGGATTTTCTCGAGTTGCGGCAGGTTATCCAGAGTTACGACGGGGACCTCAGGGACCCGCCCTGGTGGCCTCAGGAGAGGCCAGTCCCCATGCGAGTTGCTAGGGGGCCTCTCGGGATTCCTCTCCCGTCGATACCGGGGCCAAAACCTTGTGTGGAGTTAGGGCCGGAACCGAGGATTCCTCTCAGGGGCTGATATGGATCTTTGGGTACTTCTGGAGTCTCGCCAGGGGAGACAGGCCTCGTCTAGAATGGGGGCATGCACGTGCGCTTTCCTTCCAGGCTGTAGCAGCAATGTCACGCTTCCCGTCGCGTGGATCAAAGGGTCTGTGGTTTTCCCTCGAGGCTTTCCCTCGAGGCTTTCCCACAGGGCTGTCCCACGTGCCACCGTGGTGTGAGTCGATCCTCGGCGTGAAAGATGAGCCAGTGCAGGGCAAAGAGTTTCCTCTGGAATGGACTGAGACATCTGGGGGACTCTTGGAATGGTGGTACGACCATGGAGTTCCTCTCGCCTTTCCTGTTGAGAGTGCCTCCTCTTGAGATGCGACGGGAACGCCGGGAATTCTTTCCCGTTGAAAGCAGGGAAAGGATCCCTCATCTCGAGCTACGAGGGGGAAACGGGGCTCCTCTGGATGTGGGCGGGACCATCGTGCTTCCTCTCGAGTGGAGACGGGTATGGCAGTGAACTTCTTGAGTTGCAGCAAGGGTGTGAAAGACCCTTTCAAAGTTCCAGATGTTAGGTGTCATTAGTCTCCAGACGCCTCATCGGAAATAGGCCTCATCTCGCCTGGAAGGGAGAACTTCCTGGATTTTCTCGAGTTGCGGCAGGTGTTCTCGAGTTACGACGAGGACCTCAGGGACCCGCCCTGGTGGCCTCAGGAGAGGCCAGTCCCCATGCGAGTTGCTAGGGGGCCTCTCGGGATTCCTCTCCCGTCGATACCGGGGCCAAAAGAATTTTTTGGAGTCAGGGCCGGAACCGAGGATTCCTCTCAGGGGCTGACATGGATCTTTGGGTACTTCTGGAGTCTACCCAGGGGAGTCAGGCCTCGTCTCGAGTGGGGGCATGCACGTGCGCTTTCCTTCCAGGCTGTAGCAGCAATGTCACGCTTCCCGTCGCGTGGATCAAAGGATCTGTGGTTTTCCCTCGAGGCTTTCCCTCGAGGCTTTCCCACAGGGCTGTCCCACGTGCCACCGTGGTGTGAGTCGATCCTCGGCGTGAAAGATGAGCCAGTGCAGGGCAAAGAGGTTCCTCTGGAATGGACTGAGACATCTGGGGGACTCTTGGAATGGTGGTACGACCATGGAGTTCCTCTCGGCTTTCCTGTGGAGAGTGCCTCCTCTTGAGATGCGACGGGATCGCCGGGAATTCTTTCCCGTTGAAAGCAGGGAAAGGATCCCTCATCTCGAGCTCCGAGGGGGAAACGGGGCTCCTCTGGATGTGCGCGGGACCATCGTGCTTCCTCTCGAGTGGAGACGGGTATGGCGGTGAACTTCTTGAGTTGCAGCAAGGGTGTGAAAGACCCTTTCGAAGTTCCAGAGGTTAGGTGTCATTAGTCTCCAGACGCCTCATCGGAAATAGGCCTCATCTCGCCTGGAAGGGAGAACTTCCTGGATTTTCTCGAGTTGCGGCAGGTTATCCCGAGTTACGACGGGGACCTCAGGGACCCGCCCTGGTGGCCTCAGGAGAGGCCAGTCCCCATGCGAGTTGCTAGGGGGCCTCTCGGGATTCCTCTCCCGTGGATACCGGGGCCAAAAACCTTGTGTGGAGTCAGGGCCGGAACCGAGGATTCCTCTCTGGGGCTGACATGGATCTTTGCGTACTTCTGGAGTCTCCCCAGGGGAGTCAGGCCTTGTCTCGAGTGGGGGCATGCACGTGCGCTTTCCTTCCAGGCTGTAGCAGCAATGTCATGCTTCCCGTGGCGTGGATCAAAGGATCTGTGGTTTTCCCTCGAGGCTTTCCCTCGAGGCTTTCCCACAAGGCTGTCCCACGTGCCACCGTGGTGTGAGTCGATCCTCGGCGTGAAAGATGAGCCAGTGCAGGGCAAAGAGGTTCCTCTGGAATGGACTGAGACATCTGGGGGACTCTTGGAATGGTGGTACGACCATGGAGTTCCTCTCGCCTTTCCTGTTGAGAGTGCCTCCTCTTGAGATGCGACGGGGACGCTGGGAATTCTTTCCCGTTGAAAGCAGGGAAAGGATCCCTCATCTCGAGCTCCGAGGGGGAAACGGGGCTCCTCTGGATGTGGGCGGGACCATCGTGCTTCCTCTCGAGTGGAGACGGGTATGGCGGTGAACTTCTTGAGTTGCAGCAAGGGTGTGAAAGACCCTTTCGAAGTTCCAGAGGTTAGGTGTCATTCGTCTCCAGACGCCTCATCGGAAATAGGCCTCATCTCGCCTGGAAGGTAGAACTTCCTGGATTTTCTCGAGTTGCGGCAGGTGTTGTCGAGTTACGACGGGGACCTTAGGGACCCGCCCTGGTGGCCTCAGGAGAGGCCAGTCCCCATGCGAGTTGCTAGGGGGCCTCTCGGGATTCCTCTCCCGTCGATACCGGGGCCAAAAACCTTGTGTGGAGTCAGGGCCGGAACCGAGGATTCCTCTCAGGGGCTGACATGGATCTTTGGGTACTTCTGGAGTCTCCCCAGGGGAGTCAGGCCTCGTCTCGAGTGGGGGCATGCACGTGCGCTTTCCTTCCAGGCTGTAGCAGCAATGTCATGCTTCCCGTGGCGTGGATCAAAGGATCTGTGGTTTTCCCTCGAGGCTTTCCCTCGAGGCTTTCCCACAGGGCTGTCCCACGTGCCACCGTGGTGTGAGTCGATCCTCGGCGTGAAAGATGAGCCAGTGCAGGGCAAAGAGGTTCCTCTGGAATGGACTGAGACATCTGGGGGACTCTTGGAATGGTGGTACGACCATGGAGTTCCTCTCGCCTTTCCTGTTGAGAGTGCCTCCTCTTGAGATGCGACGGGGACGCTGGGAATTCTTTCCCGTTGAAAGCAGGGAAACGATCCCTCATCTCGAGCTCCGAGGGGGAAACGGGGCTCCTCTGGATGTGGGCGGGACCATCGTGCTTCCTCTCGAGTGGAGACGGGTATGGCGGTGAACTTCTTGAGTTGCAGCAAGGGTGTGAAAGACCCTTTCGAAGTTCCAGAGGTTAGGTGTCATTCGTCTCCAGACGCCTCATCGGAAATAGGCCTAATCTCGCCTGGAAGGTAGAACTTCCTGGATTTTCTCGAGTTGCGGCAGGTGTTGTCGAGTTACGACGGGGACCTCAGGGACCCGCCCTGGTGGCCTCAGGAGAGGCCAGTCCCCATGCGAGTTGCTAGGGGGCCTCTCGGGATTCCTCTCCCGTCGATACCGGGGCCAAAAACCTTGTGTGGAGTCAGGGCCGGAACCGAGGATTCCTCTCAGGGGCTGACATGGATCTTTGGGTACTTCTGGAGTCTCCCCAGCGGAGTCAGGCCTCGTCTCGAGTGGGGGCATGCACGTGCGCTTTCCTTCCAGGCTGTAGCAGCAATGTCACGCTTCCCGTCGCGTGGATCAAAGGATCTGTGGTTTTCCCTCGAGGCTTTCCCTCGAGGCTTTCCCACAGGGCTGTCCCACGTGCCACCGTGGTGTGAGTCGATCCTCGGCGTGAAAGATGAGCCAGTGCAGGGCAAAGAGGTTCCTCTGGAATGGACTGAGACATCTGGGGGACTCTTGGAATGGTGGTACGACCATGGAGTTCCTCTCGCCTTTCCAGTTGAGAGTGCCTCCTCTTGAGATGCGAGGGGAACGCCGGGAATTCTTTCTCGTTGAAAGCAGGGAAAGGATCCCTCATCTCGAGCTACGAGGGGGAAACGGGGCTCCTATGGATGTGGGCGGGACCATCATGCTTCCTCTCGAGTGGACACGGGTATGGCGGTGAACTTCTTGAGTTGCAGCAAGGGTATGAAAGACCCTTTCGAAGTTCCAGAGGTTAGGTGTCATTCGTCTCCAGACGCCTCATCGGAAATAGGCCTCATCTCGCCTGGAAGGTAGAACTTCCTGGATTTTCTCGAGTTGCGGCAGGTGTTGTCGAGTTACAACGGGGACCTCAGGGACCCGCCCTGGTGGCCTCAGGAGAGGCCAGTCCCCATGCGAGTTGCTAGGGGGCCTCTCGGGATTCCTCTCCCGTCGATACCGGGGCCAAAAACCTTGTGTGGAGTCAGGGCCGGAACCGAGGATTCCTCTCAGGGGCTGACATGGATCTTTGGGTACTCCTGGATTCTCGCCAGCGGAGTGAGGCCTCGTCTCGAGTGGGGGCATGCACGTGCGCTTTCCTTCCAGGCTGTAGCAGCAATGTCACACTTCCCGTCGCGTGGATCAAAGGATCTGTGGTTTTCCCTCGAGGCTTTCCCTCGAGGCTTTCCCACAGGGCTGTCCCACGTGCCAGCGTGGTGTGAGTCGATCCTCGGCGTGAAAGATGAGCCAGTGCAGGGCAAAGAGGTTCCTCTGGAATGGACTGAGACATCTGGGGGACTCTTGGAATGGTGGTACGACCATGGAGTTCCTCTCGCCTTTCCTGTTGAGAGTGCCTCCTCTTGAGATGCGACGGGAACGCCGGGAATTCTTTCCCGTTGAAAGCAGGGAAAGGATCCCTCATCTCGAGCTACGAGGGGCAAACGGGGCTCCTCTGGATGTGGGCGGGACCATCGTGCTTCCTCTCGAGTGGAGACGGGTATGGCGGTGAACTTCTTGAGTTGCAGCAAGGGTGTGAAAGACCCTTTCGAAGTTCCAGAGGTTAGGTGTCATTAGTCTCCAGACGCCTCATCGGAAATAGGCCTCATCTCGCCTGGAAGGGAGAACTTCCTGGATTTTCTCGAGTTGCGGCAGGTGTTCTCGAGTTACGACGGGGACCTCTGGGACCCGCCCTGGTGGCCTCAGGAGAGGCCAGTCCCCATGCGAGTTGCTAGGGGGCCTCTCGGGATTCCTCTCCCTTCGATACCGGGGCCAAAAACCTTGTGTGGAGTCAGGGCCGGAACCGAGGATTCCTCTCAGGGGCTGACATGTATCTTTGGGTACTTCTGGAGTCTCCCCAGGGGAGTCAGGCCTCGTCTCGAGTGGGGGCATGCACGTGCGCTTTCCTTCCAGGCTGTAGCAGCAATGTCACGCTTCCCGTGGCGTGGATCAAAGGATCTGTGGTTTTCCCTCGAGGCTTTCCCTCGAGGCTTTCCCACAGGGCTGTCCCACGTGCCACCGTGGTGTGATTCGATCCTCGGCGTGAAAGATGAGCCAGTGCAGGGCAAAGAGGTTCCTCTGGAATGGACTGAGACATCTGGGGGACTCTTGGAATGGTGGTACGACCATGGAGTTCCTCTCGCCTTTCCTGTTGAGAGTGCCTCCTCTTGAGATGCGACGGGAACGCCGGGAATTCTTTCCCGTTGAAAGCAGTGAAAGGATCCCTCATCTCGAGCTACGAGGGGGAAACGGGGCTCCTCTGGATGTGGGCGGGACCATCGTACTTCCTCTCGAGTGGAGACGGGTATGGCGGTGAACTTCTTGAGTTGCAGCAAGGGTGTGAAAGACCCTTTCGAAGTTCCAGAGGTTAGGTGTCATTAGTGTCCAGACGCCTCATCGGAAATAGGCCTCATCTCGCCCGAAAGGGAGAACTTCCTGGATTTTCTCGAGTTGCGGCAGGTGTTCTCGAGTTACGAAGGGGACCTCAGGGACCCGCCCTGGTGGCCTCAGGAGAGGCCAGTCCCCATGCGAGTTGCTAGGGGGCCTCTCGGGATTCCTCTCCCGTCGATACCGGGGCCAAAAACCTTGTGTGGAGTCAGGGCCGGAACCGAGGATTCCTCTCAGGGGCTGACATGTATCTTTGGGTACTTCTGGAGTCTCCCCAGGGGAGTCAGGCCTCGTCTCGAGTGGGGGCATGCACGTGCGCTTTCCTTCCAGGCTGTAGCAGCAATGTCACGCTTCCCGTCGCGTGGATCAAAGGATCTGTGGTTTTCCCTCGAGGCTTTCCCTCGAGGCTTTCCCACAGGGCTGTCCCACGTGCCACCGTGGTGTGAGTCGATCCTCGGCGTGAAAGATGAGCCAGTGCAGGGCAAAGAGTTTCCTCTGGAATGGACTGAGACATCTGGGGGACTCTTGGAATGGTGGTACGACCATGGAGTTCCTCTCGGCTTTCCTGTGGAGAGTGCCTCCTCTTGAGATGCGACGGGATCGCCGGGAATTCTTTCCCGTTGAAAGCAGGGAAAGGATCCCTCATCTCGAGCTCCGAGGGGGAAACGGGGCTCTTCTGGATGTGGGCGGGACCATCGTGCTTCCTCTCGAGTGGAGACGGGTATGGCGGTGAACTTCTTGAGTTGCAGCAAGGGTGTGAAAGACCCTTTCGAAGTTCCAGAGGTTAGGTTTCATTAGTCTCCCGACGCCTCATCGGAAATAGGCCTCATCTCGCCTGGAAGGGAGAACTTCCTGGATTTTCTCGAGTTGCGGCAGGTTATCCAGAGTTACGACGGGGACCTCAGGGACCCGCCCTGGTGGCCTCAGGAGAGGCCAGTCCCCATGCGAGTTGCTAGGGTGCTTCTCGGGATTCCTCTCCCGTCGATACCGGGGCCAAAAACCTTGTGTGGAGTCAGGGCCGGAACCGAGGATTCCTCTCAGGGGCTGATATGGATCTTTGGGTACTTCTGGAGTCTCGCCAGGGGAGACAGGCCTCGTCTAGAGTGGGGGCATGCACGTGCGCTTTCCTTCCAGGCTGTAGCAGCAATGTCACGCTTCCCGTCGCGTGGATCAAAGGGTCTGTGGTTTTCCCTCGAGGCTTTCCCTCGAGGCTTTCCCACAGGGCTGTCCCACGTGCCACCGTGGTGTGAGTCGATCCTCGGCGTGAAAGATGAGCCAGTGCAGGGCAAAGAGTTTCCTCTGGAATGGACTGAGACATCTGGGGGACTCTTGGAATGGTGGTACGACCATGGAGTTACTCTCGCCTTTCCTGTTGAGAGTGCCTCCTCTTGAGATGCGACGGGAACGCCGGGAATTCTTTCCCGTTGAAAGCAGGGAAAGGATCCCTCATCTCGAGCTACGAGGGGGAAACGGGGCTCCTCTGGATGTGGGCGGGACCATCGTGCTTCCTCTCGAGTGGAGACGGGTATGGCGGTGAACTTCTTGAGTTGCAGCAAGGGTGTGAAAGACCCTTTCGAAGTTCCAGAGGTTAGGTGTCATTAGTCTCCAGACGCCTCATCGGAAATAGGCCTCATCTCGCCTGGAAGGGAGAACTTCCTGGATTTTCTCGAGTTGCGGCAGGTGTTCTGGAATTACGACGGGGACCTCAGGGACCCGCCCTGGTGGCCTCAGGAGAGGCCAGTCCCCATGCGAGTTGCTAGGGGGCCTCTCGGGATTCCTCTCCCGTCGATTCCGGGGCCAAAAGAATTTTTTGGAGTCAGGGCCGGAACCGAGGATTCCTCTCAGGGGCTGACATGGATCTTTGGTTACTTCTGGAGTCTACCCAGGGGAGTCAGGCCTCGTCTCGAGTGGGGGCATGCACGTGCGCTTTCCTTCCAGGCTGTAGCAGCAATGTCACGCTTCCCGTCGCGTGGATCAAAGGATCTGTGGTTTTCCCTCGAGGCTTTCCCTCAAGGCTTTCCCAAAGGGCTGTCCCACGTGCCACCGTGGTGTGAGTCGATCCTCGGCGTGAAAGATGAACCAGTGCAGGGCAAAGAGGTTCCTCTGGAATGGACTGAGACATCTGGGGGACTCTTGGAATGGTGGTACGACCATGGAGTTCCTCTCGGCTTTCCTGTGGAGAGTGCCTCCTCTTGAGATGCGACGGGATCGCCGGGAATTCTTTCCCGTTGAAAGCAGGGAAAGGATCCCTCATCTCGAGCTCCGAGGGGGAAACGGGGCTCCTCTGGATGTGGGCGGGACCATCGTGATTCCTCTCGAATGGAGACGGGTTGGCGGTGAACTTCTTGAGTTGCAGCAAGGGTGTGAAAGACCCTTTCGAAGTTCCAGAGGTTAGGTGTCATTCGTCTCCAGACGCCTCATCGGAAATAGGCCTCATCTCGCCTGGAAGGTAGAACTTCCTGGATTTTCTCGAGTTGCGGCAGGTGTTGTCGAGTTACGACGGGGACCTCAGGGACCCGCCCTGGTGGCCTCAGGAGAGGCCAGTCCCCATGCGAGTTGCTAGGGGGCCTCTCGGGATTCCTCTCCCGTCGATACCGGGGCCAAAAACCTTGTGTGGAGTCAGGGCCGGAACCGAGGATTCCTCTCAGGGGCTGACATGGATCTTTGGGTACTTCTGGAGTCTCCCCAGCGGAGTGAGGCCTCGTCTCGAGTGGGGGCATGCACGTGCGCTTTCCTTCGAGGCTGTAGCAGCAATGTCACGCTTCCCGTCGCGTGGATCAAAGGATCTGTGGTTTTCCCTCGAGGCTTTCCCTCGAGGCTTTCCCACAGGGCTGTCCCACGTGCCACCGTGGTGTGAGTCGATCCTCGGCGTGAAAGATGAGCCAGTGCAGGGCAAAGAGGTTCCTCTGGAATGGACTGAGACATCTGGGGGACTCTTGGAATGGTGGTACGACCATGGAGTTCCTCTCGCCTTTCCAGTTGAGAGTGCCTCCTCTTGAGATGCGATGGGAACGCCGGGAATTCTTTCCCGTTGAAAGCAGGGAAAGGATCCCTCATCTCGAGCTACGAGGGGGAAACGGGGCTCCTATGGATGTGGGCGGGACCATCATGCTTCCTCTCGAGTGGACACGGGTATGGCGGTGAACTTCTTGAGTTGCAGCAAGGGTATGAAAGACCCTTTCGAAGTTCCAGAGTTTAGGTGTCATTCGTCTCCAGACGCCTCATCGGAAATAGGCCTCATCTCGCCTGGAAGGTAGAACTTCCTGGATTTTCTCGAGTTGCGGCAGGTGTTGTCGAGTTACGACGGGGACCTCAGGGACCCGCCCTGGTGGCCTCAGGAGAGGCCAGTCCCCATGCGAGTTGCTAGGGGGCCTCTCGGGATTCCTCTCCCGTCGATACCGGGGCCAAAAACCTTGTGTGGAGTCAGGCCCGGAACCGAGGATTCCTCTCAGGGGCTGACATGGATCTTTGGGTACTCCTGGAGTCTCCCCAGCGGAGTGAGGCCTCGTCTCGAGTGGGGGCATGCACGTGCGCTTTCCTTCCAGGCTGTAGCAGCAATGTCACGCTTACCGTCGCGTGGATCAAAGGATCTGTGGTTTTCCCTCGAGGCTTTCCCTCGAGGCTTTCCCACAGGGCTGTCCCACGTGCCACCGTGGTGTGAGTCGATCCTCGGCGTGAAAGATGAGCCAGTGCAGGGCAAAGAGGTTCCTCTGGAATGGACTGAGACATCTGGGGGACTCTTGGAATGGTGGTACGACCATGGAGTTCCTCTCGCCTTTCCTGTTGAGAGTGCCTCCTCTTGAGATGCGACGGGAACGCCGGGAATTCTTTCCCGTTGAAAGCAGGGAAAGGATCCCTCATCTCGAGCTACGAGGGGGAAACGGGGCTCCTCTGGATGTGGGCGGGACCATCGTACTTCCTCTCGAGTGGAGACGGGTATGGCGGTGAACTTCTTGAGTTGCAGCAAGGGTGTGAAAGACCCTTTCGAAGTTCCAGAGGTTAGGTGTCATTAGTGTCCAGACGCCTCATCGGAAATAGGCCTCATCTCGCCTGGAAGGGAGAACTTCCTGGATTTTCTCGATTTGCGGCAGGTGTTCTCGAGTTACGACGGGGACCTCAGGGACCCGCCCTGGTGGCCTCAGGAGAGGCCAGTCCCCATGCGAGTTGCTAGGGGGCCTCTCGGGATTCCTCTCCCGTCGATACCGGGGCCAAAAACCTTGTGTGGAGTCAGGGCCGGAACCGAGGATTCCTCTCAGGGGCTGACATGGATCTTTGGGTACTTCTGGAGTCTCCCCAGGGGAGTCAGGCCTCGTCTCGAGTGGGGGCATGCACGTGCGCTTTCCTTCCAGGCTGTAGCAGCAATGTCACGCTTCCCGTCGCGTGGATCAAAGGATCTGTGGTTTACCCTCGAGGCTTTCCCTCGAGGCTTTCCCACAGGGCTGTCCCACGTGCCACCGTGGTGTGAGTCGATCCTCGGCGTGAAAGATGAGCCAGTGCAGGGCAAAGAGGTTCCTCTGGAATGGACTGAGACATCTGGGGGACTCTTGGAATGGTGGTACGACCATGGAGTTCCTCTCGGCTTTCCTGTGGAGAGTGCCTCCTCTTGAGATGCGACGGGATCGCCGGGAATTCTTTCCCGTTGAAAGCAGGGAAAGGATCCCTCATCTCGAGCTCCGAGGGGGAAACGGGGCTCTTCTGGATGTGGGCGGGACCATCGTGCTTCCTCTCGAGTGGAGACGGGTATGGCGGTGAACTTCTTGAGTTGCAGCAAGGGTGTGAAAGACCCTTTCGAAGTTCCAGAGGTTAGGTTTCATTAGTCTCCAGACGCCTCATCGGAAATAGGCCTCATCTCGCCTGGAAGGGAGAACTTCCTGGATTTTCTCGAGTTGCGGCAGGTTATCCAGAGTTACGACGGGGACCTCAGGGACCCGCCCTGGTGGCCTCAGGAGAGGCCAGTCCCCATGCGAGTTGCTAGGGGGCCTCTCGGGATTCCTCTCCCGTCGATACCGGGGCCAAAAACCTTGTGTGGAGTCAGGGCCGGAACCGAGGATTCCTCTCAGGGGCTGATATGGATCTTTGGGTACTTCTGGAGTCTCGCCAGGGGAGACAGGCCTCGTCTAGAGTGGGGGCATGCACGTGCGCTTTCCTTCCAGGCTGTAGCAGCAATGTCACGCTTCCCGTCGCGTGGATCAAAGGGTCTGTGGTTTTCCCTCGAGGCTTTCCCTCGAGGCTTTCCCACAGGGCTGTCCCACGTGCCACCGTGGTGTGAGTCGATCCTCGGCGTGAAAGATGAGCCAGTGCAGGGCAAAGAGTTTCCTCTGGAATGGACTGAGACATCTGGGGGACTCTTGGAATGGTGGTACGACCATGGAGTTCCTCTCGCCTTTCCTGTTGAGAGTGCCTCCTCTTGAGATGCGACGGGAACGCCGGGAATTCTTTCCCGTTGAAAGCAGGGAAAGGATCCCTCATCTCGAGCTACGAGGGGGAAACGGGGCTCCTCTGGATGTGGGCGGGACCATCGTGCTTCCTCTCGAGTGGAGACGGGTATGGCGGTGAACTTCTTGAGTTGCAGCAAGGGTGTGAAAGACCCTTTCGAAGTTCCAGAGGTTAGGTGTCATTAGTCTCCAGACGCCTCATCGGAAATAGGCCTCATCTCGCCTGGAAGGGAGAACTTCCTGGATTTTCTCGAGTTGCGGCAGGTGTTCTGGAATTACGACGGGGACCTCAGGGACCCGCCCTGGTGGCCTCAGGAGAGGCCAGTCCCCATGCGAGTTGCTAGGGGGCCTCTCGGGATTCCTCTCCCGTCGATTCCGGGGCCAAAAGAATTTTTTGGAGTCAGGGCCGGAACCGAGGATTCCTCTCAGGGGCTGACATGGATCTTTGGGTACTTCTGGAGTCTACCCAGGGGAGTCAGGCCTCGTCTCGAGTGGGGGCATGCACGTGCGCTTTCCTTCCAGGCTGTAGCAGCAATGTCACGCTTCCCGTCGCGTGGATCAAAGGATCTGTGGTTTTCCCTCGAGGCTTTCCCTCGAGGCTTTCCCACAGGGCTGTCCCACGTGCCACCGTGGTGTGAGTCGATCCTCGGCGTGAAAGATGAGCCAGTGCAGGGCAAAGAGGTTCCTCTGGAATGGACTGAGACATCTGGGGGACTCTTGGAATGGTGGTACGACCATGGAGTTCCTCTCGCCTTTCCTGTTGAGAGTGCCTCCTCTTGAGAAGCGATGGGAACGCCGGGAATTCTTTCCCGTTGAAAGCAGGGAAAGGATCCCTCATCTCGAGCTACGAGGGGGAAACGGGGCTTCTCTGGATGTGGGCGGGATCATCATGCTTCCTCTCGAGTGGACACGGGTATGGCGGTGAACTTCTTGAGTTGCAGCAAGGGTGTGAAAGACCCTTTCGAAGTTCCAGAGGTTAGGTGTCATTCGTCTCCAGACGCCTCATCGGAAATAGGCCTCATCTCGCCTGGAAGGTAGAACTTCCTGGATTTTCTCGAGTTGCGGCAGGTGTTGTCGAGTTACGACGGGGACCTCAGGGACTCGCCCTGGTGGCCTCAGGAGAGGCCAGTCCCCATGCGAGTTGCTAGGGGGCCTCTCGGGATTTCTCTCCCGTCGATACCGGGGCCAAAAACCTTGTGTGGAGTCAGGGCCGGAACCGAGGATTCCTCTCAGGGGCTGACATGGATCTTTGGGTACTTCTGGAGTCTCCCCAGCGGAGTCAGGCCTCGTCTCGAGTGGGGGCATGCACGTGCGCTTTCCTTCCAGGCTGTAGCAGCAATGTCACGCTTCCCGTCGCGTGGATCACAGGATCTGTGGTTTTCCCTCGAGGCTTTCCCTCGAGGCTTTCCCACAGGGCTGTCCCACGTGCCACCGTGGTGTGAGTCGATCCTCGGCGTGAAAGATGAGCCAGTGCAGGGCAAAGAGGTTCCTCTGGAATGGACTGAGACATCTGGGGGACTCTTGGAATGGTGGTACGACCATGGAGTTCCTCTCGCCTTTCCAGTTGAGAGTGCCTCCTCTTGAGATGCGATGGGAACGCCGGGAATTCTTTCCCGTTGAAAGCAGGGAAAGGATCCCTCATCTCGAGCTACGAGGGGGAAACGGGGCTCCTCTGGATGTGGGCGGGACCATCATGCTTTCTCTCGAGTGGACACGGGTATGGCGGTGAACTTCGTGAGTTGCAGCAAGGGTGTGTAAGACCCTTTCGAAGTTCCAGAGGTTAGGTGTCATTCGTCTCCAGACGCCTCATCGGAAATAGGCCTCATCTCGCCTGGAAGGTAGAACTTCCTGGATTTTCTCGAGTTGCGGCAGGTGTTCTCGAGTTACGACGGGGACCTCAGGGACCCACCCTGGTGGCCTCAGGACAGGCCAGTCCCCATGCGAGTTGCTAGGGGGCCTCTCGGGATTCCTCTCCCATCGATACCGGGGCCAAAAACCTTGTGTGGAGTCAGGGCCGGAACCGAGGATTCCTCTCAGGGGCTGACATGGATCTTTGGGTACTCCTGGAGTCTCCCCAGCGGAGTCAGGCCTCGTCTCGAGTGGGGGCATGCACGTGCGCTTTCCTTCCAGGCTGTAGCAGCAATGTCACGCTTCCCGTCGCGTGGATCAAAGGATCTGTGGTTTTCCCTCGAGGCTTTCCCTCGAGGCTTTCCCACAGGGCTGTCCCACGTGCCACCGTGGTGTGAGTCGATCCTCGGCGTGAAAGATGAGCCAGTGCAGGGCAAAGAGGTTCCTCTGGAATGGACTGAGACATCTGGGGGACTCTTGGAATGGTGGTACGACCATGGAGTTCCTCTCGCCTTTCCTGTTGAGAGTGCCTCCTCTTGAGATGCGACGGGAACGCCGGGAATTCTTTCCCGTTGAAAGCAGGGAAAGGATCCCTCATCTCGAGCTACGAGGGGCAAACGGGGCTCCTCTGGATGTGGGCGGGACCATCGTGCTTCTTCTCGAGTGGAGACGGGTATGGCGGTGAACTTCTTGAGTTGCAGCAAGGGTGTGAAAGACCCTTTCGAAGTTCCAGAGGTTAGGTTTCATTAGTCTCCAGACGCCTCATCGGAAATAGGCCTCATCTCGCCTGGAAGGGAGAACTTCCTGGATTTTCTCGAGTTGCGGCAGGTTATCCAGAGTTACGACGGGGACCTCAGGGACCCGCCCGGGTGGCCTCAGGAGAGGCCAGTCCCCATGCGAGTTGCTAGGGGGCCTCTCGGGATTCCTCTCCCGTCGATACCGGGGCCAAAAGAATTTTTTGGAGTCAGGGCCGGAACCGAGGATTCCTCTCAGGGGCTGACATGGATCTTTGGGTACTTCTGGAGTCTACCCAGGGGAGTCAGGCCTCGTCTCGAGTGGGGGCATGCACGTGCGCTTTCCTTCCAGGCTGTAGCAGCAATGTCACGCTTCCCGTCGCGTGGATCAAAGGATCTGTGGTTTTCCCTCGAGGCTTTCCCTCGAGGCTTTCCCACAGGGCTGTCCCATGTGCCACCGTGGTGTGAGTCGATCCTCGGCGTGAAAGATGAGCCAGTGAAGGGCAAAGAGGTTCCTCTGGAATGGACTGAGACATCTGGGGTACTCTTGGAATGGTGGTACGACCACGGAGTTCCTCTCGGCTTTCCTGTGGAGAGTGCCTCCTCTTGAGATGCGACGGGATCGCCGGGAATTCTTTCCCGTTGAAAGCAGGGAAAGGATCCCTCATCTCGAGCTCCGAGGGGGAAACGGGGCTCCTCTGGATGTGGGCGGGACCATCGTGCTTCCTCTCGAGTGGAGACGGGTATGGCGGTGAACTTCTTGAGTTGCAGCAAGGGTGTGAAAGACCCTTTCGAAGTTCCAGAGGTTAGGTGTCATTAGTCTCCAGACGCCTCATCGGAAATAGGCCTCATCTCGCCTGGAAGGGAGAACTTCCTGGATTTTCTCGAGTTGCGGCAGGTTATCCCGAGTTACGACGGGGACCTCAGGGACCCGCCCTGGTGGCCTCAGGAGAGGCCAGTCCCCATGCGAGTTGCTAGGGGGCCTCTCGGGATTCCTCTCCCGTGGATACCGGGGCCAAAAACCTTGTGTGGAGTCAGGGCCGGAACCGAGGATTCCTCTCTGGGGCTGACATGGATCTTTGCGTACTTCTGGAGTCTCCCCAGGGGAGTCAGGCCTTGTCTCGAGTGGGGGCATGCACGTGCGCTTTCCTTCCAGGCTGTAGCAGCAATGTCATGCTTCCCGTGGCGTGGATCAAAGGATCTGTGGTTTTCCCTCGAGGCTTTCCCTCGAGGCTTTCCCACAAGGCTGTCCCACGTGCCACCGTGGTGTGAGTCGATCCTCGGCGTGAAAGATGAGCCAGTGCAGGGCAAAGAGGTTCCTCTGGAATGGACTGAGACATCTGGGGGACTCTTGGAATGGTGGTACGACCATGGAGTTCCTCTCGCCTTTCCTGTTGAGAGTGCCTCCTCTTGAGATGCGACGGGGACGCTGGGAATTCTTTCCCGTTGAAAGCAGGGAAAGGATCCCTCATCTCGAGCTCCGAGGGGGAAACGGGGCTCCTCTGGATGTGGGCGGGACCATCGTGCTTCCTCTCGAGTGGAGACGGATATGGCGGTGAACTTCTTGAGTTGCAGCAAGGGTGTGAAAGACCCTTTCGAAGTTCCAGAGGTTAGGTGTCATTCGTCTCCAGACGCCTCATCGGAAATAGGCCTCATCTCGCCTGGAAGGTAGAACTTCCTGGATTTTCTCGAGTTGCGGCAGGTGTTGTCGAGTTACGACGGGGACCTCAGGGACCCGCCCTGGTGACCTCAGGAGAGGCCAGTCCCCATGCGAGTTGCTAGGGGGCCTCTCGGGATTCCTCTCCCGTCGATACCGGGGCCAAAAACCTTGTGTGGAGTCAGGGCCGGAACCGAGGATTCCTCTCAGGGGCTGACATGGATCTTTGGGTACTTCTGGAGTCTCCCCAGGGGAGTCAGGCCTCGTCTCGAGTGGGGGCATGCACGTGCGCTTTCCTTCCAGGCTGTAGCAGCAATGTCATGCTTCCCGTGGCGTGGATCAAAGGATCTGTGGTTTTCCCTCGAGGCTTTCCCTCGAGGCTTTCCCACAGGGCTGTCCCACGTGCCACCGTGGTGTGAGTCGATCCTCGGCGTGAAAGATGAGCCAGTGCAGGGCAAAGAGGTTCCTCTGGAATGGACTGAGACATCTGGGGGACTCTTGGAATGGTGGTACGACCATGGAGTTCCTCTCGCCTTTCCTGTTGAGAGTGCCTCCTCTTGAGATGCGACGGGGACGCTGAGAATTCTTTCCCGTTGAAAGCAGGGAAACGATCCCTCATCTCGAGCTCCGAGGGGGAAACGGGGCTCCTCTGGATGTGGGCGGGACCATCGTGCTTCCTCTCGAGTGGAGACGGGTATGGCGGTGAACTTCTTGAGTTGCAGCAAGGGTGTGAAAGACCCTTTCGAAGTTCCAGAGGTTAGGTGTCATTCGTCTCCAGACGCCTCATCGGAAATAGGCCTCATCTCGCCTGGAAGGTAGAACTTCCTGGATTTTCTCGAGTTGCGGCAGGTGTTGTCGAGTTACGACGGGGACCTCAGGGACCCGCCCTGGTGGCCTCAGGAGAGGCCAGTCCCCATGCGAGTTGCTAGGGGGCCTCTCGGGATTCCTCTCCCGTCGATACCGGGGCCAAAAACCTTGTGTGGAGTCAGGGCCGGAACCGAGGATTCCTCTCAGGGGCTGACATGGATCTTTGGGTACTTCTGGAGTCTCCCCAGCGGAGTCAGGCCTCGTCTCGAGTGGGGGCATGCACGTGCGCTTTCCTTCCAGGCTGTAGCAGCAATGTCACGCTTCCCGTCGCGTGGATCAAAGGATCTGTGGTTTTCCCTCGAGGCTTTCCCTCGAGGCTTTCCCACAGGGCTGTCCCACGTGCCACCGTGGTGTGATTCGATCCTCGGCGTGAAAGATGAGCCAGTGCAGGGCAAAGAGGTTCCTCTGGAATGGACTGAGACATCTGGGGGACTCTTGGAATGGTGGTACGACCATGGAGTTCCTCTCGCCTTTCCTGTTGAGAGTGCCTCCTCTTGAGATGCGACGGGAACGCCGGGAATTCTTTCCCGTTGAAAGCAGGGAAAGGATCCCTCATCTCGAGCTACGAGGGGGAAACGGGGCTCCTCTGGATGTGGGCGGGACCATCGTACTTCCTCTCGAGTGGAGACGGGTATGGCGGTGAACTTCTTGAGTTGCAGCAAGGGTGTGAAAGACCCTTTCGAAGTTCCAGAGGTTAGGTGTCATTAGTGTCCAGACGCCTCATCGGAAATAGGCCTCATCTCGCCTGGAAGGGAGAACTTCCTGGATTTTCTCGAGTTGCGGCAGGTGTTCTCGAGTTACGAAGGGGACCTCAGGGACCCGCCCTGGTGGCCTCAGGAGAGGCCAGTCCCCATGCGAGTTGCTAGGGGGCCTCTCGGGATTCCTCTCCCGTCGATACCGGGGCCAAAAACCTTGTGTGGAGTCAGGGCCGGAACCGAGGATTCCTCTCAGGGGCTGACATGTATCTTTGGGTACTTCTGGAGTCTCCCCAGGGGAGTCAGGCCTCGTCTCGAGTGGGGGCATGCACGTGCGCTTTCCTTCCAGGCTGTAGCAGCAATGTCACGCTTCCCGTCGCGTGGATCAAAGGATCTGTGGTTTTCCCTCGAGGCTTTCCCTCGAGGCTTTCCCACAGGGCTGTCCCACGTGCCACCGTGGTGTGAGTCGATCCTCGGCGTGAAAGATGAGCCAGTGCAGGGCAAAGAGGTTCCTCTGGAATGGACTGAGACATCTGGGGGACTCTTGGAATGGTGGTACGACCATGGAGTTCCTCTCGGCTTTCCTGTGGAGAGTGCCTCCTCTTGAGATGCGACGGGATCGCCGGGAATTCTTTCCCGTTGAAAGCAGGGAAAGGATCCCTCATCTCGAGCTCCGAGGGGGAAACGGGGCTCTTCTGGATGTGGGCGGGACCATCGTGCTTCCTCTCGAGTGGAAACGGGTATGGCGGTGAACTTCTTGAGTTGCAGCAAGGGTGTGAAAGACCCTTTCGAAGTTCCAGAGGTTAGGTTTCATTAGTCTCCCGACGCCTCATCGGAAATAGGCCTCATCTCGCCTGGAAGGGAGAACTTCCTGGATTTTCTCGAGTTGCGGCAGGTTATCCAGAGTTACGACGGGGACCTCAGGGACCCGCCCTGGTGGCCTCAGGAGAGGCCAGTCCCCATGCGAGTTGCTAGGGGGCCTCTCGGGATTCCTCTCCCGTCGATACCGGGGCCAAAAACCTTGTGTGGAGTCAGGGCCGGAACCGAGGATTCCTCTCAGGGGCTGATATGGATCTTTGGGTACTTCTGGAGTCTCGCCAGGGGAGACAGGCCTCGTCTAGATTGGGGGCATGCACGTGCGCTTTCCTTCCAGGATGTAGCAGCAATGTCACGCTTCCCGTCGCGTGGATCAAAGGGTCTGTGGTTTTCCCTCGAGGCTTTCCCTCGAGGCTTTCCCACAGGGCTGTCCCACGTGCCACCGTGGTGTGAGTCGATCCTCGGCGTGAAAGATGAGCCAGTGCAGGGCAAAGAGTTTCCTCTGGAATGGACTGAGACATCTGGGGGACTCTTGGAATGGTGGTACGACCATGGAGTTCCTCTCGCCTTTCCTGTTGAGAGTGCCTCCTCTTGAGATGCGACGGGAACGCCGGGAATTCTTTCCCGTTGAAAGCAGGGAAAGGATCCCTCATCTCGAGCTACGAGGGGGAAACGGGGCTCCTCTGGATGTGGGCGGGACCATCGTGCTTCCTCTCGAGTGGAGACGGGTATGGCGGTGAACTTCTTGAGTTGCAGCAAGGGTGTGAAAGACCCTTTCGAAGTTCCAGAGGTTAGGTGTCATTAGTCTCCAGACGCCTCATCGGAAATAGGCCTCATCTCGCCTGGAAGGGAGAACTTCCTGGATTTTCTCGAGTTGCGGCAGGTGTTCTGGAATTACGACGGGGACCTCAGGGACCCGCCCTGGTGGCCTCAGGAGAGGCCAGTCCCCATGCGAGTTGCTAGGGGGCCTCTCGGGATTCCTCTCCCGTCGATTCCGGGGCCAAAAGAATTTTTTGGAGTCAGGGCCGGAACCGAGGATTCCTCTCAGGGGCTGACATGGATCTTTGGGTACTTCTGGAGTCTACCCAGGGGAGTCAGGCCTCGTCTCGAGTGGGGGCATGCACGTGCGCTTTCCTTCCAGGCTGTAGCAGCAATGTCACGCTTCCCGTCGCGTGGATCAAAGGATCTGTGGTTTTCCCTCGAGGCTTTCCCTCAAGGCTTTCCCACAGGGCTGTCCCACGTGCCACCGTGGTGTGAGTCGATCCTCGGCGTGAAAGATGAGCCAGTGCAGGGCAAAGAGGTTCCTCTGGAATGGACTGAGACATCTGGGGGACTCTTGGAATGGTGGTACGACCATGGAGTTCCTCTCGGCTTTCCTGTGGAGAGTGCCTCCTCTTGAGATGCGACGGGATCGCCGGGAATTCTTTCCCGTTGAAAGCAGGGAAAGGATCCCTCATCTCGAGCTCCGAGGGGGAAACGGGGCTCCTCTGGATGTGGGCGGGACCATCGTGCTTCCTCTCGAATGGAGACGGGTTGGCGGTGAACTTCTTGAGTTGCAGCAAGGGTGTGAAAGACCCTTTCGAAGTTCCAGAGGTTAGGTGTCATTCGTCTCCAGACGCCTCATCGGAAATAGGCCTCATCTCGCCTGGAAGGTAGAACTTCCTGGATTTTCTCGAGTTGCGGCAGGTGTTGTCGAGTTACGACGGGGACCTCAGGGACCCGCCCTGGTGGCCTCAGGAGAGGCCAGTCCCCATGCGAGTTGCTAGGGGGCCTCCCGGGATTCCTCTCCCGTCGATACCGGGGCCAAAAACCTTGTGTGGAGTCAGGGCCGGAACCGAGGATTCCTCTCAGGGGCTGACATGGATCTTTGGGTACTTCTGGAGTCTCCCCAGCGGAGTGAGGCCTCGTCTCGAGTGGGGGCATGCACGTGCGCTTTCCTTCCAGGCTGTAGCAGCAATGTCACGCTTCCCGTCGCGTGGATCAAAGGATCTGTGGTTTTCCCTCGAGGCTTTCCCTCGAGGCTTTCCCACAGGGCTGTCCCACGTGCCACCGTGGTGTGAGTCGATCCTCGGCGTGAAAGATGAGCCAGTGCAGGGCAAAGAGGTTCCTCTGGAATGGACTGAGACATCTGGGGGACTCTTGGAATGGTGGTACGACCATGGAGTTCCTCTCGCCTTTCCAGTTGAGAGTGCCTCCTCTTGAGATGCGATGGGAACGCCGGGAATTCTTTCCCGTTGAAAGCAGGGAAAGGATCCCTCATCTCGAGCTACGAGGGGGAAACGGGGCTCCTATGGATGTGGGCGGGACCATCATGCTTCCTCTCGAGTGGACACGGGTATGGCGGTGAACTTCTTGAGTTGCAGCAAGGGTATGAAAGACCCTTTCGAAGTTCCAGAGTTTAGGTGTCATTCGTCTCCAGACGCCTCATCGGAAATAGGCCTCATCTCGCCTGGAAGGTAGAACTTCCTGGATTTTCTCGAGTTGCGGCAGGTGTTGTCGAGTTACGACGGGGACCTCAGGGACCCGCCCTGGTGGCCTCAGGAGAGGCCAGTCCCCATGCGAGTTGCTAGGGGGCCTCTCGGGATTCCTCTCCCGTCGATACCGGGGCCAAAAACCTTGTGTGGAGTCAGGCCCGGAACCGAGGATTCCTCTCAGGGGCTGACATGGATCTTTGGGTACTCCTGGAGTCTCCCCAGCGGAGTGAGGCCTCGTCTCGAGTGGGGGCATGCACGTGCGCTTTCCTTCCAGGCTGTAGCAGCAATGTCACGCTTCCCGTCGCGTGGATCAAAGGATCTGTGGTTTTCCCTCGAGGCTTTCCCTCGAGGCTTTCCCACAGGGCTGTCCCACGTGCCACCGTGGTGTGAGTCGATCCTCGGCGTGAAAGATGAGCCAGTGCAGGGCAAAGAGGTTCCTCTGGAATGGACTGAGACATCTGGGGGACTCTTGGAATGGTGGTACGACCATGGAGTTCCTCTCGCCTTTCCTGTTGAGAGTGCCTCCTCTTGAGATGCGACGGGAACGCCGGGAATTCTTTCCCGTTGAAAGCAGGGAAAGGATCCCTCATCTCGAGCTACGAGGGGGAAACGGGGCTCCTCTGGATGTGGGCGGGACCATCGTGCTTCTTCTCGAGTGGAGACGGGTATGGCGGTGAACTTCTTGAGTCGCAGCAAGGGTGTGAAAGACCCTTTCGAAGTTCCAGAGTTTAGGTGTCATTCGTCTCCAGACGCCTCATCGGAAATAGGCCTCATCTCGCCTGGAAGGTAGAACTTCCTGGATTTTCTCGAGTTGCGGCAGGTGTTGTCGAGTTACGACGGGGACCTCAGGGACCCGCCCTGGTGGCCTCAGGAGAGGCCAGTCCCCATGCGAGTTGCTAGGGGGCCTCTCGGGATTCCTCTCCCGTCGATACCGGGGCCAAAAACCTTGTGTGGAGTCAGGCCCGGAACCGAGGATTCCTCTCAGGGGCTGACATGGATCTTTGGGTACTCCTGGAGTCTCCCCAGCGGAGTGAGGCCTCGTCTCGAGTGGGGGCATGCACGTGCGCTTTCCTTCCAGGCTGTAGCAGCAATGTCACGCTTCCCGTCGCGTGGATCAAAGGATCTGTGGTTTTCCCTCGAGGCTTTCCCTCGAGGCTTTCCCACAGGGCTGTCCCACGTGCCACCGTGGTGTGAGTCGATCCTCGGCGTGAAAGATGAGCCAGTGCAGGGCAAAGAGGTTCCTCTGGAATGGACTGAGACATCTGGGGGACTCTTGGAATGGTGGTACGACCATGGAGTTCCTCTCGCCTTTCCTGTTGAGAGTGCCTCCTCTTGAGATGCGACGGGAACGCCGGGAATTCTTTCCCGTTGAAAGCAGGGAAAGGATCCCTCATCTCGAGCTACGAGGGGGAAACGGGGCTCCTCTGGATGTGGGCGGGACCATCGTACTTCCTCTCGAGTGGAGACGGGTATGGCGGTGAACTTCTTGAGTTGCAGCAAGGGTGTGAAAGACCCTTTCGAAGTTCCAGAGGTTAGGTGTCATTAGTGTCCAGACGCCTCATCGGAAATAGGCCTCATCTCGCCTGGAAGGGAGAACTTCCTGGATTTTCTCGAGTTGCGGCAGGTTATCCAGAGTTACGACGGGGACCTCAGGGACCCGCCCTGGTGGCCTCAGGAGAGGCCAGTCCCCATGCGAGTTGCTAGGGGGCCTCTCGGGATTCCTCTCCCGTCGATACCGGGGCCAAAAACCTTGTGTGGAGTCAGGGCCGGAACCGAGGATTCCTCTCAGGGGCTGATATGGATCTTTGGGTACTTCTGGAGTCTCGCCAGGGGAGACAGGCCTCGTCTAGAGTGGGGGCATGCACGTGCGCTTTCCTTCCAGGATGTAGCAGCAATGTCACGCTTCCCGTCGCGTGGATCAAAGGGTCTGTGGTTTTCCCTCGAGGCTTTCCCTCGAGGCTTTCCCACAGGGCTGTCCCACGTGCCACCGTGGTGTGAGTCGATCCTCGGCGTGAAAGATGAGCCAGTGCAGGGCAAAGAGTTTCCTCTGGAATGGACTGAGACATCTGGGGGACTCTTGGAATGGTGGTACGACCATGGAGTTCCTCTCGCCTTTCCTGTTGAGAGTGCCTCCTCTTGAGATGCGACGGGAACGCCGGGAATTCTTTCCCGTTGAAAGCAGGGAAAGGATCCCTCATCTCGAGCTACGAGGGGGAAACGGGGCTCCTCTGGATGTGGGCGGGACCATCGTGCTTCCTCTCGAGTGGAGACGGGTATGGCGGTGAACTTCTTGAGTTGCAGCAAGGGTGTGAAAGACCCTTTCGAAGTTCCAGAGGTTAGGTGTCATTAGTCTCCAGACGCCTCATCGGAAATAGGCCTCATCTCGCCTGGAAGGGAGAACTTCCTGGATTTTCTCGAGTTGCGGCAGGTGTTCTGGAATTACGACGGGGACCTCAGGGACCCGCCCTGGTGGCCTCAGGAGAGGCCAGTCCCCATGCGAGTTGCTAGGGGGCCTCTCGGGATTCCTCTCCCGTCGATTCCGGGGCCAAAAGAATTTTTTGGAGTCAGGGCCGGAACCGAGGATTCCTCTCAGGGGCTGACATGGATCTTTGGGTACTTCTGGAGTCTACCCAGGGGAGTCAGGCCTCGTCTCGAGTGGGGGCATGCACGTGCGCTTTCCTTCCAGGCTGTAGCAGCAATGTCACGCTTCCCGTCGCGTGGATCAAAGGATCTGTGGTTTTCCCTCGAGGCTTTCCCTCAAGGCTTTCCCACAGGGCTGTCCCACGTGCCACCGTGGTGTGAGTCGATCCTCGGCGTGAAAGATGAGCCAGTGCAGGGCAAAGAGGTTCCTCTGGAATGGACTGAGACATCTGGGGGACTCTTGGAATGGTGGTACGACCATGGAGTTCCTCTCGGCTTTCCTGTGGAGAGTGCCTCCTCTTGAGATGCGACGGGATCGCCGGGAATTCTTTCCCGTTGAAAGCAGGGAAAGGATCCCTCATCTCGAGCTCCGAGGGGGAAACGGGGCTCCTCTGGATGTGGGCGGGACCATCGTGCTTCCTCTCGAATGGAGACGGGTTGGCGGTGAACTTCTTGAGTTGCAGCAAGGGTGTGAAAGACCCTTTCGAAGTTCCAGAGGTTAGGTGTCATTCGTCTCCAGACGCCTCATCGGAAATAGGCCTCATCTCGCCTGGAAGGTAGAACTTCCTGGATTTTCTCGAGATGCGGCAGGTGTTGTCGAGTTACGACGGGGACCTCAGGGACCCGCCCTGGTGGCCTCAGGAGAGGCCAGTCCCCATGCGAGTTGCTAGGGGGCCTCCCGGGATTCCTCTCCCGTCGATACCGGGGCCAAAAACCTTGTGTGGAGTCAGGGCCGGAACCGAGGATTCCTCTCAGGGGCTGACATGGATCTTTGGGTACTTCTGGAGTCTCCCCAGCGGAGTGAGGCCTCGTCTCGAGTGGGGGCATGCACGTGCGCTTTCCTTCCAGGCTGTAGCAGCAATGTCACGCTTCCCGTCGCGTGGATCAAAGGATCTGTGGTTTTCCCTCGAGGCTTTCCCTCGAGGCTTTCCCACAGGGCTGTCCCACGTGCCACCGTGGTGTGAGTCGATCCTCGGCGTGAAAGATGAGCCAGTGCAGGGCAAAGAGGTTCCTCTGGAATGGACTGAGACATCTGGGGGACTCTTGGAATGGTGGTACGACCATGGAGTTCCTCTCGCCTTTCCAGTTGAGAGTGCCTCCTCTTGAGATGCGATGGGAACGCCGGGAATTCTTTCCCGTTGAAAGCAGGGAAAGGATCCCTCATCTCGAGCTACGAGGGGGAAACGGGGCTCCTATGGATGTGGGCGGGACCATCATGCTTCCTCTCGAGTGGACACGGGTATGGCGGTGAACTTCTTGAGTTGCAGCAAGGGTATGAAAGACCCTTTCGAAGTTCCAGAGTTTAGGTGTCATTCGTCTCCAGACGCCTCATCGGAAATAGGCCTCATCTCGCCTGGAAGGTAGAACTTCCTGGATTTTCTCGAGTTGCGGCAGGTGTTGTCGAGTTACGACGGGGACCTCAGGGACCCGCCCTGGTGGCCTCAGGAGAGGCCAGTCCCCATGCGAGTTGCTAGGGGGCCTCTCGGGATTCCTCTCCCGTCGATACCGGGGCCAAAAACCTTGTGTGGAGTCAGGCCCGGAACCGAGGATTCCTCTCAGGGGCTGACATGGATCTTTGGGTACTCCTGGAGTCTCCCCAGCGGAGTGAGGCCTCGTCTCGAGTGGGGGCATGCACGTGCGCTTTCCTTCCAGGCTGTAGCAGCAATGTCACGCTTCCCGTCGCGTGGATCAAAGGATCTGTGGTTTTCCCTCGAGGCTTTCCCTCGAGGCTTTCCCACAGGGCTGTCCCACGTGCCACCGTGGTGTGAGTCGATCCTCGGCGTGAAAGATGAGCCAGTGCAGGGCAAAGAGGTTCCTCTGGAATGGACTGAGACATCTGGGGGACTCTTGGAATGGTGGTACGACCATGGAGTTCCTCTCGCCTTTCCTGTTGAGAGTGCCTCCTCTTGAGATGCGACGGGAACGCCGGGAATTCTTTCCCGTTGAAAGCAGGGAAAGGATCCCTCATCTCGAGCTACGAGGGGGAAACGGGGCTCCTCTGGATGTGGGCGGGACCATCGTACTTCCTCTCGAGTGGAGACGGGTATGGCGGTGAACTTCTTGAGTTGCAGCAAGGGTGTGAAAGACCCTTTCGAAGTTCCAGAGGTTAGGTGTCATTAGTGTCCAGATGCCTCATCGGAAATAGGCCTCATCTCGCCTGGAAGGGAGAACTTCCTGGATTTTCTCGATTTGCGGCAGGTGTTCTCGAGTTACGACGGGGACCTCAGGGACCCGCCCTGGTGGCCTCAGGAGAGGCCAGTCCCCATGCGAGTTGCTAGGGGGCATCTCGGGATTCCTCTCCCGTCGATACCGGGGCCAAAAACCTTGTGTGGAGTCAGGGCCGGAACCGAGGATTCCTCTCAGGGGCTGACATGGATCTTTGGGTACTTCTGGAGTCTCCCCAGGGGAGTCAGGCCTCGTCTCGAGTGGGGGCATGCACGTGCGCTTTCCTTCCAGGCTGTAGCAGCAATGTCACGCTTCCCGTCGCGTGGATCAAAGGATCTGTGGTTTTCCCTCGAGGCTTTCCCTCGAGGCTTTCCCACAGGGCTGTCCCACGTGCCACCGTGGTGTGAGTCGATCCTCGGCGTGAAAGATGAGCCAGTGCAGGGCAAAGAGGTTCCTCTGGAATGGACTGAGACATCTGGGGGACTCTTGGAATGGTGGTACGACCATGGAGTTCCTCTCGGCTTTCCTGTGGAGAGTGCCTCCTCTTGAGATGCGACGGGATCGCCGGGAATTCTTTCCCGTTGAAAGCAGGGAAAGGATCCCTCATCTCGAGCTCCGAGGGGGAAACGGGGCTCTTCTGGATGTGGGCGGGACCATCGTGCTTCCTCTCGAGTGGAGACGGGTATGGCGGTGAACTTCTTGAGTTGCAGCAAGGGTGTGAAAGACCCTTTCGAAGTTCCAGAGGTTAGGTGTCATTAGTCTCCAGACGCCTCATCGGAAATAGGCCTCATCTCGCCTGGAAGGGAGAACTTCCTGGATTTTCTCGAGTTGCGGCAGGTTATCCAGAGTTACGACGGGGACCTCAGGGACCCGCCCTGGTGGCCTCAGGAGAGGCCAGTCCCCATGCGAGTTGCTAGGGGGCCTCTCGGGATTCCTCTCCCGTCGATACCGGGGCCAAAAACCTTGTGTGGAGTCAGGGCCGGAACCGAGGATTCCTCTCAGGGGCTGATATGGATCTTTGGGTACTTCTGGAGTCTCGCCAGGGGAGACAGGCCTCGTCTAGAGTGGGGGCATGCACGTGCGCTTTCCTTCCAGGCTGTAGCAGCAATGTCACGCTTCCCGTCGCGTGGATCAAAGGGTCTGTGGTTTTCCCTCGAGGCTTTCCCTCGAGGCTTTCCCACAGGGCTGTCCCACGTGCCACCGTGGTGTGAGTCGATCCTCGGCGTGAAAGATGAGCCAGTGCAGGGCAAAGAGTTTCCTCTGGAATGGACTGAGACATCTGGGGGACTCTTGGAATGGTGGTACGACCATGGAGTTCCTCTCGCCTTTCCTGTTGAGAGTGCCTCCTCTTGAGATGCGACGGGAACGCCGGGAATTCTTTCCCGTTGAAAGCAGGGAAAGGATCCCTCATCTCGAGCTACGAGGGGGAAACGGGGCTCCTCTGGATGTGGGCGGGACCATCGTGCTTCCTCTCGAGTGGAGACGGGTATGGCGGTGAACTTCTTGAGTCGCAGCAAGGGTGTGAAAGACCCTTTCGAAGTTCCAGAGTTTAGGTGTCATTCGTCTCCAGACGCCTCATCGGAAATAGGCCTCATCTCGCCTGGAAGGTAGAACTTCCTGGATTTTCTCGAGTTGCGGCAGGTGTTGTCGAGTTACGACGGGGACCTCAGGGACCCGCCCTGGTGGCCTCAGGAGAGGCCAGTCCCCATGCGAGTTGCTAGGGGGCCTCTCGGGATTCCTCTCCCGTCGATACCGGGGCCAAAAACCTTGTGTGGAGTCAGGCCCGGAACCGAGGATTCCTCTCAGGGGCTGACATGGATCTTTGGGTACTCCTGGAGTCTCCCCAGCGGAGTGAGGCCTCGTCTCGAGTGGGGGCATGCACGTGCGCTTTCCTTCCAGGCTGTAGCAGCAATGTCACGCTTCCCGTCGCGTGGATCAAAGGATCTGTGGTTTTCCCTCGAGGCTTTCCCTCGAGGCTTTCCCACAGGGCTGTCCCACGTGCCACCGTGGTGTGAGTCGATCCTCGGCGTGAAAGATGAGCCAGTGCAGGGCAAAGAGGTTCCTCTGGAATGGACTGAGACATCTGGGGGACTCTTGGAATGGTGGTACGACCATGGAGTTCCTCTCGCCTTTCCTGTTGAGAGTGCCTCCTCTTGAGATGCGACGGGAACGCCGGGAATTCTTTCCCGTTGAAAGCAGGGAAAGGATCCCTCATCTCGAGCTACGAGGGGGAAACGGGGCTCCTCTGGATGTGGGCGGGACCATCGTACTTCCTCTCGAGTGGAGACGGGTATGGCGGTGAACTTCTTGAGTTGCAGCAAGGGTGTGAAAGACCCTTTCGAAGTTCCAGAGGTTAGGTGTCATTAGTGTCCAGACGCCTCATCGGAAATAGGCCTCATCTCGCCTGGAAGGGAGAACTTCCTGGATTTTCTCGATTTGCGGCAGGTGTTCTCGAGTTACGACGGGGACCTCAGGGACCCGCCCTGGTGGCCTCAGGAGAGGCCAGTCCCCATGCGAGTTGCTAGGGGGCATCTCGGGATTCCTCTCCCGTCGATACCGGGGCCAAAAACCTTGTGTGGAGTCAGGGCCGGAACCGAGGATTCCTCTCAGGGGCTGACATGGATCTTTGGGTACTTCTGGAGTCTCCCCAGGGGAGTCAGGCCTCGTCTCGAGTGGGGGCATGCACGTGCGCTTTCCTTCCAGGCTGTAGCAGCAATGTCACGCTTCCCGTCGCGTGGATCAAAGGATCTGTGGTTTTCCCTCGAGGCTTTCCCTCGAGGCTTTCCCACAGGGCTGTCCCACGTGCCACCGTGGTGTGAGTCGATCCTCGGCGTGAAAGATGAGCCAGTGCAGGGCAAAGAGGTTCCTCTGGAATGGACTGAGACATCTGGGGGACTCTTGGAATGGTGGTACGACCATGGAGTTCCTCTCGGCTTTCCTGTGGAGAGTGCCTCCTCTTGAGATGCGACGGGATCGCCGGGAATTCTTTCCCGTTGAAAGCAGGGAAAGGATCCCTCATCTCGAGCTCCGAGGGGGAAACGGGGCTCTTCTGGATGTGGGCGGGACCATCGTGCTTCCTCTCGAGTGGAGACGGGTATGGCGGTGAACTTCTTGAGTTGCAGCAAGGGTGTGAAAGACCCTTTCGAAGTTCCAGAGGTTAGGTTTCATTAGTCTCCAGACGCCTCATCGGAAATAGGCCTCATCTCGCCTGGAAGGGAGAACTTCCTGGATTTTCTCGAGTTGCGGCAGGTTATCCAGAGTTACGACGGGGACCTCAGGGACCCGCCCTGGTGGCCTCAGGAGAGGCCAGTCCCCATGCGAGTTGCTAGGGGGCCTCTCGGGATTCCTCTCCCGTCGATACCGGGGCCAAAAACCTTGTGTGGAGTCAGGGCCGGAACCGAGGATTCCTCTCAGGGGCTGATATGGATCTTTGGGTACTTCTGGAGTCTCGCCAGGGGAGACAGGCCTCGTCTAGAGTGGGGGCATGCACGTGCGCTTTCCTTCCAGGCTGTAGCAGCAATGTCACGCTTCCCGTCGCGTGGATCAAAGGGTCTGTGGTTTTCCCTCGAGGCTTTCCCTCGAGGCTTTCCCACAGGGCTGTCCCACGTGCCACCGTGGTGTGAGTCGATCCTCGGCGTGAAAGATGAGCCAGTGCAGGGCAAAGAGTTTCCTCTGGAATGGACTGAGACATCTGGGGGACTCTTCGAATGGTGGTACGACCATGGAGTTCCTCTCGCCTTTCCTGTTGAGAGTGCCTCCTCTTGAGATGCGACGGGAACGCCGGGAATTCTTTCCCGTTGAAAGCAGGGAAAGGATCCCTCATCTCGAGCTACGAGGGGGAAACGGGGCTCCTCTGGATGTGGGCGGGACCATCGTGCTTCCTCTCGAGTGGAGACGGGTATGGCGGTGAACTTCTTGAGTCGCAGCAAGGGTGTGAAAGACCCTTTCGAAGTTCCAGAGTTTAGGTGTCATTCGTCTCCAGACGCCTCATCGGAAATAGGCCTCATCTCGCCTGGAAGGTAGAACTTCCTGGATTTTCTCGAGTTGCGGCAGGTGTTGTCGAGTTACGACGGGGACCTCAGGGACCCGCCCTGGTGGCCTCAGGAGAGGCCAGTCCCCATGCGAGTTGCTAGGGGGCCTCTCGGGATTCCTCTCCCGTCGATACCGGGGCCAAAAACCTTGTGTGGAGTCAGGCCCGGAACCGAGGATTCCTCTCAGGGGCTGACATGGATCTTTGGGTACTCCTGGAGTCTCCCCAGCGGAGTGAGGCCTCGTCTCGAGTGGGGGCATGCACGTGCGCTTTCCTTCCAGGCTGTAGCAGCAATGTCACGCTTCCCGTCGCGTGGATCAAAGGATCTGTGGTTTTCCCTCGAGGCTTTCCCTCGAGGCTTTCCCACAGGGCTGTCCCACGTGCCACCGTGGTGTGAGTCGATCCTCGGCGTGAAAGATGAGCCAGTGCAGGGCAAAGAGGTTCCTCTGGAATGGACTGAGACATCTGGGGGACTCTTGGAATGGTGGTACGACCATGGAGTTCCTCTCGCCTTTCCTGTTGAGAGTGCCTCCTCTTGAGATGCGACGGGAACGCCGGGAATTCTTTCCCGTTGAAAGCAGGGAAAGGATCCCTCATCTCGAGCTACGAGGGGGAAACGGGGCTCCTCTGGATGTGGGCGGGACCATCGTACTTCCTCTCGAGTGGAGACGGGTATGGCGGTGAACTTCTTGAGTTGCAGCAAGGGTGTGAAAGACCCTTTCGAAGTTCCAGAGGTTAGGTGTCATTAGTGTCCAGACGCCTCATCGGAAATAGGCCTCATCTCGCCTGGAAGGGAGAACTTCCTGGATTTTCTCGAGTTGCGGCAGGTGTTCTCGAGTTACGACGGGGACCTCAGGGACCCGCCCTGGTGGCCTCAGGAGAGGCCAGTCCCCATGCGAGTTGCTAGGGGGCCTCTCGGGATTCCTCTCCCGTCGATACCGGGGCCAAAAACCTTGTGTGGAGTCAGGGCCGGAACCGAGGATTCCTCTCAGGGGCTGACATGTATCTTTGGGTACTTCTGGAGTCTCCCCAGGGGAGTCAGGCCTCGTCTCGAGTGGGGGCATGCACGTGCGCTTTCCTTCCAGGCTGTAGCAGCAATGTCACGCTTCCCGTCGCGTGGATCAAAGGATCTGTGGTTTTCCCTCGAGGCTTTCCCTCGAGGCTTTCCCACAGGGCTGTCCCACGTGCCACCGTGGTGTGAGTCGATCCTCGGCGTGAAAGATGAGCCAGTGCAGGGCAAAGAGGTTCCTCTGGAATGGACTGAGACATCTGGGGGACTCTTGGAATGGTGGTACGACCATGGAGTTCCTCTCGGCTTTCCTGTGGAGAGTGCCTCCTCTTGAGATGCGACGGGATCGCCGGGAATTCTTTCCCGTTGAAAGCAGGGAAAGGATCCCTCATCTCGAGCTCCGAGGGGGAAACGGGGCTCTTCTGGATGTGGGCGGGACCATGGTGCTTCCTCTCGAGTGGAGACGGGTATGGCGGTGAACTTCTTGAGTTGCAGCAAGGGTGTGAAAGACCCTTTCGAAGTTCCAGAGGTTAGGTTTCATTAGTCTCCAGACGCCTCATCGGAAATAGGCCTCATCTCGCCTGGAAGGGAGAACTTCCTGGATTTTCTCGAGTTGCGGCAGGTTATCCAGAGTTACGACGGGGACCTCAGGGACCCGCCCTGGTGGCCTCAGGAGAGGCCAGTCCCCATGCGAGTTGCTAGGGGGCCTCTCCAGATTCCTCTCCCGTCGATACCGGGGCCAAAAACCTTGTGTGGAGTCAGGGCCGGAACCGAGGATTCCTCTCAGGGGCTGATATGGATCTTTGGGTACTTCTGGAGTCTCGCCAGGGGAGACAGGCCTCGTCTAGAGTGGGGGCATGCACGTGCGCTTTCCTTCCAGGCTGTAGCAGCAATGTCACGCTTCCCGTCGCGTGGATCAAAGGGTCTGTGGTTTTCCCTCGAGGCTTTCCCTCGAGGCTTTCCCACAGGGCTGTCCCACGTGCCACCGTGGTGTGAGTCGATCCTCGGCGTGAAAGATGAGCCAGTGCAGGGCAAAGAGTTTCCTCTGGAATGGACTGAGACATCTGGGGGGCTCTTGGAATGGTGGTACGACCATGGAGTTCCTCTCGCCTTTCCTGTTGAGAGTGGCTCCTCTTGAGATGCGACGGGAACGCCGGGAATTCTTTCCCGTTGAAAGCAGGGAAAGGATCCCTCATCTCGAGCTACGAGGGGGAAACGGGGCTCCTCTGGATGTGGGCGGGACCATCGTGCTTCCTCTCGAGTGGAGAAGAGTATGGCGGTGAACTTCTTGAGTTGCAGCAAGGGTGTGAAAGACCCTTTCGAAGTTCCAGAGGTTAGGTGTCATTAGTCTCCAGACGCCTCATCGGAAATAGGCCTCATCTCGCCTGGAAGGGAGAACTTCCTGGATTTTCTCGAGTTGCGGCATGTGTTCTCGAGTTACGACGGGGACCTCAGGGACCCGCCCTGGTGGCCTCAGGAGAGGCCAGTCCCCATGCGAGTTGCTAGGGGGCCTCTCGGGATTCCTCTCCCATCGATTCCGGGGCCAAAAGAATTTTTTGGAGTCAGGGCCGGAACCGAGGATTCCTCTCAGGGGCTGACATGGATCTTTGGGTACTTCTGGAGTCTACCCAGGGGAGTCAGGCCTCGTCTCGAGTGGGGGCATGCACGTGCGCTTTCCTTCCAGGCTGTAGCAGCAATGTCACGCTTCCCGTCGCGTGGATCAAAGGATCTGTGGTTTTCCCTCGAGGCTTTCCCTCGAGGCTTTCCCACAGGGCTGTCCCACGTGCCACCGTGGTGTGAGTCGATCCTCGGCGTGAAAGATGAGCCAGTGCAGGGCAAAGAGGTTCCTCTGGAATGGACTGAGACATCTGGGGGACTCTTGGAATGGTGGTACGACCATGGAGTTCTTCTCGGCTTTCCTGTGGAGAGTGCCTCCTCTTGAGATGCGACGGGATCGCCGGGAATTCTTTCCCGTTGAAAGCAGGGAAAGGATCCCTCATCTCGAGCTCCGAGGGGGAAACGGGGCTCCTCTGGATGTGGGCGGGACCATCGTGCTTCCTCTCGAGTGGAGACGGGTATGGCGGTGAACTTCTTGAGTTGCAGCAAGGGTGTGAAAGACCCTTTCGAAGTTCCAGAGGTTAGGTGTCATTAGTCTCCAGACGCCTCATCGGAAATAGGCCTCATCTCGCCTGGAAGGGAGAACTTCCTGGATTTTCTCGAGTTGCGGCAGGTTATCCCGAGTTACGACGGGAACCTCCGGGACCCGCCTGGTGGCCTCAGGAGAGGCCAGTCCCCATGCGAGTTGCTAGGGGGCCTCTCGGGATTCCTCTCCCGTCGATACCGGGGCCAAAAACCTTGTGTGGAGTCAGGGCCGGAACGGAGGATTCCTCTCAGGGGCTGACATGGATCTTTGGGTACTTCTGGAGTCTCCCCAGGGGAGTCAGGCCTCGTCTCGAGTGGGGGCATGCACGTGCGCTTTCCTTCCAGGCTGTAGCAGCAATGTCATGCTTCCCGTGGCGTGGATCAAAGGATCTGTGGTTTTCCCTCTAGGCTTTCCCTCGAGGCTTTCCCACAGGGCTGTCCCACGTGCCACCGTGGTGTGAGTCGATCCTCGGCGTGAAAGATGAGCCAGTGCAGGGCAAAGAGGTTCCTCTGGAATGGACTGAGACATCTGGGGGACTCTTGGAATGGTGGTACGACCATGGAGTTCCTCTCGCCTTTCCTGTTGAGAGTGCCTCCTCTTGAGATGCGACGGGGACGCTGGGAATTTTTTCCCGTTGAAAGCAGGGAAACGATCCCTCATCTCAAGCTCCGAGGGGGAAACGGGGCTCCTCTGGATGTGGGCGGGACCATCGTGCTTCCTCTCGAGTGGAGACGGGTATGGCGGTGAACTTCTTGAGTTGCAGCAAGGGTGTGAAAGACCCTTTCGAAGTTCCAGAGGTTAGGTGTCATTAGTCTCCAGACGCCTCATAGGAAATAGGCCTCATCTCGCCTGGAAGGGAGAACTTCCTGGATTTTCTCGAGTTGCGGCAGGTGTTCTCGAGTTACGACGGGGACCTCAGGGACCCGCCCTGGTGGCCTCAGGATAGGCCAGTCCCCATGCGAGTTGCTAGGGGGCCTCTCGGGATTCCTCTCCCGTCGATACCGGGGCCAAAAACCTTGTGTGGAGTCAGGGCCGGAACCGAGGATTCCTCTCAGGGGCTGATATGGATCTTTGGGTACTTGTGGAGTCTCCCCAGGGGAGTCAGGCCTCGTCTCGAGTGGGGGCATGCACGTGCGCTTTCCTTCCAGGCTGCAGCAGCAATGTCACGCTTCCCGTCGCGTGGATCAAAGGATCTGTGGTTTTCCCTCGAGGCTTTCCCTCAAGGCTTTCCCACAGGGCTGTCCCACGTGCCACCGTGGTGTGAGTCGATCCTCGGCGTGAAAGATGAGCCAGTGCAGGGCAAAGAGGTTCCTCTGGAATGGACTGAGACATCTGGGGGACTCTTGGAATGGTGGTACGACCATGGAGTTCCTCTCGCCTTTCCTGTTGAGAGTGCCTCCTCTTGAGAAGCGATGGGAACGCCGGGAATTCTTTCCCGTTGAAAGCAGGGAAAGGATCCCTCATCTCGAGCTACGAGGGGGAAACGGGGCTTCTCTGGATGTGGGCGGGATCATCATGCTTCCTCTCGAGTGGACACGGGTATGGCGGTGAACTTCTTGAGTTGCAGCAAGGGTGTGAAAGACCCTTTCGAAGTTCCAGAGGTTAGGTGTCATTCGTCTCCAGACGCCTCATCGGAAATAGGCCTCATCTCGCCTGGAAGGTAGAACTTCCTGGATTTTCTCGAGTTGCGGCAGGTGTTGTCGAGTTACGACGGGGACCTCAGGGACTCGCCCTGGTGGCCTCAGGAGAGGCCAGTCCCCATGCGAGTTGCTAGGGGGCCTCTCGGGATTTCTCTCCCGTCGATACCGGGGCCAAAAACCTTGTGTGGAGTCAGGGCCGGAACCGAGGATTCCTCTCAGGGGCTGACATGGATCTTTGGGTACTTCTGGAGTCTCCCCAGCGGAGTCAGGCCTCGTCTCGAGTGGGGGCATGCACGTGCGCTTTCCTTCCAGGCTGTAGCAGCAATGTCACGCTTCCCGTCGCGTGGATCACAGGATCTGTGGTTTTCCCTCGAGGCTTTCCCTCGAGGCTTTCCCACAGGGCTGTCCCACGTGCCACCGTGGTGTGAGTCGATCCTCGGCGTGAAAGATGAGCCAGTGCAGGGCAAAGAGGTTCCTCTGGAATGGACTGAGACATCTGGGGGACTCTTGGAATGGTGGTACGACCATGGAGTTCCTCTCGCCTTTCCAGTTGAGAGTGCCTCCTCCTGAGATGCGATGGGAACGCCGGGAATTCTTTCCCGTTGAAAGCAGGGAAAGGATCCCTCATCTCGAGCTACGAGGGGGAAACGGGGCTCCTCTGGATGTGGGCGGGACCATCATGCTTCCTCTCGAGTGGACACGGGTATGGCGGTGAACTTCGTGAGTTGCAGCAAGGGTGTGTAAGACCCTTTCGAAGTTCCAGAGGTTAGGTGTCATTCGTCTCCAGACGCCTCATCGGAAATAGGCCTCATCTCGCCTGGAAGGTAGAACTTCCTGGATTTTCTCGAGTTGCGGCAGGTGTTGTCGAGTTACGACGGGGACCTCAGGGACCCACCCTGGTGGCCTCAGGACAGGCCAGTCCCCATGCGAGTTGCTAGGGGGCCTCTCGGGATTCCTCTCCCATCGATACCGGGGCCAAAAACCTTGTGTGGAGTCAGGGCCGGAACCGAGGATTCCTCTCAGGGGCTGACATGGATCTTTGGGTACTCCTGGAGTCTCCCCAGCGGAGTCAGGCCTCGTCTCGAGTGGGGGCATGCACGTGCGCTTTCCTTCCAGGCTGTAGCAGCAATGTCACGCTTCCCGTCGCGTGGATCAAAGGATCTGTGGTTTTCCCTCGAGGCTTTCCCTCGAGGCTTTCCCACAGGGCTGTCCCACGTGCCACCGTGGTGTGAGTCGATCCTCGGCGTGAAAGATGAGCCAGTGCAGGGCAAAGAGGTTCCTCTGGAATGGACTGAGACATCTGGGGGACTCTTGGAATGGTGGTACGACCATGGAGTTCCTCTCGCCTTTCCTGTTGAGAGTGCCTCCTCTTGAGATGCGACGGGAACGCCGGGAATTCTTTCCCGTTGAAAGCAGGGAAAGGATCCCTCATCTCGAGCTACGAGGGGCAAACGGGGCTCCTCTGGATGTGGGCGGGACCATCGTGCTTCTTCTCGAGTGGAGACGGGTATGGCGGTGAACTTCTTGAGTTGCAGCAAGGGTGTGAAAGACCCTTTCGAAGTTCCAGAGGTTAGGTTTCATTAGTCTCCAGACGCCTCATCGGAAATAGGCCTCATCTCGCCTGGAAGGGAGAACTTCCTGGATTTTCTCGAGTTGCGGCAGGTTATCCAGAGTTACGACGGGGACCTCAGGGACTCGCCCTGGTGGCCTCAGGAGAGGCCAGTCCCCATGCGAGTTGCTAGGGGGCCTCTCGGGATTCCTCTCCCGTCGATACCGGGGCAAAAAGAATTTTTTGGAGTCAGGGCCGGAACCGAGGATTCCTCTCAGGGGCTGACATGGATCTTTGGGTACTTCTGGAGTCTACCCAGGGGAGTCAGGCCTCGTCTCGAGTGGGGGCATGCACGTGCGCTTTCCTTCCAGGCTGTAGCAGCAATGTCACGCTTCCCGTCGCGTGGATCAAAGGATCTGTGGTTTTCCCTCGAGGCTTTCCCTCGAGGCTTTCCCACAGGGCTGTCCCACGTGCCACCGTGGTGTGAGTCGATCCTCGGCGTGAAAGATGAGCCAGTGCAGGGCAAAGAGGTTCCTCTGGAATGGACTGAGACATCTGGGGGACTCTTGGAATGGTGGTACGACCATGGAGTTCCTCTCGGCTTTCCTGTGGAGAGTGCCTCCTCTTGAGATGCGACGGAATCGCCGGGAATTCTTTCCCGTTGAAAGCAGGGAAAGGATCCCTCATCTCGAGCTCCGAGGGGGAAACGGGGCTCCTCTGGATGTGGGCGGGACCATCGTGCTTCCTCTCGAGTGGAGACGGGTATGGCGGTGAACTTCTTGAGTTGCAGCAAGGGTGTGAAAGACCCTTTCGAAGTTCCAGAGGTTAGGTGTCATTAGTCTCCAGACGCCTCATCGGAAATAGGCCTCATCTCGCCTGGAAGGGAGAACTTCCTGGATTTTCTCGAGTTGCGGCAGGTTATCCTGAGTTACGACGGGGACCTCAGGGACCCGCCCTGGTGGCCTCAGGAGAGGCCAGTCCCCATGCGAGTTGCTAGGGGGCCTCTCGGGATTCCTCTCCCGTGGATACCGGGGCCAAAAACCTTGTGTGGAGTCAGGGCCGGAACCGAGGATTCCTCTCTGGGGCTGACATGGATCTTTGCGTACTTCTGGAGTCTCCCCAGGGGAGTCAGGCCTTGTCTCGAGTGGGGGCATGCACGTGCGCTTTCCTTCCAGGCTGTAGCAGCAATGTCATGCTTCCCGTGGCGTGGATCAAAGGATCTGTGGTTTTCCCTCGAGGGTTTCCCTCGAGGCTTTCCCACAAGGCTGTCCCACGTGCCACCGTGGTGTGAGTCGATCCTCGGCGTGAAAGATGAGCCAGTGCAGGGCAAAGAGGTTCCTCTGGAATGGACTGAGACATCTGGGGGACTCTTGGAATGGTGGTACGACCATGGAGTTCCTCTCGCCTTTCCTGTTGAGAGTGCCTCCTCTTGAGATGCGACGGGGACGCTGGGAATTCTTTCCCGTTGAAAGCAGGGAAACGATCCCTCATCTCGAGCTCCGAGGGGGAAACGGGGCTCCTCTGGATGTGGGCGGGACCATCGTGCTTCCTCTCGAGTGGAGACGGGTATGGCGGTGAACTTCTTGAGTTGCAGCAAGGGTGTGAAAGACCCTTTCGAAGTTCCAGAGGTTAGGTGTCATTCGTCTCCAGACGCCTCATCGGAAATAGGCCTCATCTCGCCTGGAAGGTAGAACTTCCTGGATTTTCTCGAGTTGCGGCAGGTGTTGTCGAGTTACGACGGGGACCTCAGGGACCCGCCCTGGTGGCCTCAGGAGAGGCCAGTCCCCATGCGAGTTGCTAGGGGGCCTCTCGGGATTCCTCTCCCGTCGATACCGGGGCCAAAAACCTTGTGTGGAGTCAGGGCCGGAACCGAGGATTCCTCTCAGGGGCTGACATGGATCTTTGGGTACTTCTGGAGTCTCCCCAGGGGAGTCAGGCCTCGTCTCGAGTGGGGGCATGCACGTGCGCTTTCCTTCCAGGCTGTAGCAGCAATGTCATGCTTCCCGTGGCGTGGATCAAAGGATCTGTGGTTTTCCCTCGAGGCTTTCCCTCGAGGCTTTCCCACAGGTCTGTCCCACGTACCACCGTGGTGTGAGTCGATCCTCGGCGTGAAAGATGAGCCAGTGCAGGGCAAAGAGGTTCCTCTGGAATGGACTGAGACATCTGGGGGACTCTTGGAATGGTGGTACGACCATGGAGTTCCTCTCGCCTTTCCTGTTGAGAGTGCCTCCTCTTGAGATGCGACGGGGACGCTGGGAATTCTTTCCCGTTGAAAGCAGGGAAAGGATCCCTCATCTCGAGCTCCGAGGGGGAAACGGGGCTCCTCTGGATGTGGGCGGGACCATCGTGCTTCCTCTCGAGTGGAGACGGGTATGGCGGTGAACTTCTTGAGTTGCAGCAAGGGTGTGAAAGACCCTTTCGAAGTTCCAGAGGTTAGGTGTCATTCGTCTCCAGACGCCTCATCGGAAATAGGCCTCATCTCGCCTGAAGGTAGAACTTCCTGGATTTTCTCGAGTTGCGGCAGGTGTTGTCGAGTTACGACGGGGACCTCAGGGACCCGCCCTGGTGGCCTCAGGAGAGGCCAGTCCCCATGCGAGTTGCTAGGGGGCCTCTCGGGATTCCTCTCCCGTCGATACCGGGGCCAAAAACCTTGTGTGGAGTCAGGGCCGGAACCGAGGATTCCTCTCAGGGGCTGACATGGATCTTTGGGTACTTCTGGAGTCTCCCCAGCGGAGTCAGGCCTCGTCTCGAGTGGGGGCATGCACGTGCGCTTTCCTTCCAGGCTGTAGCAGCAATGTCACGCTTCCCGTCGCGTGGATCAAAGGATCTGTGGTTTTCCCTCGAGGCTTTCCCTCGAGGCTTTCCCACAGGGCTGTCCCACGTGCCACCGTGGTGTGAGTCGATCCTCGGCGTGAAAGATGAGCCAGTGCAGGGCAAAGAGGTTCCTCTGGAATGGACTGAGACATCTGGGGGACTCTTGGAATGGTGGTACGACCATGGAGTTCCTCTCGCCTTTCCAGTTGAGAGTGCCTCCTCTTGAGATGCGATGGGAACGCCGGGAATTCTTTCTCGTTGAAAGCAGGGAAAGGATCCCTCATCTCGAGCTACGAGGGGGAAACGGGGCTCCTATGGATGTGGGCGGGACCATCATGCTTCCTCTCGAGTGGACACGGGTATGGCGGTGAACTTCTTGAGTTGCAGCAAGGGTATGAAAGACCCTTTCGAAGTTCCAGAGGTTAGGTGTCAATCGTCTCCAGACGCCTCATCGGAAATAGGCCTCATCTCGCCTGGAAGGTAGAACTTCCTGGATTTTCTCGAGTTGCGGCAGGTGTTGTCGAGTTACAACGGGGACCTCAGGGACCCGCCCTGGTGGCCTCAGGAGAGGCCAGTCCCCATGCGAGTTGCTAGGGGGCCTCTCGGGATTCCTCTCCCGTCGATACCGGGGCCAAAACCCTTGTGTGGAGTCAGGGCCGGAACCGAGGATTCCTCTCAGGGGCTGACATGGATCTTTGGGTACTCCTGGAGTCTCCCCAGCGGAGTGAGGCCTCGTCTCGAGTGGGGGCATGCACGTGCGCTTTCCTTCCAGGCTGTAGCAGCAATGTCACACTTCCCGTCGCGTGGATCAAAGGATCTGTGGTTTTCCCTCGAGGCTTTCCCTCGAGGCTTTCCCACAGGGCTGTCCCACGTGCCAGCGTGGTGTGAGTCGATCCTCGGCGTGAAAGATGAGCCAGTGCAGGGCAAAGAGGTTCCTCTGGAATGGACTGAGACATCTGGGGGACTCTTGGAATGGTGGTACGACCATGGAGTTCCTCTCGCCTTTCCTGTTGAGAGTGCCTCCTCTTGAGATGCGACGGGAACGCCGGGAATTCTTTCCCGTTGAAAGCAGGGAAAGGATCCCTCATCTCGAGCTACGAGGGGCAAACGGGGCTCCTCTGGATGTGGGCGGGACCATCGTGCTTCCTCTCGAGTGGAGACGGGTATGGCGGTGAACTTCTTGAGTTGCAGCAAGGGTGTGAAAGACCCTTTCGAAGTTCCAGAGGTTAGGTGTCATTAGTCTCCAGACGCCTCATCGGAAATAGGCCTCATCTCGCCTGGAAGGGAGAACTTCCTGGATTTTCTCGAGTTGCGGCAGGTGTTCCCGAGTTACGACGGGGACCTCTGGGACCCGCCCTGGTGGCCTCAGGAGAGGCCAGTCCCCATGCGAGTTGCTAGGGAGCCTCTCGGGATTCCTCTCCCGTCGATTCCGGGGCCAAAAGAATTTTTTGGAGTCAGGGCCGGAACCGAGGATTCCTCTCAGGGGCTGACATGGATCTTTGGGTACTTCTGGAGTCTACCCAGGGGAGTCAGGCCTCGTCTCGAGTGGGGGCATGCACGTGCGCTTTCCTTCCAGGCTGTAGCAGCAATGTCACGCTTCCCGTCGCGTGGATCAAAGGATCTGTGGTTTTCCCTCGAGGCTTTCCCTCAAGGCTTTCCCACAGGGCTGTCCCACGTGCCACCGTGGTGTGAGTCGATCCTCGGCGTGATTGATGAGCCAGTGCAGGGCAAAGAGGTTCCTCTGGAATGGACTGAGACATCTGGGGGACTCTTGGAATGGTGGTACGACCATGGAGTTCCTCTCGGCTTTCCTGTGGAGAGTGCCTCCTCTTGAGATGCGACGGGATCGCCGGGAATTCTTTCCCATTGAAAGCAGGGAAAGGATCCCTCATCTCGAGCTCCGAGGGGGAAACGGGGCTCCTCTGGATGTGGGCGGGACCATCGTGCTTCCTCTCGAGTGGAGACGGGTTGGCGGTGAACTTCTTGAGTTGCAGCAAGGGTGTGAAAGACCCTTTCGAAGTTCCAGAGGTTAGGTGTCATTCGTCTCCAGACGCCTCATCGGAAATAGGCCTCATCTCGCCTGGAAGGTAGAACTTCCTGGATTTTCTCGAGTTGCGGCAGGTGTTGTCGAGTTACGACGGGGACCTCAGGGACCCGCCCTGGTGGCCTCAGGAGAGGCCAGTCCCCATGCGAGTTGCTAGGGGGCCTCTCGGGATTCCTCTCCCGTCGATACCGGGGCCAAAAACCTTGTGTGGAGTCAGGGCCGGAACCGAGGATTCCTCTCAGGGGCTGACATGGATCTTTGGGTACTTCTGGAGTCTCCCCAGCGGAGTCAGGCCTCGTCTCGAGTGGGGGCATGCACGTGCGCTTTCCTTCCAGGCTGTAGCAGCAATGTCACGCTTCCCGTCGCGTGGATCAAAGGATCTGTGGTTTTCCCTCGAGGCTTTCCCTCGAGGCTTTCCCACAGGGCTGTCCCACGTGCCACCGTGGTGTGAGTCGATCCTCGGCGTGAAAGATGAGCCAGTGCAGGGCAAAGAGGTTCCTCTGGAATGGACTGAGACATCTGGGGGACTCTTGGAATGGTGGTACGACCATGGAGTTCCTCTCGCCTTTCCAGTTGAGAGTGCCTCCTCTTGAGATTCGATGGGAACGCCGGGAATTCTTTCCCGTTGAAAGCAGGGAAAGGATCCCTCATCTCGAGCTACGAGGGGGAAACGGGGCTCCTATGGATGTGGGCGGGACCATCATGCTTCCTCTCGAGTGGACACGGGTATGGCGGTGAACTTCTTGAGTTGCAGCAAGGGTATGAAAGACCCTTTCGAAGTTCCAGAGTTTAGGTGTCATTCGTCTCCAGACGCCTCATCGGAAATAGGCCTCATCTCGCCTGGAAGGTAGAACTTCCTGGATTTTCTCGAGTTGCGGCAGGTGTTGTCGAGTTACGACGGGGACCTCAGGGACCCGCCCTGGTGGCCTCAGGAGAGGCCAGTCCCCATGCGAGTTGCTAGGGGGCCTCTCGGGATTCCTCTCCCGTCGATACCGGGGCCAAAAACCTTGTGTGGAGTCAGGCCCGGAACCGAGGATTCCTCTCAGGGGCTGACATGGATCTTTGGGTACTCCTGGAGTCTCCCCAGCGGAGTGAGGCCTCGTCTCGAGTGGGGGCATGCACGTGCGCTTTCCTTCCAGGCTGTAGCAGCAATGTCACGCTTCCCGTCGCGTGGATCAAAGGATCTGTGGTTTTCCCTCGAGGCTTTCCCTCGAGGCTTTCCCACAGGGCTGTCCCACGTGCCACCGTGGTGTGAGTCGATCCTCGGCGTGAAAGATGAGCCAGTGCAGGGCAAAGAGGTTCCTCTGGAATGGACTGAGACATCTGGGGGACTCTTGGAATGGTGGTACGACCATGGAGTTCCTCTCGCCTTTCCTGTTGAGAGTGCCTCCTCTTGAGATGCGACGGGAACGCCGGGAATTCTTTCCCGTTGAAAGCAGGGAAAGGATCCCTCATCTCGAGCTACGAGGGGGAAACGGGGCTCCTCTGGATGTGGGCGGGACCATCGTACTTCCTCTCGAGTGGAGACGGGTATGGCGGTGAACTTCTTGAGTTGCAGCAAGGGTGTGAAAGACCCTTTCGAAGTTCCAGAGGTTAGGTGTCATTAGTGTCCAGACGCCTCATCGGAAATAGGCCTCATCTCGCCTGGAAGGCAGAACTTCCTGGATTTTCTCGATTTGCGGCAGGTGTTCTCGAGTTACGACGGGGACCTCAGGGACCCGCCCTGGTGGCCTCAGGAGAGGCCAGTCCCCATACGAGTTGCTAGGGGGCCTCTCGGGATTCCTCTCCCGTCGATACCGGGGCCAAAAACCTTGTGTGGAGTCAGGGCCGGAACCGAGGATTCCTCTCAGGGGCTGACATGGATCTTTGGGTACTTCTGGAGTCTCCCCAGGGGAGTCAGGCCTCGTCTCGAGTGGGGGCATGCACGTGCGCTTTCCTTCCAGGCTGTAGCAGCAATGTCACGCTTCCCGTCGCGTGGATCAAAGGATCTGTGGTTTTCCCTCGAGGCTTTCCCTCGAGGCTTTCCCACAGGGCTGTCCCACGTGCCACCGTGGTGTGAGTCGATCCTCGGCGTGAAAGATGAGCCAGTGCAGGGCAAAGAGGTTCCTCTGGAATGGACTGAGACATCTGGGGGACTCTTGGAATGGTGGTACGACCATGGAGTTCCTCTCGGCTTTCCTGTGGAGAGTGCCTCCTCTTGAGATGCGACGGGATCGCCGGGAATTCTTTCCCGTTGAAAGCAGGGAAAGGATCCCTCATCTCGAGCTCCGAGGGGGAAACGGGGCTCTTCTGGATGTGGGCGGGACCATCGTGCTTCCTCTCGAGTGGAGACGGGTATGGCGGTGAACTTCTTGAGTTGCAGCAAGGGTGTGAAAGACCCTTTCGAAGTTCCAGAGGTTAGGTTTCATTAGTCTCCAGACGCCTCATCGGAAATAGGCCTCATCTCGCCTGGAAGGGAGAACTTCCTGGATTTTCTCGAGTTGCGGCAGGTTATCCAGAGTTACGACGGGAACCTCAGGGACCCGCCCTGGTGGCCTCAGGAGAGGCCAGTCCCCATGCGAGTTGCTAGGGGGCCTCTCGGGATTCCTCTCCCGTCGATACCGGGGCCAAAAACCTTGTGTGGAGTCAGGGCCGGAACCGAGGATTCCTCTCAGGGGCTGATATGGATCTTTGGGTACTTCTGGAGTCTCGCCAGGGGAGACAGGCCTCGTCTAGAGTGGGGGCATGCACGTGCGCTTTCCTTCCAGGCTGTAGCAGCAATGTCACGCTTCCCGTCGCGTGGATCAAAGGGTCTGTGGTTTTCCCTCGAGGCTTTCCCTCGAGGCTTTCCCACAGGGCTGTCCCACGTGCCACCGTGGTGTGAGTCGATCCTCGGCGTGAAAGATGAGCCAGTGCAGGGCAAAGAGTTTCCTCTGGAATGGACTGAGACATCTGGGGGACTCTTGGAATGGTGGTACGACCATGGAGTTCCTCTCGCCTTTCCTGTTGAGAGTGCCTCCTCTTGAGATGCGACGGGAACGCCGGGAATTCTTTCCCGTTGAAAGCAGGGAAAGGATCCCTCATCTCGAGCTACGAGGGGGAAACGGGGCTCCTCTGGATGTGGGCGGGACCATCGTGCTTCCTCTCGAGTGGAGACGGGTATGGCGGTGAACTTCTTGAGTTGCAGCAAGGGTGTGAAAGACCCTTTCGAAGTTCCAGAGGTTAGGTGTCATTAGTCTCCAGACGCCTCATCGGAAATAGGCCTCATCTCGCCTGGAAGGGAGAACTTCCTGGATTTTCTCGAGTTGCGGCAGGTGTTCTGGAATTACGACGGGGACCTCAGGGACCCGCCCTGGTGGCCTCAGGAGAGGCCAGTCCCCATGCGAGTTGCTAGGGGGCCTCTCGGGATTCCTCTCCCGTCGATTTCGGGGCCAAAAGAATTTTTTGGAGTCAGGGCCGGAACCGAGGATTCCTCTCAGGGGCTGACATGGATCTTTGGGTACTTCTGGAGTCTACCCAGGGGAGTCAGGCCTCGTCTCGAGTGGGGGCATGCACGTGCGCTTTCCTTCCAGGCTGTAGCAGCAATGTCACGCTTCCCGTCGCGTGGATCAAAGGATCTGTGGTTTTCCCTCGAGGCTTTCCCTCGAGGCTTTCCCACAGGGCTGTCCCACGTGCCACCGTGGTGTGAGTCGATCCTCGGCGTGAAAGATGAGCCAGTGCAGGGCAAAGAGGTTCCTCTGGAATGGACTGAGACATCTGGGGGACTCTTGGAATGGTGGTACGACCATGGAGTTCCTCTCGCCTTTCCAGTTGAGAGTGCCTCCTCTTGAGATGCGATGGGAACGCCGGGAATTCTTTCCCGTTGAAAGCAGGGAAAGGATCCCTCATCTCGAGCTACGAGGGGGAAACGGGGCTCCTATGGATGTGGGCGGGACCATCATGCTTCCTCTCGAGTGGACACGGGTATGGCGGTGAACTTCTTGAGTTGCAGCAAGGGTATGAAAGACCCTTTCGAAGTTCCAGAGTTTAGGTGTCATTCGTCTCCAGACGCCTCATCGGAAATAGGCCTCATCTCGCCTGGAAGGTAGAACTTCCTGGATTTTCTCGAGTTGCGGCAGGTGTTGTCGAGTTACGACGGGGACCTCAGGGACCCGCCCTGGTGGCCTCAGGAGAGGCCAGTCCCCATGCGAGTTGCTAGGGGGCCTCTCGGGATTCCTCTCCCGTCGATACCGGGGCCAAAAACCTTGTGTGGAGTCAGGCCCGGAACCGAGGATTCCTCTCAGGGGCTGACATGGATCTTTGGGTACTCCTGGAGTCTCCCCAGCGGAGTGAGGCCTCGTCTCGAGTGGGGGCATGCACGTGCGCTTTCCTTCCAGGCTGTAGCAGCAATGTCACGCTTCCCGTCGCGTGGATCAAAGGATCTGTGGTTTTCCCTCGAGGCTTTCCCTCGAGGCTTTCCCACAGGGCTGTCCCACGTGCCACCGTGGTGTGAGTCGATCCTCGGCGTGAAAGAAGAGCCAGTGCAGGGCAAAGAGGTTCCTCTGGAATGGACTGAGACATCTGGGGGACTCTTGGAATGGTGGTACGACCATGGAGTTCCTCTCGCCTTTCCTGTTGAGAGTGCCTCCTCTTGAGATGCGACGGGAACGCCGGGAATTCTTTCCCGTTGAAAGCAGGGAAAGGATCCCTCATCTCGAGCTACGAGGGGGAAACGGGGCTCCTCTCTTTGTAGGCGGGACCATCGTGCTTACACTGGAGTGGAGACGGGTATGGCAGTGAACTTCTTGAGTTGCAGCAAGGGTGTGAAAGACCCTTTCGAAGTTCCAGAGGTTAGGTGTCATTAGACTCCAGACGCCTCATCTGAAATAGGCCTCATCTCGCCTGGAAGGGAGAACTTCGTGGATTTTCTCGAGTTGCGGCAGGTGTTCTCGAGTTACGACGGGGACCTCAGGGACCCGCCCTGGTGGCCTCAGGAGAGGCCAGTCCCCATGCGAGTTGCTAGGGGGCCTCTTGGGATTCCTCTCCCGTCGATACTGGGGCCAAAAACCCTGTGTGGAGTCAGGGCCGGAACCGAGGATTCCTCTCAGTGGCTGACATGGATCTTTGGGTACTTCTGGAGTCTCCCCAGGGGAGTCAGGCTTCGTCTCATGTGGGGGCATGCACGTGCGTTTTCCTTCCAGGCTGTAGCAGCAATGTCACGCTTCCCGTCGCGTGGATCAAAGGATCCGTGGTTTTCCCTCGATGCTTTTCCTCGAGGCTTTCCCACATGGCTGTCCCAAGTGCCACCGTGATGTGAGTCGATCCTCGGCGTGAAAGATGAGCCAGTGCAGGGCAAAGAGGTTCCTCTGGAATGGACTGAGACATCTGGGGGACTCTTGGCATCGTGGTACGACCATGGAGTTCCTCTCGCCTTTCCTGTTGAGAGTGCCTCCTCTTGAGATGCGACGGGAACGCTGGGAACTCTTTCCCGTTGAAAGCAGGGAAAGGATCCCTCATCTCGAGCTACGAGGGGGAAACGGGGCTCCTCTGGATGTGGGCGGGACCATCGTGCTTCCTCTCGAGTGGAGACGGGTATGGCGGTGAACTTCTTGAGTTGCAGCAAGGGTGTGAAAGACCCATTCGAAGTTCCAGAGGTTAGGTGTCATTAGTCTCCAGACGCCTCATCGGAAATAGGCCTCATCTCGCCTGGAAGGGAGAACTTCCTGGATTTTCTCGAGTTGCGGCAGGTGTTCTCGAGTTACAACGGGGACCTCAGGGACCCGCCCTGGTGGCCTCAGGAAAGGTCAGTCCCAATGCGAGTTGCTATGTGGCCTCTCGGGATTCCTCTCCCGTCGATACTGGGGCCAAAAACCTTGTGTGGAGTCAGGGCCGGAACCGAGGATTCCTCTCAGGGGCTGACATGGATCTTTGGGTACTTCTGGAGTCTCCCCAGGGGAGTCAGGCCTCGTCTCGAGTGGGGTCATGCACGTGCGCTTTCCTTCAACGCTGTAGCAGCAATGTCACGCTTCCCGTCGCGTGGATCAAAGGATCTGTGGTTCTCCCTCGAGGCTTTCCCACAGGGCTGTCCCTAGTGCCACCGTGGTGTGAGTCGTTCATCGGCGTGAAAGATGAGCCAGTGCAGGGCAAACAGGTTCCTCTTGAATGGACTGAGACATCTGGGGGACTCTTGGAATGGTGGTACAACCATGGAGTTCCTCTCGCCTTTCCTGTTGAGAGTGCCTCCCCTTGAGGTGCGACGGGAATTCCGGGAATTCTTTCCCGTTGAAAGCAGGGAAAGGATCCCTCATCTCGAGCTACGAGGGGGAAACGGGGCTCCTCTGGATGAGGGCGGGACGATCGTGCTTCCTCTCGAGTGGAGACGGGAATGGCGGTGAACTTCTTGAGTTGTAGCAAGGGTGTGATAGACCCTTTTGAAGTTCCAGAGGTTAGTTGTCATTAGTCTCCAGAAGCCTCATCGGAAATAGGCCTCATCTCGCCTGGAAGGAGAACTTCCATAATTTTCTCGAGTTGCGGCAGCTGTTCTCGCGTTACGACGGGGACCTCAGGGACCCACCCTGGTGGCCTCAGGATAGGCCAGTCCCAATGCGAATTGCTAGGAGGCCTCTCGGGATTCCTCTCCCGTCGAAACCGGGGCCAAAAACCTTGTGTGGAGTCAGGGCCGGAACCGAGGATTCCTCTCAGGGGCTGACATGGATCTTTGGGTACTTCTGGAGTCTCCCCAGGGGAGTCAGGCCTCGTCTCGAGTGGGGGCATGCACGTGCGCTTTCCTTCCAGGCTGTAGCAGCAATGTCACGCTTCCCGTCGTGTGGATCAAAGGATCTGTGGTTTTCCCTCGAGGACCTCCCTCCAGGCTTTCCCACACGGCTGTCCCACGTGCCACCGTGGTGTGAGTCGATCCTCGGCGTGAAAAATGAGCCAGTACAGGGCAAAAAGGTTCCTCTGGAATGGACTGAGACATCTGGGGGACTCTTGGAATGGTGGTACGACCATGGAGTTCCTCTAGCCGTTCCTGTTGAGAGTGCCTCTTCTTGAGATGCGACGGGAACGCCGGGAATTCTTTCCTGTGGAAAGCAGGGAAATGATCCCTCATCGCAAGCTACGAGGGGAAACGGGGCTCCTCTCATTGTAGGCGTGACCATCGTGCTTACACTGGAGTGGAGACGGGTATGGCAGTGAACTTCTTGAGTTGCAGCAAGGGTGTGAAAGACCCTTTCGAAGTTCCAGAGGTTAGGTGTCATTAGACTCCAGACGCCTCATCGGAAATAGGCCTCATCTCGCCTGGAAGGGAGAACTTCCTGGATTTTCTCGAGTTGCGGCAGGTGTTCTCGAGTTACGACGGGGACCTCAGGGAACCGCCCTGGTGTCCTCAGGAGAGGCCAGTCCCCATGCGAGTTACTAGGGGGCCTCTCGGGATTCCTCTCCCGTCGATACCGGGGCCAAAAGAATTTTTTGGAGTCAGGGCCGGAACCGAGGATTCCTCTCAGGGGCTGACATGATCTTTGGGTACTTCTGGAGTCTCCCCAGGGGAGTCAGGCCTCGTCTCGAGTGGGGGCATGCACGTGCGCTTTCCTTCCAGGCTGTAGCAGCAATGTCACGCTTCCCGTCGCGTGGATCAAAGGATCTGTGGTTTTCCCTCGAGGCTTTCCCTCGAGGCTTTCCCACAGGGCTGTCCCACGTGCCACCGTGGTGTGAGTCGATCCTCGGCGTGAAAGATGAGCCAGTGCAGGGCAACGAGGTTCCTCTGGAATGGACTGAGACATCTGGGGGACTCTTGGAATGGTGGTACGACCATGGAGTTCCTCTCGCCTTTCCTGTTGAGAGTGCTTCCTCTTGAGATGCGACGGGAACGCCGGGAATTCTTTCCCGTTGAAAGCAGGGAAAGGATTCCTCATCTCGAGCTACGAGGGGGAAACGGGGCTCCTCTGGATGTGGGCGCGACCATCGTGCTTCCTCTCGAGTGGAGACGGGTATGGCGGTGAACTTCTTGAGTTGCAGCAAGGGTGTGAAAGACTCTTTCGAAGTTCCAGAGGTTAGGTGTCATTAGTCTCCAGACGCCTCATCGGAAATAGGCCTCATCTCGCCTGGAAGGGAGAACTTCATGGAATTTCTCGAGTTGCGGCAGGTGTTCTCGAGTTACGACGGGGACCTCAGGGACCCGCCCTGATGGCCTCAGGAGAGGCCAGTCCCCATGAGAGTTGCTAGGGGGCCTCTCGGGATTCCTCTCCCGTCGATACCGGGGCCAAAAACCTTGTGTGGAGTCAGGGCCGGAACCGAGGATTCCTCTCAGGGGCTGAAATGGATCTTTGGGTACTTCTGGGGTCTCCCCAGGGGTTTCAGGCCTCGTCTCGAGTGGGGGCATGCACGTGCGCTTTCCTTCCAGGCTGTAGCAGCAATGTCACGCTTCCCGTGGCGTGGATCAAAGGATCTGTGGTTTTCCCTCGAGGCTTTCCCTCGAGGCTTTCCCACAGGGCTGTCCCACGTGCCACCGTGGTGTGAGTCGATCCTCGGCGTGAAAGATGAGCCAGTGCAGGGCAAAGAGGTTCCTCTGGAATGGACTGAGACATCTGGGGGACTCTTGGAATGGTGATACGACCATGGAGTTCCTCTCGGCTTTCCTGTGGAGAGTGCCTTCTCTTGAGATGCGACGGGAACGCCGGGAATTCTTTCCCGTTGAAAGCAGGTCAAGGATCCCTCATCTCGAGCTCCGAGGGGGAAACGGGGATCCTCTGGATGTGGGCGGGACCATGGTGCTTCCTCTCGAGTGGAGACGGGTATGGCGGTGAACTTCTTGAGTTGCAGCAAGGGTGTGAAAGACCCTTTCGAAGTTCCACAGTTTAGGTGTCATTAGTCTCCAGACGCCTCATCGGAAATAGGCCTCATCTCGCCTGGAAGGGAGAACTTCCTGGATTTTCTCGAGTTGCGGCAGGTGATCCCGAATTACGACGGGGACCTCAGGGAACCGCCCTGGTGGCCTCAGGAAAGGCCAGTCCCCATGCGAGTTGCTAGGGGGCCTCTCGGGATTCCTCTCCCGTCGATACCGGGGCCAAAAATCTTGTGTGGAGTCAGGGCCGGAACCGAGGATTCCTCTCAGGTCCTGACATGGATCTTTGGGTACTTCTGGAGTCTCCCCAGGGGAGTCAGGCCTCGTCTCGAGTGGGGGCATGCACGTGCGCTTTCCCTCCAGGCTGTAGCATCAATGTCACGCTTTCCGTCCCGTGGATCAAAGGATCTGTGGTTTTCCCTCGAGGCTTTCCCTCGAGGCTTTCCCACAGGGCTGTCCCACGTGCCACCTTGGTGTGAGTCGATCCTCGGCGTGAAAGATGAGCCAGTGCAGGGCAAAGAGGTTCCTCTGGAATGGACTGAGACATCTTGGGGACTCTTGGAATGGTGGTACGACCATGGAGTTCCTCTCGCCTTTCCTGTTGAGAGTGCCTCCTCTTGAGATTCGACGGGAAGGCCGGGAATTCTTTCCCATTGAAAGCAGGGAAAGGATTCCTCATCTCGAGCTACGAGGGGCAAACGTGGCTCCTCTGGATGTGGGCGGGACCATCGTGCTTCCTCTCGAGTGGAGACGGGTATGGCGGTGAACTTCTTGAGTTGCAGCAAGGGTGTGAAAGACCCTTTCGAAGTTCCAGAGGTTAGGTGTCATTAGTCTCCAGACGCCTCATCGGAAATAGGCCTCATCTCGCCTGGAAGGGAGAACTTCCTGGATTTTCTCGAGTTGCGGCAGGTGTTCTCGAGTTACGATGGGGACCTCAGGGCCCCGCCCTGGTGGCCTCAGGAAAGGCCAGTCCCCATGCGAGTTCCTAGGGGGCCTCTCGGGATTCCTCTCCCGTTGATACCGGGGCCAAAATCCTTGTGTGGAGTCAGGGCTGGAACCGAGGATTCCTTTCAGGGGCTGACATGGGTCTTTGGGTACTTCTGGAGTCTCCCCAGGTGAGTCAGGCCTCTTCTCGAGTGGGGGCATGCACGTCCGCTTTTCTTACAGGCTGTAGCAGCAATGTCACTCTTCCCGTCGCGTGGATCAAAGGATCTGTGGTTTTCCCTCGAGGCTTTCCCACAGGGCTGTCCCACGTGCCACCGTGGTGTGAGTCGATCCTCGGCGTGAAAGATGAGCCAGTGCAGGGCAAAGAGGTTGCTCTGGAATGGACTGAGAAATCTGGGGGACTCCTGGAATGGTACGACCATGGAGTTCCTCTTGAGTTTCCTGTTGAGAGTGCCTCCTCTTGAGATGCGACGGGAACACCGGGAATTCTTTCCCATTGAAAGCACAGAAAGGATCCCTCATCTCGAGCTTCGAGGGGGAAACGGGGCTCCTCTGGATGTGCGCGAGACTATCGTGCTTCCTCTCGAGTGGAGACGGGTATGACGGTGAACTTCTTGAGTTGCAGCAAGGGTGTGAAAGACCCTTTCGAAGTTCCAGAGGTTAGGTGTCATTAGTCTCCAGACGCCTCATCGGAAATAGGCCTCATCTCGCCTGTAAGGGAGAACTTCCTGGATTTTCTCGAGTTGCGGCAGGTTATCCCGAGTTACGACGGGGACCTCAGGGACCCGCCCTAGTGGCCTCAGGAGAGGCCAGTCCCCATGCGAGTTGCTAGGGGGCCTCTCGGGATTCCTCTCCCGTCGATACCGGGGCCATAAACCTTGTGTGGAGTCAGGGCCGGAACCGAGGATTCCTCTCAGGGGCTGATATGGATCTTTGGGTACTTCTGGAGTCTCGCCAGGGGAGACAGGCCTCGTCTCGAGTGGGGGCATGCACGTGCCCTTTCCTTCCAGGCTGTAGCAGCAATGTCACGCTTCCCGTCGCGTGGATCAAAGGGTCTGTTTTTTTCCCTCGAGGCTTTCCCTCGAGGCTTTCCCACAGGGCTGTCCCACGTGCCACCGTGGTGTGAGTCGATCCTCGGCGTGAAAGATGAGCCAGTGCAGGGCAAAGAGTTTCCTCTGGAATGGACTGAGACATCTTGGGGACTCTTGGAATGGTGGTACGACCATGGAGTTCCTCTCGCCTTTCCTGTTGAGAGTGCCTCCTCTTGAGATGCGACGGGAACGCCGGGAATTCTTTCCCGTTGAAAGCAGGGAAAGGATCCCTCATCTCGAGCTCCGAGGGGGAAACGGGGCTCCTCTGGATGTGGGCGGGACCATCGTGCTTCCTCTCGAGTGGAGACGGGTATGGCGGTGAACTTCTTGAGTTGCAGCAAGGGTGTGAAAGACCCTTTCGAAGTTCCAGAGGTTAGGTGTCATTAGTCTCCGGACGCCTCATTGGAAATAGGCCTCATCTCTCCTGGAAGGGAGAACTTCCTGGATTTTCTCGAGTTGCGGCAGGTGTTCTCGAGTTACGACGGGGACCTCAGGGACCCGCCCTGGTGGCCTCAGGAAAGGCCAGTCTCCATGCGAATTGCCAGGGCGCCTCTGGGGATTCCTCTCCCGTCAATACTGGGGCCAAAAACCTTGTGTGGAGTTAGGGCCGGAACCGAGGATTGCTCTCAGGGGCTGACATGGATCTTTGGGTACTTCTGGAGGCTCCCCAGGGGAGTCAGGCCACGTCTCGAGTGGGGGCATGCACGTGCGCTTTCCTTCCAGGCTGTAGCAGCAATGTCACGCTTCCCGTCTTGTGGATCAAAGGATCTGCGGTTTTCGCTTTAGGCTTTCCCACAGGGCTGTCCCACGTGCCACCGTGGTGTGAGTCGATCCTCGGCGTGAAAGATGAGCCAGTGCAGGGCAAAGAGTTTCCTCTGGAATGGACTGAGACATCTGGGGGACTCTTGGAATGGTGGTACGACCATGGAGTTCCTCTCGCCTTTCCTGTTGAGAGTGCCTCCTCTTGAGATGCGACGGGAACGCCGGGAATTCTTTCCCGTTGAAAGCAGGGAAAGGATCCCTCATCTCGAGCCACGAGGGGGAAACGGGGCTTCTCTGGATTTGGGCGGGACGATCGTGCTTCCTCTCGAGTGGAGACAGGTATGGCGGTGAACTTCTTGAGTTGCAGCAAGGGTGTGAAAGACCCTTTCGAAGTTCCAGAGGTTAGGTGTCATTCGTCTCCAGACGCCTCATCGGAAATAGGCCTCATCTCGCCTGGAAGGGAGAACTTCCTGGATTATCTCGAGTTGCGGCAGGTGTTCCCGAGTTACGACGGGGACCTCAGGGACCCGCCCTGGTGGCCTCAGGAGAGGCCAGTCCCCATGCGAGTTGCTAGGGTGCTTCTCGGGATTCCTCTCCCATCGATACCGGGGCCAAAAACCTTGTGTGGTGTCAGGGCCAGAACCGAGGATTCCACTCAGGGGCTGACGTGGATTTTTGGGAACTTCTGGAGTCTCCCCAGGGGAGTCAGGCCTCGTCTCGAGTGGGGGAATGCACATGCGCTTTCCTTCCAGGCTGTAGCAGCAATGTCACGCTTCCCGTCGTGTGGATCAAAGGATCTGTGGTTTTCCCTCGAGGACCTCCCTCCAGGCTTTCCCACACGGCTGTCCCACGTGCCACCGTGGTGTGAGTCGATCCTCGGCGTGAAAAATGAGCCAGTACAGGGCAAAAAGGTTCCTCTGGAATGGACTGAGACATCTGGGGGACTCTTGGAATGGTGGTACGACCATGGAGTTCCTCTAGCCGTTCCTGTTGAGAGTGCCTCTTCTTGAGATGCGACGGGAACGCCGGGAATTCTTTCCTGTGGAAAGCAGGGAAATGATCCCTCATCTCGAGCTACGAGGGGAAACGGGGCTCCTCTCTTTGTAGGCGTGACCATCGTGCTTACACTGGAGTGGAGACGGGTATGGCAGTGAACTTCTTGAGTTGCAGCAAGGGTGTGAAAGACCCTTTCGAAGTTCCAGAGGTTAGGTGTCATTAGTCTCCAGACGCCTCATCGGAAATAGGCCTCATCTCGCCTGGAAGGGAGAACTTCCTGGATTTTCTCGAGTTGCGGCAGGTGTTCCCGAGTTACGACGGGGACCTCAGGGACCCGCCCTGGTGGCCTCAGGAGAGGCCAGTCCCCATGCGAGTTGCTAGGGTGCTTCTCGGGATTCCTCTCCCGTCGATACCGGGGCCAAAAACCTTGTGTGGAGTCAGGGCCAGAACCGAGGATTCCACTCAGGGGCTGACGTGGATTTTTGGGAACTTCTGGAGTCTCCCCAGGGGAGTCAGGCCTCGTCTCGAGTGGGGGAATGCACATGCGCTTTCCTTCCAGGCTGTAGCAGCAATGTCACTCTTCCCGTCGCGTGGATCAAAGGATCTGTGGTTTTCCCTCGAGGCTTTCCCTCGAGGCTTTCCCACAGGACTGTCCCACGTGCCACCGTGGTGTGAGTCGATCCTTGGCCTGAAAGATGAGCCAGTGCAGGGCAAAGAGTTTCCTCTGGAATGGACTGAGACATCTGGGGGACTCTTGGAATGGTAGTACGACCATGGAGTTCCTCTTGCGTTTCCTGTTGAGAGTGCCTCCTCTTGAGATGCGACGGGAACGCCGGGAATTCTTTCCCGTTGAAAGCAGGGAAAGGATCCCGCATCTCGAGCTACGAGGGGGAAACGGGTCTCCTCTGTATGTGGGCGGGACCATTGTGCTTTCTCTCGAGTGGAGACGGGTATGGAGGTGAACTTCTTGAGTTGCAGCAAGGGTGTGAAAGACCCTTTCGAAGTTCCAGAGGTTAGGTGTCATTAGTCTCCGGACGCCTCATTGGAAATAGGCCTCATCTCGCCTGGAAGGGAGAACTTCCTGGATTTTCTCGAGTTGCGGCAGGTGTTCTCGAGTTACGACGGGGACCTCAGGGACCCGCCATGGTGGCCTCAGGAAAGGCCAGTCTCCATGCAAATTGCCAGGGCGCCTCTGGGGATTCCTCTCCCGTCAATACTGGGGCCAAAACCTTGTGTGGAGTCAGGGCCGGAACCGAGGATTCCTCTCAGGGGCTGACATGGATCTTTGGGTACTTCTGGAGGTTCCCCAGGGGAGTCAGGCCACGTCTCGAGTGGGGGCATCCACGTGCGCTTTCCTTCCAGGCTGTAGCAGCAATGTCACACTTCCCGTCTTGTGGATCAAAGGATCTGCTGTTTTCGCTTGAGGCTTTCCCACAGGGCTGTCCCACGTGCCACCGTGGTGTGAGTCGATCCTCGGCGTGAAAGATGAGCCAGTGCAGGGCAAAGAGGTTCCTCTGGAATGGACTGAGACATCTGGGGGACTCTTAGAATGGTGGTACGACCATGGAGTTCCTCTCGCCTTTCCTGTGGAGAGTGCATCCTATTGAGATGCGACGGGAACACCGGGAATTCTTTCCCGTTGAAAGCAGGTCAAGGATCCCTCATATCGAGCTCCGAGGGGGAAACGGGGCTCCTCTGGATGTGGGCGGGACCATCGTGCTTCCTCTCGAGTGGAGACGGGTATGGCGGTGAACTTCTTGAGTTGCAGCAAGGGTGTGAAAAATCCTTTCGAAGTTCCAGAGGTTAGGTGTCATTAGTCTCCAGACGCCTCATCGAAAATAGGCCTCATCTCGCCTGAACGGGAGAACTTCCTGGATTTTCTCGAGTTGCGGCAGGTGTTCTCGAGTTACGACGGGGACCTCAGGGAACCGCCCTGGTAGCCTCAGGAAAGGCGAGTCCCCATGCGAGTTGTTAGGGGGCCTCTCGGGATTCCTCTCCCGTCGATACCGGGGCCAAAAATCTTGTGTGGAGTCAGGGCCGGAACCGAGGATTCCTCTCAGGTGCTGATATGGATCTTTGGGTACTTCTGGAGTCTCCCCAGGGGAGTCAGGCCTCGTCTCGAGTGGGGGCATGCACGTGCGCTTTCCCTCCAGGCTGTAGCATCAATGTCACGCTTTCCGTCCCGTGGATCAAAGGATCTGTGGTTTTCCCTCGAGGCTTTCCCTCGAGGCTTTCCCACAGGGCTGTCCCACGTGCCACCGTGGTGTGAGTCGATCCTCGGCGTGAAAGAAGAGCCAGTGCAGGGCAAAGAGGTTCCTCTGGAATGGACTGAGGCATCTGGGGAATCTTGGAATGGTGGTACGACCATGGAGTTCCTCTCGCCTTTCCTGTTGAGAGTGCCTTCTCTTGAGATGCGTCGGGAACGCCGGGAATTCTTTCCCGTTGAAAGCAGGGAAAGGATCCCTCATCTCGAGCTACGAGGGGGAAACGGGGCTCCTCTGGATGTGGGCGGGACCATCGTGCTTCCTCTCGAGTGGAGACGGGTATGGCGGTGAACTTCTTGAGTTGCAGCAAGGGTGTGAAAGACCCTTTCGAAGTTCCACAGGTTAGGTGTCATTAGTCTCCAGACGCCTCATCGAAAATAGGCCTCATCTCGCCTGAAAGGGAGAACTTCCTGGATTTTCTCGAGTTGCGGCAGGTGTTCTCGAGTTACGACGGGGACCTAAGGGAACCGCTCTGGTGGCCTCAGGAAAGGCCAGTCCCAATGCGAGTTGCTAGGGGGCCTCTCGGGATTTCTCTCCCATCGATACCGGGGCCAAAAACCTTGTGTGCAGTCAGGGCCGGAACCGAGGATTCCTCTCAGGGGATGACATGGATCTTGGGGTACTTCTGGAGTCTCCCCAGGGGAGTCAGGCCTAGTCTCGCGTGGGGGCATGCACGTGCGCTTTCCTTCCAGGCTATAGCAGCAATGTCACGGTTCCCGTCGCGTGGATCAAAGGATCTGTGGATTTCCCTCGAGGCTTTCCCTGGAGGCTTTCCCACAGGGCTGTCCCACGTGCCACCGTGGTGTGAGTCGATCCTCGGCGTGAAAGATGAGCCAGTGCAGGGCAAAGAGGTTCCTCTGGAATGGACTGAGACATCTGGGGGACTCTTGGAATGGTGGTACGACCATGGAGTTCCTCTCGCCTTTCCTGTTGAGAGTGCCTCCTCTTGAGATTCGACGGGAAGGCCGGGAATTCTTTCCCATTGAAAGCAGGGAAAGGATTCCTCATCTCGAGCTACGAGGGGCAAACGGGGCTCCTCTGGATGTGGGCGGGACCATCGTGCTTCCTCTCGAGTGGAGACGGGTATGGCGGTGAACTTCTTGAGTTGCAGCAAGGGTGTGAAAGACCCTTTCGAAGTTCCAGAGGTTAGGTGTCATTAGTCTCCAGACGCCTCATCGGAAATAGGCCTCATCTCGCCTGGAAGGGAGAACTTCCTGGATTTTCTCGAGTTGCGGCAGGTGTTCTCGAATTACGATGGGGACCTCAGGGCCCCGCCCTGGTGGCCTCAGGAAAGGCCAGTCCCCATGCGAGTTCCTCGGGGGCCTCTCGGGATTCCTCTCCCGTTGATACCGGGGCCAAAATCCTTGTGTGGAGTCAGGGCCGGAACCGAGGATTCCTCTCCGGGGCTGACATGGGTCTTTGGGTACTTCTGGAGTCTCCCCAGGTGAGTCAGGCCTCTTCTCGAGTGGGGGCATGCACGTCCTCTTTTCTTACAGGCTGTAGCAGCAATGTCACTCTTCCCGTCGCGTGGATCAAAGGATCTGTGGTTTTCCCTCGAGGCTTTCCCACAGGGCTGTCCCACGTGCCACCGTGGTGTGAGTCGATCCTCGGCGTGAAAGATGAGCCAGTGCAGGGCAAAGAGGTTGCTCTGGAATGGACTGAGAAATCTGGGGGACTCTTGGAATGATACGACCATGGAGTTCCTCTTGCGTTTCCTGTTGAGAGTGCCTCCTCTTGAGATGCGACGGGAACACCGGGAATTCTTTCCCATTGAAAGCACAGAAAGGATCCCTCATCTCGAGCTTCGAGGGGGAAACGGGGCTCCTCTGGATGTGCGCGAGACTATCGTGCTTCCTCTCGAGTGGAGACGGGTATGACGGTGAACTTCTTGAGTTGCAGCAAGGGTGTGAAAGACCCTTTCGAAGTTCCAGAGGTTAGGTGTCATTAGTCTCCAGACGCCTCATCGGAAATAGGCCTCATCTCGCCTGGAAGGGAGAACTTCCTGGATTTTCTCGAGTTGCGGCAGGTTATCCCGAGTTACGAAGGGGACCTCAGGGACCCGCCCTGGTGGCCTCAGGAGAGGCCAGTCCCCATGCGAGTTGCTAGGGGGCCTCTCGGGATTCCTCTCCCGTCGATACCGGGGCCAAAAACCTTGTGTGGAGTCAGGGCCGGAACCGAGGATTCCTCTCAGGGGCTGATATGGATCTTTGGGTACTTCTGGAGTCTCGCCAGGGGAGACAGGCCTCTTGTCGAGTGGGGGCATGCACGTGCGCTTTCCTTCCATGCTGTAGCAGCAATGTCACGCTTCCCGTCGCGTGGATCAAAGGGTCTGTTTTTTTCCCTCGAGGCTTTCCCACAGGGCTGTCCCACGTGCCACCGTGGTGTGAGTCGATCCTCGGCGTGAAAGATGAGCCAGTGCAGGGCAAAGAGTTTCCTCTGGAATGGACTGAGACATCTGGGGGACTCTTGGAATGGTGGTACGACCATGGAGTTCCTCTCGCCTTTCCTGTTGAGAGTGCCTCCTCTTGAGATGCGACGGGAACGCCGGGAATTCTTTCCCGTTGAAAGCAGGGAAAGGATCCCTCATCTCGAGCTACGAGGGGGAAACGGGGCTCCTCTGGATGTGGGCGGGACCATCGTGCTTCCTCTCGAGTGGAGACGGGTATGGCGGTGAACTTCTTGAGTTGCAGCAAGGGTGTGAAAGACCCTTTCGAAGTTAAAGAGGTTAGGTGTCATTAGTCTCCGGACGCCTCATTGGAAATAGGCCTCATCTCGCCTGGAAGGGTGAACTTCCTGGATTTTCTCGAGTTGCGGCAGGTGTTCTCGAGTTACGACGGGGACCTCAGGGACCCGCCCTGGTGGCCTCAGGAAAGGCCAGTCTCCATGCAAATTGCCAGGGCGCCTCTGGGGATTCCTCTCCCGTCAATACTGGGGCCAAAAACCTTGTGTGGAGTCAGGGCCGGAACCGAGGATTCCTCTCAGGGGCTGACATGGATCTTTGGGTACTTCTGGAGGCTCCCCAGGGGAGTCAGGCCACGTCTCGAGTGGGGGCATCCACGTGTGCTTTCCTTCCAGGCTGTAGCAGCAATGTCACGCTTCCCGTCTTGTGGATCAAAGGATCTGCTGTTTTCGCTTGAGGCTTTCCCACAGGGCTGTCCCACGTGCCACCGTGGTGTGAGTCGATCCTCGGCGTGAAAGATGAGCCAGTGCAGGGCAAAGAGGTTCCTCTGGAATGGACTGAGGCATCTGGGGACTCTTGGAATGGTGGTACGACCATGGAGTTCCTCTCGCCTTTCCTGTTGAGAGTGCCTCCTCTTGAGATGCGTCGGGAACGCCGGAAATTCTTTCCCGTTGAAAGCAGGGAAAGGATCCCTCATCTCGAGCTACGAGGGTGAAACGGGGCTCCTCTCTATGTGGGCGGGACCATCGTGCTTCCTCTCGAGTGGAGACGGGTATGGCAGTGAACTTCTTGAGTTGCAGCAAGGGTGTGAAAGACCCTTTCGAAGTTCCACAGGTTAGGTGTCATTAGTCTCCAGAGGCCTCATCGAAAATAGGCCTCATCTCGCCTGAAAGGGAGAACTTCCTGGATTTTCTCGAGTTGCGGCAGGTGTTCTCGAGTTACGACGGGGACCTCAGGGAACCGCTCTGGTGGCCTCAGGAAAGGCCAGTCCCCATGCGAGTTGCTAGGGGGCCTCTCGGGGTTTCTCTCCCGTCGATACCGGGGCCAAAAACCTTGAGTGCAGTCAGGGCCGGAACCGAGGATTCCTCTCAGGGGATGACATGGATCTTGGGGTACTTCTGGAGTCTCCCCAGGGGAGTCAGGCCTAGTCTCGCGTGGGGGCATGCACGTGCGCTTTCCTTCCAGGCTATAGCAGCAATGTCACGCTTCCCGTCGCGTGGATCAAAGGATCTGTGGATTTCCCTCGAGGCTTTCCCTCGAGGCTTTCCCACAGGGCTGTCCCACGTGCCACCGTGGTGTGAGTCGATCCTCGGCGTGAAAGATGAGCCAGTGCAGGGCAAAGAGTTTCCTCTGGAATGGACTGAGACATCTGGGGGACTCTTGGAATGGTGGTACGACCATGGAGTTCCTCTCGCCTTTCCTGTTGAGAGTGCCTCCTCTTGAGATGCGACGGGAACGCCGGGAATTCTTTCCCGTTGAAAGCAGGGAAAGGATCCCTCATCTCGAGCTACGAGGGGGAAACGGGTCTCCTCTGGATGTGGGCGGGACCATCGTGCTTCCTCTCGAGTGGAGACGGGTATGGCGGTGAACTTCTTGAGTTGCAGCAAGGGTGTGAAAGACCCTTTCGAAGTTCCAGAGGTTAGGTGTCCTTAGTCTCCAGACGCCTCATCGGAAATAGGCCTCATCTCGCCTGGAAGGGAGAACTTCCTGGATTTTCTCGAGTTGCGGCAGGTGTTCCCGAGTTACGACGATGACCTCAGGGACCCGCCCTGGTGGCCTCAGGAGAGGCCAGTCCCCATGCGAGTTGCTAGGGGCACTCTCGGGATTCCTCTCCCGTCGATACCGGGGCCAAAACCCTTGTGTGGAGTCAGGGCCGGAACCGAGGATTCCTCTCAGGGGCTGAAATGGATCTTTGGGTACTTCTGGAGCCTCCCCAGGGGATTCAGGCCTCGTCTCGAGTGGGGGCATGCACGTGCGCTTTCCTTCCAGGCTGTAGCAGCAATGTCACGCTTCCCGTCGCGTGGATCAAAGGATCTGTGGTTTTCCCTCGAGGCTTTCCCTCGAGGCTTTCCCACAGGGCTGTCCCACGTGCCACCGTGGTGTGAGTCGATCCTCGGCGTGAAAGATGTGCCAGTGAAGGGCAAAGAGGTTCCTCTGGAATGGACTGAGACATCTGGGGGACTCTTGGAATGGTGGTACGACCATGGAGTTCCTCTCGCCTTTCCTGTTGAGAGTGCCTGCTCTTGAGATGCGACGGGAACGCCGGGAATTCTTTCCCGTTGAAAGCAGGGAAAGGATCCCTCATCTCGAGCTCCGAGTGGGAAACGGGGCTCCTCTGGATGTGGGCGGGACCATCGTGCTTCCTCTCGAGTGGAGACGGGTATGGCGGTGAACTTCTTGAGTTGCAGCAAGGGTGTGAAAGACCCTTTCGAAGTTCCAGAGGTTAGGTGTCATTAGTCTCCAGACGCCTCATCGGAAATAGGCGTCATCTCGCCTGGAAGGGAGAACTTCCTGGATTTTCTCGAGTTGCGGCAGGTGTTCTCGAGTTACGACGGGGACCTCAGGGACCCGCCCTGGTGGCCTCAGGAGAGGCCAGTCCCCATGCGAGTTGCTAGGGGGCCTCTCGGGATTCCTCTCCCGTCGATACCGGGGCCAAAAACCTTGTGTGGAGTCAGGGCCGGAACCGAGGATTCCTCTCAGGGGCTGATATGGATCTTTGGGTACATCTGGAGTCTCGCCAGGGGAGACCGGCCTCGTCTCGAGTCGGGGCATGCACGTGCACTTTCCTTCCAGGCTGTAGCAGCAATGTCACGCTTCCCGTCGCGTGGATCAAAGGATCTGTGGTTTTCCCTCGAGGCTTTCCCTCGAGGCTTTCCCACAGGGCTGTCCCACGTGCCACCGTGGTGTGAGTCGATCCTCGGCGTGAAAGATGAGCCAGTTCAGGGCAAAGAGGTTCCTCTGGAATGGACTGAGACATCTGGGGGACTCTTGGAATGGTGGTACGACCATGGAGTTCCTCTCCCCTTTCCTGTTGAGAGTGCCTCCTCTTGAGATGCGACGGGAACGCCGGGAATTCTTTCCCGTTGAAAGCAGGGAAAGGATCCCTCATCTCGAGCTACGAGGGGGAAACGGTGCTCCTCTGGATGTGGGCGGGACCATCGTGCTTCCTCTCGAGTGGACACGGGTATGGCGGTGAACTTCTTGAGTCGCAGCAAGGGTGTGAAAGACCCTTTCGAAGTTCCAGAGGTTAGGTGTCATTAGTCTCCAGACGCCTCATCGGAAATAGGCCTCATCTCGCCTGGAAGGGAGAACTTCCTGGATTTTCTCGAGTTGCGGCAGGTGTTGTCGAGTTACGACGGGGACCTCAGGGACCCGCCCTGGTGGCCTCAGGAGAGGCCAGTCCCCATGCGAGGTGCTAGGGGGCCTCACGGGATTCCTCTCCCGTCGATACCGGGGCCAAAAACCTTGTGTGGAGTCAGGGCCGGAACCGAGGATTCCTCTCAGGGGCTGATATGGATCTTTGGGTACATCTGGAGTCTCGCCAGGGGAGACAGGCCTCGTCTCGAGTCGGGGCATGCACCTGCACTTTCCTTCCAGGCTGTAGCAGCAATGTCACGCTTCCCGTCGCGTGGATCAAAGGATCTGTGGTTTTCCCTCGAGGCTTTCCTTCGAGGCTTTCCCACAGGGCTGTCCCACGTGCCACCGTGGTGTGAGTCGATCCTCGGCGTGAAAGATGAGCCAGTTCAGGGCAAAGAGGTTCCTCTGGAATGGACTGAGACATCTGGGGGACTCTTGGAATGGTGGTACGACCATGGAGTTCCTCTCCCCTTTCCTGTTGAGAGTGCCTCCTCTTGAGATGCGACGGGAACGCCGGGAATTCTTTCCCGTTGAAAGCAGGGAAAGGATCCCTCATCTCGAGCTACGAGGGGGAAACGGGGCTCCTCTGGATGTGGGCGGGACCATCGTGCTTCCTCTCGAGTGGACACGGGTATGGCGGTGAACTTCTTGAGTCGCAGCAAGGGTGTGAAAGACCCTTTCGAAGTTCCAGAGGTTAGGTGTCATTAGTCTCCAGACGCCTCATCGGAAATAGGCCTCATCTCGCCTGGAAGGGAGAACTTCCTGGATTTTCTCGAGTTGCGGCAGGTGTTCTCGAGTTACGACGGGGACCTCAGGGACCCGCCCTGGTGGCCTCAGGAGAGGCCAGTCCCCATTCGAGTTGCTAGGGGGCCTCTCGGGATTCCTCTCCCGTCGATACCGGGGCCAAAAACCTTGTGTGGAGTCAGGGCCGGAACCGAGGATTCCTCTCAGGGGCTGACATGGATCTTTGGGTACTTCTGGAGTCTCCCCAGGGGAGTCAGGCCTCGTCTCGAGTGGGGGCATGCACGTGCGCTTTCCTTCCAGGCTGTAGCAGCAATGTCACGCTTCCCGTCGCGTGGATCAAAGGATCTGTGGTTTTCCCTCGAGGCTTTCCCTAGAGGCTTTCCCACAGGGCTGTCCCACGTGCCACCGTGGTGTGAGTCGATCCTCGGCGTGAAAGATGAGCCAGTGCAGGGCAAAGAGGTTCCTCTGGAATGGACTGAGACATCTGGGGGACTCTTGGAATGGTGGTACGACCATGGAGTTCCTCTCGCCTTTCCTGCTGAGAGTGCCTCCTCTTGAGATGCGACGGGAACGCCGGGAATTCTTTCCCGTTGAAAGCAGGGAAAGGATCCCTCATCTCGAGCTACGAGGGGGAAACGGTGCTCCTCTGGATGTGGGCGGGACCATCGTGCTTCCTCTTGAGTAGACACGGGTATGGCGGTGAACTTCTTGAGTTGCAGCAAGGGTGTGAAAGACCCTTTCGAAGTTCCAGAGTTTAGGTGTCATTAGTCTCCAGACGTCTCATCGGAAATAGGCCTCATCTCGCCTGGAAGGGAGAACTTCCTGGATTTCTCGAGTTGCGACAGGTGTTCTCGAGTTACGACGGGGACCTCAGGGACCCGCCCTGGTGGCCTCAGGAGAGGCCAGTCCCCATGCGAGTTGCTAGGGGGCCTCTCGGGATTCCTCTTCCGTCGATACCGGGGCCAAAACCCTTTGGTGGAGTCAGGGCCGGAACCGAGGATTCCTCTCAGGGGCTGACATGGATCTTTGGGTACTTCTGGAGTCTCCACAGGGGAGTCAGGCCTCGTCTCGAGTGGGGGCATGCACGTGCGCTTTCCTTCCAGGCTGTAGCAGCAATGTCACGCTTCCCGTCGCGTGGATCAAAGGATCTGTGGTTTTCCCTCGAGGCTTTCCCTCGAGGCTTTCCCACAGGGCTGTCCCACGTGCCACCGTGGTGTGAGTCGATCCTCGGCGTGAAAGATGAGCCAGTGCAGGGCAAAGAGGTTCCTCTGGAATGCACTGAGACATCTGGGGGACTCTTGGAATGGTGGTACGACCATGGAGTTCCTCTCGCCTTTCCTGTTGAGAGTGCCTCCTCTTGAGATGCGACGGGAACGCCGGGAATTCTTTCCCGTTGAAAGCAGGGAAAGGATCCCTCATCTCGAGCTACGAGGGGGAAACGGTGCTCCTCTGGATGTGGGCGGGACCATCGTGCTTCCTCTTGAGTGGACACGGGTATGGCGGTGAACTTCTTGAGTTGCAGCAAGGGTGTGAAAGACCCTTTCGAAGTTCCAGAGGTTAGGTGTCATTAGTCTCCAGACGCCTCATTGGAAATAGGCCTCATCTCGCCTGGAAGGGAGAATTTCCTGGATTTTCTCGAGTTGCGGCAGGTGTTCTCGAGTTACGACGGGGACCTCAGGGACCCGCCCTGGTGGCCTCAGTAGACGCCAGTCCCCATGTGAGTTGCTAGGGGGCCTCTCGGGATTCCTCTCCCGTCGATACCGGGGCCAAAAACCTTGTGTGGAGTCAGGGCCGGAACCGAGGATTCCTCTCAGGGGCTGCTATGGATCTTTGGGTACATCTGGAGTCTCGCCAGGGGAGACAGGCCTCGTCTCGAGTCGGGGCATGCACGTGCACTTTCCTTCCAGGCTGTAGCAGCAATGTCACGCTTCCCGTCGCGTGGATCCAAGGATCTGTGGTTTTCCCTCGAGGCTTTCCCTCGAGGCTTTCCCACAGGGCTGTCCCACGTGCCACCGTGGTGTGAGTCGATCCTCGGCGTGAAAGATGAGCCAGTGCAGGGCAAAGAGATTCCTCTGGAATGGACTGAGACATCTGCGGGACTCTTGGAATGGTGGTACGACCATGGAGTTCCTCTCGCCTTTCCTGTTGAGAGTGCCTCCTCTTGAGATGCGACGGGAACGCCGGGAATTCTTTCCCGTTGAAAGCAGGGAAAGGATCCCTCATCTCGAGCTACGAGGGGGAAACGGGGCTCCTCTGGATGTGGGCGGGACCATCGTGCTTCCTCTCGAGTGGAGACGGGTATGGCGGTGAACTTCTTGAGTCGCAGCAAGGGTGTGAAAGACCCTTTCGAAGTTCCAGAGGTTAGGTGTCATTAGTCTCCAGACGCCTCATCGGAAATAGGCCTCATCTCGCCTGGAAGGGAGAACTTCCTGGATTTTCTCGAGTTGCGGCAGGTGTTCTCGAGTTACGACGGGGACTTCAGGGACCCTCCCTGGTGGCCTCAGGAGAGGCCAGTCCCCATGCGAGTTGCTAGGGGGCCTCTCGGGATTCCTCTCCCGTCGATACCGGGGCCAAAAACCTTGTGTGGAGTCAGGGCCGGAACCGAGGATTCCTCTCAGGGGCTGACATGGATCTTTGAGTACTTCTGGAGTCTCCCCAGGGGAGTCAGGCCTCGTCTCGACTGGGGGCATGCACGTGCGCTTTCCTTCCAGGCTGTAGCAGCAATGTCACGCTTCCCGTCGCGTGGATCAAAGGATCTGTGGTTTTCCCTCGAGGCTTTCCATCGAGGCTTTCCCACAGGGCTGTCCCACGTGCCACCATGGTGTGAGTCGATCCTCGGCGTGATAGATGAGCCAGTGCAGGGCAAAGAGGTTCCTCTGGAATGGACTGAGACATCTGGGGGACTCTTGGAATGGTGGTACGACCATGGAGTTCCTCTCGCCTTTCCTGCTGAGAGTGCCTCCTCTTGAGATGCGACGGGAACGCCGGGAATTCTTTCCCGTTGAAAGCAGGGAAAGGATCCCTCATCTCGAGCTACGAGGGGGAAACGGTGCTCCTCGGGATGTGGGCGGGACCATCGTGCTTCCTCTTGAGTAGACACGGGTATGGCGGTGAACTTCTTGAGTTGCAGCAAGGGTGTGAAAGACCCTTTCGAAGTTCCAGAGTTTAGGTGTCATTAGTCTCCAGACGTCTCATCGGAAATAGGCCTCATCTCGCCTGGAAGGGAGAACTTCCTGGATTTCTCGAGTTGCGGCAGGTGTTCTCGAGTTACGACGGGGACCTCAGGGACCCGCCCTGGTGGCCTCAGGAGAGGCCAGTCCCCATGCGAGTTGCTAGGGGGCCTCTCGGGATTCCTCTTCCGTCGATACCGGGGCCAAAACCCTTTGGTGGAGTCAGGGCCGGAACCGAGGATTCCTCTCAGGGGCTGACATGGATCTTTGGGTACTTCTGGAGTCTCCCCAGGGGAGTCAGGCCACGTCTCGAGTGGGGGCATCCACGTGTGCTTTCCTTCCAGGCTGTAGCAGCAATGTCACACTTCCCGTCTTGTGGATCAAAGGATCTGCTGTTTTCGCTTGAGGCTTTCCCACAGGGCTGTCCCACGTGCCACCGTGGTGTGAGTCGATCCTCGGCGTGAAAGATGAGCCAGTGCAGGGCAAAGAGGTTCCTCTGGAATGGACTGAGACATCTGGGGGACTCTTAGAATGGTGGTACGACCATGGAGTTCCTCTCGCCTTTCCTGTGGAGAGTGCATCCTATTGAGATGCGACGGGAACACCGGGAATTCTTTCCCGTTGAAAGCAGGTCAAGGATCCCTCATATCGAGCTCCGAGGGGGAAACGGGGCTCCTCTGGATGTGGGCGGGACCATCGTGCTTCCTCTCGAGTGGAGACGGGTATGGCGGTGAACTTCTTGAGTTGCAGCAAGGGTGTGAAAAATCCTTTCGAAGTTCCAGAGGTTAGGTGTCATTAGTCTCCAGACGCCTCATCGAAAATAGGCCTCATCTCGCCTGAACGGGAGAACTTCCTGGATTTTCTCGAGTTGCGGCAGGTGTTCTCGAGTTACGACGGGGACCTCAGGGAACCGCCCTGGTAGCCTCAGGAAAGGCGAGTCCCCATGCGAGTTGTTAGGGGGCCTCTCGGGATTCCTCTCCCGTCGATACCGGGGCCAAAAATCTTGTGTGGAGTCAGGGCCGGAACCGAGGATTCCTCTCAGGTGCTGATATGGATCTTTGGGTACTTCTGGAGTCTCCCCAGGGGAGTCAGGCCTCGTCTCGAGTGGGGGCATGCACGTGCGCTTTCCCTCCAGGCTGTAGCATCAATGTCACGCTTTCCGTCCCGTGGATCAAAGGATCTGTGGTTTTCCCTCGAGGCTTTCCCTCGAGGCTTTCCCACAGGGCTGTCCCACGTGCCACCGTGGTGTGAGTCGATCCTCGGCGTGAAAGAAGAGCCAGTGCAGGGCAAAGAGGTTCCTCTGGAATGGACTGAGGCATCTGGGGAATCTTGGAATGGTGGTACGACCATGGAGTTCCTCTCGCCTTTCCTGTTGAGAGTGCCTTCTCTTGAGATGCGTCGGGAACGCCGGGAATTCTTTCCCGTTGAAAGCAGGGAAAGGATCCCTCATCTCGAGCTACGAGGGGGAAACGGGGCTCCTCTGGATGTGGGCGGGACCATCGTGCTTCCTCTCGAGTGGAGACGGGTATGGCGGTGAACTTCTTGAGTTGCAGCAAGGGTGTGAAAGACCCTTTCGAAGTTCCACAGGTTAGGTGTCATTAGTCTCCAGACGCCTCATCGAAAATAGGCCTCATCTCGCCTGAAAGGGAGAACTTCCTGGATTTTCTCGAGTTGCGGCAGGTGTTCTCGAGTTACGACGGGGACCTAAGGGAACCGCTCTGGTGGCCTCAGGAAAGGCCAGTCCCAATGCGAGTTGCTAGGGGGCCTCTCGGGATTTCTCTCCCATCGATACCGGGGCCAAAAACCTTGTGTGCAGTCAGGGCCGGAACCGAGGATTCCTCTCAGGGGATGACATGGATCTTGGGGTACTTCTGGAGTCTCCCCAGGGGAGTCAGGCCTAGTCTCGCGTGGGGGCATGCACGTGCGCTTTCCTTCCAGGCTATAGCAGCAATGTCACGGTTCCCGTCGCGTGGATCAAAGGATCTGTGGATTTCCCTCGAGGCTTTCCCTGGAGGCTTTCCCACAGGGCTGTCCCACGTGCCACCGTGGTGTGAGTCGATCCTCGGCGTGAAAGATGAGCCAGTGCAGGGCAAAGAGGTTCCTCTGGAATGGACTGAGACATCTGGGGGACTCTTGGAATGGTGGTACGACCATGGAGTTCCTCTCGCCTTTCCTGTTGAGAGTGCCTCCTCTTGAGATTCGACGGGAAGGCCGGGAATTCTTTCCCATTGAAAGCAGGGAAAGGATTCCTCATCTCGAGCTACGAGGGGCAAACGGGGCTCCTCTGGATGTGGGCGGGACCATCGTGCTTCCTCTCGAGTGGAGACGGGTATGGCGGTGAACTTCTTGAGTTGCAGCAAGGGTGTGAAAGACCCTTTCGAAGTTCCAGAGGTTAGGTGTCATTAGTCTCCAGACGCCTCATCGGAAATAGGCCTCATCTCGCCTGGAAGGGAGAACTTCCTGGATTTTCTCGAGTTGCGGCAGGTGTTCTCGAATTACGATGGGGACCTCAGGGCCCCGCCCTGGTGGCCTCAGGAAAGGCCAGTCCCCATGCGAGTTCCTCGGGGGCCTCTCGGGATTCCTCTCCCGTTGATACCGGGGCCAAAATCCTTGTGTGGAGTCAGGGCCGGAACCGAGGATTCCTCTCCGGGGCTGACATGGGTCTTTGGGTACTTCTGGAGTCTCCCCAGGTGAGTCAGGCCTCTTCTCGAGTGGGGGCATGCACGTCCTCTTTTCTTACAGGCTGTAGCAGCAATGTCACTCTTCCCGTCGCGTGGATCAAAGGATCTGTGGTTTTCCCTCGAGGCTTTCCCACAGGGCTGTCCCACGTGCCACCGTGGTGTGAGTCGATCCTCGGCGTGAAAGATGAGCCAGTGCAGGGCAAAGAGGTTGCTCTGGAATGGACTGAGAAATCTGGGGGACTCTTGGAATGATACGACCATGGAGTTCCTCTTGCGTTTCCTGTTGAGAGTGCCTCCTCTTGAGATGCGACGGGAACACCGGGAATTCTTTCCCATTGAAAGCACAGAAAGGATCCCTCATCTCGAGCTTCGAGGGGGAAACGGGGCTCCTCTGGATGTGCGCGAGACTATCGTGCTTCCTCTCGAGTGGAGACGGGTATGACGGTGAACTTCTTGAGTTGCAGCAAGGGTGTGAAAGACCCTTTCGAAGTTCCAGAGGTTAGGTGTCATTAGTCTCCAGACGCCTCATCGGAAATAGGCCTCATCTCGCCTGGAAGGGAGAACTTCCTGGATTTTCTCGAGTTGCGGCAGGTTATCCCGAGTTACGAAGGGGACCTCAGGGACCCGCCCTGGTGGCCTCAGGAGAGGCCAGTCCCCATGCGAGTTGCTAGGGGGCCTCTCGGGATTCCTCTCCCGTCGATACCGGGGCCAAAAACCTTGTGTGGAGTCAGGGCCGGAACCGAGGATTCCTCTCAGGGGCTGATATGGATCTTTGGGTACTTCTGGAGTCTCGCCAGGGGAGACAGGCCTCTTGTCGAGTGGGGGCATGCACGTGCGCTTTCCTTCCATGCTGTAGCAGCAATGTCACGCTTCCCGTCGCGTGGATCAAAGGGTCTGTTTTTTTCCCTCGAGGCTTTCCCACAGGGCTGTCCCACGTGCCACCGTGGTGTGAGTCGATCCTCGGCGTGAAAGATGAGCCAGTGCAGGGCAAAGAGTTTCCTCTGGAATGGACTGAGACATCTGGGGGACTCTTGGAATGGTGGTACGACCATGGAGTTCCTCTCGCCTTTCCTGTTGAGAGTGCCTCCTCTTGAGATGCGACGGGAACGCCGGGAATTCTTTCCCGTTGAAAGCAGGGAAAGGATCCCTCATCTCGAGCTACGAGGGGGAAACGGGGCTCCTCTGGATGTGGGCGGGACCATCGTGCTTCCTCTCGAGTGGAGACGGGTATGGCGGTGAACTTCTTGAGTTGCAGCAAGGGTGTGAAAGACCCTTTCGAAGTTAAAGAGGTTAGGTGTCATTAGTCTCCGGACGCCTCATTGGAAATAGGCCTCATCTCGCCTGGAAGGGTGAACTTCCTGGATTTTCTCGAGTTGCGGCAGGTGTTCTCGAGTTACGACGGGGACCTCAGGGACCCGCCCTGGTGGCCTCAGGAAAGGCCAGTCTCCATGCAAATTGCCAGGGCGCCTCTGGGGATTCCTCTCCCGTCAATACTGGGGCCAAAAACCTTGTGTGGAGTCAGGGCCGGAACCGAGGATTCCTCTCAGGGGCTGACATGGATATTTGGGTACTTCTGGAGGCTCCCCAGGGGAGTCAGGCCACGTCTCGAGTGGGGGCATCCACGTGTGCTTTCCTTCCAGGCTGTAGCAGCAATGTCACGCTTCCCGTCTTGTGGATCAAAGGATCTGCTGTTTTCGCTTGAGGCTTTCCCACAGGGCTGTCCCACGTGCCACCGTGGTGTGAGTCGATCCTCGGCGTGAAAGATGAGCCAGTGCAGGGCAAAGAGGTTCCTCTGGAATGGACTGAGGCATCTGGGGACTCTTGGAATGGTGGTACGACCATGGAGTTCCTCTCGCCTTTCCTGTTGAGAGTGCCTCCTCTTGAGATGCGTCGGGAACGCCGGAAATTCTTTCCCGTTGAAAGCAGGGAAAGGATCCCTCATCTCGAGCTACGAGGGTGAAACGGGGCTCCTCTCTATGTGGGCGGGACCATCGTGCTTCCTCTCGAGTGGAGACGGGTATGGCAGTGAACTTCTTGAGTTGCAGCAAGGGTGTGAAAGACCCTTTCGAAGTTCCACAGGTTAGGTGTCATTAGTCTCCAGAGGCCTCATCGAAAATAGGCCTCATCTCGCCTGAAAGGGAGAACTTCCTGGATTTTCTCGAGTTGCGGCAGGTGTTCTCGAGTTACGACGGGGACCTCAGGGAACCGCTCTGGTGGCCTCAGGAAAGGCCAGTCCCCATGCGAGTTGCTAGGGGGCCTCTCGGGGTTTCTCTCCCGTCGATACCGGGGCCAAAAACCTTGAGTGCAGTCAGGGCCGGAACCGAGGATTCCTCTCAGGGGATGACATGGATCTTGGGGTACTTCTGGAGTCTCCCCAGGGGAGTCAGGCCTAGTCTCGCGTGGGGGCATGCACGTGCGCTTTCCTTCCAGGCTATAGCAGCAATGTCACGCTTCCCGTCGCGTGGATCAAAGGATCTGTGGATTTCCCTCGAGGCTTTCCCTCGAGGCTTTCCCACAGGGCTGTCCCACGTGCCACCGTGGTGTGAGTCGATCCTCGGCGTGAAAGATGAGCCAGTGCAGGGCAAAGAGTTTCCTCTGGAATGGACTGAGACATCTGGGGGACTCTTGGAATGGTGGTACGACCATGGAGTTCCTCTCGCCTTTCCTGTTGAGAGTGCCTCCTCTTGAGATGCGACGGGAACGCCGGGAATTCTTTCCCGTTGAAAGCAGGGAAAGGATCCCTCATCTCGAGCTACGAGGGGGAAACGGGTCTCCTCTGGATGTGGGCGGGACCATCGTGCTTCCTCTCGAGTGGAGACGGGTATGGCGGTGAACTTCTTGAGTTGCAGCAAGGGTGTGAAAGACCCTTTCGAAGTTCCAGAGGTTAGGTGTCCTTAGTCTCCAGACGCCTCATCGGAAATAGGCCTCATCTCGCCTGGAAGGGAGAACTTCCTGGATTTTCTCGAGTTGCGGCAGGTGTTCCCGAGTTACGACGATGACCTCAGGGACCCGCCCTGGTGGCCTCAGGAGAGGCCAGTCCCCATGCGAGTTGCTAGGGGCACTCTCGGGATTCCTCTCCCGTCGATACCGGGGCCAAAACCCTTGTGTGGAGTCAGGGCCGGAACCGAGGATTCCTCTCAGGGGCTGAAATGGATCTTTGGGTACTTCTGGAGCCTCCCCAGGGGATTCAGGCCTCGTCTCGAGTGGGGGCATGCACGTGCGCTTTCCTTCCAGGCTGTAGCAGCAATGTCACGCTTCCCGTCGCGTGGATCAAAGGATCTGTGGTTTTCCCTCGAGGCTTTCCCTCGAGGCTTTCCCACAGGGCTGTCCCACGTGCCACCGTGGTGTGAGTCGATCCTCGGCGTGAAAGATGTGCCAGTGAAGGGCAAAGAGGTTCCTCTGGAATGGACTGAGACATCTGGGGGACTCTTGGAATGGTGGTACGACCATGGAGTTCCTCTCGCCTTTCCTGTTGAGAGTGCCTGCTCTTGAGATGCGACGGGAACGCCGGGAATTCTTTCCCGTTGAAAGCAGGGAAAGGATCCCTCATCTCGAGCTCCGAGTGGGAAACGGGGCTCCTCTGGATGTGGGCGGGACCATCGTGCTTCCTCTCGAGTGGAGACGGGTATGGCGGTGAACTTCTTGAGTTGCAGCAAGGGTGTGAAAGACCCTTTCGAAGTTCCAGAGGTTAGGTGTCATTAGTCTCCAGACGCCTCATCGGAAATAGGCGTCATCTCGCCTGGAAGGGAGAACTTCCTGGATTTTCTCGAGTTGCGGCAGGTGTTCTCGAGTTACGACGGGGACCTCAGGGACCCGCCCTGGTGGCCTCAGGAGAGGCCAGTCCCCATGCGAGTTGCTAGGGGGCCTCTCGGGATTCCTCTCCCGTCGATACCGGGGCCAAAAACCTTGTGTGGAGTCAGGGCCGGAACCGAGGATTCCTCTCAGGGGCTGATATGGATCTTTGGGTACATCTGGAGTCTCGCCAGGGGAGACCGGCCTCGTCTCGAGTCGGGGCATGCACGTGCACTTTCCTTCCAGGCTGTAGCAGCAATGTCACGCTTCCCGTCGCGTGGATCAAAGGATCTGTGGTTTTCCCTCGAGGCTTTCCCTCGAGGCTTTCCCACAGGGCTGTCCCACGTGCCACCGTGGTGTGAGTCGATCCTCGGCGTGAAAGATGAGCCAGTTCAGGGCAAAGAGGTTCCTCTGGAATGGACTGAGACATCTGGGGGACTCTTGGAATGGTGGTACGACCATGGAGTTCCTCTCCCCTTTCCTGTTGAGAGTGCCTCCTCTTGAGATGCGACGGGAACGCCGGGAATTCTTTCCCGTTGAAAGCAGGGAAAGGATCCCTCATCTCGAGCTACGAGGGGGAAACGGTGCTCCTCTGGATGTGGGCGGGACCATCGTGCTTCCTCTCGAGTGGACACGGGTATGGCGGTGAACTTCTTGAGTCGCAGCAAGGGTGTGAAAGACCCTTTCGAAGTTCCAGAGGTTAGGTGTCATTAGTCTCCAGACGCCTCATCGGAAATAGGCCTCATCTCGCCTGGAAGGGAGAACTTCCTGGATTTTCTCGAGTTGCGGCAGGTGTTGTCGAGTTACGACGGGGACCTCAGGGACCCGCCCTGGTGGCCTCAGGAGAGGCCAGTCCCCATGCGAGGTGCTAGGGGGCCTCACGGGATTCCTCTCCCGTCGATACCGGGGCCAAAAACCTTGTGTGGAGTCAGGGCCGGAACCGAGGATTCCTCTCAGGGGCTGATATGGATCTTTGGGTACATCTGGAGTCTCGCCAGGGGAGACAGGCCTCGTCTCGAGTCGGGGCATGCACCTGCACTTTCCTTCCAGGCTGTAGCAGCAATGTCACGCTTCCCGTCGCGTGGATCAAAGGATCTGTGGTTTTCCCTCGAGGCTTTCCTTCGAGGCTTTCCCACAGGGCTGTCCCACGTGCCACCGTGGTGTGAGTCGATCCTCGGCGTGAAAGATGAGCCAGTTCAGGGCAAAGAGGTTCCTCTGGAATGGACTGAGACATCTGGGGGACTCTTGGAATGGTGGTACGACCATGGAGTTCCTCTCCCCTTTCCTGTTGAGAGTGCCTCCTCTTGAGATGCGACGGGAACGCCGGGAATTCTTTCCCGTTGAAAGCAGGGAAAGGATCCCTCATCTCGAGCTACGAGGGGGAAACGGGGCTCCTCTGGATGTGGGCGGGACCATCGTGCTTCCTCTCGAGTGGACACGGGTATGGCGGTGAACTTCTTGAGTCGCAGCAAGGGTGTGAAAGACCCTTTCGAAGTTCCAGAGGTTAGGTGTCATTAGTCTCCAGACGCCTCATCGGAAATAGGCCTCATCTCGCCTGGAAGGGAGAACTTCCTGGATTTTCTCGAGTTGCGGCAGGTGTTCTCGAGTTACGACGGGGACCTCAGGGACCCGCCCTGGTGGCCTCAGGAGAGGCCAGTCCCCATTCGAGTTGCTAGGGGGCCTCTCGGGATTCCTCTCCCGTCGATACCGGGGCCAAAAACCTTGTGTGGAGTCAGGGCCGGAACCGAGGATTCCTCTCAGGGGCTGACATGGATCTTTGGGTACTTCTGGAGTCTCCCCAGGGGAGTCAGGCCTCGTCTCGAGTGGGGGCATGCACGTGCGCTTTCCTTCCAGGCTGTAGCAGCAATGTCACGCTTCCCGTCGCGTGGATCAAAGGATCTGTGGTTTTCCCTCGAGGCTTTCCCTAGAGGCTTTCCCACAGGGCTGTCCCACGTGCCACCGTGGTGTGAGTCGATCCTCGGCGTGAAAGATGAGCCAGTGCAGGGCAAAGAGGTTCCTCTGGAATGGACTGAGACATCTGGGGGACTCTTGGAATGGTGGTACGACCATGGAGTTCCTCTCGCCTTTCCTGCTGAGAGTGCCTCCTCTTGAGATGCGACGGGAACGCCGGGAATTCTTTCCCGTTGAAAGCAGGGAAAGGATCCCTCATCTCGAGCTACGAGGGGGAAACGGTGCTCCTCTGGATGTGGGCGGGACCATCGTGCTTCCTCTTGAGTAGACACGGGTATGGCGGTGAACTTCTTGAGTTGCAGCAAGGGTGTGAAAGACCCTTTCGAAGTTCCAGAGTTTAGGTGTCATTAGTCTCCAGACGTCTCATCGGAAATAGGCCTCATCTCGCCTGGAAGGGAGAACTTCCTGGATTTCTCGAGTTGCGACAGGTGTTCTCGAGTTACGACGGGGACCTCAGGGACCCGCCCTGGTGGCCTCAGGAGAGGCCAGTCCCCATGCGAGTTGCTAGGGGGCCTCTCGGGATTCCTCTTCCGTCGATACCGGGGCCAAAACCCTTTGGTGGAGTCAGGGCCGGAACCGAGGATTCCTCTCAGGGGCTGACATGGATCTTTGGGTACTTCTGGAGTCTCCACAGGGGAGTCAGGCCTCGTCTCGAGTGGGGGCATGCACGTGCGCTTTCCTTCCAGGCTGTAGCAGCAATGTCACGCTTCCCGTCGCGTGGATCAAAGGATCTGTGGTTTTCCCTCGAGGCTTTCCCTCGAGGCTTTCCCACAGGGCTGTCCCACGTGCCACCGTGGTGTGAGTCGATCCTCGGCGTGAAAGATGAGCCAGTGCAGGGCAAAGAGGTTCCTCTGGAATGCACTGAGACATCTGGGGGACTCTTGGAATGGTGGTACGACCATGGAGTTCCTCTCGCCTTTCCTGTTGAGAGTGCCTCCTCTTGAGATGCGACGGGAACGCCGGGAATTCTTTCCCGTTGAAAGCAGGGAAAGGATCCCTCATCTCGAGCTACGAGGGGGAAACGGTGCTCCTCTGGATGTGGGCGGGACCATCGTGCTTCCTCTTGAGTGGACACGGGTATGGCGGTGAACTTCTTGAGTTGCAGCAAGGGTGTGAAAGACCCTTTCGAAGTTCCAGAGGTTAGGTGTCATTAGTCTCCAGACGCCTCATTGGAAATAGGCCTCATCTCGCCTGGAAGGGAGAATTTCCTGGATTTTCTCGAGTTGCGGCAGGTGTTCTCGAGTTACGACGGGGACCTCAGGGACCCGCCCTGGTGGCCTCAGTAGACGCCAGTCCCCATGTGAGTTGCTAGGGGGCCTCTCGGGATTCCTCTCCCGTCGATACCGGGGCCAAAAACCTTGTGTGGAGTCAGGGCCGGAACCGAGGATTCCTCTCAGGGGCTGCTATGGATCTTTGGGTACATCTGGAGTCTCGCCAGGGGAGACAGGCCTCGTCTCGAGTCGGGGCATGCACGTGCACTTTCCTTCCAGGCTGTAGCAGCAATGTCACGCTTCCCGTCGCGTGGATCCAAGGATCTGTGGTTTTCCCTCGAGGCTTTCCCTCGAGGCTTTCCCACAGGGCTGTCCCACGTGCCACCGTGGTGTGAGTCGATCCTCGGCGTGAAAGATGAGCCAGTGCAGGGCAAAGAGATTCCTCTGGAATGGACTGAGACATCTGCGGGACTCTTGGAATGGTGGTACGACCATGGAGTTCCTCTCGCCTTTCCTGTTGAGAGTGCCTCCTCTTGAGATGCGACGGGAACGCCGGGAATTCTTTCCCGTTGAAAGCAGGGAAAGGATCCCTCATCTCGAGCTACGAGGGGGAAACGGGGCTCCTCTGGATGTGGGCGGGACCATCGTGCTTCCTCTCGAGTGGAGACGGGTATGGCGGTGAACTTCTTGAGTCGCAGCAAGGGTGTGAAAGACCCTTTCGAAGTTCCAGAGGTTAGGTGTCATTAGTCTCCAGACGCCTCATCGGAAATAGGCCTCATCTCGCCTGGAAGGGAGAACTTCCTGGATTTTCTCGAGTTGCGGCAGGTGTTCTCGAGTTACGACGGGGACTTCAGGGACCCTCCCTGGTGGCCTCAGGAGAGGCCAGTCCCCATGCGAGTTGCTAGGGGGCCTCTCGGGATTCCTCTCCCGTCGATACCGGGGCCAAAAACCTTGTGTGGAGTCAGGGCCGGAACCGAGGATTCCTCTCAGGGGCTGACATGGATCTTTGAGTACTTCTGGAGTCTCCCCAGGGGAGTCAGGCCTCGTCTCGACTGGGGGCATGCACGTGCGCTTTCCTTCCAGGCTGTAGCAGCAATGTCACGCTTCCCGTCGCGTGGATCAAAGGATCTGTGGTTTTCCCTCGAGGCTTTCCATCGAGGCTTTCCCACAGGGCTGTCCCACGTGCCACCATGGTGTGAGTCGATCCTCGGCGTGATAGATGAGCCAGTGCAGGGCAAAGAGGTTCCTCTGGAATGGACTGAGACATCTGGGGGACTCTTGGAATGGTGGTACGACCATGGAGTTCCTCTCGCCTTTCCTGCTGAGAGTGCCTCCTCTTGAGATGCGACGGGAACGCCGGGAATTCTTTCCCGTTGAAAGCAGGGAAAGGATCCCTCATCTCGAGCTACGAGGGGGAAACGGTGCTCCTCTGGATGTGGGCGGGACCATCGTGCTTCCTCTTGAGTAGACACGGGTATGGCGGTGAACTTCTTGAGTTGCAGCAAGGGTGTGAAAGACCCTTTCGAAGTTCCAGAGTTTAGGTGTCATTAGTCTCCAGACGTCTCATCGGAAATAGGCCTCATCTCGCCTGGAAGGGAGAACTTCCTGGATTTCTCGAGTTGCGGCAGGTGTTCTCGAGTTACGACGGGGACCTCAGGGACCCGCCCTGGTGGCCTCAGGAGAGGCCAGTCCCCATGCGAGTTGCTAGGGGGCCTCTCGGGATTCCTCTTCCGTCGATACCGGGGCCAAAACCCTTTGGTGGAGTCAGGGCCGGAACCGAGGATTCCTCTCAGGGGCTGACATGGATCTTTGGGTACTTCTGGAGTCTCCACAGGGGAGTCAGGCCTCGTCTCGAGTGGGGGCATGCACGTGCGCTTTCCTTCCAGGCTGTAGCAGCAATGTCACGCTTCCCGTCGCGTGGATCAAAGGATCTGTGGTTTTCCCTCGAGGCTTACCCTCGAGGCTTTCCCACACGGCTGTCCCACGTGCCACCGTGGTGTGAGTCGATCCTCGGCGTGAAAGATGAGCCAGTGCAGGGCAAAGAGGTTCCTCTGGAATGCACTGAGACATCTGGGGGACTCTTGGAATGGTGGTACGACCATGGAGTTCCTCTCGCCTTTCCTGTTGAGAGTGCCTCCTCTTGAGATGCGACGGGAACGCCGGGAATTCTTTCCCGTTGAAAGCAGGGAAAGGATCCCTCATCTCGAGCTACGAGGGGGAAACGGTGCTCCTCTGGATGTGGGCGGGACCATCGTGCTTCCTCTTGAGTGGACACGGGTATGGCGGTGAACTTCTTGAGTTGCAGCAAGGGTGTGAAAGACCCTTTCGAAGTTCCAGAGGTTAGGTGTCATTAGTCTCCAGACGCCTCATTGGAAATAGGCCTCATCTCGCCTGGAAGGGAGAGTTTCCTGGATTTTCTCGAGTTGCGGCAGGTGTTCTCGAGTTACGACGGGGACCTCAGGGACCCGCCCTGGTGGCCTCAGTAGACGCCAGTCCCCATGTGAGTTGCTAGGGGGCCTCTCGGGATTCCTCTCCCGTCGATACCGGGGCCAAAAACCTTGTGTGGAGTCAGGGCCGGAACCGAGGATTCCTCTCAGGGGCTGCTATGGATCTTTGGGTACATCTGGAGTCTCGCCAGGGGAGACAGGCCTCGTCTCGAGTCGGGGCATGCACGTGCATTTTCCTTCCAGGCTGTAGCAGCAATGTCACGCTTCCCGTCGCGTGGATCAAAGGATCTGTGGTTTTCCCTCGAGGCTTTCCCTCGAGGCTTTCCCACAGGGCTGTCCCACGTGCCACCGTGGTGTGAGTCGATCCTCGGCGTGAAAGATGAGCCAGTGCAGGGCAAAGAGGTTCCTCTGGAATGGACTGAGACATCTGGGGGACTCTTGGAATGGTGGTACGACCATGGAGTTCCTCTCGCCTTTCCTGTTGAGAGTGCCTCCTCTTGAGATGCGACGGGAACGCCGGGAATTCTTTCCCGTTGAAAGCAGGGAAAGGATCCCTCATCTCGAGCTACGAGGGGGAAACGGGGCTCCTCTGGATGTGGGCGGGACCATCGTGCTTCCTCTCGAGTGGAGACGGGTATGGCGGTGAACTTCTTGAGTCGCAGCAAGGGTGTGAAAAACCCTTTCGAAGTTCCAGAGGTTACGTGTCATTAGTCTCCAGACGCCTCATCGGAAATAGGCCTCATCTCGCCTGGAAGGGAGAACTTCCTGGATTTTCTCGAGTTGCGGCAGGTGTTCTCGAGTTACGACGGGGACCTCAGGGACCCGCCCTGGTGGCCTCAGGAGAGGCCAGTCCCCATGCGAGTTGCTAGGGGGCCTCTCGGGATTCCTCTCCCGTCGATACCGGGGCCAAAAACCTTGTGTGGAGTCAGGGCCGGAACCGAGGATTCCTCTCAGGGGCTGATATGGATCTTTGGGTACATCTGGAGTCTCGCCAGGGGAGACAGGCCTCGTCTCGAGTCGGGGCATGCACGTGCACTTTCCTTCCAGGCTGTAGCAGCAATGTCACGCTTCCCGTCGCGTGGATCAAAGGATCTGTGGTTTTCCCTCGAGGCTTTCCCTCGAGGCTTTCCCACAGGGCTGTCCCACGTGCCACCGTGGTGTGAGTCGATGCTCGGCGTGAAAGATGAGCCAGTGCAGGGCAAAGAGATTCCTCTGGAATGGACTGAGACATCTGCGGGACTCTTGGAATGGTGGTACGACCATGGAGTTCCTCTCGCCTTTCCTGTTGAGAGTGCCTCCTCTTGAGATGCGACGGGAACGCCGGGAATTCTTTCCCGTTGAAAGCAGGGAAAGGATCCCTCATCTCGAGCTACGAGGGGGAAACGGGGCTCCTCTGGATGTGGGCGGGACCATCGTGCTTCCTCTCGAGTGGAGACGGGTATGGCGGTGAACTTCTTGAGTCGCAGCAAGGGTGTGAAAGACCCTTTCGAAGTTCCAGAGGTTAGGTGTCATTAGTCTCCAGACGCCTCATCGGAAATAGGCCTCATCTCGCCTGGAAGGGAGAACTTCCTGGATTTTCTCGAGTTGCGGCAGGTGTTCTCGAGTTACGACGGGGACTTCAGGGACCCTCCCTGGTGGCCTCCGGAGAGGCCAGTCCCCATGCGAGTTGCTAGGGGGCCTCTCGGGATTCCTCTCCCGTCGATACCGGGGCCAAAAACCTTGTGTGGAGTCAGGGCCGGAACCGAGGATTCCTCTCAGGGGCTGACATGGATCTTTGAGTACTTCTGGAGTCTCCCCAGGGGAGTCAGGCCTCGTCTCGACTGGGGGCATGCACGTGCGCTTTCCTTCCAGGCTGTAGCAGCAATGTCACGCTTCCCGTCGCGTGGATCAAAGGATCTGTGGTTTTCCCTCGAGGCTTTCCATCGAGGCTTTCCCACAGGGCTGTCCCACGTGCCACCATGGTGTGAGTCGATCCTCGGCGTGATAGATGAGCCAGTGCAGGGCAAAGAGGTTCCTCTGGAATGGACTGAGACATCTGGGGGACTCTTGGAATGGTGGTACGACCATGGAGTTCCTCTCGCCTTTCCTGCTGAGAGTGCCTCCTCTTGAGATGCGACGGGAACGCCGGGAATTCTTTCCCGTTGAAAGCAGGGAAAGGATCCCTCATCTCGAGCTACGAGGGGGAAACGGTGCTCCTCTGGATGTGGGCGGGACCATCGTGCTTCCTCTTGAGTAGACACGGGTATGGCGGTGAACTTCTTGAGTTGCAGCAAGGGTGTGAAAGACCCTTTCGAAGTTCCAGAGTTTAGGTGTCATTAGTCTCCAGACGTCTCATCGGAAATAGGCCTCATCTCGCCTGGAAGGGAGAACTTCCTGGATTTCTCGAGTTGCGGCAGGTGTTCTCGAGTTACGACGGGGACCTCAGGGACCCGCCCTGGTGGCCTCAGGAGAGGCCAGTCCCCATGCGAGTTGCTAGGGGGCCTCTCGGGATTCCTCTTCCGTCGATACCGGGGCCAAAACCCTTTGGTGGAGTCAGGGCCGGAACCGAGGATTCCTCTCAGGGGCTGACATGGATCTTTGGGTACTTCTGGAGTCTCCACAGGGGAGTCAGGCCTCGTCTCGAGTGGGGGCATGCACGTGCGCTTTCCTTCCAGGCTGTAGCAGCAATGTCACGCTTCCCGTCGCGTGGATCAAAGGATCTGTGGTTTTCCCTCGAGGCTTTCCCTCGAGGCTTTCCCACAGGGCTGTCCCACGTGCCACCGTGGTGTGAGTCGATCCTCGGCGTGAAAGATGAGCCAGTGCAGGGCAAAGAGGTTCCTCTTGAATGCACTGAGACATCTGGGGGACTCTTGGAATGGTGGTACGACCATGGAGTTCCTCTCGCCTTTCCTGTTGAGAGTGCCTCCTCTTGAGATGCGACGGGAACGCCGGGAATTCTTTCCCGTTGAAAGCAGGGAAAGGATCCCTCATCTCGAGCTACGAGGGGGAAACGGTGCTCCTCTGGATGTGGGCGGGACCATCGTGCTTCCTCTTGAGTGGACACGGGTATGGCGGTGAACTTCTTGAGTTGCAGCAAGGGTGTGAAAGACCCTTTCGAAGTTCCAGAGGTTAGGTGTCATTAGTCTCCAGACGCCTCATTGGAAATAGGCCTCATCTCGCCTGGAAGGGAGAGTTTCCTGGATTTTCTCGAGTTGCGGCAGGTGTTCTCGAGTTACGACGGGGACCTCAGGAACCCGCCCTGGTGGCCTCAGTAGACGCCAGTCCCCATGTGAGTTGCTAGGGGGCCTCTCGGGATTCCTCTCCCGTCGATACCGGGGCCTAAAACCTTGTGTGGAGTCAGGGCCGGAACCGAGGATTCCTCTCAGGGGCTGCTATGGATCTTTGGGTACATCTGGAGTCTCGCCAGGGGAGACAGGCCTCGTCTCGAGTCGGGGCATGCACGTGCGCTTTCCTTCCAGGCTGTAGCAGCAATGTCACGCTTCCCGTCGCGTGGATCAAAGGATCTGTGGTTTTCCCTCGAGGCTTTCCCTCGAGGCTTTCCCACAGGGCTGTTCCACGTGCCACCGTGGTGTGAGTCGATCCTCGGCGTGAAAGATGAGCCAGTGCAGAGCAAAGAGGTTCCTCTTGAATGGACTGAGACATCTGGGGGACTCTTGGAATGGTGGTACGACCATGGAGTTCCTCTCGCCTTTCCTGTTGAGAGTGCCTCCTCTTGAGATGCGACGGGAACGCCGGGAATTCTTTCCCGTTGAAAGCAGGGAAAGGATCCCTCATCTCGAGCTACGAGGGGGAAACGGGGCTCCTCTGGATGTGGGCGGGACCATCGTGCTTCCTCTCGAGTGGAGACGGGTATGGCGGTGAACTTCTTGAGTTGCAGCAAGGGTGTGAAAGACCCTTTCTAAGTTCCAGAGTTTAGGTGTCATTAGTCTCCAGACGCCTCATCGGAAATAGGCCTCATCTCGCCTGGAAGGGAGAACTTCCTGGATTTTCTCGAGTTGCGGCAGGTGTTCTCGAGTTACGACGGGGACCTCAGGGACCCGCCCTGGTGGCCTCAGGAGAGGCCAGTCCCCATGCGAGTTGCTAGGGGGCCTCTCGGGATTCCTCTCCCGTCGATACCGGGGCCAAAAACTTTTGGTGGAGTCAGGGCCGGAATCGAGGATTCCTCTCAGGGGCTGACATGGATCTTTGGGTACTTCTGGAGTCTCCCCAGGGGAGTCAGGCCTCGTCTCGAGTGGGGGCATGCACGTGCGCTTTCCTTCCAGGCTGTAGCAGCAATGTCACGCTTCCCGTCGCGTGGATCAAAGGATCTGTGGTTTTCCCTCGAGGCTTTCCCTCGAGGCTTTCCCACAGGGCTGTCCCACGTGCCACCGTGGTGTGAGTCGATCCTCGGCGTGAAAGATGTGCCAGTGAAGGGCAAAGAGGTTCCTCTGGAATGGACTGAGACATCTGGGGGACTCTTGGAATGGTGGTACGGCCATGGAGTTCCTCTCGCCTTTCCTGTTGAGAGTGCCTGCTCTTGAGATGCGACGGGAACGCCGCGAATTCTTTCCCGTTGAAAGCAGGGAAAGGATCCCTCATCTCGAGCTCCGAGTGGGAAACGGGGCTCCTCTGGATGTGGGCGGGACCATCGTGCTTCCTCTCGAGTGGAGACGGGTATGGCGGTGAACTTCTTGAGTTGCAGCAAGGGTGTGAAAGACCCTTTCGAAGTTCCAGAGGTTAGGTGTCATTAGTCTCCAGACGCCTCATCGGAAATAGGCGTCATCTCGCCTGGAAGGGAGAAATTCCTGGATTTTCTCGAGTTGCGGCAGGTGTTCTCGAGTTACGACGGGGACCTCAGGGACCCGCCCTGGTGGCCTCAGGAGAGGCCAGTCCCCATGCGAGTTCCTAGGGGGCCTCTCGGGATTACTCTCCCGTCGATACCGGGGCCAAAAACCTTGTGTGGAGTCAGGGCCGGAACCGAGGATTCCTCTCAGGGGCTGATATGGATCTTTGGGTACATCTGGAGTCTCGCCAGGGGAGACCGGCCTCGTCTCGAGTCGGGGCATGCACGTGCACTTTCCTTCCAGGCTGTAGCAGCAATGTCACGCTTCCCGTCGCGTGGATCAAACGATCTGTGGTTTTCCCTCGAGGCTTTCCATCGAGGCTTTCCCACAGGGCTGTCCCACGTGCCACCGTGGTGTGAGTCGATCCTCGGCGTGAAAGATGAGCCAGTTCAGGGCAAAGAGGTTCCTCTGGAATGGACTGAGACATCTGGGGGACTCTTGGAATGGTGGTACGACCATGGAGTTCCTCTCCCCTTTCCTGTTGAGAGTGCCTCCTCGTGAGATGCGACGGGAACGCCGGGAATTCTTTCCCGTTGAAAGCAGGGAAAGGATCCCTCATCTCGAGCTACGAGGGGGAAACGGTGCTCCTCTGGATGTGAGCGGGACCTTCGTGCTTCCTCTCGAGTGGACACGGGTATGGCGGTGAACTTCTTGAGTCGCAGCAAGGGTGTGAAAGACCCTTTCGAAGTTCCAGAGGTTAGGTGTCATTAGTCTCCAGACGCCTCATCGGAAATAGGCCTCATCTCGCCTGGAAGGGAGAACTTCCTGGATTTTCTCGAGTTGCGGCAGGTGTTATCGAGTTACGACGGGGACCTCAGGGACCCGCCCTGGTGGCCTCAGGAGAGGCCAGTCCCCATGCGAGGTGCTAGGGGGCCTCACGGGATTCCTCTCCCGTCGATACCGGGGCCAAAAACCTTGTGTGGAGTCAGGGCCGGAACCGAGGATTCCTCTCAGGGGCTGATATGGATCTTTGGGTACATCTGGAGTCTCGCCAGGGGAGACAGGCCTCGTCTCGAGTCGGGGCATGCACGTGCACTTTCCTTCCAGGCTGTAGCAGCAATGTCACGCTTCCCGTCGCGTGGATCAAAGGATCTGTGGTTTTCCCTCGAGGCTTTCCCTCGAGGCTTTCCCACAGGGCTGTCCCACGTGCCACCGTGGTGTGAGTCGATCCTCGGCGTGAAAGATGAGCCAGTGCAGGGCAAAGAGATTCCTCTGGAATGGACTGAGACATCTGCGGGACTCTTGGAATGGTGGTACGACCATGGAGTTCCTCTCGCCTTTCCTGTTGAGAGTGCCTCCTCTTGAGATGCGACGGGAACGCCGGGAATTCTTTCCCGTTGAAAGCAGGGAAAGGATCCCTCATCTCGAGCTACGAGGGGGAAACGGGGCTCCTCTGGATGTGGGCGGGACCATCGTGCTTCCTCTCGAGTGGAGACGGGTATGGCGGTGAACTTCTTGAGTCGCAGCAAGGGTGTGAAAGACCCTTTCGAAGTTCCAGAGGTTAGGTGTCATTAGTCTCCAGACGCCTCATCGGAAATAGGCCTCATCTCGCCTGGAAGGGAGAACTTCCTGGATTTTCTCGAGTTGCGGCAGGTGTTCTCGAGTTACGACGGGGACTTCAGGGACCCTCCCTGGTGGCCTCAGGAGAGGCCAGTCCCCATGCGAGTTGCTAGGGGGCCTCTCGGGATTCCTCTCCCGTCGATACCGGGGCCAAAAACCTTGTGTGGAGTCAGGGCCGGAACCGAGGATTCCTCTCAGGGGCTGACATGGATCTTTGAGTACTTCTGGAGTCTCCCCAGGGGAGTCAGGCCTCGTCTCGACTGGGGGCATGCACGTGCGCTTTCCTTCCAGGCTGTAGCAGCAATGTCACGCTTCCCGTCGCGTGGATCAAAGGATCTGTGGTTTTCCCTCGAGGCTTTCCATCGAGGCTTTCCCACAGGGCTGTCCCACGTGCCACCATGGTGTGAGTCGATCCTCGGCGTGATAGATGAGCCAGTGCAGGGCAAAGAGGTTCCTCTGGAATGGACTGAGACATCTGGGGGACTCTTGGAATGGTGGTACGACCATGGAGTTCCTCTCGCCTTTCCTGCTGAGAGTGCCTCCTCTTGAGATGCGACGGGAACGCCGGGAATTCTTTCCCGTTGAAAGCAGGGAAAGGATCCCTCATCTCGAGCTACGAGGGGGAAACGGTGCTCCTCTGGATGTGGGCGGGACCATCGTGCTTCCTCTTGAGTAGACACGGGTATGGCGGTGAACTTCTTGAGTTGCAGCAAGGGTGTGAAAGACCCTTTCGAAGTTCCAGAGTTTAGGTGTCATTAGTCTCCAGACGTCTCATCGGAAATAGGCCTCATCTCGCCTGGAAGGGAGAACTTCCTGGATTTCTCGAGTTGCGGCAGGTGTTCTCGAGTTACGACGGGGACCTCAGGGACCCGCCCTGGTGGCCTCAGGAGAGGCCAGTCCCCATGCGAGTTGCTAGGGGGCCTCTCGGGATTCCTCTTCCGTCGATACCGGGGCCAAAACCCTTTGGTGGAGTCAGGGCCGGAACCGAGGATTCCTCTCAGGGGCTGACATGGATCTTTGGGTACTTCTGGAGTCTCCACAGGGGAGTCAGGCCTCGTCTCGAGTGGGGGCATGCACGTGCGCTTTCCTTCCAGGCTGTAGCAGCAATGTCACGCTTCCCGTCGCGTGGATCAAAGGATCTGTGGTTTTCCCTCGAGGCTTTCCCTCGAGGCTTTCCCACACGGCTGTCCCACGTGCCACCGTGGTGTGAGTCGATCCTCGGCGTGAAAGATGAGCCAGTGCAGGGCAAAGAGGTTCCTCTGGAATGCACTGAGACATCTGGGGGACTCTTGGAATGGTGGTACGACCATGGAGTTCCTCTCGCCTTTCCTGTTGAGAGTGCCTCCTCTTGAGATGCGACGGGAACGCCGGGAATTCTTTCCCGTTGAAAGCAGGGAAAGGATCCCTCATCTCGAGCTACGAGGGGGAAACGGTGCTCCTCTGGATGTGGGCGGGACCATCGTGCTTCCTCTTGAGTGGACGCGGGTATGGCGGTGAACTTCTTGAGTTGCAGCAAGGGTGTGAAAGACCCTTTCGAAGTTCCAGAGGTTAGGTGTCATTAGTCTCCAGACGCCTCATTGGAAATAGGCCTCATCTCGCCTGGAAGGGAGAGTTTCCTGGATTTTCTCGAGTTGCGGCAGGTGTTCTCGAGTTACGACGGGGACCTCAGGGACCCGCCCTGGTGGCCTCAGTAGACGCCAGTCCCCATGTGAGTTGCTAGGGGGCCTCTCGGGATTCCTCTCCCGTCGATACCGGGGCCAAAAACCTTGTGTGGAGTCAGGGCCGGAACCGAGGATTCCTCTCAGGGGCTGCTATGGATCTTTGGGTACATCTGGAGTCTCGCCAGGGGAGACAGGCCTCGTCTCGAGTCGGGGCATGCACGTGCATTTTCCTTCCAGGCTGTAGCAGCAATGTCACGCTTCCCGTCGCGTGGATCAAAGGATCTGTGGTTTTCCCTCGAGGCTTTCCCTCGAGGCTTTCCCACAGGGCTGTCCCACGTGCCACCGTGGTGTGAGTCGATCCTCGGCGTGAAAGATGAGCCAGTGCAGGGCAAAGAGGTTCCTCTGGAATGGACTGAGACATCTGGGGGACTCTTGGAATGGTGGTACGACCATGGAGTTCCTCTCGCCTTTCCTGTTGAGAGTGCCTCCTCTTGAGATGCGACGGGAACGCCGGGAATTCTTTCCCGTTGAAAGCAGGGAAAGGATCCCTCATCTCGAGCTACGAGGGGGAAACGGGGCTCCTCTGGATGTGGGCGGGACCATCGTGCTTCCTCTCGAGTGGAGACGGGTATGGCGGTGAACTTCTTGAGTCGCAGCAAGGGTGTGAAAAACCCTTTCGAAGTTCCAGAGGTTACGTGTCATTAGTCTCCAGACGCCTCATCGGAAATAGGCCTCATCTCGCCTGGAAGGGAGAACTTCCTGGATTTTCTCGAGTTGCGGCAGGTGTTCTCGAGTTACGACGGGGACTTCAGGGACCCTCCCTGGTGGCCTCAGGAGATGCCAGTCCCCATGCGAGTTGCTAGGGGGCCTCTCGGGATTCCTCTCCCGTCGATACCGGGGCCAAAAACCTTGTGTGGAGTCAGGGCCGGAACCGAGGATTCCTCTCAGGGGCTGACATGGATCTTTGAGTACTTCTGGAGTCTCCCCAGGGGAGTCAGGCCTCGTCTCGACTGGGGGCATGCACGTGCGCTTTCCTTCCAGGCTGTAGCAGCAATGTCACGCTTCCCGTGGCGTGGATCAAAGGATCTGTGGTTTTCCCTCGAGGCTTTCCATCGAGGCTTTCCCACAGGGCTGTCCCACGTGCCACCATGGTGTGAGTCGATCCTCGGCGTGATAGATGAGCCAGTGCAGGGCAAAGAGGTTCCTCTGGAATGGACTTAGACATCTGGGGGACTCTTGGAATGGTGGTACGACCATGGAGTTCCTCTCGCCTTTCCTGCTGAGAGTGCCTCCTCTTGAGATGCGACGGGAACGCCGGGAATTCTTTCCCGTTGAAAGCAGGGAAAGGATCCCTCATCTCGAGCTACGAGGGGGAAACGGTGCTCCTCTGGATGTGGGCGGGACCATCGTGCTTCCTCTTGAGTAGACACGGGTATGGCGGTGAACTTCTTGAGTTGCAGCAAGGGTGTGAAAGACCCTTTCGAAGTTCCAGAGTTTAGGTGTCATTAGTCTCCAGACGTCTCATCGGAAATAGGCCTCATCTCGCCTGGAAGGGAGAACTTCCTGGATTTCTCGAGTTGCGGCAGGTGTTCTCGAGTTACGACGGGGACCTCAGGGACCCGCCCTGGTGGCCTCAGGAGAGGCCAGTCCCCATGCGAGTTGCTAGGGGGCCTCTCGGGATTCCTCTTCCGTCGATACCGGGGCCAAAACCCTTTGGTGGAGTCAGGGCCGGAACCGAGGATTCCTCTCAGGGGCTGACATGGATCTTTGGGTACTTCTGGAGTCTCCACAGGGGAGTCAGGCCTCGTCTCGAGTGGGGGCATCCACGTGCGCTTTCCTTCCAGGCTGTAGCAGCAATGTCACGCTTCCCGTCGCGTGGATCAAAGGATCTGTGGTTTTCCCTCGAGGCTTTACCTCGAGGCTTTCCCACAGGGCTGTCCCACGTGCCACCGTGGTGTGAGTCGATCCTCGGCGTGAAAGATGAGCCAGTGCAGGGCAAAGAGGTTCCTCTGGAATGCACTGAGACATCTGGGGGACTCTTGGAATGGTGGTACGACCATGGAGTTCCTCTCGCCTTTCCTGTTGAGAGTGCCTCCTCTTGAGATGCGACGGGAACGCCGGGAATTCTTTCCCGTTGAAAGCAGGGAAAGGATCCCTCATCTCGAGCTACGAGGGGGAAACGGTGCTCCTCTGGATGTGGGCGGGACCATCGTGCTTCCTCTTGAGTGGACACGGGTATGGCGGTGAACTTCTTGAGTTGCAGCAAGGGTGTGAAAGACCCTTTCGAAGTTCCAGAGGTTAGGTGTCATTAGTCTCCAGACGCCTCGTTGGAAATAGGCCTCATCTCGCCTGGAAGGGAGAGTTTCCTGGATTTTCTCGAGTTGCGGCAGGTGTTCTCGAGTTACGACGGGGACCTCAGGGACCCGCCCTGATGGCCTCAGTAGACGCCAGTCCCCATGTGAGTTGCTAGGGGGCCTCTCGGGATTCCTCTCCCGTCGATACCGGGGCCAAAAACCTTGTGTGGAGTCAGGGCCGGAACCGAGGATTCCTCTCAGGGGCTGCTATGGATCTTTGGGTACATCTGGAGTCTCGCCAGGGGAGACAGGCCTCGTCTCGAGTCGGGGCATGCACGTGCGCTTTCCTTCCAGGCTGTAGCAGCAATGTCACGCTTCCCGTCGCGTGGATCAAAGGATCTGTGGTTTTCCCTCGAGGCTTTCCCTCGAGGCTTTCCCACAGGGCTGTTCCACGTGCCACCGTGGTGTGAGTCGATCCTCGGCGTGAAAGATGAGCCAGTGCAGGGCAAAGAGGTTCCTCTTGAATGGACTGAGACATCTGGGGGACTCTTGGAATGGTGGTACGACCATGGAGTTCCTCTCGCCTTTCCTGTTGAGAGTGCCTCCTCTTGAGATGCGACGGGAACGCCGGGAATTCTTTCCCGTTGAAAGCAGGGAAAGGATCCCTCATCTCGAGCTACGAGGGGGAAACGGGGCTCCTCTGGATGTGGGCGGGACCATCGTGCTTCCTCTCGAGTGGAGACGGGTATGGCGGTGAACTTCTTGAGTTGCAGCAAGGGTGTGAAAGACCCTTTCTAAGTTCCAGAGTTTAGGTGTCATTAGTCTCCAGACGCCTCATCGGAAATAGGCCTCATCTCGCCTGGAAGGGAGAACTTCCTGGATTTTCTCGAGTTGCGGCAGGTGTTCTCGAGTTACGACGGGGACCTCAGGGACCCGCCCTGGTGGCCTAAGGAGAGGCCAGTCCCCATGCGAGTTGCTAGGGGGCCTCTCGGGATTCCTCTCCCGTCGATACCGGGCCGAAAAACATTTTTTGTAGTCAGGGCCGGAACCGAGGATTCCTCTCAGGGGCTGACATGGATCTTTGGGTACTTCTGGTGTGTCCCCAAGGGAGTCAGGCCTCGTCTCGAGTCGGGGCATGCACGTGCGCTTTCCTTCCAGGCTGTAGCAGCAATGTCACGCTTCCCGTCGCGTGGATCAAAGGATCTGCGGTTTTCCCTCGAGGCTTTCCCTCGAGGCTTTCCCACAGGGCTGTCCCACGTGCCACCGTGGTGTGAGTCGATCCTCGGAGTGAACGATGAGCCAGTGCAGGGCAAAGAGGTTCCTCTGGAATGGACTGAGACATCTGGGGGACTCTTGGAATGGTGGTACGACCATGGAGTTCCTCTCGCCTTTCCTGTTGAGAGTGCCTCCTCTTGAGATGCGACGGGAACGCCGGGAATTCTTTCCCGTTGAAAGCAGGGAAAGGATCCCTCATCACGATCTCCAAGGGGGAAACGGGTCTCCTCTGGATGTGGGCGGGACCATCGTGCTTCCTCTCGAGTGGACACGGGTATGGCGGTGAACTTCTTGAGTCGCAGCAAGGGTGTGAAAGACCCTTTCGAAGTTCCAGAGGTTAGGTGTCATTAGTCTACAGACGCCTCATCGGAAATAGGCCTCATCTCGCCTGGAAGGGAGAACTTCCTGGATTTTCTCGAGTTGCGGCAGGTGTTCTCGAGTTACGACGGGGACCTCAGGGACCCGCCCTGGTGGCCTCAGGAGAGGCCAGTCCCCATGCGAGTTGCTAGGGGGCCTCTCGGGATTCCTCTCCCGTCGATACCGGGGCCAAAAACCTTGTGTGGAGTCAGGGCCGGAACCGATGATTCCTCTCAGGGGCTGCTATGGATCTTTGGGTACATCTGGAGTCTCGCCAGGGGAGACAGGCCTCGTCTCGACTCGGGGCATGCACGTGCACTTTCCTTCCAGGCTGTAGCAGCAATGTCACGCTTCCCGTCGCGTGGATCAAAGGATCTGTGGTTTTCCCTCGAGGCTTTCCTTCGAGGCTTTCCCACAGGGCTGTCCCACGTGCCACCGTGGTGTGAGTCGATCCTCGGCGTGAAAGATGAGCCAGTGCAGGGCAAAGAGGTTCCTCTGGAATGGACTGAGACATCTGGGGGACTCTTGGAATGGTGGTACGACCATGGAGTTCCTCTCGCCTTTCCTGTTGAGAGTGCCTCCTCTTGAGATGCGACGGGAACGCCGGGAATTCTTTCCCGTTGAAAGCAGGGAAAGGATCCCTCATCTCGAGCTACGAGGGGGAAACGGGGCTCCTCTGGATGTGGGCGGGACCATCGTGCTTCCTCTCGAGTGGAGACGGGTATGGCGGTGAACTTCTTGAGTCGCAGCAAGGGTGTGAAAGACCCTTTCGAAGTTCCAGAGGTTAGGTGTCATTAGTCTCCAGACGCCTCATCGGAAATAGGCCTCATCTCGCCTGGAAGGGAGAACTTCCTGGATTTTCTCGAGTTGCGTCAGGTGTTCTCGAGTTACGACGGGGACCTCAGGGACCCGCCCTGGTGGCCTCAGGAGAGGCCAGTCCCCATGCGAGTTGCTAGGGGGCCTCTCGGGATTCCTCTCCCGTCGATACCGGGGCCAAAAACCTTGTGTGGAGTCAGGGCCGGAACCGAGGATTCCTCTCAGGGGCTGACATGGATCTTTGGGTACTTCTGGAGTCTCCCCAGGGGAGTCAGGCCTCGTCTCGAGTGGGGGCATGCACGTGCGCTTTCCTTCCAGGCTGTAGCAGCAATGTCACGCTTCTCGTCGCGTGGATCAAGGGATCTGTGGTTTTCCCTCGAGGCTTTCCCACAGGGCTGTCGCACGTGCCACCGTGGTGTGAGTCGATCCTCGGCGTGAAAGATGAGCCAGTGCAGGGCAAAGAGGTTCCTCTGGAATGGCCTGAGACATCTGGGGGACTCTTGGAATGGTGGTACGACCATGGAGTTCCTCTCGCCTTTCCTGTTGAGAGTGCCTCCTCTTGAGATGCGACGGGAACGCCGGGAATTCTTTCCCGTTGAAAGCAGGGAAAGGATCCCTCATCTCGAGCTACGAGGGGGAAACGGGGCTCCTCTAGATGTGGGCGGGACCATCGTGCTTCCTCTCGAGTGGAGACGGGTATGGCGGTGAACTTCTTGAGTCGCAGCAAGGGTGTGAAAGACCCTTTCGAAGTTCCAGAGGTTAGGTGTCATTCGTCTCCAGACGCCTCATCGGAAATAGGCCTCATCTCGCCTGGAAGGGAGAACTTCCTGGATTTTCTCGAGTTGCGGCAGGTGTTCTCGAGTTACGACGGGGACCTCAGGGACCCGCCCTGGTGGCCTCAGGAGAGGCCAGTCCCCATGCGAGTTGCTAGGGGGCCTCTCGGGATTCCTCTCCCGTCGATACCGGGGCCAAAAACCTTTGGTGGAGTCAGGGCCGGAACCGAGGATTCCTCTCATGGGCTGACATGGATCTTTGAGTACTTCTGTAGTCTCCCCAGGGGAGTCAGGCCTCGTCTCGACTGGGGGCATGCACGTGCGCTTTCCTTCCAGGCTGTAGCAGCAATGTCACGCTTCCCGTGGCGTGGATCAAAGGATCTGTGGTTTTCCCTCGAGGCTTTCCCTCGAGGCTTTCCCACAGGGCTGTCCCACGTGCCACCATGGTGTGAGTCGATCCTCGGCGTGATAGATGAGCCAGTGCAGGGCAAAGAGGTTCCTCTGGAATGGACTGAGACATCTGGGGGACTCTTGGAATGGTGGTACGACCATGGAGTTCCTCTCGCCTTTCCTGCTGAGAGTGCCTCCTCTTGAGATGCGACGGGAACGCCGGGAATTCTTTCCCGTTGAAAGCAGGGAAAGGATCCCTCATCTCGAGCTACGAGGGGGAAACGGTGCTCCTCTGGATGTGGGCGGGACCATCGTGCTTCCTCTTGAGTGGACACGGGTATGGCGGTGAACTTCTTGAGTTGCAGCAAGGGTGTGAAAGACCCTTTAGAAGTTCCAGAGTTTAGGTGTCATTAGTCTCCAGACGCCTCATCGGAAATAGGCCTCATCTCGCCTGGAAGGGAGAACTTCCTGGATTTTCTCGAGTTGCGGCAGGTGTTCTCGAGTTACGACGGGGACCTCAGGGACCCGCCCTGGTGGCCTCAGGAGAGGCCAGTCCCCATGCGATTTGCTAGGGGGCTTCTCGGGGTTCCTCTTCCGTCGATACCGGGGCCAAAACCCTTTGGTGGAGTCAGGGCCGGAACCGAGGATTCCTCTCAGGGGCTGACATGGATCTTTGGGTACTTCTGGAGTCTCCCCAGGAGAGTCAGGCCTCGTCTCGAGTGGGGGCATGCACGTGCGCTTTCCTTCCAGGCTGTAGCAGCAATGTCACGCTTCCCGTCGCGTGGATCAAAGGATCTGTGGTTTTCCCTCGAGGCTTTCCCTCGAGGCTTTCCCACAGGGCTGTCCCACGTGCCACCGTGGTGTGAGTCGATCCTCGGCGTGAAAGATGAGCCAGTGCAGGGCAAAGAGGTTCCTCTGGAATGCACTGAGACATCTGAGGGACTCTTGGAATGGTGGTACGACCATGGAGTTCCTCTCGCCTTTCCTGTTGAGAGTGCCTCCTCTTGAGATGCGACGGGAACGCCGGGAATACTTTCCCGTTGAAAGCAGGGAAAGGATCCCTCATCTCGAGCTACGAGGGGGAAACGGGGCTCCTCTGGATGTGGGCGGGACCATCGTGCTTCCTCTCGAGTGGAGACGGGTATGGCGGTGAACTTCTTGAGTTGCAGCAAGGGTGTGAAAGACCCTTTCGAAGTTCCAGAGGTTAGATGTCATTAGTCTCCAGACGCCATATCGGAAATAGGCCTTATCTCGCCTGGAAGGGAGAACTTCCTGGATTTTCTCGAGTTGCGGCAGGTGTTCTCGAGTTATGACGGGGACCTCAGGGACCCGCCCTGGTGGCCTCAGGAGAGGACAGTCCCCATGCGAGGTGCTAGGGGGCCTCTCGGGATTCCTCTCCCGTCGATACCGGGGCCAAAAACCTTGTGTGAAGTCAGGGCCGGAACCGAGGATTCCTCTCAGGGGCTGACATGGATCTTTGGGTACTTGTGGAGTCTCCCCAGGGGAGTCAGGCCTCGTCTCGAGTGGGGGCATGCACGTGCGCTTTCCTTCCAGGCTGTAGCAGCAATGTCACGCTTCCCGTCGCGTGGATCAAAGGATCTGTGGTTTTCCCTCGAGGCTTTCCCTCGAGGCTTTCCCACAGGGCTGTCCCACGTGCCACCGTGGTGTGAGTCGATCCTCGGCGTGAAAGATGAGCCAGTGCAGGCCAAAGAGGTTCCTCTGGAATGGACTGAGACATCTGGGGGACTCTTGGAATGGTGGTACGACCATGGAGTTCCTCTCGCCTTTCCTGTTGAGAGTGCCTCCTCTTGAGATGCGACGGGAACGCCGGGAATTCTTTCCCGTTGAAAGCAGGGAAAGGATCCCTCATCTCGAGCTCCGAGGGGGAAACGGGGCTCCTCTGGATGTGGGCGGGACCATCGTGCTTCCTCTCGAGTGGAGACGGGTATGGCGGTAAACTTCTTGAGTTGCAGCAAGGGTGTGAAAGACCCTTTCGAAGTTCCAGAGGTTAGGTGTCATTAGTCTCCAGACGCCTCATCGGAAATAGGCCTCATCTCGCCTGGAAGGGAGAACTTCCTGGATTTTCTCGAGTTGTGGCAGGTGTTCTCGAGTTACGACGGGGACCTCAGGGACCCGCCCTGGTGGCCTCAGGAGAGGCCATTCCCCATGCGAGTTGCTAGGGGGCTTCTCGGGGTTACTCTTCCGTCGATACCGGGGCCAAAACCCTTTGGTGGAGTCAGGGCCGGAACCGAGGATTCCTCTCAGGGGCTGACATGGATCTTTGGGTACTTCTGGAGTCTCCCCAGGAGAGTCAGGCCTCGTCTCGAGTGGGGGCATGCACGTGCGCTTTCCTTCCAGGCTGTAGCAGCAATGTCACGCTTCCCGTCGCGTGGATCAAAGGATCTGTGGTTTTCCCTCGAGGCTTTCCCTCGAGGCTTTCCCACAGGGCTGTCCCACGTGCCACCGTGGTGTGAGTCGATCCTCGGCGTGAAAGATGAGCCAGTGCAGGGCAAAGAGGTTCCTCTGGAATGCACTGAGACATCTGGGGGACTCTTGGAATGGTGGTACGACCATGGAGTTCCTCTCGCCTTTCCTGTTGAGAGTGCCTCCTCTTGAGATGCGACGGGAACGCCGGGAATTCTTTCCCGTTGAAAGCAGGGAAAGGATCCCTCATCTCGAGCTACGAGGGGGAAACGGTGCTCCTCTGGATGTGGGCGGGACCATCGTGCTTCCTCTTGAGTGGACACGGGTATGGCGGTGAACTTCTTGAGTTGCAGCAAGGGTGTGAAAGACCCTTTCGAAGTTCCAGAGGTTAGGTGTCATTAGTCTCCAGACGCCTCATTGGAAATAGGCCTCATCTCGCCTGGAAGGGAGAGTTTCCTGGATTTTCTCGAGTTGCGGCAGGTGTTCTCGAGTTACGACGGGGACCTCAGGGACCCGCCCTGGTGGCCTCAGTAGACGCCAGTCCCCATGTGAGTTGCTAGGGGGCCTCTCGGGATTCCTCTCCCGTCGATACCGGGGCCAAAAACCTTGTGTGGAGTCAGGGCCGGAACCGAGGATTCCTCTCAGGGGCTGCTATGGATCTTTGGGTACATCTGGAGTCTCGCCAGGGGAGACAGGCCTCGTCTCGAGTCGGGGCATGCACGTGCGCTTTCCTTCCAGGCTGTAGCAGCAATGTCACGCTTCCCGTCGCGTGGATCAAAGGATCTGTGGTTTTCCCTCGAGGCTTTCCCTCGAGGCTTTCCCACAGGGCTGTTCCACGTGCCACCGTGGTGTGAGTCGATCCTCGGCGTGAAAGATGAGCCAGTGCAGGGCAAAGAGGTTCCTCTTGAATGGACTGAGACATCTGGGGGACTCTTGGAATGGTGGTACGACCATGGAGTTCCTCTCGCCTTTCCTGTTGAGAGTGCCTCCTCTTGAGATGCGACGGGAACGCCGGGAATTCTTTCCCGTTGAAAGCAGGGAAAGGATCCCTCATCTCGAGCTACGAGGGGGAAACGGGGCTCCTCTGGATGTGGGCGGGACCATCGTGCTTCCTCTCGAGTGGAGACGGGTATGGCGGTGAACTTCTTGAGTTGCAGCAAGGGTGTGAAAGACCCTTTCTAAGTTCCAGTGTTTAGGTGTCATTAGTCTCCAGACGCCTCATCGGAAATAGGCCTCATCTCGCCTGGAAGGGAGAACTTCCTGGATTTTCTCGAGTTGCGGCAGGTGTTCTCGAGTTACGACGGGGACCTCAGGGACCCGCCCTGGTGGCCTCAGGAGAGGCCAGTCCCCATGCGAGTTGCTAGGGGGCCTCTCGGGATTCCTCTCCCGTCGATACCGGGCCGAAAAACATTTTTTGTAGTCAGGGCCGGAACCGAGGATTCCTCTCAGGGGCTGACATGGATCTTTGGGTACTTCTGGTGTGTCCCCAAGGGAGTCAGGCCTCGTCTCGAGTCGGGGCATGCACGTGCGCTTTCCTTCCAGGCTGTAGCAGCAATGTCACGCTTCCCGTCGCGTGGATCAAAGGATCTGTGGTTTTCCCTCGAGGCTTTCCCTCGAGGCTTTCCCACAGGTCTGTCCCACGTGCCACCGTGGTGTGAATCGATCCTCGGAGTGAACGATGAGCCAGTGCAGGGCAACGAGGTTCCTCTGGAATGGACTGAGACATCTGGGGGACTCTTGGAATGGTGGTACGACCATGGAGTTCCTCTCGCCTTTCCTGTTGAGAGTGCCTCCTCTTGAGATGCGACGGGAACGCCGGGAATTCTTTCCCGTTGAAAGCAGGGAAAGGATCCCTCATCACGATCTCCAAGGGGGAAACGGGTCTCCTCTGGATGTGGGCGGGACCATCGTGCTTCCTCTCGAGTGGACACGGGTATGGCGGTGAACTTCTTGAGTCGCAGCAAGGGTGTGAAAGACCCTTTCGAAGTTCCAGAGGTTAGGTGTCATTAGTCTCCAGACGCCTCATCGGAAATAGGCCTCATCTCGCCTGGAAGGGAGAACTTCCTGGATTTTCTCGAGTTGCGGCAGGTGTTCTCGAGTTACGACGGGGACCTCAGGGACCCGCCCTGGTGGCCTCAGGAGAGGCCAGTCCCCATGCGAGTTGCTAGGGGGCCTCTCGGGATTCCTCTCCCGTCGATACCGGGGCCAAAAACCTTGTGTGGAGTCAGGGCCGGAACCGATGATTCCTCTCAGGGGCTGCTATGGATCTTTGGGTACATCTGGAGTCTCGCCAGGGGAGACAGGCCTCGTCTCGACTCGGGGCATGCACGTGCACTTTCCTTCCAGGCTGTAGCAGCAATGTCACGCTTCCCGTCGCGTGGATCAAAGGATCTGTGGTTTTCCCTCGAGGCTTTCCTTCGAGGCTTTCCCACAGGGCTGTCCCACGTGCCACCGTGGTGTGAGTCGATCCTCGGCGTGAAAGATGAGCCAGTGCAGGGCAAAGAGGTTCCTCTGGAATGGACTGAGACATCTGGGGGACTCTTGGAATGGTGGTACGACCATGGAGTTCCTCTCGCCTTTCCTGTTGAGAGTGCCTCCTCTTGAGATGCGACGGGAACGCCGGGAATTCTTTCCCGTTGAAAGCAGGGAAAGGATCCCTCATCTCGAGCTACGAGGGGGAAACGGGGCTCCTCTGGATGTGGGCGGGACCATCGTGCTTCCTCTCGAGTGGACACGGGTATGGCGGTGAACTTCTTGAGTCGCAGCAAGGGTGTGAAAGACCCTTTCGAAGTTCCAGAGGTTAGGTGTCATTAGTCTCCAGACGCCTCATCGGAAATAGGCCTCATCTCGCCTGGAAGGGAGAACTTCCTGGATTTTCTCGAGTTGCGGCAGGTGTTCTCGAGTTACGACGGGGACCTCAGGGACCCGCCCTGGTGGCCTCAGGAGAGGCCAGTCCCCATGCGAGTTGCTAGGGGGCCTCTCGGGATTCCTCTCCCGTCGATACCGGGGCCAAAAACCTTGTGTGGAGTCAGGGCCGGAACCGAGGATTCCTCTCAGGGGCTGACATGGATCTTTGGGTACTTCTGGAGTCTCCCCAGGGGAGTCAGGCCTCGTCTCGAGTGGGGGCATGCACGTGCGCTTTCTTTCCAGGCTGTAGCAGCAATGTCACGCTTCTCGTCGCGTGGATCAAGGGATCTGTGGTTTTCCCTCGAGGCTTTCCCACAGGGCTGTCGCACGTGCCACCGTGGTGTGAGTCGATCCTCGGCGTGAAAGATGAGCCAGTGCAGGGCAAAGAGGTTCCTCTGGAATGGCCTGAGACATCTGGGGGACTCTTGGAATGGTGGTACGACCATGGAGTTCCTCTCGCCTTTCTTGTTGAGAGTGCCTCCTCTTGAGATGCGACGGGAACGCCGGGAATTCTTTCCCGTTGAAAGCAGGGAAAGGATCCCTCATCTCGAGCTACGAGGGGGAAACGGGGCTCCTCTAGATGTGGGCGGGACCATCGTGCTTCCTCTCGAGTGGAGACGGGTATGGCGGTGAACTTCTTGAGTCGCAGCAAGGGTGTGAAAGACCCTTTCGAAGTTCCAGAGGTTAGGTGTCATTAGTCTCCAGACGCCTCATCGGAAATAGGCCTCATCTCGCCTGGAAGGGAGAACTTCCTGGATTTTCTCGAGTTGCGGCAGGTGTTCTCGAGTTACGACGGGGACCTCAGGGACCCGCCCTGGTGGCCTCAGGAGAGGCCAGTCCCCATGAGAGTTGCTAGGGGGCCTCTCGGGATTCCTCTCCCGTCGATACCGGGGCCAAAAACCTTTGCTGGAGTCAGGGCCGGAACCGAGGATTCCTCTCATGGGCTGACATGGATCTTTGAGTACTTCTGTAGTCTCCCCAGGGGAGTCAGGCCTCGTCTCGACTGGGGGCATGCACGTGCGCTTTCCTTCCAGGCTGTAGCAGCAATGTCACGCTTCCCGTGGCGTGGATCAAAGGATCTGTGGTTTTCCCTCGAGGCTTTCCCTCGAGGCTTTCCCACAGGGCTGTCCCACGTGCCACCATGGTGTGAGTCGATCCTCGGCGTGATAGATGAGCCAGTGCAGGGCAAAGAGGTTCCTCTGGAATGGACTGAGACATCTGGGGGACTCTTGGAATGGTGGTACGACCATGGAGTTCCTCTCGCCTTTCCTGCTGAGAGTGCCTCCTCTTGAGATGCGACGGGAACGCCGGGAATTCTTTCCCGTTGAAAGCAGGGAAAGGATCCCTCATCTCGAGCTACGAGGGGGAAACGGTGCTCCTCTGGATGTGGGCGGGACCATCGTGCTTCCTCTTGAGTGGACACGGGTATGGCGGTGAACTTCTTGAGTTGCAGCAAGGGTGTGAAAGACCCTTTAGAAGTTCCAGAGTTTAGGTGTCATTAGTCTCCAGACGCCTCATCGGAAATAGGCCTCATCTCGCCTGGAAGGGAGAACTTCCTGGATTTTCTCGAGTTGCGGCAGGTGTTCTCGAGTTACGACGGGGTCCTCAGGGACCCGCCCTGGTGGCCTCAGGAGAGGCCAGTCCCCATGCGATTTGCTAGGGGGTTTCTCGGGGTTCCTCTTCCGTCGATACCGGGGCCAAAACCCTTTGGTGGAGTCAGGGCCGGAACCGAGGATTCCTCTCAGGGGCTGACATGGATCTTTGGGTACTTCTGGAGTCTCCCCAGGAGAATCAGGCCTCGTCTCGAGTGGGGGCATGCACGTGCGCTTTCCTTCCAGGCTGTAGCAGCAATGTCACGCTTCCCGTCGCGTGGATCAAAGGATCTGTGGTTTTCCCTCGAGGCTTTCCCTCGAGGCTTTCCCACAGGGCTGTCCCACGTGCCACCGTGGTGTGAGTCGATCCTCGGCGTGAAAGATGAGCCAGTGCAGGGCAAAGAGGTTCCTCTGGAATGCACTGAGACATCTGAGGGACTCTTGGAATGGTGGTACGACCATGGAGTTCCTCTCGCCTTTCCTGTTGAGAGTGCCTCCTCTTGAGATGCGACGGGAACGCCGGGAATACTTTCCCGTTGAAAGCAGGGAAAGGATCCCTCATCTCGAGCTACGAGGGGGAAACGGGGCTCCTCTGGATGTGGGCGGGACCATCGTGCTTCCTCTCGAGTGGAGACGGGTATGGCGGTGAACTTCTTGAGTTGCAGCAAGGGTGTGAAAGACCCTTTCGAAGTTCCAGAGGTTAGATGTCATTAGTCTCCAGACGCCATATCGGAAATAGGCCTTATCTCGCCTGGAAGGGAGAACTTCCTGGATTTTCTCGAGTTGCGGCAGGTGTTCTCAAGTTATGACGGGGACCTCAGGGACCCGCCCTGGTGGCCTCAGGAGAGGACAGTCCCCATGCGAGGTGCTAGGGGGCCTCTCGGGATTCCTCTCCCGTCGATACCGGGGCCAAAAACCTTGTGTGAAGTCAGGGCCGGAACCGAGGATTCCTCTCAGGGGCTGACATGGATCTTTGGGTACTTGTGGAGTCTCCCCAGGGGAGTCAGGCCTCGTCTCGAGTGGGGGCATGCACGTGCGCTTTCCTTCCAGGCTGTAGCAGCAATGTCACGCTTCCCGTCGCGTGGATCAAAGGATCTGTGGTTTTCCCTCGAGGCTTTCCCTCGAGGCTTTCCCACAGGGCTGTCCCACGTGCCACCGTGGTGTGAGTCGATCCTCGGCGTGAAAGATGAGCCAGTGCAGGGCAAAGAGGTTCCTCTGGAATGGACTGAGACATCTGGGGGACTCTTGGAATGGTGGTACGACCATGGAGTTCCTCTCGCCTTTCCTGTTGAGAGTGCCTCCTCTTGAGATGCGACGGGAACGCCGGGAATTCTTTCCCGTTGAAAGCAGGGAAAGGATCCCTCATCTCGAGCTCCGAGGGGGAAACGGGGCTCCTCTGGATGTGGGCGGGACCATCGTGCTTCCTCTCGAGTGGAGACGGGTATGGCGGTAAACTTCTTTAGTTGCAGCAAGGGTGTGAAAGACCCTTTCGAAGTTCCAGAGGTTAGGTGTCATTAGTCTCCAGACGCCTCATCGGAAATAGGCCTCATCTCGCCTGGAAGGGAGAACTTCCTGGATTTTCTCGAGTTGTGACAGGTGTTCTCGAGTTACGACGGGGACCTCAGGGACCCGCCCTGGTGGCCTCAGGAGAGGCCATTCCCCATGCGAGTTGCTAGGGGGCTTCTCGGGGTTACTCTTCCGTCGATACCGGGGCCAAAACCCTTTGGTGGAGTCAGGGCCGGAACCGAGGATTCCTCTCAGGGGCTGACATGGATCTTTGGGTACTTCTGGAGTCTCCCCAGGAGAGTCAGGCCTCGTCTCGAGTGGGGGCATGCACGTGCGCTTTCCTTCCAGGCTGTAGCAGCAATGTCACGCTTCCCGTCGCGTGGATCAAAGGATCTGTGGTTTTCCCTCGAGGCTTTCCCTCGAAGCTTTCCCACAGGGCTGTCCCACGTGCCACCGTGGTGTGAGTCGATCCTCGGCGTGAAAGATGAGCCAGTGCAGGGCAAAGAGGTTCCTCTGGAATGCACTGAGACATCTGGGGGACTCTTGGAATGGTGGTACGACCATGGAGTTCCTCTCGCCTTTCCTGTTGAGAGTGCCTCCTCTTGAGATGCGACGGGAACGCCGGGAATACTTTCCCGTTGAAAGCATGGAAAGGATCCCTCATCTCGAGCTACGAGGGGGAAACGGGGCTCCTCTGGATGTGGGCGGGACCATCGTGCTTCCTCTCGAGTGGAGACGGGTATGGCGGTGAACTTCTTGAGTTGCAGCAAGGGTGTGAAAGACCCTTTCGAAGTTCCAGAGGTTAGATGTCATTAGTCTCCAGACGCCATATCGGAAATAGGCCTCATCTCGCCTGGAAGGGAGAACTTCCTGGATTTTCTCGAGTTGCGGCAGGTGTTCTCGAGTTATGACGGGGACCTCAGGGACCCGCCCTGGTGGCCTCAGGAGAGGACAGTCCCCATGCGAGGTGCTAGGGGGCCTCTCGGGATTCCTCTCCCGTCGATACCGGGGCCAAAAACCTTGTGTGAAGTCAGGGCCGGAACCGAGGATTCCTCTCAGGGGCTGACATGGATCTTTGGGTACTTGTGGAGTCTCCCCAGGGGAGTCAGGCCTCGTCTCGAGTGGGGGCATGCACGTGCGCTTTCCTTCCAGGCTGTAGCAGCAATGTCACGCTTCCCGTCGCGTGGATCAAAGGATCTGTGGTTTTCCCTCGAGGCTTTCCCTCGAGGCTTTCCCACAGGGCTGTCCCACGTGCCACCGTGGTGTGAGTCGATCCTCGGCGTGAAAGATGAGCCAGTGCAGGGCAAAGAGGTTCCTCTGGAATGGACTGAGACATCTGGGGGACTCTTGGAATGGTGGTACGACCATGGAGTTCCTCTCGCCTTTCCTGTTGAGAGTGCCTCCTCTTGAGATGCGACGGGAACGCCGGGAATTCTTTCCCGTTGAAAGCAGGGAAAGGATCCCTCATCTCGAGCTCCGAGGGGGAAACGGGGCTCCTCTGGATGTGGGCGGGACCATCGTGCTTCCTCTCGAGTGGAGACGGGTATGGCGGTAAACTTCTTGAGTTGCAGCAAGGGTGTGAAAGACCCTTTCGAAGTTCCAGAGGTTAGGTGTCATTAGTCTCCAGACGCCTCATCGGAAATAGGCCTCATCTCGCCTGGAAGGGAGAACTTCCTGGATTTTCTCGAGTTGTGGCAGGTGTTCTCGAGTTACGACGGGGACCTCAGGGACCCGCCCTGGTGGCCTCAGGAGAGGCCATTCCCCATGCGAGTTGCTAGGGGGCTTCTCGGGGTTACTCTTCCGTCGATACCGGGGCCAAAACACTTTGGTGGAGTCAGGGCCGGAACCGAGGATTCCTCTCAGGGGCTGACATGGATCTTTGGGTACTTCTGGAGTCTCCCCAGGAGAGTCAGGCCTCGTCTCGAGTGGGGGCATGCACGTGCGCTTTCCTTCCAGGCTGTAGCAGCAATGTCACGCTTCCCGTCGCGTGGATCAAAGGATCTGTGGTTTTCCCTCGAGGCTTTCCCTCGAGGCTTTCCCACAGGGCTGTCCCACGTGCCACCGTGGTGTGAGTCGATCCTCGGCGTGAAAGATGAGCCAGTGCAGGGCAAAGAGGTTCCTCTGGAATGCACTGAGACATCTGGGGGACTCTTGGAATGGTGGTACGACCATGGAGTTCCTCTCGCCTTTCCTGTTGAGAGTGTCTCCTCTTGAGATGCGACGGGAACGCCGGGAATTCTTTCCCGTTGAAAGCAGGGAAAGGATCCCTCATCTCGAGCTACGAGGGGGAAACGGTGCTCCTCTGGATGTGGGCGGGACCATCGTGCTTCCTCTTGAGTGGACACGGGTATGGCGGTGAACTTCTTGAGTTGCAGCAAGGGTGTGAAAGACCCTTTCGAAGTTCCAGAGGTTAGGTGTCATTAGTCTCCAGACGCCTCATTGGAAATAGGCCTCATCTCGCCTGGAAGGGAGAGTTTCCTGGATTTTCTCGAGTTGCGGCAGGTGTTCTCGAGTTACGACGGGGACCTCAGGGACCCGCCCTGGTGGCCTCAGTAGACGCCAGTCCCCATGTGAGTTGCTAGGGGGCCTCTCGGGATTCCTCTCCCGTCGATACCGGGGCCAAAAACCTTGTGTGGAGTCAGGGCCGGAACCGAGGATTCCTCTCAGGGGCTGCTATGGATCTTTGGGTACATCTGGAGTCTCGCCAGGGGAGACAGGCCTCGTCTCGAGTCGGGGCATGCACGTGCGCTTTCCTTCCAGGCTGTAGCAGCAATGTCACGCTTCCCGTCGCGTGGATCAAAGGATCTGTGGTTTTCCCTCGAGGCTTTCCCTCGAGGCTTTCCCACAGGGCTGTTCCACGTGCCACCGTGGTGTGAGTCGATCCTCGGCGTGAAAGATGAGCCAGTGCAGGGCAAAGAGGTTCCTCTTGAATGGACTGAGACATCTGGGGGACTCTTGGAATGGTGGTACGACCATGGAGTTCCTCTCGCCTTTCCTGTTGAGAGTGCCTCCTCTTGAGATGCGACGGGAACGCCGGGAATTCTTTCCCGTTGAAAGCAGGGAAAGGATCCCTCATCTCGAGCTACGAGGGGGAAACGGGGCTCCTCTGGATGTGGGCGGGACCATCGTGCTTCCTCTCGAGTGGAGACGGGTATGGCGGTGAACTTCTTGAGTTGCAGCAAGGGTGTGAAAGACCCTTTCTAAGTTCCAGAGTTTAGGTGTCATTAGTCTCCAGACGCCTCATCGGAAATAGGCCTCATCTCGCCTGGAAGGGAGAACTTCCTGGATTTTCTCGAGTTGCGGCAGGTGTTCTCGAGTTACGACGGGGACCTCAGGGACCCGCCCTGGTGGCCTCAGGAGAGGCCAGTCCCCATGCGAGTTGCTAGGGGGCCTCTCGGGATTCCTCTCCCGTCGATACCGGGCCGAAAAACATTTTTTGTAGTCAGGGCCGGAACCGAGGATTCCTCTCAGGGGCTGACATGGATCTTTGGGTACTTCTGGTGTGTCCCCAAGGGAGTCAGGCCTCGTCTCGAGTCGGGGCATGCACGTGCGCTTTCCTTCCAGGCTGTAGCAGCAATGTCACGCTTCCCGTCGCGTGGATCAAAGGATCTGTGGTTTTCCCTCGAGGCTTTCCCTCGAGGCTTTCCCACAGGTCTGTCCCACGTGCCACCGTGGTGTGAGTCGATCCTCGGAGTGAACGATGAGCCAGTGCAGGGCAAAGAGGTTCCTCTGGAATGGACTGAGACATCTGGGGGACTCTTGGAATGGTGGTACGACCATGGAGTTCCTCTCGCCTTTCCTGTTGAGAGTGCCTCCTCTTGAGATGCGACGGGAACGCCGGGAATTCTTTCCCGTTGAAAGCAGGGAAAGGATCCCTCATCACGATCTCCAAGGGGGAAACGGGTCTCCTCTGGATGTGGGCGGGACCATCGTGCTTCCTCTCGAGTGGACACGGGTATGGCGGTGAACTTCTTGAGTCGCAGCAAGGGTGTGAAAGACCCTTTCGAAGTTCCAGAGGTTAGGTGTCATTAGTCTCCAGACGCCTCATCGGAAATAGGCCTCATCTCGCCTGGAAGGGAGAACTTCCTGGATTTTCTCGAGTTGCGGCAGGTGTTCTCGAGTTACGACGGGGACCTCAGGGACCCGCCCTGGTGGCCTCAGGAGAGGCCAGTCCCCATGCGAGTTGCTAGGGGGCCTCTCGGGATTCCTCTCCCGTCGATACCGGGGCCAAAAACCTTGTGTGGAGTCAGGGCCGGAACCGATGATTCCTCTCAGGGGCTGCTATGGATCTTTGGGTACATCTGGAGTCTCGCCAGGGGAGACAGGCCTCGTTTCGACTCGGGGCATGCACGTGCACTTTCCTTCCAGGCTGTAGCAGCAATGTCACGCTTCCCGTCGCGTGGATCAAAGGATCTGTGGTTTTCCCTCGAGGCTTTCCTTCGAGGCTTTCCCACAGGGCTGTCCCACGTGCCACCGTGGTGTGAGTCGATCCTCGGCGTGAAAGATGAGCCAGTGCAGGGCAAAGAGGTTCCTCTGGAATGGACTGAGACATCTGGGGGACTCTTGGAATGGTGGTACGACCATGGAGTTCCTCTCGCCTTTCCTGTTGAGAGTGCCTCCTCTTGAGATGCGACGGGAACGCCGGGAATTCTTTCCCGTTGAAAGCAGGGAAAGGATCCCTCATCTCGAGCTACGAGGGGGAAACGGGGCTCCTCTGGATGTGGGCGGGACCATCGTGCTTCCTCTCGAGTGGACACGGGTATGGCGGTGAACTTCTTGAGTCGCAGCAAGGGTGTGAAAGACCCTTTCGAAGTTCCAGAGGTTAGGTGTCATTAGTCTCCAGACGCCTCATCGGAAATAGGCCTCATCTCGCCTGGAAGGGAGAACTTCCTGGATTTTCTCGAGTTGCGGCAGGTGTTCTCGAGTTACGACGGGGACCTCAGGGACCCGCCCTGGTGGCCTCAGGAGAGGCCAGTCCCCATGCGAGTTGCTAGGGGGCCTCTCGGGATTCCTCTCCCGTCGATACCGGGGCCAAAAACCTTGTGTGGAGTCAGGGCCGGAACCGAGGATTCCTCTCAGGGGCTGACATGGATCTTTGGGTACTTCTGGAGTCTCCCCAGGGGAGTCAGGCCTCGTCTCGAGTGGGGGCATGCACGTGCGCTTTCCTTCCAGGCTGTAGCAGCAATGTCACGCTTCTCGTCGCGTGGATCAAGGGATCTGTGGTTTTCCCTCGAGGCTTTCCCACAGGGCTGTCGCACGTGCCACCGTGGTGTGAGTCGATCCTCGGCGTGAAAGATGAGCCAGTGCAGGGCAAAGAGGTTCCTCTGGAATGGCCTGAGACATCTGGGGGACTCTTGGAATGGTGGTACGACCATGGAGTTCCTCTCGCCTTTCTTGTTGAGAGTGCCTCCTCTTGAGATGCGACGGGAACGCCGGGAATTCTTTCCCGTTGAAAGCAGGGAAAGGATCCCTCATCTCGAGCTACGAGGGGGAAACGGGGCTCCTCTAGATGTGGGCGGGACCATCGTGCTTCCTCTCGAGTGGAGACGGGTATGGCGGTGAACTTCTTGAGTCGCAGCAAGGGTGTGAAAGAACCTTTCGAAGTTCCAGAGGTTAGGTGTCATTAGTCTCCAGACGCCTCATCGGAAATAGGCCTCATCTCGCCTGGAAGGGAGAACTTCCTGGATTTTCTCGAGTTGCGGCAGGTGTTCTCGAGTTACGACGGGGACCTCAGGGACCCGCCCTGGTGGCCTCAGGAGAGGCCAGTCCCCATGCGAGTTGCTAGGGGGCCTCTCGGGATTCCTCTCCCGTCGATACCGGGGCCAAAAACCTTTGGTGGAGTCAGGGCCGGAACCGAGGATTCCTCTCATGGGCTGACATAGATCTTTGAGTACTTCTGTAGTCTCCCCAGGGGAGTCAGGCCTCGTCTCGACTGGGGGCATGCACGTGCGCTTTCCTTCCAGGCTGTAGCAGCAATGTCACGCTTCCCGTGGCGTGGATCAAAGGATCTGTGGTTTTCCCTCGAGGCTTTCCCTCGAGGCTTTCCCACAGGGCTGTCCCACGTGCCACCGTGGTGTGAGTCGATCCTCGGCGTGAAAGATGAGCCAGTGCAGGGCAAAGAGGTTCCTCTGGAATGCACTGAGACATCTGAGGGACTCTTGGAATGGTGGTACGACCATGGAGTTCCTCTCGCCTTTCCTGTTGAGAGTGCCTCCTCTTGAGATGCGACGGGAACGCCGGGAATACTTTCCCGTTGAAAGCAGGGAAAGGATCCCTCATCTCGAGCTACGAGGGGGAAACGGGGCTCCTCTGGATGTGGGCGGGACCATCGTGCTTCCTCTCGAGTGGAGACGGGTATGGCGGTGAACTTCTTGAGTTGCAGCAAGGGTGTGAAAGACCCTTTCGAAGTTCCAGAGGTTAGATGTCATTAGTCTCCAGACGCCATATCGGAAATAGGCCTTATCTCGCCTGGAAGGGAGAACTTCCTGGATTTTCTCGAGTTGCGGCAGGTGTTCTCAAGTTATGACGGGGACCTCAGGGACCCGCCCTGGTGGCCTCAGGAGAGGACAGTCCCCATGCGAGGTGCTAGGGGGCCTCTCGGGATTCCTCTCCCGTCGATACCGGGGCCAAAAACCTTGTGTGAAGTCAGGGCCGGAACCGAGGATTCCTCTCAGGGGCTGACATGGATCTTTGGGTACTTGTGGAGTCTCCCCAGGGGAGTCAGGCCTCGTCTCGAGTGGGGGCATGCACGTGCGCTTTCCTTCCAGGCTGTAGCAGCAATGTCACGCTTCCCGTCGCGTGGATCAAAGGATCTGTGGTTTTCCCTCGAGGCTTTCCCTCGAGGCTTTCCCACAGGGCTGTCCCACGTGCCACCGTGGTGTGAGTCGATCCTCGGCGTGAAAGATGAGCCAGTGCAGGGCAAAGAGGTTCCTCTGGAATGGACTGAGACATCTGGGGGACTCTTGGAATGGTGGTACGACCATGGAGTTCCTCTCGCCTTTCCTGTTGAGAGTGCCTCCTCTTGAGATGCGACGGGAACGCCGGGAATTCTTTCCCGTTGAAAGCAGGGAAAGGATCCCTCATCTCGAGCTCCGAGGGGGAAACGGGGCTCCTCTGGATGTGGGCGGGACCATCGTGCTTCCTCTCGAGTGGAGACGGGTATGGCGGTAAACTTCTTGAGTTGCAGCAAGAGTGTGAAAGACCCTTTCGAAGTTCCAGAGGTTAGGTGTCATTAGTCTCCAGACGCCTCATCGGAAATAGGCCTCATCTCGCCTGGAAGGGAGAACTTCCTGGATTTTCTCGAGTTGTGACAGGTGTTCTCGAGTTACGACGGGGACCTCAGGGACCCGCCCTGGTGGCCTCAGGAGAGGCCATTCCCCATGCGAGTTGCTAGGGGGCTTCTCGGGGTTACTCTTCCGTCGATACCGGGGCCAAAACCCTTTGGTGGAGTCAGGGCCGGAACCGAGGATTCCTCTCAGGGGCTGACATGGATCTTTGGGTACTTCTGGAGTCTCCCCAGGAGAGTCAGGCCTCGTCTCGAGTGGGGGCATGCACGTGCGCTTTCCTTCCAGGCTGTAGCAGCAATGTCACGCTTCCCGTCGCGTGGATCAAAGGATCTGTGGTTTTCCCTCGAGGCTTTCCCTCGAGGCTTTCCCACAGGGCTGTCCCACGTGCCACCGTGGTGTGAGTCGATCCTCGGCGTGAAAGATGAGCCAGTGCAGGGCAAAGAGGTTCCTCTGGAATGCACTGAGACATCTGGGGGACTCTTGGAATGGTGGTACGACCATGGAGTTCCTCTCGCCTTTCCTGTTGAGAGTGCCTCCTCTTGAGATGCGACGGGAACGCCGGGAATACTTTCCCGTTGAAAGCATGGAAAGGATCCCTCATCTCGAGCTACGAGGGGGAAACGGGGCTCCTCTGGATGTGGGCGGGACCATCGTGCTTCCTCTCGAGTGGAGACGGGTATGGCGGTGAACTTCTTGAGTTGCAGCAAGGGTGTGAAAGACCCTTTCGAAGTTCCAGAGGTTAGATGTCATTAGTCTCCAGACGCCATATCGGAAATAGGCCTCATCTCGCCTGGAAGGGAGAACTTCCTGGATTTTCTCGAGTTGCGGCAGGTGTTCTCGAGTTATGACGGGGACCTCAGGGACCCGCCCTGGTGGCCTCAGGAGAGGACAGTCCCCATGCGAGGTGCTAGGGGGCCTCTCGGGATTCCTCTCCCGTCGATACCGGGGCCAAAAACCTTGTGTGAAGTCAGGGCCGGAACCGAGGATTCCTCTCAGGGGCTGACATGGATCTTTGGGTACTTGTGGAGTCTCCCCAGGGGAGTCAGGCCTCGTCTCGAGTGGGGGCATGCACGTGCGCTTTCCTTCCAGGCTGTAGCAGCAATGTCACGCTTCCCGTCGCGTGGATCAAAGGATCTGTGGTTTTCCCTCGAGGCTTTCCCTCGAGGCTTTCCCACAGGGCTGTCCCACGTGCCACCGTGGTGTGAGTCGATCCTCGGCGTGAAAGATGAGCCAGTGCAGGGCAAAGAGGTTCCTCTGGAATGGACTGAGACATCTGGGGGACTCTTGGAATGGTGGTACGACCATGGAGTTCCTCTCGCCTTCCTGTTGAGAGTGCCTCCACTTGAGATGCGACTGGAACGCCGGGAATTCTTTCCCGTTGTAAGCAGGGAAAGGATCCCTCATCTCGAGCTCCGAGGGGGAAACGGGGCTCCTCTGGATGTGGGCGGGACCATCGTGCTTCCTCTCGAGTGGAGACGGGTATGGCGGTGAACTTCTTGAGTTGCAGCAAGGATGTGAAAGACCCTTTCGAAGTTCCAGAGGTTAGGTGTCATTAGTCTCCAGACGCTTCATGGGAAATAGGCCTCATCTCGCCTGGAAGGGAGAACTTCCTGGATTTTCTCGAGTTGTGGCAGGTGTTCTCGAGTTACGACGGGGACCTCAGGGACCCGCCCTGGTGGCCTCAGGAGAGGCCAGTCCCCATGCGAGTTGCTAGGGGGCCTCTCGGGATTCCTCTCCTGTCGATACCGGGGCCAAAAACCTTGTGTGGCGTCAGGGCCGGAACCGAGGATTCCTCTCAGGGGCTGACATGGATGTTTGGGTACTTCTGGAGTCTCCCCAGGGGAGTCAGGCCTCGTCTCGAGTGGGGGCAAGCACGTGCGCTTTCCTTCCAGGCTGTAGCAGAAATGTCATTCTTCCCGTCGCGTGGATCAAGGGATCTGTGGTTTTCCCTCGAAGCTTTCCCTAGAGGCTTTCCCACAGGGCTGTCCCACGTGCCACCGTGGTGTGAGTCGATCCTCGGCGTGAAAGATGAGCCAGTGCAGGGCAAAGAGGTTCCTCTGGAATGGACTGAGACATCTGGGGGACTCTTGGAATGGTGGTACGACCATGGAGTTCCTCTCGCCTTTCCTGTTGAGAGTGCCTCCTCTTGAGATGCGACGGGAACGCCGGGAATTCTTTCCCGTTGAAAGCAGGGAAAGGATCCCTCATCTCGAGCTACGAGGGGGAAACGGGGCTCCTCTGGATGTGGGCGGGACCATCGTGCTTCCTCTCGAGTGGACACGGGTATGGCGGTAAACTTCTTTAGTTGCAGCAAGGGTGTGAAAGATCCTTTCGAAGTTCCAGAGGTTAGGTGTCATTAGTCTCCAGACGCCTTATCGGAAATAGGCCTCATCTCGCCTGGAAGGGAGAACTTCCTGGATTTTCTCGAGTTGCGGCAGGTGTTCTCGAGTTACGACGAGGACCTCAGGGACCCGCCCTGGTGGCCTCAGGAGAGGCCAGTCCCCATGCGAGGTGCTAGGGGGCCTCTCGGTATACCTCTCCCGTCGATACCGGCGCCAAAAACCTTGTGTGAAGTCAGGGCCGGAACCGAGGATTCCTCTCAGGGGCTGACATGGATCTTTGGGTACTTGTGGAGTCTCCCCAGGGGAGTCAGGCCTCGTCTCGAGTGGGGGCATGCACGTGCGCTTTCCTTCCAGGCTGTAGCAGCAATGTCACGCTTCCCGTCACGTGGATCAAAGGATCTGTGGTTTTCCCTCGAGGCTTTCCCTCGAGGCTTTCCCACAGGGCTGTCCCACGTGCCACCGTGGTGTGAGTCGATCCTCGGCGTGAAAGATGAGCCAGTGCAGGGCAAAGAGGTTCCTCTGGAATGGACTGAGACATCTGGTGGACTCTTGGAATGGTGGTACGACCATGGAGTTCCTCTCGCCTTTCCTGTTGAGAGTGCCTCCTATTGAGATGCGACGGGAACGCCGGGAATTCTTTCCCGTTGAAAGCAGGGAAAGGATCCCTCATCTCGAGCTCCGAGGGGGAAACGAGGCTCCTCTGGATGTGGGCGGGACCATCGTGCTTCCTCTCGAGTGGAGACGGGTATGGCGGTAAACTTCTTGAGTTGCAGCAAGGATGTGAAAGACCCTTTCGAAGTTCCAGAGGTTAGGTGTCATTAGTCTCCAGACGCTTCATCGGAAATAGGCCTCATCTCGCGTGGAAGGGAGAACTTCCTGGATTTTCTCGAGTTGCGGCAGGTGTTCTCGAGTTACGACGGGGACCTCAGGGACCCGCCCTGGTGGCCTCAGGAGAGGCCAGTCCCCATGCGAGTTGCTAGGGGGCCTATCGGGATTCCTCTCCCATCGATACTGGGGCCAAAAACCTTGTGTGGCGTCAGGGCCGGAACCGAGGATTCCTCTCAGGGGCTGACATGGATCTTTGGGTACTTCTGGAGTCTCCCCAGGGGAGTCAGGCCTCGTCTTGAGTGGGGGCATGCACGTGCGCTTTCCTTCCAGGCTGTAGCAGCAATGTCAATCTTCCCGTCGCGTGGATCAAAGGATCTGTGGTTTTCCCTCGAAGCTTTCCCTAGAGGCTTTCCCACAGGGCTGTCCCACGTGCCACCGTGGTGTGAGTCGATCCTCGGCGTGAAAGATGAGCAAGTGCAGGGCAAAGAGGTTCCTCTGGAATGCACTGAGACATCTGGGGGACTCTTGGAATGGTGGTACGACCATGGAGTTCCTCTCGCCTTTCCTGTTGAGAGTGCCTCCTCTTGAGATGCGACGGGAACGCCGGGAATACTTTCCCGTTGAAAGCAGGGAAAGGATCCCTCATCTCGAGCTCCGAGGGGGAAACGGGGCTCCTCTGGATGTGGGCGGGACCATCGTGCTTCCTCTCGAGTGGACACGGGTATGGCGGTGAACTTCTTGAGTCGCAGCAAGGGTGTGAAAGACCCTTTCGAAGTTCCAGAGGTTAGGTGTCATTAGTCTCCAGACGCCTCATCGGAAATAGGCCTCATCTCGCCTGGAAGGGAGAACTTCCTGGATTTTCTCGAGTTGCGGCAGGTGTTCTCGAGTTACGACGGGGACCTCAGGGACCCGCCCTGGTGGCCTCAGGAGAGGCCAGTCCCCATGCGAGTTGCTAGGGGGCCTCTCGGGATTCCTCTCCCGTCGATACCGGGGCCAAAAACCTTGTGTGGAGTCAAGGCCGGAACCGAGGATTCCTCTCAGGGGCTGACATGGATCTTTGGGTACTTCTGGAGTCTCCCCAGGGGAGTCAGGCCTCGTCTCGAGTGGGGGCATGCACGTGCGCTTTCCTTCCAGGCTGTAGCAGCAATGTCACGCTTCTCGTCGCGTGGATCAAGGGATCTGTGGTTTTCCCTCGAGGCTTTCCCACAGGGCTGTCGCACGTGCCACCGTGGTGTGAGTCGATCCTCGGCGTGAAAGATGAGCCAGTGCAGGGCAAAGAGGTTCCTCTGGAATGGCCTGAGACATCTGGGGGACTCTTGGAATGGTGGTACGACCATGGAGTTCCTCTCGCCTTTCTTGTTGAGAGTGCCTCCTCTTGAGATGCGACGGGAACGCCGGGAATTCTTTCCCGTTGAAAGCAGGGAAAGGATCCCTCATCTCGAGCTACGAGGGGGAAACGGGGCTCCTCTAGATGTGGGCGGGACCATCGTGCTTCCTCTCGAGTGGAGACGGGTATGGCGGTGAACTTCTTGAGTCGCAGCAAGGGTGTGAAAGAACCTTTCGAAGTTCCAGAGGTTAGGTGTCATTAGTCTCCAGACGCCTCATCGGAAATAGGCCTCATCTCGCCTGGAAGGGAGAACTTCCTGGATTTTCTCGAGTTGCGGCAGGTGTTCTCGAGTTACGACGGGGACCTCAGGGACCCGCCCTGGTGGCCTCAGGAGAGGCCAGTCCCCATGCGAGTTGCTAGGGGGCCTCTCGGGATTCCTCTCCCGTCGATACCGGGGCCAAAAACCTTTGGTGGAGTCAGGGCCGGAACCGAGGATTCCTCTCATGGGCTGACATAGATCTTTGAGTACTTCTGTAGTCTCCCCAGGGGAGTCAGGCCTCGTCTCGACTGGGGGCATGCACGTGCGCTTTCCTTCCAGGCTGTAGCAGCAATGTCACGCTTCCCGTGGCGTGGATCAAAGGATCTGTGGTTTTCCCTCGAGGCTTTCCCTCGAGGCTTTCCCACAGGGCTGTCCCACGTGCCACCGTGGTGTGAGTCGATCCTCGGCGTGAAAGATGAGCCAGTGCAGGGCAAAGAGGTTCCTCTGGAATGCACTGAGACATCTGAGGGACTCTTGGAATGGTGGTACGACCATGGAGTTCCTCTCGCCTTTCCTGTTGAGAGTGCCTCCTCTTGAGATGCGACGGGAACGCCGGGAATACTTTCCCGTTGAAAGCAGGGAAAGGATCCCTCATCTCGAGCTACGAGGGGGAAACGGGGCTCCTCTGGATGTGGGCGGGACCATCGTGCTTCCTCTCGAGTGGAGACGGGTATGGCGGTGAACTTCTTGAGTTGCAGCAAGGGTGTGAAAGACCCTTTCGAAGTTCCAGAGGTTAGATGTCATTAGTCTCCAGACGCCATATCGGAAATAGGCCTTATCTCGCCTGGAAGGGAGAACTTCCTGGATTTTCTCGAGTTGCGGCAGGTGTTCTCAAGTTATGACGGGGACCTCAGGGACCCGCCCTGGTGGCCTCAGGAGAGGACAGTCCCCATGCGAGGTGCTAGGGGGCCTCTCGGGATTCCTCTCCCGTCGATACCGGGGCCAAAAACCTTGTGTGAAGTCAGGGCCGGAACCGAGGATTCCTCTCAGGGGCTGACATGGATCTTTGGGTACTTGTGGAGTCTCCCCAGGGGAGTCAGGCCTCGTCTCGAGTGGGGGCATGCACGTGCGCTTTCCTTCCAGGCTGTAGCAGCAATGTCACGCTTCCCGTCGCGTGGATCAAAGGATCTGTGGTTTTCCCTCGAGGCTTTCCCTCGAGGCTTTCCCACAGGGCTGTCCCACGTGCCACCGTGGTGTGAGTCGATCCTCGGCGTGAAAGATGAGCCAGTGCAGGGCAAAGAGGTTCCTCTGGAATGGACTGAGACATCTGGGGGACTCTTGGAATGGTGGTACGACCATGGAGTTCCTCTCGCCTTTCCTGTTGAGAGTGCCTCCTCTTGAGATGCGACGGGAACGCCGGGAATTCTTTCCCGTTGAAAGCAGGGAAAGGATCCCTCATCTCGAGCTCCGAGGGGGAAACGGGGCTCCTCTGGATGTGGGCGGGACCATCGTGCTTCCTCTCGAGTGGAGACGGGTATGGCGGTAAACTTCTTGAGTTGCAGCAAGAGTGTGAAAGACCCTTTCGAAGTTCCAGAGGTTAGGTGTCATTAGTCTCCAGACGCCTCATCGGAAATAGGCCTCATCTCGCCTGGAAGGGAGAACTTCCTGGATTTTCTCGAGTTGTGACAGGTGTTCTCGAGTTACGACGGGGACCTCAGGGACCCGCCCTGGTGGCCTCAGGAGAGGCCATTCCCCATGCGAGTTGCTAGGGGGCTTCTCGGGGTTACTCTTCCGTCGATACCGGGGCCAAAACCCTTTGGTGGAGTCAGGGCCGGAACCGAGGATTCCTCTCAGGGGCTGACATGGATCTTTGGGTACTTCTGGAGTCTCCCCAGGAGAGTCAGGCCTCGTCTCGAGTGGGGGCATGCACGTGCGCTTTCCTTCCAGGCTGTAGCAGCAATGTCACGCTTCCCGTCGCGTGGATCAAAGGATCTGTGGTTTTCCCTCGAGGCTTTCCCTCGAGGCTTTCCCACAGGGCTGTCCCACGTGCCACCGTGGTGTGAGTCGATCCTCGGCGTGAAAGATGAGCCAGTGCAGGGCAAAGAGGTTCCTCTGGAATGCACTGAGACATCTGGGGGACTCTTGGAATGGTGGTACGACCATGGAGTTCCTCTCGCCTTTCCTGTTGAGAGTGCCTCCTCTTGAGATGCGACGGGAACGCCGGGAATACTTTCCCGTTGAAAGCATGGAAAGGATCCCTCATCTCGAGCTACGAGGGGGAAACGGGGCTCCTCTGGATGTGGGCGGGACCATCGTGCTTCCTCTCGAGTGGAGACGGGTATGGCGGTGAACTTCTTGAGTTGCAGCAAGGGTGTGAAAGACCCTTTCGAAGTTCCAGAGGTTAGATGTCATTAGTCTCCAGACGCCATATCGGAAATAGGCCTCATCTCGCCTGGAAGGGAGAACTTCCTGGATTTTCTCGAGTTGCGGCAGGTGTTCTCGAGTTATGACGGGGACCTCAGGGACCCGCCCTGGTGGCCTCAGGAGAGGACAGTCCCCATGCGAGGTGCTAGGGGGCCTCTCGGGATTCCTCTCCCGTCGATACCGGGGCCAAAAACCTTGTGTGAAGTCAGGGCCGGAACCGAGGATTCCTCTCAGGGGCTGACATGGATCTTTGGGTACTTGTGGAGTCTCCCCAGGGGAGTCAGGCCTCGTCTCGAGTGGGGGCATGCACGTGCGCTTTCCTTCCAGGCTGTAGCAGCAATGTCACGCTTCCCGTCGCGTGGATCAAAGGATCTGTGGTTTTCCCTCGAGGCTTTCCCTCGAGGCTTTCCCACAGGGCTGTCCCACGTGCCACCGTGGTGTGAGTCGATCCTCGGCGTGAAAGATGAGCCAGTGCAGGGCAAAGAGGTTCCTCTGGAATGGACTGAGACATCTGGGGGACTCTTGGAATGGTGGTACGACCATGGAGTTCCTCTCGCCTTCCTGTTGAGAGTGCCTCCACTTGAGATGCGACTGGAACGCCGGGAATTCTTTCCCGTTGTAAGCAGGGAAAGGATCCCTCATCTCGAGCTCCGAGGGGGAAACGGGGCTCCTCTGGATGTGGGCGGGACCATCGTGCTTCCTCTCGAGTGGAGACGGGTATGGCGGTGAACTTCTTGAGTTGCAGCAAGGATGTGAAAGACCCTTTCGAAGTTCCAGAGGTTAGGTGTCATTAGTCTCCAGACGCTTCATGGGAAATAGGCCTCATCTCGCCTGGAAGGGAGAACTTCCTGGATTTTCTCGAGTTGTGGCAGGTGTTCTCGAGTTACGACGGGGACCTCAGGGACCCGCCCTGGTGGCCTCAGGAGAGGCCAGTCCCCATGCGAGTTGCTAGGGGGCCTCTCGGGATTCCTCTCCTGTCGATACCGGGGCCAAAAACCTTGTGTGGCGTCAGGGCCGGAACCGAGGATTCCTCTCAGGGGCTGACATGGATGTTTGGGTACTTCTGGAGTCTCCCCAGGGGAGTCAGGCCTCGTCTCGAGTGGGGGCAAGCACGTGCGCTTTCCTTCCAGGCTGTAGCAGAAATGTCATTCTTCCCGTCGCGTGGATCAAGGGATCTGTGGTTTTCCCTCGAAGCTTTCCCTAGAGGCTTTCCCACAGGGCTGTCCCACGTGCCACCGTGGTGTGAGTCGATCCTCGGCGTGAAAGATGAGCCAGTGCAGGGCAAAGAGGTTCCTCTGGAATGGACTGAGACATCTGGGGGACTCTTGGAATGGTGGTACGACCATGGAGTTCCTCTCGCCTTTCCTGTTGAGAGTGCCTCCTCTTGAGATGCGACGGGAACGCCGGGAATTCTTTCCCGTTGAAAGCAGGGAAAGGATCCCTCATCTCGAGCTACGAGGGGGAAACGGGGCTCCTCTGGATGTGGGCGGGACCATCGTGCTTCCTCTCGAGTGGACACGGGTATGGCGGTAAACTTCTTTAGTTGCAGCAAGGGTGTGAAAGATCCTTTCGAAGTTCCAGAGGTTAGGTGTCATTAGTCTCCAGACGCCTTATCGGAAATAGGCCTCATCTCGCCTGGAAGGGAGAACTTCCTGGATTTTCTCGAGTTGCGGCAGGTGTTCTCGAGTTACGACGAGGACCTCAGGGACCCGCCCTGGTGGCCTCAGGAGAGGCCAGTCCCCATGCGAGGTGCTAGGGGGCCTCTCGGTATACCTCTCCCGTCGATACCGGCGCCAAAAACCTTGTGTGAAGTCAGGGCCGGAACCGAGGATTCCTCTCAGGGGCTGACATGGATCTTTGGGTACTTGTGGAGTCTCCCCAGGGGAGTCAGGCCTCGTCTCGAGTGGGGGCATGCACGTGCGCTTTCCTTCCAGGCTGTAGCAGCAATGTCACGCTTCCCGTCACGTGGATCAAAGGATCTGTGGTTTTCCCTCGAGGCTTTCCCTCGAGGCTTTCCCACAGGGCTGTCCCACGTGCCACCGTGGTGTGAGTCGATCCTCGGCGTGAAAGATGAGCCAGTGCAGGGCAAAGAGGTTCCTCTGGAATGGACTGAGACATCTGGTGGACTCTTGGAATGGTGGTACGACCATGGAGTTCCTCTCGCCTTTCCTGTTGAGAGTGCCTCCTATTGAGATGCGACGGGAACGCCGGGAATTCTTTCCCGTTGAAAGCAGGGAAAGGATCCCTCATCTCGAGCTCCGAGGGGGAAACGAGGCTCCTCTGGATGTGGGCGGGACCATCGTGCTTCCTCTCGAGTGGAGACGGGTATGGCGGTAAACTTCTTGAGTTGCAGCAAGGATGTGAAAGACCCTTTCGAAGTTCCAGAGGTTAGGTGTCATTAGTCTCCAGACGCTTCATCGGAAATAGGCCTCATCTCGCGTGGAAGGGAGAACTTCCTGGATTTTCTCGAGTTGCGGCAGGTGTTCTCGAGTTACGACGGGGACCTCAGGGACCCGCCCTGGTGGCCTCAGGAGAGGCCAGTCCCCATGCGAGTTGCTAGGGGGCCTATCGGGATTCCTCTCCCATCGATACTGGGGCCAAAAACCTTGTGTGGCGTCAGGGCCGGAACCGAGGATTCCTCTCAGGGGCTGACATGGATCTTTGGGTACTTCTGGAGTCTCCCCAGGGGAGTCAGGCCTCGTCTTGAGTGGGGGCATGCACGTGCGCTTTCCTTCCAGGCTGTAGCAGCAATGTCAATCTTCCCGTCGCGTGGATCAAAGGATCTGTGGTTTTCCCTCGAAGCTTTCCCTAGAGGCTTTCCCACAGGGCTGTCCCACGTGCCACCGTGGTGTGAGTCGATCCTCGGCGTGAAAGATGAGCAAGTGCAGGGCAAAGAGGTTCCTCTGGAATGCACTGAGACATCTGGGGGACTCTTGGAATGGTGGTACGACCATGGAGTTCCTCTCGCCTTTCCTGTTGAGAGTGCCTCCTCTTGAGATGCGACGGGAACGCCGGGAATACTTTCCCGTTGAAAGCAGGGAAAGGATCCCTCATCTCGAGCTCCGAGGGGGAAACGGGGCTCCTCTGGATGTGGGCGGGACCATCGTGCTTCCTCTCGAGTGGAGACGGGTATGGCGGTAAACTTCTTGAGTTGCAGCAAGGGTGTGAAAGACCCTTTCGAAGTTCCAGAGGTTAGGTGTCATTAGTCTCCAGACGCCTCATCGGAAATAGGCCTCATCTCGCCTGGAAGGGAGAACTTCCTGGATTTTCTCGAGTTGTGGCAGGTGTTCTCGAGTTACGACGGGGACCTCAGGGACCCGCCCTGGTGGCCTCAGGAGAGGCCATTCCCCATGCGAGTTGCTAGGGGGCCTCTCGGGATTCCTCTCCCGTCGATACCGGGTCCAAAAACCTTGTGTGGTGTCAGGGCCGGAACCGAGGATTCCTCTCAGGTGCTGACATGGATCTTTGGGTACTTCTGGAGTCTCCCCAGGGGAGTCAGGCCTCGTCTCGTGTGGGGGCATGCACTTGCGCTTTCCTTCCAGGCTGTAGCAGCAATGTCACGCTTCCCATGGCGTGGATCAAAGGATCTGTGGTTTTCCCTTGAGGCTTTCCCTCGAGGCTTTCCCAAAGGGCTGTCCCACGTGCCACCGTGGTGTGAGTCGATCCTCGGCGTGAAAGATGAGCCAGTGCAGGGCAAAGAGGTTCCTCTGGAATGGACTGAGACATCTGGGGGACTCTTGGAATGGTGGTACGACCATGGAGTTCCTCTCGCCTTTCCTGTTGAGAGTGCCTCCTCTTGAGATGCGACGGGAACGCCGGGAATTCTTTCCCGTTGAAAGCAGGGAAAGGATCCCTCATCTCGAGCTACGAGGGGGAAACGGGACTCCTCTGGATGTGGGCGGGACCATCGTGCTACCTCCCGAGTGGAAACGGGTATGGCGGTGAACTTCTTGAGTTGCAGCAAGGGTGTGAAAGACCCTTTCGAAGTTCCAGAAGTTAGGTGTCATTTATCTCCAGACGCCTCATCGGAAATAGGCCTCATCTCGCCTGGAAGGGAGAACTTCCTGGATTTCTCGAGTTGCGGCAGGTGTTCTCGAGTTACGACGGGGACCTCAGGGACCCGCCCTGGTGGCCTCAGGAGAGGCCAGTCCCCATGCGAGTTGCTAGGGGGCCTCTCGGGATTCCTCTCCCGTCGATACCGGGGCCAAAAACCTTGTGTGGCGTCAGGGCCGGAACCGAGGATTCCTCTCAGGGGCTGACATGGATCTTTGGGTACTTCTGGAGTCTCCCCAGGGGAGTCAGGCCTCGTCTCGAGTGGGGGCATGCACGTGCGCTTTCCTTCCAGGCTGTAGCAGAAATGTCATTCTTCCCGTCGCGTGGATCAAGGGATCTGTGGTTTTCCCTCGAAGCTTTCCCTAGAGGCTTTCCCACAGGGCTGTCCCACGTGCCACCGTGGTGTGAGTCGATCCTCGGCGTGAAAGATGAGCCAGTGCAGGGCAAAGAGGTTCCTCTGGAATGGACTGAGACATCTGGGGGACTCTTGGAATGGTGGTACGACCATGGAGTTCCTCTCGCCTTTCCTGTTGAGAGTGCCTCCTCTTGAGATGCGACGGGAACGCCGGGAATTCTTTCCCGTTGAAAGCAGGGAAAGGATCCCTCATCTCGAGCTACGAGGGGGAAACGGGGCTCCTCTGGATGTGGGCGGGACCATCGTGCTTCCTCTCGAGTGGACACGGGTATGGCGGTAAACTTCTTGAGTTGCAGCAAGGGTGTGAAAGATCCTTTCGAAGTTCCAGAGGTTAGGTGTCATTAGTCTCCAGACGCCTTATCGGAAATAGGCCTCATCTCGCCTGGAAGGGAGAACTTCCTGGATTTTCTCGAGTTGCGGCAGGTGTTCTCGAGTTACGACGGGGACCTCAGCGACCCGCCCTGGTGGCCTCAGGAGAGGCCAGTCCCCATGCGAGGTGCTAGGGGGCCTCTCGGTATTCCTCTCCCGTCGATACCGGCGCCAAAAACCTTGTGTGAAGTCAGGGCCGGAACCGAGGATTCCTCTCAGTGGCTGACATGGATCTTTGGGTACTTGTGGAGTCTCCCCAGGGGAGTCAGGCCTCGTCTCGAGTGGGGGCATGCACGTGCGCTTTCCTTCCAGGCTGTAGCAGCAATGTCACGCTTCCCGTCACGTGGATCAAAGGATCTGTGGTTTTCCCTCGAGGCTTTCCCACGAGGCTTTCCCACAGGGCTGTCCCACGTGCCACCGTGGTGTGAGTCGATCCCCGGCGTGAAAGATGAGCCAGTGCAGGGCAAAGAGGTTCCTCTGGAATGGACTGAGACATCTGGTGGACTCTTGGAATGGTGGTACGACCATGGAGTTCCTCTCGCCTTTCCTGTTGAGAGTGCCTCCTATTGAGATGCGACGGGAACGCCGGGAATTCTTTCCCGTTGAAAGCAGGGAAAGGATCCCTCATCTCGAGCTACGAGGGGGAAACGGGGCTCCTCTGGATGTGGGCGGGACCATCGTGCTTCCTGGCGAGTGGAGACGGGTATGGCGGTGACCTTCTTGAGTTGCAGAAAGGGTGTGAAAGACCCTTTCGAAGTTCCAGAGGTTAGGTGTCATTAGTCTCCAGACGCCTCATCGGAAATAGGCCTCATCTCGCCTGGAAGGGAGAACTTCCTGGATTTTCTCGAGTTGCGGCAGGTGTTCTCATGTTACGACGGGGACGTCAGGGACCGCCCTGGTGGCCTCAGGAAAGGCCATTCCCCATGCGAGTTGCTAGGGTGCCTCTTGAGATTCCTCTCCCGTCGATACCGGGGCCAAAAGAATTTTTTGGAGTCAGGGCCGGAACCGAGGATTCCTCTAAGGGGCTGACATGGATCTTTGGGTCTTTCTGGAGTCTCCCCATGGGAGTCAGGCCTCGTCTCGGTGGGGGCATGCACGTGCGCTTTCCTTCCAGGCTGAAGCAGCAATGTCACGCTTCCCGTCGTGTGGATGAAAGGATCTGTGGTTTTCCCTCTAGGCTTTCCCTCGAGGCTTTCCCACAGGGCTGTCCCACGTGCCACCGTGGTGTGAGTCGATCCTCGGCGTGAAAGATGAGCCAGTGCAGGGCAAAGAGGTTCCTCTCGAATGGACTGAGACATCTGGGTGACTCTTGGAATTGTGGTACGACCATGGAGTTCCTCTCGCCTTTCCTGTTGAGAGTGCCTCCTCTTGAGATGCGACGGGAACGCCGGGAATTCTTTCCCGTTGAAAGCAGGGAAAGGATCCCTCATCTCGAGATACGAGAGGGAAACGGGGCTCCTCTGGATGTTGGCGGGTCCATCGTGCTTCCTCTCGAGTGGAGACGGGTATGGCGGTGAACTTCTTGAGTTGCAGCAAGGGTGCGAAAGACCTTTTCGAACTTCCAGAGGTTAGGTGTCATTAGTCTCCAGACGCCTCATCGGAAATAGGCCTCAACTCGCCTGGAAGGGAGAACTTCCTGGATTTTCTCGAGTTGCGGCAGGTGTTCTCGAGTTACGACGGGGACCTCAGGGACCCGCCCTGGTGGCCTCAGGAGAGGCCAGTCCCCATGCGAGTTGCTAGGGGGCCTCTCGAGATTCCTTTCCTGTCGATACCAGGGCCAAAAACCTTGTGTGGAGTCAGGGCCGGAACCGAGGATAACTCTCAGGGGCTAACATGGATCTTTGGGTACTTCTGCAGTCTCCCCAAGGGAGTCAGGCCTCATCTCGAATGGGGGCATGCACGTGCGCTTTCCTTCCAGGCTGTAGCAGCAATGTCACGCTTCCCGTCGCGTGGATCAAACGATCTGTGGTTTTCCCTCGAGGCTTTCCCTCGAGGCTTTCCCACAGGGCTGTCCCACGTGCCACCGTGGTGTGAGTCGATCCTCGGCGTGAAAGATGAGCCAGTGCAGGGCAAAGAGGTTCCTCTGGAATGGACTGAGACATCTGGGGGACTCTTGGAATGGTGGTACGACCATGGAGTTCCTCTCGCCTTTCCTGTTGAGAGTGCCTCCTCTTGAGATGCGACGGGAACGCCGGGAATTCGTTCCCGTTGCAAGCAGGGAAAGGATCCCTCATCTCGAGCTACGAGGGGGAAACGGGACTCCTCTGGATGTGGGCGGGACCATCGTGCTTCCTCCCGAGTGGAGGCGGGTATGGCGGTGAACTTCTTGAGTTGCAGCAAGGGTGTGAAAGACCCTTTCGAAGTTCCTGAAGTTAGGTGTCATTTATCTCCAGACGCCTCATCGGAAATAGGCCTCATCTCGCCTGGAAGGGAGAACTTCCTGGATTTTCTCGAGTTGCGGCAGCTGTTCTCGAGTTACGACGGGGAGCTCAGGGACCCGCCCTGGTGGCCTCAGGAGAGGCCAGTCCCCATGCGAGTTGCTAGGGGGCCTCTCGGGATTCCTCTCCCGTCGATACCGGGGCCAAAAGAATTTTTTGGAGTCAGGGCCGGAACCGAGGATTCCTCTCAGGGGCTGACATGGATCTTTGGATACTTCTGGAGTCTCCCCAGGGGAGTCAGGCCTCGTCTCGAGTGGGGGCATGCACGTGCGCTTTCCTTCCAGGCTGTAGCAGCAATGTCACTCTTCCCGTCTCGTGGATCAAAGGATCTGTGATTTTCCCTCGAGGCTTTCCCACAGGGCTGTCCCACGTGCCACCGTGGTGTGAGTCAATTCTCGGCGTGAAAGATGAGCCAGTGCAATGCAAAGAGGTTCCTCTGGATTGGACTGAGACATCTGGGGGACTCTTGGAATGATGGTACGACCATGGAGATCCTCTCGCCTTTCCTGTTGAGAGTGCCTCCTCTTGAGATGCGACGGGAACGCCGGGAATTCTTTCCCGTTGAAAGCAGGGAAAGGATCCCTCATCTCGAGCTACGAGGGGGAAACGGGGCTCCTCTGGATGTGGGCGGGACCATCGTGCTTCCTCTCGAGTGGAGACGGGTATGGCGGTGAACTTCTTGAGTTGCAGCAAGGGTGTGAAAGACCCTTTCGAAGTTCCAGAGGTTAGGTGTCATTAGTCTCCAGACGCCTCATCGGAAATAGGCCTCATTTCGCCTGGAAAGTAGAACTTCCTGGATTTTCTCGAGTTGCGGCAGGTGTTCTCGAGTTACGACGGGGACCTCAGGGACCCGCCCTGGTGGCCTCAGGAACGGCCAGTCCCCATGCTAGTTGCTACGGGGCCTCTCGGTATTCCTCTCCCGTCGATACCGGGGCCAGAAACCTTATGTGGAGTCAGGGCCTGAACCGAGGATTCCTCTCAGGGGCTGACATGGATCTTTGGGTACTTCTGGAGTCTCCCCAGGGGAGTCAGGCCTCGTCTCGAGTGGGGGCATGCACGTGCGCTTTCCTTCCAGGCTGTAGCAGCAATGTCTCCCTTCCCGTCGCGTGGATCAAAGGATCTGTGGTTTTCCCTCGAGGCTTTCCCACAGGGCTGTCCCACGTGACACCGTGGTGTGAGACGATGCTCGGCGTGAAAGATGAGCCAGTGCAGGGCAAAAGGTTCCTCTGGAATGGACTGAGACATCTGGGGGACTATTGGAATGGTGGTACGACCGTGGAGTTCCTCTCGCCTTTCCTGTTGAGAGTGCCTCCTCTTGAGATGTGACGGGAACGCCGGGAATTATTTCCCGTTGATAGCAGGGAAAGGATCCCTCATCTCGAGCTACGAGGGGGAAACGGGGCTCCTCTGGATGTGGGCGGGACCATCGTGCTTCCTCTCGAGTGGAGACGGGTATGGCAGTGAACTCCTTGAGTTGCAGCAAGGGTGTGAAAGACCCTTTCGAAGTTCCAGAGGTTAGGTGTCATTAGTGTCCAGACGCCTCATCGGAAATAGGTCTCATCTCGCCTGGAAGGGAGAACTTCCTGGATTTTCTCGAGTTGCAGCAGGTGTTCTCGAGTTACGACGGGCACCTCAGGGACCCGCCATGGTGGCCTCAGGAAAGGCCAGTCCCCATGCGAGGTGCTAGGGGGCCTCTCGGTATTCCTCTCCCGTCGATACCGGGGCCAAAAACCTTGTGTGGAGTCAGGGCCGGAACCGAGGATTCCTCTCAGGGGATGACATGGATCTTTGGGTACTTCTGGAGTCTCCCCAGGGGAGTCAGGCCTCGTCTCGAGTGGGGGCATGCACGTGCGCTTTCCTTCCAGGCTGTAGCAGCAATGTCACGCTTCCCGTCGTGTGGATCAAAGGATCTGTGGTTTTCCCTCTAGGCTTTCCCACAGGGCTGTCCCACGTGCCACCGTGGTGTGAGTCGATCCTCGGCGTGAAAGATGAGCCTGTGCAGGGCAAGAGGTTGCTCTGGAATGGACTGAGACATCTGGGGGACTCTTGGAATGGTGGTACGACCATGGAGTTCCTCTCGCCTTTCCTGTTGAGAGTGCTTCCTCTTGAGATGCGACGGGAACACCGGGAATTCTTTCCCATTGAAAGCAGGGAAAGAATCCCTCATCTCGAGCTACGAGGGGGAAACGGGGCTCCTCTGGTTGTGGGTGGGACGATCGTGCTTCCTCTCGAGTGGAGACGGTTATGGCGGTGAACTTCATGAGTTGCAGCAAGGGTGTGAAAGACCCTTTCGAAGTTCCAGAGGTTAGGTGTCATTAGTGTCCAGACGCCTCATCGGAAATAGGCCTCATCTCGCCTGGAAGGGAGAACTTCCTGGATTTTCTCGAGTTGCAGCAGGTGTTCTCGAGTTACGACGGGGACCTCAGAGATCCGCCCTGGTGGCCTCAGGAAAGGCCAGTCCCCATGGGAGTTCCTAGGGGGCCTTTCGGGATTCCTCTCCCGTCGATACCGGGACCAAAATCCTTGTGTGGAGTCAGGGCCGGAACCGAGGATTCCTCTCAGGGGCTGACATGGGTCTTTGGGTACTTCTGGAGTCTCCCCAGTGGGGTCAGGCCTCGTCTCGAGTGGGGGCATGCACGTGGGCCTTCCTTCCAGGCTGTAGCAGCAATGTCACGCTTCCCGTCGCGTGGATCAAAGGATCTGTGGTTTTCCCTCGAGGCTTTCCCTCGAGGCTTTACCACAGGGCTGTCTCACGTGCCACCGTGGTGTGAGTCGATCCTCAGCGTGAAAGATGAGCCAGTGCAGGGCAAAGAGGTTCCTCTGGAATGGACTGAGACATCTGGGGGACTCTTGGAATGGTGGTACGACCATGGAGTTCCTCTCGCCTTTCCTGTTGAGAGTGCCTCCTCTTGAGATGCGACGGGAACGCCGGGAATTCTTTCCCGTTGAAAGCAGGGAAAGGATCCCTCATTTCGAGCTACGAGAGGGAAACGGGGCTCCTCTGGATGTGCGCGGGACCATCGTGCTTCCTCTAGAGTGGAAACGGGTATGGCGGTGAACTTCTTGAGTTGCAGCAAGGGTGTGAAAGACCCTTTCGAAGTTCCAGAGGTTCGGTGTCATTAGTCTCCAGACGTCTCATAGGAAATAGGCCTCATCTCGCCTGGAAGGGAGAACTTCCTGGATTTTCTCGAGTTTCGGCAGGTGTTCTCGAGTTACGACGGGGACCTCAGGGACCCGCCCTGGTGTCCTCAGGAAAGGCCAGTCCCCATGCGAGTTGCTAGGGGGCCTCTCGGGATTCCTCTCCCGTCGATACCGGGGCCAAAAACTTTGTGTAGAGTCAGGGCCGGAACCGAGGATTCCTCTCAGGGGCTTACATGGATCTTTGGGTACTTCTGGAGTCTCCCCAGGGGAGTCAGGCCTTGTCTCGAGTGGGGGCATGCACGTGCGCTTTCCTTCCAGGCTGTAGCAGCAATGTCTCGGTTCCCGTCGCGTGGATCAAAGAATCTGTGGTTTTCCCTCGAGGCTTTCCCACAGGGCTGTCCCACGTGCCACCGTGGTGTGAGTCGATCCTCGGCGTGAAAGATGAGCCAGTGCAGGGCAAAGAGGTTCCTCTGGAATGGACTGAGACATCTGGGGGACTCTTGGAATGGTGGTACGACCATGGAGTTCCTCTCGCCTTTCCTGTTAAGAGTGCCTCCTCTTGAGATGTGACGGGAACGCCGGGAATTATTTCCCGTTGATAGCAGGGAAAGGATCCCTCATCTCGAGCTACGAGGGGGAAACGGGGCTCCTCTGGATGTGGGCGGGACCATCGTGCATCCTCTCGAGTGGAGACGGGTAAGGCGGTGAACTTCTTGAGTTGCAGCAAGGGTGTGAAAGACCCTTTCATGTTTGGGAACACATGTACGAATTAAAGATTTTAAAATTTAATAAAAAATAAAAAAATAAAAAAAAAAAAAAAACAAAGTTCCAGAGGTTCGGTGTCATTAGTCTCAAGACGCCTCATCGGAAATAGGCCTCATCTCGCCTGGAAGGGAGAACTTCCTGGATTTTCTCGAGTTGCGGCAGGTGTTCTCGAGTTACGACGGGGACCTCAGGGACCCGCCCTGGTGGCCTCAGGAAAGGCCAGTCCCCATGGGAGTTCCTAGGGGGCCTTTCGGATTACTCTCCCGTCGATACCGGGGCCAAAATCCTTCTGTGGAGTCAGGGCCGGAACCGAGGATTCCTCTCAGGGGCTGACATGGGTCTTTGGGTACTTCTGGAGTCTCCCCAGGTGGGTCAGGCCTCGTCTCGAGTGCGGGCATGCACGTGCGCCTTCCTTCCAGGCTGTAGCAGCAATGTCACGCTTCCCGTCGCGTGGATCAAAGGATCTGTGGTTTTCCCTCGAGGCTTTCCCTCGAGGCTTTCCCACAGGGCTGTCTCACGTGCCACCGTGGTGTGAGTCGATCCTCTGCGTGAAAGATGAGCTACTGCAGGGCAAACAATTTCCTCTGGAATGGACTGAGACATCTGGGGGACTCTTGGAATGGTGGTACGACCATGGAGTTCCTCTCGCCTTTCCTGTTGAGAGTGCCTCCTCTTGAGATGCGACGGGAACGCCGGGAATTCTTTCCCGTTGAAAGCAGGGAAAGGATCCCTCATCTCGAGCTACGAGGGGGAAACGGGGCTCCTCTGGATGTGGGCGGGACCATCGTGCTTCCTCTCGAGTGGAGACGGGTATGGCGGTGAACTTCTTGAGTTGCAGCAAGGGTGTGAAAGACCCTTTCGAAGTTCCAGAGGTTAGGTGTCATTCGTCTCCAAACGCCTCATCGGAAATAGGCCTCATCTGGCCTGGAAGGGAGAACTTCCAGAATTTTCTCGAGTTGCGGCAGGTGTTCTCGAGTTACGACGGGGACCTCAGGGACCCGCCCTGGTGGCCTCAGGAGAGGCCAGTCCCCATGCGAGTTGCTAGGGGGCCTCTCGGGATTCCTCTCCCGTCGATACCGGGGCAAAAACCTTGTGTGCAGTCAGGGCCGGAACCGAGGATTCCTCTCAGGGGCTGACATGGATCTTTGGGTACTTCTGGAGTCTCCCCAGGGGAGTCAGGCCTCGTCTCGAGTGGGGGCATGCACGTGCGCTTTCCTTCCAGGCTGTAGCAGCAATGTCACGCTTCCCGTCGCGTGGATCAAAGGATCTGTGGTTTTCCCTCGAGGCTTTCCCTCGAGGCTTTCCCACAGGGCTGTCCCACGTGCCACCGTGGTGTGAGTCGATCCTCGGCGTGAAAGATGAGCCAGTGCAGGGCAAAGAGGCTCCTCTGGAATGGACTGAGACATCTGGGGGACTCTTGGAATGGTGGTTCGACCATGGAGTTCCTCTCGCCTTTCCTGTTGAGAGTGCCTCCTCTTGAGATGCGACGGGAACGCCGGGAATTCTTTCCCGTTGAAAGCAGGGAAAGGATCCCTCATCTCGAGCTCCCAGGGGGAAACGGGGCTCCTCTGGATGTGGGCGGGACCATCGTGCTTCCTCTCGAGTGGAGACGGGTATGGAGGTGAACTTCTTGAGTTGCATCAAGGGTGTGAAAGACCCTTTCGAAGTTCCAGAGGTTTGTTGTCATTTGTCTCCAGACGCCTCATCGGAAATAGGCCTCATCTCGCCTGGAAGGGAGAACTTCCTGGATTTTCTCGAGTTGCGGCAGGTGTTCTCGAGTTACGACGGGGACCTCAGCGACCCGCCCTGGTGGCCTCAGGAGAGGCCAATCCCCATGCGAGATGCTAGGTGGCCTTTCGGGATTCCTCTCCCGTCGATACCGGGGCAAAAACATTGTGTGGAGTCAGGCCCGGAACCGAGGATTCCTCTCAGGGGCTGACATGGATCTTTGGGTACTTGTGGAGTCTCCCCAGGGGAGTCAGGCCTCGTCTCGAGTGGGGGCATGCACGTGCGCTTTCCTTCCAGGCTGTAGCAGCAATGTCTCCCTTCCCGTCGCGTGGATCAAAGGATCTGTGGTTTTCCCTCGAGGCTTTCCCACAGGGCTGTCCCACGTGACACCGTGGTGTGAGACGATGCCCGGCGTGAAAGATGAGCCAGTGCAGGGCAAAAGGTTCCTCTGGAATGGACTGAGACATCTGGGGGACTATTGGAATGGTGGTACGACCGTGGAGTTCCTCTCGCCTTTCCTGTTGAGAGTGCCTCCTCTTGAGATGTGACGGGAACGCCGGGAATTATTTCCCGTTGATAGCAGGGAAAGGATCCCTCATCTCGAGCTACGAGGGGGAAACGGGGCTCCTCTGGATGTGGGCGGGACCATCGTGCTTCCTCTCGAGTGGAGACGGGTATGGCAGTGAACTTCTTGAGTTGCAGCAAGGGTGTGAAAGACCCTTTCGAAGTTCCAGAGGTTAGGTGTCATTAGTGTCCAGACGCCTCATCGGAAATAGGTCTCATCTCGCCTGGAAGGGAGAACTTCCTGGATTTTCTCGAGTTGCAGCAGGTGTTCTCGAGTTACGACGGGCACCTCAGGGACCCGCCATGGTGGCCTCAGGAAAGGCCAGTCCTCATGCGAGTTGCTAGGGTGCCTCTCGGTATTCCTCTCCCGTCGATACCTGGACCAAAAACCTTGTGTGGAGTGAGGGCCGGAACCGAGGATTACTCTCAGGGGCTGACATGGATCTTTGGGTCTTTCTGGAGTCTCCCGAGGGGAGTCAGGCCTCGTCTCGAGTGGTGGCATGCACGTGAGCTTTCCTTCCAGGCTGAAGCAGCAAAGACACTCTTCCCGTCGCGTGGATCAAAGGATCTGTGGATTTCCCTCCAGGCTTTCCCTTGAGGCTTTCCCACAGGGCTCTCCCACGTGCCAACGTGGTGTGATTCGATCCTCGGCATGACAGATGAGCCAGTGCAAGGCAAAGAGTTTGCTCTGGAATGGACTGAGACATCTGGGGGACTCTTGAAATGGTGGTACGACCATGCAGTTCCTCTCGCCTTTCCTGTTGAGAGTGCCTCCTCTTGAGATGCGATGGGAACGCCGGGAATTCTTTCCCGTTGAAAGCAGGGAAAGGATCCCTCATCTCGAGCTACGATGGGGAAACGGGGCTCCTCTGGATGTGGGCGGGACCATCATTCTTCCTCTCGAGTCGACACGGGTATGGCGGTGAACTACTTGAGTTGCAGCAAGGGTGTGAAAGACCCTTTCGAAGTTCCAGAGGTTAGGTGTCATTAGTCTCCAGACGCCTCATCGGAAATAGGCCTCATCTCGCCTGGAAGGGAGAACTTCCTGGATTTTCTCGAGTTGCGGCAGGTGTTCTCCAGTTACGACGGGGACCTCAGGGACCGGCCTGGTGGCCTCAGGAGAGGCCAATCCCCATGCGAGATGCTAGGTGGCCTTTCGGGATTCCTCTCCCGTCGATACCGGGGCAAAAACATTGTGTGGAGTCAGGCCCGGAACCGAGGATTCCTCTCAGGGGCTGACATGGATCTTTGGGTACTTGTGGAGTCTCCCCAGGGGAGTCAGGCCTCGTCTCGAGTGGGGGCATGCACGTGCGCTTTCCTTCCAGGCTGTAGCAGCAATGTCTCCCTTCCCGTCGCGTGGATCAAAGGATCTGTTGTTTTCCCTCGAGGCTTTCCCACAGGGCTGTCCCACGTGACACCGTGGTGTGAGACGATGCTCGGCGTGAAAGATGAGCCAGTGCAGGGCAAAAGGTTCCTCTGGAATGGACTGAGACATCTGGGGGACTATTGGAATGGTGGTACGACCGTGGAGTTCCTCTCGCCTTTCCTGTTGAGAGTGCCTCCTCTTGAGATGTGACGGGAACGCCGGGAATTATTTCCCGTTGATAGCAGGGAAAGGATCCCTCATCTCGAGCTACGAGGGGGAAACGGGGCTCCTCTGGATGTGGGCGGGACCATCGTGCTTCCTCTCGAGTGGAGACGGGTATGGCGGTGAACTTCTTGAGTTGCAGCAAGGGTGTGAAAGACCCTTTCGAAGTTCCAGAGGTTAGGTGTCATTAGTGTCCAGACGCCTCATCGGAAATAGGTCTCATCTCGCCTGGAAGGGAGAACTTCCTGGATTTTCTCGAGTTGCAGCAGGTGTTCTCGAGTTACGACGGGCACCTCAGGGACCCGCCATGGTGGCCTCAGGAAAGGCCAGTCCTCATGCGAGTTGCTAGGGTGCCTCTCGGTATTCCTCTCCCGTCGATACCTGGACCAAAAACCTTGTGTGGAGTGAGGGCCGGAACCGAGGATTACTCTCAGGGGCTGACATGGATCTTTGGGTCTTTCTGGAGTCTCCCGAGGGGAGTCAGGCCTCGTCTCGAGTGGTGGCATGCACGTGAGCTTTCCTTCCAGGCTGAAGCAGCAAAGACACTCTTCCCGTCGCGTGGATCAAAGGATCTGTGGATTTCCCTCCAGGCTTTCCCTTGAGGCTTTCCCACAGGGCTCTCCCACGTGCCAACGTGGTGTGATTCGATCCTCGGCATGACAGATGAGCCAGTGCAAGGCAAAGAGTTTGCTCTGGAATGGACTGAGACATCTGGGGGACTCTTGAAATGGTGGTACGACCATGCAGTTCCTCTCGCCTTTCCTGTTGAGAGTGCCTCCTCTTGAGATGCGATGGGAACGCCGGGAATTCTTTCCCGTTGAAAGCAGGGAAAGGATCCCTCATCTCGAGCTACGATGGGGAAACGGGGCTCCTCTGGATGTGGGCGGGACCATCATTCTTCCTCTCGAGTCGACACGGGTATGGCGGTGAACTACTTGAGTTGCAGCAAGGGTGTGAAAGACCCTTTCGAAGTTCCAGAGGTTAGGTGTCATTAGTCTCCAGACGCCTCATCGGAAATAGGCCTCATCTCGCCTGGAAGGGAGAACTTCCTGGATTTTCTCGAGTTGCGGCAGGTGTTCTCCAGTTACGACGGGGACCTCAGGGACCGGCCTGGTGGCCTCAGGAGAGGCCAATCCCCATGCGAGATGCTAGGTGGCCTTTCGGGATTCCTCTCCCGTCGATACCGGGGCAAAAACATTGTGTGGAGTCAGGCCCGGAACCGAGGATTCCTCTCAGGGGCTGACATGGATCTTTGGGTACTTGTGGAGTCTCCCCAGGGGAGTCAGGCCTCGTCTCGAGTGGGGGCATGCACGTGCGCTTTCCTTCCAGGCTGTAGCAGCAATGTCTCCCTTCCCGTCGCGTGGATCAAAGGATCTGTTGTTTTCCCTCGAGGCTTTCCCACAGGGCTGTCCCACGTGACACCGTGGTGTGAGACGATGCTCGGCGTGAAAGATGAGCCAGTGCAGGGCAAAAGGTTCCTCTGGAATGGACTGAGACATCTGGGGGACTATTGGAATGGTGGTACGACCGTGGAGTTCCTCTCGCCTTTCCTGTTGAGAGTGCCTCCTCTTGAGATGTGACGGGAACGCCGGGAATTATTTCCCGTTGATAGCAGGGAAAGGATCCCTCATCTCGAGCTACGAGGGGGAAACGGGGCTCCTCTGGATGTGGGCGGGACCATCGTGCTTCCTCTCGAGTGGAGACGGGTATGGCGGTGAACTTCTTGAGTTGCAGCAAGGGTGTGAAAGACCCTTTCGAAGTTCCAGAGGTTAGGTGTCATTAGTGTCCAGACGCCTCTTCGGAAATAGGTCTCATCTCGCCTGGAAGGGAGAACTTCCTGGATTTTCTCGAGTTGCAGCAGGTGTTCTCGAGTTACGACGGGCACCTCAGGGACCCGCCATGGTGGCCTCAGGAAAGGCCAGTCCTCATGCGAGTTGCTAGGGTGCCTCTCGGTATTCCTCTCCCGTCGATACCTGGACCAAAAACCTTGTGTGGAGTGAGGGCCGGAACCGAGGATTACTCTCAGGGGCTGACATGGATCTTTGGGTACTTGTGGAGTCTCCCCAGGGGAGTCAGGCCTCGTCTCGAGTGGGGGCATGCACGTGCGCTTTCCTTCCAGGCTGTAGCAGCAATGTCACGCTTCCCGTCGCGTGGATCAAAGGATCTGTGGTTTTCCCTCGAGGCTTTCCCTCGAGGCTTTCCCACAGGGCTGTCCCACGTGCCACCGTGGTGTGAGTCGATCCTCGGCGTGAAAGATGAGCCAGTGCAGGGCAAAGAGGTTCCTCTGGAATGGACTGAGACATCTGGGGGACTCTTGGAATGGTGGTACGACCATGGAGTTTTTCTCGCCTTTCCTGTTGAGAGTGCCTCCTCTTGAGATGCGACGGGAACGCCGGGAATTCTTTCCCGTTGAAAGCAGGGAAAGGATCCCTCATCTCGAGACACGAGGGGGAAATGGGGCTCCTCTGTATGTGGGCGGGACCATCGTGCTTCCTCTCGAGTGTAGACGGGTATGGCGGTGAACTTCTTGAGTTTCAGCAAGGGTGTGAAAGACCCTTTCGAAGTTCCAGAGGTTAGGTGTCATTCGTCTCCAAACGCCTCATCGGAAATAGGCCTCATCTCGCCTGGAAGGGAGAACTTCCTGGATTTTCTCGAGTTGCGGCAGGTGTTCTCGAGTTACGAAGGGGACCTCAGGGACCCGCCCTGGTGGCCTCAGGAGAGGCCAGTCCCCATGCGAGTTGCTAGGGGGCCTCTCGGGATTCCTCTCCCGTCGATACCGGGGCCAAAAACCTTGTGTGGAGTCAGGGCCGGAACCGAGGATTCCTCTCAGGGGCTGACATGGATCTTTGGGTACTTCTGGAGTCTCCCCAGGGGAGTCAGGCCACGTCTCGAGTGGGGGCATGCACGTGCGCTTTCCTTCCAGGCTGTAGCAGCAATGTCACGCTTCCCGTCGCGTGGATCAAAGGATCTGTGGTTTTCCCTCGAGGCTTTCCATCGAGGCTTTCCCACAGGGCTGTCCCACGTGCCACCGTGGTGTGAGTCGATCCTCGGCGTGAAAGATGAGCCAGTGCAGGGCAAAGAGGCTCCTCTGGAATGGACTGAGACATCTGGGGGACTCTTGGAATGGTGGTACGACCATGGAGTTCCTCTCGGTTTCCTGTTGAGAGTGCCTCCTCTTGAGATGCGACGGGAACGCCGGGAATTCTTTCCCGTTGAAAGCAGGGAAAGGATCCCTCATCTCGAGCTCCGAGGGGGAAACGGGGCTCCTCTGGATGTGGGCGGGACCATCGTGCTTCCTCTCGAGTGGAGACGGGTATGGCGGTGAACTTCTTGAGTTGCAGCAAGGGTGTGAAAGACCCTTTCGAAGTTCCAGAGGTTAGGTGTCATTAGTCTCCAGACGCCTCATCGGAAATAGGCCTCATCTCGCCTGGAAGGGAGAACTTCCTGGATTTTCTCGAGTTGCGGCAGGTGTTCCCGAGTTACGACGGGGACCTCAGGGACCCGCCCTGGTGGCCTCAGGAGAGGCCAGTCACCATGCGAGTTGCTAGGGGGCCTCCCGGGATTCCTCTCCCGTCGATACCGGGGCCAAAAACCTTGTGTGGAGTCAGGGCCGGAACCGAGGATTCCTCTCAGGGGCTGACATGGATCTTTGGGTACTTCTGGAGTCTCCCCAGGGGATTCAGGCCTCGTCTCGAGTGGGGGCATGCACGTGCGCTTTCCTTCCAGGCTGTAGCAGCAATGTCACAATTCCCGTCGCGTGGATAAAGGGATCTGTGGTTTTCCCTCGAGGCTTTCCCTCGAGGCTTTCCCACAGGGCTGTCCCACGTGCCACCGTGGTGTGAGTCGATCCTCGGCGTGAAAGATGAGCCAGTGCAGGGCAAAGAGGTTCCTCTGGAATGGACTGAGACATCTGGGGGACTCTTGGAATGGTGGTACGACCATGGAGTTCCTCTTGCCTTTCCTGTTGAGAGTGCCTCCTCTTGAGATGCGACAGGAACCCCGGAATTCTTTCCCATTTAAAGCAGGGAAAGGATCCCTCATCTCGAGCTACGAGGGGGAAACGGGGCTCCTCTGGATGTGGGCGGGACCTTCATGCTTCCTCTCGAGTGGACACGGGTATGGCGGTGAACTTCTTGAGTTGCAGCAAGGGTGTGAAAGACCCTTTGGAAGTTCCAGAGGTTAGGTGTCATTCGTCTCCAGACCCCTCATCGGAAATAGGCCTCATCTCGCCTGGAAGGTAGAACTTCCTGGATTTTCTCGAGTTGCGGCAGGTGTTCTCGAGTTACGACGGGGACCTCAGGGACCCGCCCTGGTGGCCTCAGGAGAGGCCAGTCCCCATGCGAGTTGCTAGGGGGCCTCTCGGGATTCCTCTCCCATCGATACCGGGGCCAAAAACCTTGTGTGGAGTCAGGGCCGGAACCGAGGATTCCTCTCAGGGGCTGGCATGGATCTTTGGGTACTCCTGGAGTCTCCCCAGCGGAGTCAGGCCTCGTCTCGAGTGGGGGCATGCACGTGCGCTTTCCTTCCAGGCTGTAGCAGCAATGTCACGCTTCCCGTCGCGTGGATCAAAGGATCTGTGGTTTTCCCTCGAGGCTTTCCCTCGAGGCTTTCCCACAGGGCTGTCCCACGTGCCACCGTGGTGTGAGTCGATCCTCGGCGTGAAAGATGAGCCAGTGCAGGGCAAAGAGATTCCTCTGGAATGGACTGAGACATCTGGGGGACTCTTGGAATGGTGGTACGACCATGGAGTTCCTCTCGCCTTTCCTGTTGAGAGTGCCTCCTCTTGAGATGCGACGGGAACGCCGGGAATTCTTTCCCGTTGAAAGCAGGGAAAGGATCCCTCATCTCGAGCTACGAGGGGGAAACGGGGCTCCTCTGGATGTGGGCGCGACCATCGTGCTTCTTCTCGAGTGGAGACGGGTATGGCGGTGAACTTCTTGAGTTGCAGCAAGGATATGAAAGACCCTTTCGAAGTTCCAGAGGTTAGGTGTCATTAGTCTCCAGACGCCTCATCGGAAATAGGCCTCATCTCGCCTGGAAGGGAGAACTTCCTGGATTTTCTCGAGTTGCGGCAGGTGTTCTCGAGTTACGACGGGGACCTCAGGGACCCGCCCTGGTGGCCTCAGGAGAGGCCAGTCCCCATGCGAGTTGCTAGGGGGCCTCTCGGGATTCCTCTCCCGTCGATACCGGGGCCGAAAACCTTGTCTGGAGTCAGGGCCGGAACCGAGGATTCCTCTCAGGGGCTGATATGGATCTTTGGGTACTTCTGGAGTCTCGCCAGGGGAGACAGGCCTCGTCTCGAGTGGGGGCATGCACGTGCGCTTTCCTTCCAGGCTGTAGCAGCAATGTCACGCTTCCCGTCGCGTGGATCAAAGGGTCTGTGGTTTTCCCTCGAGGCTTTCCCTCGAGGCTTTCCCACAGGGCTGTCCCACGTGCCACCGTGGTGTGAATCGATCCTCGGCGTGAAAGATGAGCCAGTGCAGGGCAAAGAGGTTCCTCTGGAATGGACTGAGATATCTGGGGGACTCTTGGAATGGTGGTACGACCATGGAGTTCCTCTCGCCTTTCCTGTTGAGAGTGCCTCCTCTTGAGATGCGACGGGAACGCCGGGAATTCTTTCCCGTTGAAAGCAGGGAAAGGATCCCTCATCTCGAGCTACGAGGGGGAAACGGGGCTCCTCTGGATGTGGGCGGGACCATCGTGCTTCCTCTCGAGTGGAGACGGGTATGGCGGTGAACTTCTTGAGTTGCAGCAAGGGTGTGAAAGACCCTTTCGAAGTTCCAGATGTTAGGTGTCATTAGTCTCCAGACGCCTCATGGGAAATAGGCCTCATCTCGCCTGGAAGGGAGAACTTCCTGGATTTTCTCGAGTTGCGGCAGGTTATCCCGAGTTACGACGGGGACCTCAGGGACCCGCCCTGGTGGCCTCAGGAGAGGCCAGTCCCCATGCGAGTTGCTAGGGGGCCTCTCGGGATTCCTCTCCCGTCGATACTGGGGCCAAAAACATTGTGTGGAGTCAGGGCCGGAACCGAGGATTCCTCTCAGGGGCTGACATGGATCTTTGGGTACTTCTGGAGTCTCCCCAGGGGAGTCAGGCCTCGTCTCGAGTGGGGGCATGCACGTGCGCTTTCCTTCCAGGCTGTAGCAGCAATGTCACTCTTCCCGTCGTGTGGATCAAAGGATCTGTGGTTTTCCCTCGAGGCTTTCCCTCGAGGCTTTCCCACAGGGCTGTCCCACGTGCCACCGTGGTGTGAGTCGATCCTCGGCGTGAAAGATGAGCCAGTGCAGGGCAAAGAGATTCCTCTGGAATGGACTGAGACATCTGGGGGACTCTTGGAATGGTGGTACGACCATGGAGTTCCTCTCGCCTTTCCTGTTGAGAGTGCCTCCTCTTGAGATGCGACGGGAACGCCGGGAATTCTTTCCCGTTGAAAGCAGGGAAAGGATCCCTCATCTCGAGCTACGAGGGGGAAACGGGGCTCCTCTGGATGTGGGCGCGACCATCGTGCTTCCTCTCGAGTGGAGACGGGTATGGCGGTGAACTTCTTGAGTTGCAGCAAGGATGTGAAAGACCCTTTCGAAGTTCCAGAGGTTAGGTGTCATTAGTCTCCAGACGCCTCATCGGAAATAGGCCTCATCTCGCCTGGAAGGGAGAACTTCCTGGATTTTCTCGAGTTGCGGCAGGTGTTGTCGAGTTACGACGGGGACCACAGGGACCCGCCCTGGTGGCCTCAGGAGAGGCCAGACCACATGCGAGTTGCTAGGGGGCCTCTCGGTATTCCTCTCCCGTCGATACCGGGGCCAAAAACCTTGTGTGGAGTCAGGGCCGGAACCGAGGATTCCTCTCAGGGGCTGACATGGATCTTTGTGTACTTGTGGAGTCTCCCCAGCGGAGTCAGTCCTCGTCTCGAGTGGGGGCATGCACGTGCGCTTTCCTTCCAAGCTGTAGCAGCAATGTCACGCTTCCCGTCGCGTGGATCAAAGGATCTGTGGTTTTCCCTCGAGGCTTTCCCTCGAGGCTTTCCCACAGGGCTGTCCCACGTGCCACCGTGGTGTGAGTCGATCCTCGGCGTGAAAGATGAGCCAGTGCAGGGCAAAGAGGATCCTCTGGAATGGACTGAGACATCTGGGGGACTCTTGGAATGGTGGAACGACCATGGAGTTCCTCTCGCCTTTCCTGTTGAGAGTGCCTCCTCTTGAGATGCGATGGGAACGCCGGGAATTCTTTCCCGTTGAAAGCAGGGAAAGGATCCCTCATCTCGAGCTACGAGGGGGAAACGGGGCTCCTCTGGATGTGGGCGGGACCATCGTGCTTCCTCCCGAGTGGACACGGGTATGGCGGTGAACTTCTTGAGTTGCAGCAAGGGTGTGAAAGACCCTTTCGAAGTTCCAGAGGTTAGGTGTCATTCGTCTCCAGACGCCTCATCGGAAATAGGCCTCATCTGGCCTGGAAGGTAGAACTTCCTGGATTTTCTCGAGTTGCGGCAGGTGTTGTCGAGTTACGACGGGGACCTCAGGGACCCGCCCTGGTGGCCTCAGGAGAGGCCAGTCCCCATGCGAGTTGCTAGGGGGCCTCTCGGGATTCCTCTCCCGTCGATACCGGGGCCAAAAACCTTGTGTGGAGTCAGGGCCGGAACCGAGGATTCCTCTCAGGGGCTGACATGGATCTTTGGGTACTTGTGGAGTCTCCCCAGCGGAGTCAGGCCTCGTCTCGAGTGGGGGCATGCACGTGTGCTTTCCTTCCAGGCTGTAGCAGCAATGTCACGCTTCCCGTCGCGTGGATCAAAGGATCTGTGGTTTTCCCTCGAGGCTTTCCCTCGAGGCTTTCCCACAGGGCTGTCCCACGTGCCACCGTGGTGTGAGTCGATCCTCGGCGTGAAAGATGAGCCAGTGCAGGGCAAAGAGGTTCCTCTGGAATGGACTGAGACATCTGGGGGACTCTTGGAATGGTGGTACGACCATGGAGTTCCTCTCGCCTTTCCTGTTGAGAGTGCCTCCTCTTGAGATGCAACGGGAACGCCGGGAATTCTTTCCCGTTGAAAGCAGGGAAAGGATCCCTCATCTCGAGCTCCGAGGGGGAAACGGGGCTCCTCTGGATGTGGGCGGGGCCATCGTGCTTCCTCTCGAGTGGAGACGGGTACGGCGGTGAACTTCTTGAGTTGCAGCAAGGATGTGAAAGACCCTTTCGAAGTTCCAGAGGTTAGGTGTCATTAGTCTCCAGACGCCTCATCGGAAATAGGCCTCATCTCGCCTGGAAGGGAGAACTTCCTGGATTTTCTCGAGTTGCGGCAGGTGTTCTCGAGTTACGACGGGGACCTCAGGGACCCGCCCTGGTGGCCTCAGGAGAGGCCAGTCCCCATGCGAGTTGCTAGGGGGCCCTCGGGATTCCTCTCCCGTCGATACCGGGGCCGAAAACCTTGTGTGGAGTCAGGGCCGGAACCGAGGATTCCTCTCAGGGGCTGACATGGATCTTTGGGTACTTCTGGAGTCTCCCCAGGGGAGTCAGGCCTCGTCTCGATTGGGGGCATGCACGTGCGCTTTCCTTCCAGGCTGTAGCAGCAATGTCACGCTTCCCGTCGCGTGGATCAAAGGATCTGTGGTTTTCCCTCGAGGCTTTCCCTCGAGGCTTTCCCACAGGGCTGTCCCACGTGACACCGTGGTGTGAGTCGATCCTCGGCGTGAAAGATGAGCCAGTGCAGGGCAAAGAGGTTCCTCTGGAATGGACTGAGACATCTGGGGGACTCTTGGAATGGTGGTACGACCATGGAGTTCCTCTCGCCTTTCCTGTTGAGAGTGCCTCCTCTTGAGATGCGACGGGAACGCCGGGAATTCTTTCCCGGTGAAAACAGGGAAAGGATCCCTCATCTCGAGCTCCGAGGGGGAAACGGGGCTCCTCTGTATGTGGGCGGGACCATCGTGCTTCCTCTCGAGTGGACACGGGTATGGCGGTGAACTTCTTGAGTTGCAGCAAGGGTGTGAAAGACCCTTTCGAAGTTCCAGAGGTTAGGTGTCATTAGTCTCCAGACGCCTCATCGGAAATAGGCCTCATCTCGCCTGGAAGGGAGAACTTCCTGGATTTTCTCGAGTTGCGGCAGGTGTTCCCGAGTTACGATGGGGACCTCAGGGACCCGCCCTGGTGGCCTCAGGAGAGGCCAGTCCCCATGCGAGTTGCTAGGGGGCAACTCGGGATTCCTCTCCCGTCGATACTGGGGCCAAAAACCTTGTGTGGAGTCAGGGCCGGAACCGAGGATTCCTCTCAGGGGCTGACATGGATCTTTGGGTACTTCTGGAGTCTCGCCAGGGGAGACAGGCCTCGTCTCGAGTGGGGGCATGCACGTGCGCTTTCCTTCCAGGCTGTAGCAGCAATGTCACGCTTCCCGTCGCGTGGATCAAAGGGGCTGTGGTTTTCCCTCGAGGCTTTCCCTCGAGGCTTTCCCACAGGGCTGTCCCACGTGCCACCGTGGTGTGAGTCGATCCTCGGCGTGAAAGATGAGCCAGTGCAGGGCAAAGAGGTTCCTCTGGAATGGACTGAGACATCTGGGGGACTCTTGGAATGGTGGTACGACCATGGAGTTCCTCTCACCTTTCCTGTTGAGAGTGCCTCCTCTTGAGATGCGACGGGAACGCCGGGAATTCTTTCCCGTTGAAAGCAGGGAAAGGATCCCTCATCTCGAGCTCCGAGGGGGAAACGGGGCTCCTCTGGATGTGGGCGGGACCATCGTGCTTCCTCTCGAGTGGACACGGGTATGGCGGTGAACTTCTTGAGTTGCAGCAAGGGTGTGAAAGACCCTTTCGAAGTTCCAGAGGTTAGGTGTCATTAGTCTCCAGACGCCTCATCGGAAATAGGCCTCATCTCGCCTGGAAGGGAGAACTTCCTGGATTTTCTCGAGTTGCGGCAGGTGTTCCCGAGTTACGACGGGGACCTCTGGGACCCGCCCTGGTGGCCTCAGGAGAGGCCAGTCCCCATGCGAGTTGCTAGGGGTCTCTCGGGATTCCTCTCCCGTCGATACCGGGGCCAAAAACCTTGTGTGGAGTCAGGGCCGGAACCGAGGATTCCTCTCAGGGGCTGACATGTATCTTTGGGTACTTCTGGAGTCTCCCCAGGGGAGTCAGGCCTCGTCTCGAGTGGGGGCATGCACGTGCTCTTTCCTTCCAGGCTGTAGCAGCAATGTCACGCTTCCCGTGGCGTGGATCAAAGGATCTGTGGTTTTCCCTCGAGGCTTTCCCTCGAGGCTTTCCCACAGGGCTGTCCCACGTGCCACCGTGGTGTGAGTCGATCCTCGGCGTGAAAGATGAGCCAGTGCAGGGCAAAGAGGTTCCTCTGGAATGGACTGAGACATCTGGGGGACTCTTGGAATGGTGGTACGACCATGGAGTTCCTCTCGCCTTTCCTGTGGAGAGTGCCTCCTCTTGAGATGCGACGGGAACGCCGGGAATTCTTTCCCGTTGAAAGCAGGGAAAGGATCCCTCATCTCGAGCTACGAGGGGGAAACGGGGCTCCTCTGGATGTGGGCGGGACCATCGTACTTCCTCTCGAGTGGAGACGGGTATGGCGGTGAACTTCTTGAGTTGCAGCAAGGGTGTGAAAGACCCTTTCGAAGTTCCAGAGGTTAGGTGTCATTAGTGTCCAGACGCCTCATCGGAAATAGGCCTCATCTCGCCTGTAAGGGAGAACTTCCTGGATTTTCTCGAGTTGCGGCAGGTGTTCTCGAGTTACGACGGGGACCTCAGGGACCCGCCCTGGTGGCCTCAGGAGAGGCCAGTCCCCATGCGAGTTGCTAGGGGGCCTCTCGGGATTCCTCTCCCGTCGATACCGGGGCCAAAAACCTTGTGTGGAGTCAGAGCCGGAACCGAGGATTCCTCTCAGTGGCTGACATGTATCTTTGGGTACTTCTGGAGTCTCCCCAGGGGAGTCAGGCCTCGTCTCGAGTGGGGGCATGCACGTGCGCTTTCCTTCCAGGCTGTAGCAGCAATGTCACGCTTCCCGTCGCGTGGATCAAAGGATCTGTGGTTTTCCCTCGAGGCTTTCCCTCGAGGCTTTCCCACAGGGCTGTCCCACGTGCCACCGTGGTGTGAGTCGATCCTCGGCGTGAAAGATGAGCCAGTGCAGGGCAAAGAGGTTCCTCTGGAATGGACTGAGACATCTGGGGGACTCTTGGAATGGTGGTACGACCATGGAGTTCCTCTCGCCTTTCCTGTTGAGAGTGCCTCCTCTTGAGATGCGACGAGAACACCGGGAATTCTTTCTCGTTGAAAGAACGTCAAGGATCCCTCATCTCGAGCTCCGAGGGGGAAACGGGGCTCCTCTGGATGTGGGCGGGACCATCGTGCTTCCTCTCGAGTGGAGACGGGTATGGCGGTGAACTTCTTGAGTTGCAGTAAGGGTGTGAAAGACCCTTTCGAAGTTCCAGAGGTTAGGTGTCATTAGTCTCCTGACGCCTCATCGGAAATAGGCCTCATCTCGCCTGGAAGGGAGAACTTCCTGGATTTTCTCGAGTTGCGGCAGCTGTTCCCGAGTTACGACGGGGACCTCAGGGACCCGCCCTGGTGGCCTCAGGAGAGGCCAGTCCCCATTCGAGTTGCTTAGGGGCCTCTCGGGATTCCTCTCCCGTCGATACCGGGGCCAAAAACCTTGTGTGGAGTCAGGGCCGGAACCGAGGATTCCTCTCAGTGGCTGACATGTATCTTTGGGTACTTCTGGAGTCTCCCCAGGGGATTCAGGCCTCGTCTCGAGTGGGGGCATGCACGTGCGCTTTCCTTCCAGGCTGTAGCAGCAATGTCACGCTTCCCGTCGCGTGGATCAAAGGATCTGTGGTTTTCCCTCGAGGCTTTCCCTCGAGGCTTTCCCACAGGGCTGTCCCACGTGCCACTGTGGTGTGAGTCGATCCTCGGCGTGAAAGATGAGCCAGTGCAGGGCAAAGAGGTTCCTCTGGAATGGACTGAGACATCTGGGGGACTCTTGGAATGGTGGTACGACCATGGAGTTCCTCTGGGCTTTCCTGTGGAGAGTGCCTCCTCTTGAGATGCGACGGGAACGCCGGGAATTCTTTCCCGTTGAAAGCAGGGAAAGGATCCCTCATCTCGAGCTACGAGGGGGAAACGGGGCTCCTCTGGATGTGGGCGGGACCATCGTGCTTCCTCTCGAGTGGAGACGGGTATGGCGGTGAACTTCTTGAGTTGCAGCAAGGGTGTGAAAGACCCTTTCGAAGTTCCAGATGTTAGGTGTCATTAGTCTCCAGACGCCTCATCGGAAATAGGCCTCATCTCGCCTGGAAGGGAGAACTTCCTGGATTTTCTCGAGTTGCGGCAGGTGTTCTCGAGTTACGACGAGGACCTCAGGGACCCGCCCTGGTGGCCTCAGGAGAGGCCAGTCCCCATGCGAGTTGCTAGGGGGCCTCTCAGGATTCCTCTCCCGTCGATACCGGGGCCAAAAGAATTTTTTGGAGTCAGGGCCGGAACCGAGGATTCCTCTCAGGGGCTGACATGGATCTTTGGGTACTTCTGGAGTCTACCCAGGGGAGTCAGGCCTCGTCTCGAGTGGGGGCATGCACGTGCGCTTTCCTTCCAGGCTGTAGCAGCAATGTCACGCTTCCCATCGCGTGGATCAAAGGATCTGTGGTTTTCCCTCGAGGCTTTCCCTCGAGGCTTTCCCACAGGGCTGTCCCACGTGCCACCGTGGTGTGAGTCGATCCTCGGTGTGAAAGATGAGCCAGTGCAGGGCAAAGAGGTTCCTCTGGAATGGACTGAGACATCTGGGGGACTCTTGGAATGGTGGTACGACCATGGAGTTCCTCTCGGCTTTCCTGTGGAGAGTGGCTCCTCTTGAGATGCGACGGGATCGCCGGGAATTCTTTCCCGTTGAAAGCAGGGAAAGGATCCCTCATCTCGAGCTCCGAGGGGGAAACGGGGCTCCTCTAGATGTGGGTGGGACCATCGTGCTTCCTCTCGAGTGGAGACGGGTATGGCGGTGAACTTCTTGAGTTGCAGCAAGGGTGTGAAAGACCCTTTGGAAGTTCCAGAGGTTAGGTGTCATTAGTCTCCAGACGCCTCATCGGAAATAGGCCTCATCTCGCCTGGAAGGGAGAACTTCCTGGATTTTCTCGAGTTGCGGCAGGTTATCCCGAGTTACGACGGGGACCTCAGGGACCCGCCCTGGTGGCCTCAGGAGAGGCCAGTCCCCATGCGAGTTGCTAGGGGGCCTCTCGGGATTCCTCTCCCGTCGATACCGGGGCCAAAAACCTTGTGTGGAGTCAGAGCCGGAACCGAGGATTCCTCTCAGTGGCTGACATGTATCTTTGGGTACTTCTGGAGTCTCCCCAGGGGAGTCAGGCCTCGTCTCGAGTGGGGGCATGCACGTGCGCTTTCCTTCCAGGCTGTAGCAGCAATGTCACGCTTCCCGTCGCGTGGATCAAAGGATCTGTGGTTTTCCCTCGAGGCTTTCCCTCGAGGCTTTCCCACAGGGCTGTCCCACGTGCCACCGTGGTGTGAGTCGATCCTCGGCGTGAAAGATGAGCCAGTGCAGGGCAAAGAGGTTCCTCTGGAATGGACTGAGACATCTGGGGGACTCTTGGAATGGTGGTACGACCATGGAGTTCCTCTCGCCTTTCCTGTTGAGAGTGCCTCCTCTTGAGATGCGACGAGAACACCGGGAATTCTTTCTCGTTGAAAGAACGTCAAGGATCCCTCATCTCGAGCTCCGAGGGGGAAACGGGGCTCCTCTGGATGTGGGCGGGACCATCGTGCTTCCTCTCGAGTGGAGACGGGTATGGCGGTGAACTTCTTGAGTTGCAGTAAGGGTGTGAAAGACCCTTTCGAAGTTCCAGAGGTTAGGTGTCATTAGTCTCCTGACGCCTCATCGGAAATAGGCCTCATCTCGCCTGGAAGGGAGAACTTCCTGGATTTTCTCGAGTTGCGGCAGCTGTTCCCGAGTTACGACGGGGACCTCAGGGACCCGCCCTGGTGGCCTCAGGAGAGGCCAGTCCCCATTCGAGTTGCTTAGGGGCCTCTCGGGATTCCTCTCCCGTCGATACCGGGGCCAAAAACCTTGTGTGGAGTCAGGGCCGGAACCGAGGATTCCTCTCAGTGGCTGACATGTATCTTTGGGTACTTCTGGAGTCTCCCCAGGGGATTCAGGCCTCGTCTCGACTGGGGGCATGCACGTGCGCTTTCCTTCCAGGCTGTAGCAGCAATGTCACGCTTCCCGTCGCGTGGATCAAAGGATCTGTGGTTTTCCCTCGAGGCTTTCCCTCGAGGCTTTCCCACAGGGCTGTCCCACGTGCCACTGTGGTGTGAGTCGATCCTCGGCGTGAAAGATGAGCCAGTGCAGGGCAAAGAGGTTCCTCTGGAATGGACTGAGACATCTGGGGGACTCTTGGAATGGTGGTACGACCATGGAGTTCCTCTGGGCTTTCCTGTGGAGAGTGCCTCCTCTTGAGATGCGACGGGAACGCCGGGAATTCTTTCCCGTTGAAAGCAGGGAAAGGATCCCTCATCTCGAGCTACGAGGGGGAAACGGGGCTCCTCTGGATGTGGGCGGGACCATCGTGCTTCCTCTCGAGTGGAGACGGGTATGGCGGTGAACTTCTTGAGTTGCAGCAAGGGTGTGAAAGACCCTTTCGAAGTTCCAGATGTTAGGTGTCATTAGTCTCCAGACGCCTCATCGGAAATAGGCCTCATCTCGCCTGGAAGGGAGAACTTCCTGGATTTTCTCGAGTTGCGGCAGGTGTTCTCGAGTTACGACGAGGACCTCAGGGACCCGCCCTGGTGGCCTCAGGAGAGGCCAGTCCCCATGCGAGTTGCTAGGGGGCCTCTCGGGATTCCTCTCCCGTCGATACCGGGGCCAAAAGAATTTTTTGGAGTCAGGGCCGGAACCGAGGATTCCTCTCAGCGGCTGACATGGATCTTTGGGTACTTCTGGAGTCTACCCAGCGGAGTCAGGCCTCGTCTCGAGTGGGGGCATGCACGTGCGCTTTCCTTCCAGGCTGTAGCAGCAATGTCACGCTTCCCGTCGCGTGGATCAAAGGATCTGTGGTTTTCCCTCGAGGCTTTCCCTCGAGGCTTTCCCACAGGGCTGTCCCACGTGCCACCGTGGTGTGAGTCGATCCTCGGCGTGAAAGATGAGCCAGTGCAGGGCAAAGAGGTTCCTCTGGAATGGACTGAGACATCTGGGGGACTCTTGGAATGGTGGTACGACCATGGAGTTCCTCTCGCCTTTCCAGTTGAGAGTGCCTCCTCTTGAGATGCGATGGGAACGCCGGGAATTCTTTCCCGTTGAAAGCAGGGAAAGGATCCCTCATCTCGAGCTACGAGGGGGAAACGGGGCTCCTATGGATGTGGGCGGGACCATCATGCTTCCTCTCGAGTGGACACGGGTATGGCGGTGAACTTCTTGAGTTGCAGCAAGGGTGTGAAAGACCCTTTCGAAGTTCCAGAGGTTAGGTGTCATTCGTCTCCAGACGCCTCATCGGAAATAGGCCTCATCTCGCCTGGAAGGTAGAACTTCCTGGATTTTTTCGAGTTGCGGCAGGTGTTGTCGAGTTACGACGGGGACCTCAGGGACCCGCCCTGGTGGCCTCAGGCGAGGCCAGTCCCCATGCGAGTTGCTAGGGGGCCTCTCGGGATTCCTCTCCCGTCGATACCGGGGCCAAAACCTTGTGTGGAGTTAGGGCCGGAACCGAGGATTCCTCTCAGGGGCTGATATGGATCTTTGGGTACTTCTGGAGTCTCGCCAGGGGAGACAGGCCTCGTCTAGAGTGGGGGCATGCACGTGCGCTTTCCTTCCAGGCTGTAGCAGCAATGTCACGCTTCCCGTCGCGTGGATCAAAGGGTCTGTGGTTTTCCCTCGAGGCTTTCCCTCGAGGCTTTCCCACAGGGCTGTCCCACGTGCCACCGTGGTGTGAGTCGATCCTCGGCGTGAAAGATGAGCCAGTGCAGGGCAAAGAGTTTCCTCTGGAATGGACTGAGACATCTGGGGGACTCTTGGAATGGTGGTACGACCATGGAGTTCCTCTAGCCTTTCCTGTTGAGAGTGCCTCCTCTTGAGATGCGACGGGAACGCCGGGAATTCTTTCCCGTTGAAAGCAGGGAAAGGATCCCTCATCTCGAGCTACGAGGGGGAAACGGGGCTCCTCTGGATGTGGGCGGGACCATCGTGCTTCCTCTCGAGTGGAGACGGGTATGGCAGTGAACTTCTTGAGTTGCAGCAAGGGTGTGAAAGACCCTTTCAAAGTTCCAGATGTTAGGTGTCATTAGTCTCCAGACGCCTCATCGGAAATAGGCCTCATCTCGCCTGGAAGGGAGAACTTCCTGGATTTTCTCGAGTTGCGGCAGGTGTTCTCGAGTTACGACGAGGACCTCAGGGACCCGCCCTGGTGGCCTCAGGAGAGGCCAGTCCCCATGCGAGTTGCTAGGGGGCCTCTCGGGATTCCTCTCCCGTCGATACCGGGGCCAAAAGAATTTTTTGGAGTCAGGGCCGGAACCGAGGATTCCTCTCAGGGGCTGACATGGATCTTTGGGTACTTCTGGAGTCTACCCAGGGGAGTCAGGCCTCGTCTCGAGTGGGGGCATGCACGTGCGCTTTCCTTCCAGGCTGTAGCAGCAATGTCACGCTTCCCGTCGCGTGGATCAAAGGATCTGTGGTTTTCCCTCGAGGCTTTCCCTCGAGGCTTTCCCACAGGGCTGTCCCACGTGCCACCGTGGTGTGAGTCGATCCTCGGCGTGAAAGATGAGCCAGTGCAGGGCAAAGAGGTTCCTCTGGAATGGACTGAGACATCTGGGGGACTCTTGGAATGGTGGTACGACCATGGAGTTCCTCTCGGCTTTCCTGTGGAGAGTGCCTCCTCTTGAGATGCGACGGGATCGCCGGGAATTCTTTCCCGTTGAAAGCAGGGAAAGGATCCCTCATCTCGAGCTCCGAGGGGGAAACGGGGCTCCTCTGGATGTGCGCGGGACCATCGTGCTTCCTCTCGAGTGGAGACGGGTATGGCGGTGAACTTCTTGAGTTGCAGCAAGGGTGTGAAAGACCCTTTCGAAGTTCCAGAGGTTAGGTGTCATTAGTCTCCAGACGCCTCATCGGAAATAGGCCTCATCTCGCCTGGAAGGGAGAACTTCCTGGATTTTCTCGAGTTGCGGCAGGTTATCCCGAGTTACGACGGGGACCTCAGGGACCCGCCCTGGTGGCCTCAGGAGAGGCCAGTCCCCATGCGAGTTGCTAGGGGGCCTCTCGGGATTCCTCTCCCGTGGATACCGGGGCCAAAAACCTTGTGTGGAGTCAGGGCCGGAACCGAGGATTCCTCTCTGGGGCTGACATGGATCTTTGCGTACTTCTGGAGTCTCCCCAGGGGAGTCAGGCCTTGTCTCGAGTGGGGGCATGCACGTGCGCTTTCCTTCCAGGCTGTAGCAGCAATGTCATGCTTCCCGTGGCGTGGATCGAAGGATCTGTGGTTTTCCCTCGAGGCTTTCCCTCGAGGCTTTCCCACAAGGCTGTCCCACGTGCCACCGTGGTGTGAGTCGATCCTCGGCGTGAAAGATGAGCCAGTGCAGGGCAAAGAGGTTCCTCTGGAATGGACTGAGACATCTGGGGGACTCTTGGAATGGTGGTACGACCATGGAGTTCCTCTCGCCTTTCCTGTTGAGAGTGCCTCCTCTTGAGATGCGACGGGGACGCTGGGAATTCTTTCCCGTTGAAAGCAGGGAAAGGATCCCTCATCTCGAGCTCCGAGGGGGAAACGGGGCTCCTCTGGATGTGGGCGGGACCATCGTGCTTCCTCTCGAGTGGAGACGGGTATGGCGGTGAACTTCTTGAGTTGCAGCAAGGGTGTGAAAGACCCTTTCGAAGTTCCAGAGGTTAGGTGTCATTCGTCTCCAGACGCCTCATCGGAAATAGGCCTCATCTCGCCTGGAAGGTAGAACTTCCTGGATTTTCTCGAGTTGCGGCAGGTGTTGTCGAGTTACGACGGGGACCTTAGGGACCCGCCCTGGTGGCCTCAGGAGAGGCCAGTCCCCATGCGAGTTGCTAGGGGGCCTCTCGGGATTCCTCTCCCGTCGATACCGGGGCCAAAAACCTTGTGTGGAGTCAGGGCCGGAACCGAGGATTCCTCTCAGGGGCTGACATGGATCTTTGGGTACTTCTGGAGTCTCCCCAGGGGAGTCAGGCCTCGTCTCGAGTGGGGGCATGCACGTGCGCTTTCCTTCCAGGCTGTAGCAGCAATGTCATGCTTCCCGTGGCGTGGATCAAAGGATCTGTGGTTTTCCCTCGAGGCTTTCCCTCGAGGCTTTCCCACAGGGCTGTCCCACGTGCCACCGTGGTGTGAGTCGATCCTCGGCGTGAAAGATGAGCCAGTGCAGGGCAAAGAGGTTCCTCTGGAATGGACTGAGACATCTGGGGGACTCTTGGAATGGTGGTACGACCATGGAGTTCCTCTCGCCTTTCCTGTTGAGAGTGCCTCCTCTTGAGATGCGACGGGGACGCTGGGAATTCTTTCCCGTTGAAAGCAGGGAAACGATCCCTCATCTCGAGCTCCGAGGGGGAAACGGGGCTCCTCTGGATGTGGGCGGGACCATCGTGCTTCCTCTCGAGTGGAGACGGGTATGGCGGTGAACTTCTTGAGTTGCAGCAAGGGTGTGAAAGACCCTTTCGAAGTTCCAGAGGTTAGGTGTCATTCGTCTCCAGACGCCTCATCGGAAATAGGCCTCATCTCGCCTGGAAGGTAGAACTTCCTGGATTTTCTCGAGTTGCGGCAGGTGTTGTCGAGTTACGACGGGGACCTCAGGGACCCGCCCTGGTGGCCTCAGGAGAGGCCAGTCCCCATGCGAGTTGCTAGGGGGCCTCTCGGGATTCCTCTCCCGTCGATACCGGGGCCAAAAACCTTGTGTGGAGTCAGGGCCGGAACCGAGGATTCCTCTCAGGGGCTGACATGGATCTTTGGGTACTTCTGGAGTCTCCCCAGCGGAGTCAGGCCTCGTCTCGAGTGGGGGCATGCACGTGCGCTTTCCTTCCAGGCTGTAGCAGCAATGTCACGCTTCCCGTCGCGTGGATCAAAGGATCTGTGGTTTTCCCTCGAGGCTTTCCCTCGAGGCTTTCCCACAGGGCTGTCCCACGTGCCACCGTGGTGTGAGTCGATCCTCGGCGTGAAAGATGAGCCAGTGCAGGGCAAAGAGGTTCCTCTGGAATGGACTGAGACATCTGGGGGACTCTTGGAATGGTGGTACGACCATGGAGTTCCTCTCGCCTTTCCAGTTGAGAGTGCCTCCTCTTGAGATGCGAGGGGAACGCCGGGAATTCTTTCTCGTTGAAAGCAGGGAAAGGATCCCTCATCTCGAGCTACGAGGGGGAAACGGGGCTCCTATGGATGTGGGCGGGACCATCATGCTTCCTCTCGAGTGGACACGGGTATGGCGGTGAACTTCTTGAGTTGCAGCAAGGGTATGAAAGACCCTTTCGAAGTTCCAGAGGTTAGGTGTCATTCGTCTCCAGACGCCTCATCGGAAATAGGCCTCATCTCGCCTGGAAGGTAGAACTTCCTGGATTTTCTCGAGTTGCGGCAGGTGTTGTCGAGTTACAACGGGGACCTCAGGGACCCGCCCTGGTGGCCTCAGGAGAGGCCAGTCCCCATGCGAGTTGCTAGGGGGCCTCTCGGGATTCCTCTCCCGTCGATACCGGGGCCAAAAACCTTGTGTGGAGTCAGGGCCGGAACCGAGGATTCCTCTCAGGGGCTGACATGGATCTTTGGGTACTCCTGGATTCTCGCCAGCGGAGTGAGGCCTCGTCTCGAGTGGGGGCATGCACGTGCGCTTTCCTTCCAGGCTGTAGCAGCAATGTCACACTTCCCGTCGCGTGGATCAAAGGATCTGTGGTTTTCCCTCGAGGCTTTCCCTCGAGGCTTTCCCACAGGGCTGTCCCACGTGCCAGCGTGGTGTGAGTCGATCCTCGGCGTGAAAGATGAGCCAGTGCAGGGCAAAGAGGTTCCTCTGGAATGGACTGAGACATCTGGGGGACTCTTGGAATGGTGGTACGACCATGGAGTTCCTCTCGCCTTTCCTGTTGAGAGTGCCTCCTCTTGAGATGCGACGGGAACGCCGGGAATTCTTTCCCGTTGAAAGCAGGGAAAGGATCCCTCATCTCGAGCTACGAGGGGCAAACGGGGCTCCTCTGGATGTGGGCGGGACCATCGTGCTTCCTCTCGAGTGGAGACGGGTATGGCGGTGAACTTCTTGAGTTGCAGCAAGGGTGTGAAAGACCCTTTCGAAGTTCCAGAGGTTAGGTGTCATTAGTCTCCAGACGCCTCATCGGAAATAGGCCTCATCTCGCCTGGAAGGGAGAACTTCCTGGATTTTCTCGAGTTGCGGCAGGTGTTCTCGAGTTACGACGGGGACCTCTGGGACCCGCCCTGGTGGCCTCAGGAGAGGCCAGTCCCCATGCGAGTTGCTAGGGGGCCTCTCGGGATTCCTCTCCCTTCGATACCGGGGCCAAAAACCTTGTGTGGAGTCAGGGCCGGAACCGAGGATTCCTCTCAGGGGCTGACATGTATCTTTGGGTACTTCTGGAGTCTCCCCAGGGGAGTCAGGCCTCGTCTCGAGTGGGGGCATGCACGTGCGCTTTCCTTCCAGGCTGTAGCAGCAATGTCACGCTTCCCGTGGCGTGGATCAAAGGATCTGTGGTTTTCCCTCGAGGCTTTCCCTCGAGGCTTTCCCACAGGGCTGTCCCACGTGCCACCGTGGTGTGATTCGATCCTCGGCGTGAAAGATGAGCCAGTGCAGGGCAAAGAGGTTCCTCTGGAATGGACTGAGACATCTGGGGGACTCTTGGAATGGTGGTACGACCATGGAGTTCCTCTCGCCTTTCCTGTTGAGAGTGCCTCCTCTTGAGATGCGACGGGAACGCCGGGAATTCTTTCCCGTTGAAAGCAGTGAAAGGATCCCTCATCTCGAGCTACGAGGGGGAAACGGGGCTCCTCTGGATGTGGGCGGGACCATCGTACTTCCTCTCGAGTGGAGACGGGTATGGCGGTGAACTTCTTGAGTTGCAGCAAGGGTGTGAAAGACCCTTTCGAAGTTCCAGAGGTTAGGTGTCATTAGTGTCCAGACGCCTCATCGGAAATAGGCCTCATCTCGCCCGAAAGGGAGAACTTCCTGGATTTTCTCGAGTTGCGGCAGGTGTTCTCGAGTTACGAAGGGGACCTCAGGGACCCGCCCTGGTGGCCTCAGGAGAGGCCAGTCCCCATGCGAGTTGCTAGGGGGCCTCTCGGGATTCCTCTCCCGTCGATACCGGGGCCAAAAACCTTGTGTGGAGTCAGGGCCGGAACCGAGGATTCCTCTCAGGGGCTGACATGTATCTTTGGGTACTTCTGGAGTCTCCCCAGGGGAGTCAGGCCTCGTCTCGAGTGGGGGCATGCACGTGCGCTTTCCTTCCAGGCTGTAGCAGCAATGTCACGCTTCCCGTCGCGTGGATCAAAGGATCTGTGGTTTTCCCTCGAGGCTTTCCCTCGAGGCTTTCCCACAGGGCTGTCCCACGTGCCACCGTGGTGTGAGTCGATCCTCGGCGTGAAAGATGAGCCAGTGCAGGGCAAAGAGGTTCCTCTGGAATGGACTGAGACATCTGGGGGACTCTTGGAATGGTGGTACGACCATGGAGTTCCTCTCGGCTTTCCTGTGGAGAGTGCCTCCTCTTGAGATGCGACGGGATCGCCGGGAATTCTTTCCCGTTGAAAGCAGGGAAAGGATCCCTCATCTCGAGCTCCGAGGGGGAAACGGGGCTCTTCTGGATGTGGGCGGGACCATCGTGCTTCCTCTCGAGTGGAGACTGGTATGGCGGTGAACTTCTTGAGTTGCAGCAAGGGTGTGAAAGACCCTTTCGAAGTTCCAGAGGTTAGGTTTCATTAGTCTCCCGACGCCTCATCGGAAATAGGCCTCATCTCGCCTGGAAGGGAGAACTTCCTGGATTTTCTCGAGTTGCGGCAGGTTATCCAGAGTTACGACGGGGACCTCAGGGACCCGCCCTGGTGGCCTCAGGAGAGGCCAGTCCCCATGCGAGTTGCTAGGGTGCTTCTCGGGATTCCTCTCCCGTCGATACCGGGGCCAAAAACCTTGTGTGGAGTCAGGGCCGGAACCGAGGATTCCTCTCAGGGGCTGATATGGATCTTTGGGTACTTCTGGAGTCTCGCCAGGGGAGACAGGCCTCGTCTAGAGTGGGGGCATGCACGTGCGCTTTCCTTCCAGGCTGTAGCAGCAATGTCACGCTTCCCGTCGCGTGGATCAAAGGGTCTGTGGTTTTCCCTCGAGGCTTTCCCTCGAGGCTTTCCCACAGGGCTGTCCCACGTGCCACCGTGGTGTGAGTCGATCCTCGGCGTGAAAGATGAGCCAGTGCAGGGCAAAGAGTTTCCTCTGGAATGGACTGAGACATCTGGGGGACTCTTGGAATGGTGGTACGACCATGGAGTTACTCTCGCCTTTCCTGTTGAGAGTGCCTCCTCTTGAGATGCGACGGGAACGCCGGGAATTCTTTCCCGTTGAAAGCAGGGAAAGGATCCCTCATCTCGAGCTACGAGGGGGAAACGGGGCTCCTCTGGATGTGGGCGGGACCATCGTGCTTCCTCTCGAGTGGAGACGGGTATGGCGGTGAACTTCTTGAGTTGCAGCAAGGGTGTGAAAGACCCTTTCGAAGTTCCAGAGGTTAGGTGTCATTAGTCTCCAGACGCCTCATCGGAAATAGGCCTCATCTCGCCTGGAAGGGAGAACTTCCTGGATTTTCTCGAGTTGCGGCAGGTGTTCTGGAATTACGACGGGGACCTCAGGGACCCGCCCTGGTGGCCTCAGGAGAGGCCAGTCCCCATGCGAGTTGCTAGGGGGCCTCTCGGGATTCCTCTCCCGTCGATTCCGGGGCCAAAAGAATTTTTTGGAGTCAGGGCCGGAACCGAGGATTCCTCTCAGGGGCTGACATGGATCTTTGGTTACTTCTGGAGTCTACCCAGGGGAGTCAGGCCTCGTCTCGAGTGGGGGCATGCACGTGCGCTTTCCTTCCAGGCTGTAGCAGCAATGTCACGCTTCCCGTCGCGTGGATCAAAGGATCTGTGGTTTTCCCTCGAGGCTTTCCCTCAAGGCTTTCCCACAGGGCTGTCCCACGTGCCACCGTGGTGTGAGTCGATCCTCGGCGTGAAAGATGAACCAGTGCAGGGCAAAGAGGTTCCTCTGGAATGGACTGAGACATCTGGGGGACTCTTGGAATGGTGGTACGACCATGGAGTTCCTCTCGGCTTTCCTGTGGAGAGTGCCTCCTCTTGAGATGCGACGGGATCGCCGGGAATTCTTTCCCGTTGAAAGCAGGGAAAGGATCCCTCATCTCGAGCTCCGAGGGGGAAACGGGGCTCCTCTGGATGTGGGCGGGACCATCGTGATTCCTCTCGAATGGAGACGGGTTGGCGGTGAACTTCTTGAGTTGCAGCAAGGGTGTGAAAGACCCTTTCGAAGTTCCAGAGGTTAGGTGTCATTCGTCTCCAGACGCCTCATCGGAAATAGGCCTCATCTCGCCTGGAAGGTAGAACTTCCTGGATTTTCTCGAGTTGCGGCAGGTGTTGTCGAGTTACGACGGGGACCTCAGGGACCCGCCCTGGTGGCCTCAGGAGAGGCCAGTCCCCATGCGAGTTGCTAGGGGGCCTCTCGGGATTCCTCTCCCGTCGATACCGGGGCCAAAAACCTTGTGTGGAGTCAGGGCCGGAACCGAGGATTCCTCTCAGGGGCTGACATGGATCTTTGGGTACTTCTGGAGTCTCCCCAGCGGAGTGAGGCCTCGTCTCGAGTGGGGGCATGCACGTGCGCTTTCCTTCGAGGCTGTAGCAGCAATGTCACGCTTCCCGTCGCGTGGATCAAAGGATCTGTGGTTTTCCCTCGAGGCTTTCCCTCGAGGCTTTCCCACAGGGCTGTCCCACGTGCCACCGTGGTGTGAGTCGATCCTCGGCGTGAAAGATGAGCCAGTGCAGGGCAAAGAGGTTCCTCTGGAATGGACTGAGACATCTGGGGGACTCTTGGAATGGTGGTACGACCATGGAGTTCCTCTCGCCTTTCCAGTTGAGAGTGCCTCCTCTTGAGATGCGATGGGAACGCCGGGAATTCTTTCCCGTTGAAAGCAGGGAAAGGATCCCTCATCTCGAGCTACGAGGGGGAAACGGGGCTCCTATGGATGTGGGCGGGACCATCATGCTTCCTCTCGAGTGGACACGGGTATGGCGGTGAACTTCTTGAGTTGCAGCAAGGGTATGAAAGACCCTTTCGAAGTTCCAGAGTTTAGGTGTCATTCGTCTCCAGACGCCTCATCGGAAATAGGCCTCATCTCGCCTGGAAGGTAGAACTTCCTGGATTTTCTCGAGTTGCGGCAGGTGTTGTCGAGTTACGACGGGGACCTCAGGGACCCGCCCTGGTGGCCTCAGGAGAGGCCAGTCCCCATGCGAGTTGCTAGGGGGCCTCTCGGGATTCCTCTCCCGTCGATACCGGGGCCAAAAACCTTGTGTGGAGTCAGGCCCGGAACCGAGGATTCCTCTCAGGGGCTGACATGGATCTTTGGGTACTCCTGGAGTCTCCCCAGCGGAGTGAGGCCTCGTCTCGAGTGGGGGCATGCACGTGCGCTTTCCTTCCAGGCTGTAGCAGCAATGTCACGCTTACCGTCGCGTGGATCAAAGGATCTGTGGTTTTCCCTCGAGGCTTTCCCTCGAGGCTTTCCCACAGGGCTGTCCCACGTGCCACCGTGGTGTGAGTCGATCCTCGGCGTGAAAGATGAGCCAGTGCAGGGCAAAGAGGTTCCTCTGGAATGGACTGAGACATCTGGGGGACTCTTGGAATGGTGGTACGACCATGGAGTTCCTCTCGCCTTTCCTGTTGAGAGTGCCTCCTCTTGAGATGCGACGGGAACGCCGGGAATTCTTTCCCGTTGAAAGCAGGGAAAGGATCCCTCATCTCGAGCTACGAGGGGGAAACGGGGCTCCTCTGGATGTGGGCGGGACCATCGTACTTCCTCTCGAGTGGAGACGGGTATGGCGGTGAACTTCTTGAGTTGCAGCAAGGGTGTGAAAGACCCTTTCGAAGTTCCAGAGGTTAGGTGTCATTAGTGTCCAGACGCCTCATCGGAAATAGGCCTCATCTCGCCTGGAAGGGAGAACTTCCTGGATTTTCTCGATTTGCGGCAGGTGTTCTCGAGTTACGACGGGGACCTCAGGGACCCGCCCTGGTGGCCTCAGGAGAGGCCAGTCCCCATGCGAGTTGCTAGGGGGCCTCTCGGGATTCCTCTCCCGTCGATACCGGGGCCAAAAACCTTGTGTGGAGTCAGGGCCGGAACCGAGGATTCCTCTCAGGGGCTGACATGGATCTTTGGGTACTTCTGGAGTCTCCCCAGGGGAGTCAGGCCTCGTCTCGAGTGGGGGCATGCACGTGCGCTTTCCTTCCAGGCTGTAGCAGCAATGTCACGCTTCCCGTCGCGTGGATCAAAGGATCTGTGGTTTACCCTCGAGGCTTTCCCTCGAGGCTTTCCCACAGGGCTGTCCCACGTGCCACCGTGGTGTGAGTCGATCCTCGGCGTGAAAGATGAGCCAGTGCAGGGCAAAGAGGTTCCTCTGGAATGGACTGAGACATCTGGGGGACTCTTGGAATGGTGGTACGACCATGGAGTTCCTCTCGGCTTTCCTGTGGAGAGTGCCTCCTCTTGAGATGCGACGGGATCGCCGGGAATTCTTTCCCGTTGAAAGCAGGGAAAGGATCCCTCATCTCGAGCTCCGAGGGGGAAACGGGGTCTTCTGGATGTGGGCGGGACCATCGTGCTTCCTCTCGAGTGGAGACGGGTATGGCGGTGAACTTCTTGAGTTGCAGCAAGGGTGTGAAAGACCCTTTCGAAGTTCCAGAGGTTAGGTTTCATTAGTCTCCAGACGCCTCATCGGAAATAGGCCTCATCTCGCCTGGAAGGGAGAACTTCCTGGATTTTCTCGAGTTGCGGCAGGTTATCCAGAGTTACGACGGGGACCTCAGGGACCCGCCCTGGTGGCCTCAGGAGAGGCCAGTCCCCATGCGAGTTGCTAGGGGGCCTCTCGGGATTCCTCTCCCGTCGATACCGGGGCCAAAAACCTTGTGTGGAGTCAGGGCCGGAACCGAGGATTCCTCTCAGGGGCTGATATGGATCTTTGGGTACTTCTGGAGTCTCGCCAGGGGAGACAGGCCTCGTCTAGAGTGGGGGCATGCACGTGCGCTTTCCTTCCAGGCTGTAGCAGCAATGTCACGCTTCCCGTCGCGTGGATCAAAGGGTCTGTGGTTTTCCCTCGAGGCTTTCCCTCGAGGCTTTCCCACAGGGCTGTCCCACGTGCCACCGTGGTGTGAGTCGATCCTCGGCGTGAAAGATGAGCCAGTGCAGGGCAAAGAGTTTCCTCTGGAATGGACTGAGACATCTGGGGGACTCTTGGAATGGTGGTACGACCATGGAGTTCCTCTCGCCTTTCCTGTTGAGAGTGCCTCCTCTTGAGATGCGACGGGAACGCCGGGAATTCTTTCCCGTTGAAAGCAGGGAAAGGATCCCTCATCTCGAGCTACGAGGGGGAAACGGGGCTCCTCTGGATGTGGGCGGGACCATCGTGCTTCCTCTCGAGTGGAGACGGGTATGGCGGTGAACTTCTTGAGTTGCAGCAAGGGTGTGAAAGACCCTTTCGAAGTTCCAGAGGTTAGGTGTCATTAGTCTCCAGACGCCTCATCGGAAATAGGCCTCATCTCGCCTGGAAGGGAGAACTTCCTGGATTTTCTCGAGTTGCGGCAGGTGTTCTGGAATTACGACGGGGACCTCAGGGACCCGCCCTGGTGGCCTCAGGAGAGGCCAGTCCCCATGCGAGTTGCTAGGGGGCCTCTCGGGATTCCTCTCCCGTCGATTCCGGGGCCAAAAGAATTTTTTGGAGTCAGGGCCGGAACCGAGGATTCCTCTCAGGGGCTGACATGGATCTTTGGGTACTTCTGGAGTCTACCCAGGGGAGTCAGGCCTCGTCTCGAGTGGGGGCATGCACGTGCGCTTTCCTTCCAGGCTGTAGCAGCAATGTCACGCTTCCCGTCGCGTGGATCAAAGGATCTGTGGTTTTCCCTCGAGGCTTTCCCTCGAGGCTTTCCCACAGGGCTGTCCCACGTGCCACCGTGGTGTGAGTCGATCCTCGGCGTGAAAGATGAGCCAGTGCAGGGCAAAGAGGTTCCTCTGGAATGGACTGAGACATCTGGGGGACTCTTGGAATGGTGGTACGACCATGGAGTTCCTCTCGCCTTTCCTGTTGAGAGTGCCTCCTCTTGAGAAGCGATGGGAACGCCGGGAATTCTTTCCCGTTGAAAGCAGGGAAAGGATCCCTCATCTCGAGCTACGAGGGGGAAACGGGGCTTCTCTGGATGTGGGCGGGATCATCATGCTTCCTCTCGAGTGGACACGGGTATGGCGGTGAACTTCTTGAGTTGCAGCAAGGGTGTGAAAGACCCTTTCGAAGTTCCAGAGGTTAGGTGTCATTCGTCTCCAGACGCCTCATCGGAAATAGGCCTCATCTCGCCTGGAAGGTAGAACTTCCTGGATTTTCTCGAGTTGCGGCAGGTGTTGTCGAGTTACGACGGGGACCTCAGGGACTCGCCCTGGTGGCCTCAGGAGAGGCCAGTCCCCATGCGAGTTGCTAGGGGGCCTCTCGGGATTTCTCTCCCGTCGATACCGGGGCCAAAAACCTTGTGTGGAGTCAGGGCCGGAACCGAGGATTCCTCTCAGGGGCTGACATGGATCTTTGGGTACTTCTGGAGTCTCCCCAGCGGAGTCAGGCCTCGTCTCGAGTGGGGGCATGCACGTGCGCTTTCCTTCCAGGCTGTAGCAGCAATGTCACGCTTCCCGTCGCGTGGATCACAGGATCTGTGGTTTTCCCTCGAGGCTTTCCCTCGAGGCTTTCCCACAGGGCTGTCCCACGTGCCACCGTGGTGTGAGTCGATCCTCGGCGTGAAAGATGAGCCAGTGCAGGGCAAAGAGGTTCCTCTGGAATGGACTGAGACATCTGGGGGACTCTTGGAATGGTGGTACGACCATGGAGTTCCTCTCGCCTTTCCAGTTGAGAGTGCCTCCTCTTGAGATGCGATGGGAACGCCGGGAATTCTTTCCCGTTGAAAGCAGGGAAAGGATCCCTCATCTCGAGCTACGAGGGGGAAACGGGGCTCCTCTGGATGTGGGCGGGACCATCATGCTTCCTCTCGAGTGGACACGGGTATGGCGGTGAACTTCGTGAGTTGCAGCAAGGGTGTGTAAGACCCTTTCGAAGTTCCAGAGGTTAGGTGTCATTCGTCTCCAGACGCCTCATCGGAAATAGGCCTCATCTCGCCTGGAAGGTAGAACTTCCTGGATTTTCTCGAGTTGCGGCAGGTGTTCTCGAGTTACGACGGGGACCTCAGGGACCCACCCTGGTGGCCTCAGGACAGGCCAGTCCCCATGCGAGTTGCTAGGGGGCCTCTCGGGATTCCTCTCCCATAGATACCGGGGCCAAAAACCTTGTGTGGAGTCAGGGCCGGAACCGAGGATTCCTCTCAGGGGCTGACATGGATCTTTGGGTACTCCTGGAGTCTCCCCAGCGGAGTCAGGCCTCGTCTCGAGTGGGGGCATGCACGTGCGCTTTCCTTCCAGGCTGTAGCAGCAATGTCACGCTTCCCGTCGCGTGGATCAAAGGATCTGTGGTTTTCCCTCGAGGCTTTCCCTCGAGGCTTTCCCACAGGGCTGTCCCACGTGCCACCGTGGTGTGAGTCGATCCTCGGCGTGAAAGATGAGCCAGTGCAGGGCAAAGAGGTTCCTCTGGAATGGACTGAGACATCTGGGGGACTCTTGGAATGGTGGTACGACCATGGAGTTCCTCTCGCCTTTCCTGTTGAGAGTGCCTCCTCTTGAGATGCGACGGGAACGCCGGGAATTCTTTCCTGTTGAAAGCAGGGAAAGGATCCCTCATCTCGAGCTACGAGGGGCAAACGGGGCTCCTCTGGATGTGGGCGGGACCATCGTGCTTCTTCTCGAGTGGAGACGGGTATGGCGGTGAACTTCTTGAGTTGCAGCAAGGGTGTGAAAGACCCTTTCGAAGTTCCAGAGGTTAGGTTTCATTAGTCTCCAGACGCCTCATCGGAAATAGGCCTCATCTCGCCTGGAAGGGAGAACTTCCTGGATTTTCTCGAGTTGCGGCAGGTTATCCAGAGTTACGACGGGGACCTCAGGGACCCGCCCGGGTGGCCTCAGGAGAGGCCAGTCCCCATGCGAGTTGCTAGGGGGCCTCTCGGGATTCCTCTCCCGTCGATACCGGGGCCAAAAGAATTTTTTGGAGTCAGGGCCGGAACCGAGGATTCCTCTCAGGGGCTGACATGGATCTTTGGGTACTTCTGGAGTCTACCCAGGGGAGTCAGGCCTCGTCTCGAGTGGGGGCATGCACGTGCGCTTTCCTTCCAGGCTGTAGCAGCAATGTCACGCTTCCCGTCGCGTGGATCAAAGGATCTGTGGTTTTCCCTCGAGGCTTTCCCTCGAGGCTTTCCCACAGGGCTGTCCCATGTGCCACCGTGGTGTGAGTCGATCCTCGGCGTGAAAGATGAGCCAGTGAAGGGCAAAGAGGTTCCTCTGGAATGGACTGAGACATCTGGGGTACTCTTGGAATGGTGGTACGACCACGGAGTTCCTCTCGGCTTTCCTGTGGAGAGTGCCTCCTCTTGAGATGCGACGGGATCGCCGGGAATTCTTTCCCGTTGAAAGCAGGGAAAGGATCCCTCATCTCGAGCTCCGAGGGGGAAACGGGGCTCCTCTGGATGTGGGCGGGACCATCGTGCTTCCTCTCGAGTGGAGACGGGTATGGCGGTGAACTTCTTGAGTTGCAGCAAGGGTGTGAAAGACCCTTTCGAAGTTCCAGAGGTTAGGTGTCATTAGTCTCCAGACGCCTCATCGGAAATAGGCCTCATCTCGCCTGGAAGGGAGAACTTCCTGGATTTTCTCGAGTTGCGGCAGGTTATCCCGAGTTACGACGGGGACCTCAGGGACCCGCCCTGGTGGCCTCAGGAGAGGCCAGTCCCCATGCGAGTTGCTAGGGGGCCTCTCGGGATTCCTCTCCCGTGGATACCGGGGCCAAAAACCTTGTGTGGAGTCAGGGCCGGAACCGAGGATTCCTCTCTGGGGCTGACATGGATCTTTGCGTACTTCTGGAGTCTCCCCAGGGGAGTCAGGCCTTGTCTCGAGTGGGGGCATGCACGTGCGCTTTCCTTCCAGGCTGTAGCAGCAATGTCATGCTTCCCGTGGCGTGGATCAAAGGATCTGTGGTTTTCCCTCGAGGCTTTCCCTCGAGGCTTTCCCACAAGGCTGTCCCACGTGCCACCGTGGTGTGAGTCGATCCTCGGCGTGAAAGATGAGCCAGTGCAGGGCAAAGAGGTTCCTCTGGAATGGACTGAGACATCTGGGGGACTCTTGGAATGGTGGTACGACCATGGAGTTCCTCTCGCCTTTCCTGTTGAGAGTGCCTCCTCTTGAGATGCGACGGGGACGCTGGGAATTCTTTCCCGTTGAAAGCAGGGAAAGGATCCCTCATCTCGAGCTCCGAGGGGGAAACGGGGCTCCTCTGGATGTGGGCGGGACCATCGTGCTTCCTCTCGAGTGGAGACGGATATGGCGGTGAACTTCTTGAGTTGCAGCAAGGGTGTGAAAGACCCTTTCGAAGTTCCAGAGGTTAGGTGTCATTCGTCTCCAGACGCCTCATCGGAAATAGGCCTCATCTCGCCTGGAAGGTAGAACTTCCTGGATTTTCTCGAGTTGCGGCAGGTGTTGTCGAGTTACGACGGGGACCTCAGGGACCCGCCCTGGTGACCTCAGGAGAGGCCAGTCCCCATGCGAGTTGCTAGGGGGCCTCTCGGGATTCCTCTCCCGTCGATACCGGGGCCAAAAACCTTGTGTGGAGTCAGGGCCGGAACCGAGGATTCCTCTCAGGGGCTGACATGGATCTTTGGGTACTTCTGGAGTCTCCCCAGGGGAGTCAGGCCTCGTCTCGAGTGGGGGCATGCACGTGCGCTTTCCTTCCAGGCTGTAGCAGCAATGTCATGCTTCCCGTGGCGTGGATCAAAGGATCTGTGGTTTTCCCTCGAGGCTTTCCCTCGAGGCTTTCCCACAGGGCTGTCCCACGTGCCACCGTGGTGTGAGTCGATCCTCGGCGTGAAAGATGAGCCAGTGCAGGGCAAAGAGGTTCCTCTGGAATGGACTGAGACATCTGGGGGACTCTTGGAATGGTGGTACGACCATGGAGTTCCTCTCGCCTTTCCTGTTGAGAGTGCCTCCTCTTGAGATGCGACGGGGACGCTGGGAATTCTTTCCCGTTGAAAGCAGGGAAACGATCCCTCATCTCGAGCTCCGAGGGGGAAACGGGGCTCCTCTGGATGTGGGCGGGACCATCGTGCTTCCTCTCGAGTGGAGACGGGTATGGCGGTGAACTTCTTGAGTTGCAGCAAGGGTGTGAAAGACCCTTTCGAAGTTCCAGAGGTTAGGTGTCATTCGTCACCAGACGCCTCATCGGAAATAGGCCTCATCTCGCCTGGAAGGTAGAACTTCCTGGATTTTCTCGAGTTGCGGCAGGTGTTGTCGAGTTACGACGGGGACCTCAGGGACCCGCCCTGGTGGCCTCAGGAGAGGCCAGTCCCCATGCGAGTTGCTAGGGGGCCTCTCGGGATTCCTCTCCCGTCGATACCGGGGCCAAAAACCTTGTGTGGAGTCAGGGCCGGAACCGAGGATTCCTCTCAGGGGCTGACATGGATCTTTGGGTACTTCTGGAGTCTCCCCAGCGGAGTCAGGCCTCGTCTCGAGTGGGGGCATGCACGTGCGCTTTCCTTCCAGGCTGTAGCAGCAATGTCACGCTTCCCGTCGCGTGGATCAAAGGATCTGTGGTTTTCCCTCGAGGCTTTCCCTCGAGGCTTTCCCACAGGGCTGTCCCACGTGCCACCGTGGTGTGATTCGATCCTCGGCGTGAAAGATGAGCCAGTGCAGGGCAAAGAGGTTCCTCTGGAATGGACTGAGACATCTGGGGGACTCTTGGAATGGTGGTACGACCATGGAGTTCCTCTCGCCTTTCCTGTTGAGAGTGCCTCCTCTTGAGATGCGACGGGAACGCCGGGAATTCTTTCCCGTTGAAAGCAGGTCAAGGATCCCTCATATCGAGCTACGAGGGGGAAACGGGGCTCCTCTGGATGTGGGCGGGACCATCGTACTTCCTCTCGAGTGGAGACGGGTATGGCGGTGAACTTCTTGAGTTGCAGCAAGGGTGTGAAAGACCCTTTCGAAGTTCCAGAGGTTAGGTGTCATTAGTGTCCAGACGCCTCATCGGAAATAGGCCTCATCTCGCCTGGAAGGGAGAACTTCCTGGATTTTCTCGAGTTGCGGCAGGTGTTCTCGAGTTACGAAGGGGACCTCAGGGACCCGCCCTGGTGGCCTCAGGAGAGGCCAGTCCCCATGCGAGTTGCTAGGGGGCCTCTCGGGATTCCTCTCCCGTCGATACCGGGGCCAAAAACCTTGTGTGGAGTCAGGGCCGGAACCGAGGATTCCTCTCAGGGGCTGACATGTATCTTTGGGTACTTCTGGAGTCTCCCCAGGGGAGTCAGGCCTCGTCTCGAGTGGGGGCATGCACGTGCGCTTTCCTTCCAGGCTGTAGCAGCAATGTCACGCTTCCCGTCGCGTGGATCAAAGGATCTGTGGTTTTCCCTCGAGGCTTTCCCTCGAGGCTTTCCCACAGGGCTGTCCCACGTGCCACCGTGGTGTGAGTCGATCCTCGGCGTGAAAGATGAGCCAGTGCAGGGCAAAGAGGTTCCTCTGGAATGGACTGAGACATCTGGGGGACTCTTGGAATGGTGGTACGACCATGGAGTTCCTCTCGGCTTTCCTGTGGAGAGTGCCTCCTCTTGAGATGCGACGGGATCGCCGGGAATTCTTTCCCGTTGAAAGCAGGGAAAGGATCCCTCATCTCGAGCTCCGAGGGGGAAACGGGGCTCTTCTGGATGTGGGCGGGACCATCGTGCTTCCTCTCGAGTGGAAACGGGTATGGCGGTGAACTTCTTGAGTTGCAGCAAGGGTGTGAAAGACCCTTTCGAAGTTCCAGAGGTTAGGTTTCATTAGTCTCCCGACGCCTCATCGGAAATAGGCCTCATCTCGCCTGGAAGGGAGAACTTCCTGGATTTTCTCGAGTTGCGGCAGGTTATCCAGAGTTACGACGGGGACCTCAGGGACCCGCCCTGGTGGCCTCAGGAGAGGCCAGTCCCCATGCGAGTTGCTAGGGGGCCTCTCGGGATTCCTCTCCCGTCGATACCGGGGCCAAAAACCTTGTGTGGAGTCAGGGCCGGAACCGAGGATTCCTCTCAGGGGCTGATATGGATCTTTGGGTACTTCTGGAGTCTCGCCAGGGGAGACAGGCCTCGTCTAGAGTGGGGGCATGCACGTGCGCTTTCCTTCCAGGATGTAGCAGCAATGTCACGCTTCCCGTCGCGTGGATCAAAGGGTCTGTGGTTTTCCCTCGAGGCTTTCCCTCGAGGCTTTCCCACAGGGCTGTCCCACGTGCCACCGTGGTGTGAGTCGATCCTCGGCGTGAAAGATGAGCCAGTGCAGGGCAAAGAGTTTCCTCTGGAATGGACTGAGACATCTGGGGGACTCTTGGAATGGTGGTACGACCATGGAGTTCCTCTCGCCTTTCCTGTTGAGAGTGCCTCCTCTTGAGATGCGACGGGAACGCCGGGAATTCTTTCCCGTTGAAAGCAGGGAAAGGATCCCTCATCTCGAGCTACGAGGGGGAAACGGGGCTCCTCTGGATGTGGGCGGGACCATCGTGCTTCCTCTCGAGTGGAGACGGGTATGGCGGTGAACTTCTTGAGTTGCAGCAAGGGTGTGAAAGACCCTTTCGAAGTTCCAGAGGTTAGGTGTCATTAGTCTCCAGACGCCTCATCGGAAATAGGCCTCATCTCGCCTGGAAGGGAGAACTTCCTGGATTTTCTCGAGTTGCGGCAGGTGTTCTGGAATTACGACGGGGACCTCAGGGACCCGCCCTGGTGGCCTCAGGAGAGGCCAGTCCCCATGCGAGTTGCTAGGGGGCCTCTCGGGATTCCTCTCCCGTCGATTCCGGGGCCAAAAGAATTTTTTGGAGTCAGGGCCGGAACCGAGGATTCCTCTCAGGGGCTGACATGGATCTTTGGGTACTTCTGGAGTCTACCCAGGGGAGTCAGGCCTCGTCTCGAGTGGGGGCATGCACGTGCGCTTTCCTTCCAGGCTGTAGCAGCAATGTCACGCTTCCCGTCGCGTGGATCAAAGGATCTGTGGTTTTCCCTCGAGGCTTTCCCTCAAGGCTTTCCCACAGGGCTGTCCCACGTGCCACCGTGGTGTGAGTCGATCCTCGGCGTGAAAGATGAGCCAGTGCAGGGCAAAGAGGTTCCTCTGGAATGGACTGAGACATCTGGGGGACTCTTGGAATGGTGGTACGACCATGGAGTTCCTCTCGGCTTTCCTGTGGAGAGTGCCTCCTCTTGAGATGCGACGGGATCGCCGGGAATTCTTTCCCGTTGAAAGCAGGGAAAGGATCCCTCATCTCGAGCTCCGAGGGGGAAACGGGGCTCCTCTGGATGTGGGCGGGACCATCGTGCTTCCTCTCGAATGGAGACGGGTTGGCGGTGAACTTCTTGAGTTGCAGCAAGGGTGTGAAAGACCCTTTCGAAGTTCCAGAGGTTAGGTGTCATTCGTCTCCAGACGCCTCATCGGAAATAGGCCTCATCTCGCCTGGAAGGTAGAACTTCCTGGATTTTCTCGAGTTGCGGCAGGTGTTGTCGAGTTACGACGGGGACCTCAGGGACCCGCCCTGGTGGCCTCAGGAGAGGCCAGTCCCCATGCGAGTTGCTAGGGGGCCTCCCGGGATTCCTCTCCCGTCGATACCGGGGCCAAAAACCTTGTGTGGAGTCAGGGCCGGAACCGAGGATTCCTCTCAGGGGCTGACATGGATCTTTGGGTACTTCTGGAGTCTCCCCAGCGGAGTGAGGCCTCGTCTCGAGTGGGGGCATGCACGTGCGCTTTCCTTCCAGGCTGTAGCAGCAATGTCACGCTTCCCGTCGCGTGGATCAAAGGATCTGTGGTTTTCCCTCGAGGCTTTCCCTCGAGGCTTTCCCACAGGGCTGTCCCACGTGCCACCGTGGTGTGAGTCGATCCTCGGCGTGAAAGATGAGCCAGTGCAGGGCAAAGAGGTTCCTCTGGAATGGACTGAGACATCTGGGGGACTCTTGGAATGGTGGTACGACCATGGAGTTCCTCTCGCCTTTCCAGTTGAGAGTGCCTCCTCTTGAGATGCGATGGGAACGCCGGGAATTCTTTCCCGTTGAAAGCAGGGAAAGGATCCCTCATCTCGAGCTACGAGGGGGAAACGGGGCTCCTCTGGATGTGGGCGGGACCATCGTACTTCCTCTCGAGTGGAGACGGGTATGGCGGTGAACTTCTTGAGTTGCAGCAAGGGTGTGAAAGACCCTTTCGAAGTTCCAGAGGTTAGGTGTCATTAGTGTCCAGATGCCTCATCGGAAATAGGCCTCATCTCGCCTGGAAGGGAGAACTTCCTGGATTTTCTCGATTTGCGGCAGGTGTTCTCGAGTTACGACGGGGACCTCAGGGACCCGCCCTGGTGGCCTCAGGAGAGGCCAGTCCCCATGCGAGTTGCTAGGGGGCATCTCGGGATTCCTCTCCCGTCGATACCGGGGCCAAAAACCTTGTGTGGAGTCAGGGCCGGAACCGAGGATTCCTCTCAGGGGCTGACATGGATCTTTGGGTACTTCTGGAGTCTCCCCAGGGGAGTCAGGCCTCGTCTCGAGTGGGGGCATGCACGTGCGCTTTCCTTCCAGGCTGTAGCAGCAATGTCACGCTTCCCGTCGCGTGGATCAAAGGATCTGTGGTTTTCCCTCGAGGCTTTCCCTCGAGGCTTTCCCACAGGGCTGTCCCACGTGCCACCGTGGTGTGAGTCGATCCTCGGCGTGAAAGATGAGCCAGTGCAGGGCAAAGAGGTTCCTCTGGAATGGACTGAGACATCTGGGGGACTCTTGGAATGGTGGTACGACCATGGAGTTCCTCTCGGCTTTCCTGTGGAGAGTGCCTCCTCTTGAGATGCGACGGGATCGCCGGGAATTCTTTCCCGTTGAAAGCAGGGAAAGGATCCCTCATCTCGAGCTCCGAGGGGGAAACGGGGCTCTTCTGGATGTGGGCGGGACCATCGTGCTTCCTCTCGAGTGGAGACGGGTATGGCGGTGAACTTCTTGAGTTGCAGCAAGGGTGTGAAAGACCCTTTCGAAGTTCCAGAGGTTAGGTTTCATTAGTCTCCAGACGCCTCATCGGAAATAGGCCTCATCTCGCCTGGAAGGGAGAACTTCCTGGATTTTCTCGAGTTGCGGCAGGTTATCCAGAGTTACGACGGGGACCTCAGGGACCCGCCCTGGTGGCCTCAGGAGAGGCCAGTCCCCATGCGAGTTGCTAGGGGGCCTCTCGGGATTCCTCTCCCGTCGATACCGGGGCCAAAAACCTTGTGTGGAGTCAGGGCCGGAACCGAGGATTCCTCTCAGGGGCTGATATGGATCTTTGGGTACTTCTGGAGTCTCGCCAGGGGAGACAGGCCTCGTCTAGAGTGGGGGCATGCACGTGCGCTTTCCTTCCAGGCTGTAGCAGCAATGTCACGCTTCCCGTCGCGTGGATCAAAGGGTCTGTGGTTTTCCCTCGAGGCTTTCCCTCGAGGCTTTCCCACAGGGCTGTCCCACGTGCCACCGTGGTGTGAGTCGATCCTCGGCGTGAAAGATGAGCCAGTGCAGGGCAAAGAGTTTCCTCTGGAATGGACTGAGACATCTGGGGGACTCTTGGAATGGTGGTACGACCATGGAGTTCCTCTCGCCTTTCCTGTTGAGAGTGCCTCCTCTTGAGATGCGACGGGAACGCCGGGAATTCTTTCCCGTTGAAAGCAGGGAAAGGATCCCTCATCTCGAGCTACGAGGGGGAAACGGGGCTCCTCTGGATGTGGGCGGGACCATCGTGCTTCTTCTCGAGTGGAGACGGGTATGGCGATGAACTTCTTGAGTCGCAGCAAGGGTGTGAAAGACCCTTTCGAAGTTCCAGAGTTTAGGTGTCATTCGTCTCCAGACGCCTCATCGGAAATAGGCCTCATCTCGCCTGGAAGGTAGAACTTCCTGGATTTTCTCGAGTTGCGGCAGGTGTTGTCGAGTTACGACGGGGACCTCAGGGACCCGCCCTGGTGGCCTCAGGAGAGGCCAGTCCCCATGCGAGTTGCTAGGGGGCCTCTCGGGATTCCTCTCCCGTCGATACCGGGGCCAAAAACCTTGTGTGGAGTCAGGCCCGGAACCGAGGATTCCTCTCAGGGGCTGACATGGATCTTTGGGTACTCCTGGAGTCTCCCCAGCGGAGTGAGGCCTCGTCTCGAGTGGGGGCATGCACGTGCGCTTTCCTTCCAGGCTGTAGCAGCAATGTCACGCTTCCCGTCGCGTGGATCAAAGGATCTGTGGTTTTCCCTCGAGGCTTTCCCTCGAGGCTTTCCCACAGGGCTGTCCCACGTGCCACCGTGGTGTGAGTCGATCCTCGGCGTGAAAGATGAGCCAGTGCAGGGCAAAGAGGTTCCTCTGGAATGGACTGAGACATCTGGGGGACTCTTGGAATGGTGGTACGACCATGGAGTTCCTCTCGCCTTTCCTGTTGAGAGTGCCTCCTCTTGAGATGCGACGGGAACGCCGGGAATTCTTTCCCGTTGAAAGCAGGGAAAGGATCCCTCATCTCGAGCTACGAGGGGGAAACGGGGCTCCTCTGGATGTGGGCGGGACCATCGTACTTCCTCTCGAGTGGAGACGGGTATGGCGGTGAACTTCTTGAGTTGCAGCAAGGGTGTGAAAGACCCTTTCGAAGTTCCAGAGGTTAGGTGTCATTAGTGTCCAGACGCCTCATCGGAAATAGGCCTCATCTCGCCTGGAAGGGAGAACTTCCTGGATTTTCTCGAGTTGCGGCAGGTTATCCAGAGTTACGACGGGGACCTCAGGGACCCGCCCTGGTGGCCTCAGGAGAGGCCAGTCCCCATGCGAGTTGCTAGGGGGCCTCTCGGGATTCCTCTCCCGTCGATACCGGGGCCAAAAACCTTGTGTGGAGTCAGGGCCGGAACCGAGGATTCCTCTCAGGGGCTGATATGGATCTTTGGGTACTTCTGGAGTCTCGCCAGGGGAGACAGGCCTCGTCTAGAGTGGGGGCATGCACGTGCGCTTTCCTTCCAGGATGTAGCAGCAATGTCACGCTTCCCGTCGCGTGGATCAAAGGGTCTGTGGTTTTCCCTCGAGGCTTTCCCTCGAGGCTTTCCCACAGGGCTGTCCCACGTGCCACCGTGGTGTGAGTCGATCCTCGGCGTGAAAGATGAGCCAGTGCAGGGCAAAGAGTTTCCTCTGGAATGGACTGAGACATCTGGGGGACTCTTGGAATGGTGGTACGACCATGGAGTTCCTCTCGCCTTTCCTGTTGAGAGTGCCTCCTCTTGAGATGCGACGGGAACGCCGGGAATTCTTTCCCGTTGAAAGCAGGGAAAGGATCCCTCATCTCGAGCTACGAGGGGGAAACGGGGCTCCTCTGGATGTGGGCGGGACCATCGTGCTTCCTCTCGAGTGGAGACGGGTATGGCGGTGAACTTCTTGAGTTGCAGCAAGGGTGTGAAAGACCCTTTCGAAGTTCCAGAGGTTAGGTGTCATTAGTCTCCAGACGCCTCATCGGAAATAGGCCTCATCTCGCCTGGAAGGGAGAACTTCCTGGATTTTCTCGAGTTGCGGCAGGTGTTCTGGAATTACGACGGGGACCTCAGGGACCCGCCCTGGTGGCCTCAGGAGAGGCCAGTCCCCATGCGAGTTGCTAGGGGGCCTCTCGGGATTCCTCTCCCGTCGATTCCGGGGCCAAAAGAATTTTTTGGAGTCAGGGCCGGAACCGAGGATTCCTCTCAGGGGCTGACATGGATCTTTGGGTACTTCTGGAGTCTACCCAGGGGAGTCAGGCCTCGTCTCGAGTGGGGGCATGCACGTGCGCTTTCCTTCCAGGCTGTAGCAGCAATGTCACGCTTCCCGTCGCGTGGATCAAAGGATCTGTGGTTTTCCCTCGAGGCTTTCCCTCAAGGCTTTCCCACAGGGCTGTCCCACGTGCCACCGTGGTGTGAGTCGATCCTCGGCGTGAAAGATGAGCCAGTGCAGGGCAAAGAGGTTCCTCTGGAATGGACTGAGACATCTGGGGGACTCTTGGAATGGTGGTACGACCATGGAGTTCCTCTCGGCTTTCCTGTGGAGAGTGCCTCCTCTTGAGATGCGACGGGATCGCCGGGAATTCTTTCCCGTTGAAAGCAGGGAAAGGATCCCTCATCTCGAGCTCCGAGGGGGAAACGGGGCTCCTCTGGATGTGGGCGGGACCATCGTGCTTCCTCTCGAATGGAGACGGGTTGGCGGTGAACTTCTTGAGTTGCAGCAAGGGTGTGAAAGACCCTTTCGAAGTTCCAGAGGTTAGGTGTCATTCGTCTCCAGACGCCTCATCGGAAATAGGCCTCATCTCGCCTGGAAGGTAGAACTTCCTGGATTTTCTCGAGTTGCGGCAGGTGTTGTCGAGATACGACGGGGACCTCAGGGACCCGCCCTGGTGGCCTCAGGAGAGGCCAGTCCCCATGCGAGTTGCTAGGGGGCCTCCCGGGATTCCTCTCCCGTCGATACCGGGGCCAAAAACCTTGTGTGGAGTCAGGGCCGGAACCGAGGATTCCTCTCAGGGGCTGACATGGATCTTTGGGTACTTCTGGAGTCTCCCCAGCGGAGTGAGGCCTCGTCTCGAGTGGGGGCATGCACGTGCGCTTTCCTTCCAGGCTGTAGCAGCAATGTCACGCTTCCCGTCGCGTGGATCAAAGGATCTGTGGTTTTCCCTCGAGGCTTTCCCTCGAGGCTTTCCCACAGGGCTGTCCCACGTGCCACCGTGGTGTGAGTCGATCCTCGGCGTGAAAGATGAGCCAGTGCAGGGCAAAGAGGTTCCTCTGGAATGGACTGAGACATCTGGGGGACTCTTGGAATGGTGGTACGACCATGGAGTTCCTCTCGCCTTTCCAGTTGAGAGTGCCTCCTCTTGAGATGCGATGGGAACGCCGGGAATTCTTTCCCGTTGAAAGCAGGGAAAGGATCCCTCATCTCGAGCTACGAGGGGGAAACGGGGCTCCTATGGATGTGGGCGGGACCATCATGCTTCCTCTCGAGTGGACACGGGTATGGCGGTGAACTTCTTGAGTTGCAGCAAGGGTATGAAAGACCCTTTCGAAGTTCCAGAGTTTAGGTGTCATTCGTCTCCAGACGCCTCATCGGAAATAGGCCTCATCTCGCCTGGAAGGTAGAACTTCCTGGATTTTCTCGAGTTGCGGCAGGTGTTGTCGAGTTACGACGGGGACCTCAGGGACCCGCCCTGGTGGCCTCAGGAGAGGCCAGTCCCCATGCGAGTTGCTAGGGGGCCTCTCGGGATTCCTCTCCCGTCGATACCGGGGCCAAAAACCTTGTGTGGAGTCAGGCCCGGAACCGAGGATTCCTCTCAGGGGCTGACATGGATCTTTGGGTACTCCTGGAGTCTCCCCAGCGGAGTGAGGCCTCGTCTCGAGTGGGGGCATGCACGTGCGCTTTCCTTCCAGGCTGTAGCAGCAATGTCACGCTTCCCGTCGCGTGGATCAAAGGATCTGTGGTTTTCCCTCGAGGCTTTCCCTCGAGGCTTTCCCACAGGGCTGTCCCACGTGCCACCGTGGTGTGAGTCGATCCTCGGCGTGAAAGATGAGCCAGTGCAGGGCAAAGAGGTTCCTCTGGAATGGACTGAGACATCTGGGGGACTCTTGGAATGGTGGTACGACCATGGAGTTCCTCTCGCCTTTCCTGTTGAGAGTGCCTCCTCTTGAGATGCGACGGGAACGCCGGGAATTCTTTCCCGTTGAAAGCAGGGAAAGGATCCCTCATCTCGAGCTACGAGGGGGAAACGGGGCTCCTCTGGATGTGGGCGGGACCATCGTACTTCCTCTCGAGTGGAGACGGGTATGGCGGTGAACTTCTTGAGTTGCAGCAAGGGTGTGAAAGACCCTTTCGAAGTTCCAGAGGTTAGGTGTCATTAGTGTCCAGATGCCTCATCGGAAATAGGCCTCATCTCGCCTGGAAGGGAGAACTTCCTGGATTTTCTCGATTTGCGGCAGGTGTTCTCGAGTTACGACGGGGACCTCAGGGACCCGCCCTGGTGGCCTCAGGAGAGGCCAGTCCCCATGCGAGTTGCTAGGGGGCATCTCGGGATTCCTCTCCCGTCGATACCGGGGCCAAAAACCTTGTGTGGAGTCAGGGCCGGAACCGAGGATTCCTCTCAGGGGCTGACATGGATCTTTGGGTACTTCTGGAGTCTCCCCAGGGGAGTCAGGCCTCGTCTCGAGTGGGGGCATGCACGTGCGCTTTCCTTCCAGGCTGTAGCAGCAATGTCACGCTTCCCGTCGCGTGGATCAAAGGATCTGTGGTTTTCCCTCGAGGCTTTCCCTCGAGGCTTTCCCACAGGGCTGTCCCACGTGCCACCGTGGTGTGAGTCGATCCTCGGCGTGAAAGATGAGCCAGTGCAGGGCAAAGAGGTTCCTCTGGAATGGACTGAGACATCTGGGGGACTCTTGGAATGGTGGTACGACCATGGAGTTCCTCTCGGCTTTCCTGTGGAGAGTGCCTCCTCTTGAGATGCGACGGGATCGCCGGGAATTCTTTCCCGTTGAAAGCAGGGAAAGGATCCCTCATCTCGAGCTCCGAGGGGGAAACGGGGCTCTTCTGGATGTGGGCGGGACCATCGTGCTTCCTCTCGAGTGGAGACGGGTATGGCGGTGAACTTCTTGAGTTGCAGCAAGGGTGTGAAAGACCCTTTCGAAGTTCCAGAGGTTAGGTTTCATTAGTCTCCAGACGCCTCATCGGAAATAGGCCTCATCTCGCCTGGAAGGGAGAACTTCCTGGATTTTCTCGAGTTGCGGCAGGTTATCCAGAGTTACGACGGGGACCTCAGGGACCCGCCCTGGTGGCCTCAGGAGAGGCCAGTCCCCATGCGAGTTGCTAGGGGGCCTCTCGGGATTCCTCTCCCGTCGATACCGGGGCCAAAAACCTTGTGTGGAGTCAGGGCCGGAACCGAGGATTCCTCTCAGGGGCTGATATGGATCTTTGGGTACTTCTGGAGTCTCGCCAGGGGAGACAGGCCTCGTCTAGAGTGGGGGCATGCACGTGCGCTTTCCTTCCAGGCTGTAGCAGCAATGTCACGCTTCCCGTCGCGTGGATCAAAGGGTCTGTGGTTTTCCCTCGAGGCTTTCCCTCGAGGCTTTCCCACAGGGCTGTCCCACGTGCCACCGTGGTGTGAGTCGATCCTCGGCGTGAAAGATGAGCCAGTGCAGGGCAAAGAGTTTCCTCTGGAATGGACTGAGACATCTGGGGGACTCTTGGAATGGTGGTACGACCATGGAGTTCCTCTCGCCTTTCCTGTTGAGAGTGCCTCCTCTTGAGATGCGACGGGAACGCCGGGAATTCTTTCCCGTTGAAAGCAGGGAAAGGATCCCTCATCTCGAGCTACGAGGGGGAAACGGGGCTCCTCTGGATGTGGGCGGGACCATCGTGCTTCCTCTCGAGTGGAGACGGGTATGGCGGTGAACTTCTTGAGTCGCAGCAAGGGTGTGAAAGACCCTTTCGAAGTTCCAGAGTTTAGGTGTCATTCGTCTCCAGACGCCTCATCGGAAATAGGCCTCATCTCGCCTGGAAGGTAGAACTTCCTGGATTTTCTCGAGTTGCGGCAGGTGTTGTCGAGTTACGACGGGGACCTCAGGGACCCGCCCTGGTGGCCTCAGGAGAGGCCAGTCCCCATGCGAGTTGCTAGGGGGCCTCTCGGGATTCCTCTCCCGTCGATACCGGGGCCAAAAACCTTGTGTGGAGTCAGGCCCGGAACCGAGGATTCCTCTCAGGGGCTGACATGGATCTTTGGGTACTCCTGGAGTCTCCCCAGCGGAGTGAGGCCTCGTCTCGAGTGGGGGCATGCACGTGCGCTTTCCTTCCAGGCTGTAGCAGCAATGTCACGCTTCCCGTCGCGTGGATCAAAGGATCTGTGGTTTTCCCTCGAGGCTTTCCCTCGAGGCTTTCCCACAGGGCTGTCCCACGTGCCACCGTGGTGTGAGTCGATCCTCGGCGTGAAAGATGAGCCAGTGCAGGGCAAAGAGGTTCCTCTGGAATGGACTGAGACATCTGGGGGACTCTTGGAATGGTGGTACGACCATGGAGTTCCTCTCGCCTTTCCTGTTGAGAGTGCCTCCTCTTGAGATGCGACGGGAACGCCGGGAATTCTTTCCCGTTGAAAGCAGGGAAAGGATCCCTCATCTCGAGCTACGAGGGGGAAACGGGGCTCCTCTGGATGTGGGCGGGACCATCGTACTTCCTCTCGAGTGGAGACGGGTATGGCGGTGAACTTCTTGAGTTGCAGCAAGGGTGTGAAAGACCCTTTCGAAGTTCCAGAGGTTAGGTGTCATTAGTGTCCAGACGCCTCATCGGAAATAGGCCTCATCTCGCCTGGAAGGGAGAACTTCCTGGATTTTCTCGATTTGCGGCAGGTGTTCTCGAGTTACGACGGGGACCTCAGGGACCCGCCCTGGTGGCCTCAGGAGAGGCCAGTCCCCATGCGAGTTGCTAGGGGGCATCTCGGGATTCCTCTCCCGTCGATACCGGGGCCAAAAACCTTGTGTGGAGTCAGGGCCGGAACCGAGGATTCCTCTCAGGGGCTGACATGGATCTTTGGGTACTTCTGGAGTCTCCCCAGGGGAGTCAGGCCTCGTCTCGAGTGGGGGCATGCACGTGCGCTTTCCTTCCAGGCTGTAGCAGCAATGTCACGCTTCCCGTCGCGTGGATCAAAGGATCTGTGGTTTTCCCTCGAGGCTTTCCCTCGAGGCTTTCCCACAGGGCTGTCCCACGTGCCACCGTGGTGTGAGTCGATCCTCGGCGTGAAAGATGAGCCAGTGCAGGGCAAAGAGGTTCCTCTGGAATGGACTGAGACATCTGGGGGACTCTTGGAATGGTGGTACGACCATGGAGTTCCTCTCGGCTTTCCTGTGGAGAGTGCCTCCTCTTGAGATGCGACGGGATCGCCGGGAATTCTTTCCCGTTGAAAGCAGGGAAAGGATCCCTCATCTCGAGCTCCGAGGGGGAAACGGGGCTCTTCTGGTGTGGGCGGGACCATCGTGCTTCCTCTCGAGTGGAGACGGGTATGGCGGTGAACTTCTTGAGTTGCAGCAAGGGTGTGAAAGACCCTTTCGAAGTTCCAGAGGTTAGGTTTCATTAGTCTCCAGACGCCTCATCGGAAATAGGCCTCATCTCGCCTGGAAGGGAGAACTTCCTGGATTTTCTCGAGTTGCGGCAGGTTATCCAGAGTTACGACGGGGACCTCAGGGACCCGCCCTGGTGGCCTCAGGAGAGGCCAGTCCCCATGCGAGTTGCTAGGGGGCCTCTCGGGATTCCTCTCCCGTCGATACCGGGGCCAAAAACCTTGTGTGGAGTCAGGGCCGGAACCGAGGATTCCTCTCAGGGGCTGATATGGATCTTTGGGTACTTCTGGAGTCTCGCCAGGGGAGACAGGCCTCGTCTAGAGTGGGGGCATGCACGTGCGCTTTCCTTCCAGGCTGTAGCAGCAATGTCACGCTTCCCGTCGCGTGGATCAAAGGGTCTGTGGTTTTCCCTCGAGGCTTTCCCTCGAGGCTTTCCCACAGGGCTGTCCCACGTGCCACCGTGGTGTGAGTCGATCCTCGGCGTGAAAGATGAGCCAGTGCAGGGCAAAGAGTTTCCTCTGGAATGGACTGAGACATCTGGGGGACTCTTGGAATGGTGGTACGACCATGGAGTTCCTCTCGCCTTTCCTGTTGAGAGTGCCTCCTCTTGAGATGCGACGGGAACGCCGGGAATTCTTTCCCGTTGAAAGCAGGGAAAGGATCCCTCATCTCGAGCTACGAGGGGGAAACGGGGCTCCTCTGGATGTGGGCGGGACCATCGTGCTTCCTCTCGAGTGGAGACGGGTATGGCGGTGAACTTCTTGAGTCGCAGCAAGGGTGTGAAAGACCCTTTCGAAGTTCCAGAGTTTAGGTGTCATTCGTCTCCAGACGCCTCATCGGAAATAGGCCTCATCTCGCCTGGAAGGTAGAACTTCCTGGATTTTCTCGAGTTGCGGCAGGTGTTGTCGAGTTACGACGGGGACCTCAGGGACCCGCCCTGGTGGCCTCAGGAGAGGCCAGTCCCCATGCGAGTTGCTAGGGGGCCTCTCGGGATTCCTCTCCCGTCGATACCGGGGCCAAAAACCTTGTGTGGAGTCAGGCCCGGAACCGAGGATTCCTCTCAGGGGCTGACATGGATCTTTGGGTACTCCTGGAGTCTCCCCAGCGGAGTGAGGCCTCGTCTCGAGTGGGGGCATGCACGTGCGCTTTCCTTCCAGGCTGTAGCAGCAATGTCACGCTTCCCGTCGCGTGGATCAAAGGATCTGTGGTTTTCCCTCGAGGCTTTCCCTCGAGGCTTTCCCACAGGGCTGTCCCACGTGCCACCGTGGTGTGAGTCGATCCTCGGCGTGAAAGATGAGCCAGTGCAGGGCAAAGAGGTTCCTCTGGAATGGACTGAGACATCTGGGGGACTCTTGGAATGGTGGTACGACCATGGAGTTCCTCTCGCCTTTCCTGTTGAGAGTGCCTCCTCTTGAGATGCGACGGGAACGCCGGGAATTCTTTCCCGTTGAAAGCAGGGAAAGGATCCCTCATCTCGATCTGAGGGGGAAACGGGGCTCCTCTGGATGTGGGCGGGACCATCGTACTTCCTCTCGAGTGGAGACGGGTATGGCGGTGAACTTCTTGAGTTGCAGCAAGGGTGTGAAAGACCCTTTCGAAGTTCCAGAGGTTAGGTGTCATTAGTGTCCAGACGCCTCATCGGAAATAGGCCTCATCTCGCCTGGAAGGGAGAACTTCCTGGATTTTCTCGAGTTGCGGCAGGTGTTCTCGAGTTACGACGGGGACCTCAGGGACCCGCCCTGGTGGCCTCAGGAGAGGCCAGTCCCCATGCGAGTTGCTAGGGGGCCTCTCGGGATTCCTCTCCCGTCGATACCGGGGCCAAAAACCTTGTGTGGAGTCAGGGCCGGAACCGAGGATTCCTCTCAGGGGCTGACATGTATCTTTGGGTACTTCTGGAGTCTCCCCAGGGGAGTCAGGCCTCGTCTCGAGTGGGGGCATGCACGTGCGCTTTCCTTCCAGGCTGTAGCAGCAATGTCACGCTTCCCGTCGCGTGGATCAAAGGATCTGTGGTTTTCCCTCGAGGCTTTCCCTCGAGGCTTTCCCACAGGGCTGTCCCACGTGCCACCGTGGTGTGAGTCGATCCTCGGCGTGAAAGATGAGCCAGTGCAGGGCAAAGAGGTTCCTCTGGAATGGACTGAGACATCTGGGGGACTCTTGGAATGGTGGTACGACCATGGAGTTCCTCTCGGCTTTCCTGTGGAGAGTGCCTCCTCTTGAGATGCGACGGGATCGCCGGGAATTCTTTCCCGTTGAAAGCAGGGAAAGGATCCCTCATCTCGAGCTCCGAGGGGGAAACGGGGCTCTTCTGGATGTGGGCGGGACCATGGTGCTTCCTCTCGAGTGGAGACGGGTATGGCGGTGAACTTCTTGAGTTGCAGCAAGGGTGTGAAAGACCCTTTCGAAGTTCCAGAGGTTAGGTTTCATTAGTCTCCAGACGCCTCATCGGAAATAGGCCTCATCTCGCCTGGAAGGGAGAACTTCCTGGATTTTCTCGAGTTGCGGCAGGTTATCCAGAGTTACGACGGGGACCTCAGGGACCCGCCCTGGTGGCCTCAGGAGAGGCCAGTCCCCATGCGAGTTGCTAGGGGGCCTCTCCAGATTCCTCTCCCGTCGATACCGGGGCCAAAAACCTTGTGTGGAGTCAGGGCCGGAACCGAGGATTCCTCTCAGGGGCTGATATGGATCTTTGGGTACTTCTGGAGTCTCGCCAGGGGAGACAGGCCTCGTCTAGAGTGGGGGCATGCACGTGCGCTTTCCTTCCAGGCTGTAGCAGCAATGTCACGCTTCCCGTCGCGTGGATCAAAGGGTCTGTGGTTTTCCCTCGAGGCTTTCCCTCGAGGCTTTCCCACAGGGCTGTCCCACGTGCCACCGTGGTGTGAGTCGATCCTCGGCGTGAAAGATGAGCCAGTGCAGGGCAAAGAGTTTCCTCTGGAATGGACTGAGACATCTGGGGGACTCTTGGAATGGTGGTACGACCATGGAGTTCCTCTCGCCTTTCCTGTTGAGAGTGGCTCCTCTTGAGATGCGACGGGAACGCCGGGAATTCTTTCCCGTTGAAAGCAGGGAAAGGATCCCTCATCTCGAGCTACGAGGGGGAAACGGGGCTCCTCTGGATGTGGGCGGGACCATCGTGCTTCCTCTCGAGTGGAGAAGAGTATGGCGGTGAACTTCTTGAGTTGCAGCAAGGGTGTGAAAGACCCTTTCGAAGTTCCAGAGGTTAGGTGTCATTAGTCTCCAGACGCCTCATCGGAAATAGGCCTCATCTCGCCTGGAAGGGAGAACTTCCTGGATTTTCTCGAGTTGCGGCATGTGTTCTCGAGTTACGACGGGGACCTCAGGGACCCGCCCTGGTGGCCTCAGGAGAGGCCAGTCCCCATGCGAGTTGCTAGGGGGCCTCTCGGGATTCCTCTCCCATCGATTCCGGGGCCAAAAGAATTTTTTGGAGTCAGGGCCGGAACCGAGGATTCCTCTCAGGGGCTGACATGGATCTTTGGGTACTTCTGGAGTCTACCCAGGGGAGTCAGGCCTCGTCTCGAGTGGGGGCATGCACGTGCGCTTTCCTTCCAGGCTGTAGCAGCAATGTCACGCTTCCCGTCGCGTGGATCAAAGGATCTGTGGTTTTCCCTCGAGGCTTTCCCTCGAGGCTTTCCCACAGGGCTGTCCCACGTGCCACCGTGGTGTGAGTCGATCCTCGGCGTGAAAGATGAGCCAGTGCAGGGCAAAGAGGTTCCTCTGGAATGGACTGAGACATCTGGGGGACTCTTGGAATGGTGGTACGACCATGGAGTTCTTCTCGGCTTTCCTGTGGAGAGTGCCTCCTCTTGAGATGCGACGGGATCGCCGGGAATTCTTTCCCGTTGAAAGCAGGGAAAGGATCCCTCATCTCGAGCTCCGAGGGGGAAACGGGGCTCCTCTGGATGTGGGCGGGACCATCGTGCTTCCTCTCGAGTGGAGACGGGTATGGCGGTGAACTTCTTGAGTTGCAGCAAGGGTGTGAAAGACCCTTTCGAAGTTCCAGAGGTTAGGTGTCATTAGTCTCCAGACGCCTCATCGGAAATAGGCCTCATCTCGCCTGGAAGGGAGAACTTCCTGGATTTTCTCGAGTTGCGGCAGGTTATCCCGAGTTACGACGGGAACCTCCGGGACCCGCCTGGTGGCCTCAGGAGAGGCCAGTCCCCATGCGAGTTGCTAGGGGGCCTCTCGGGATTCCTCTCCCGTCGATACCGGGGCCAAAAACCTTGTGTGGAGTCAGGGCCGGAACGGAGGATTCCTCTCAGGGGCTGACATGGATCTTTGGGTACTTCTGGAGTCTCACCAGGGGAGTCAGGCCTCGTCTCGAGTGGGGGCATGCACGTGCGCTTTCCTTCCAGGCTGTAGCAGCAATGTCATGCTTCCCGTCGCGTGGATCAAAGGATCTGTGGTTTTCCCTCGAGGCTTTCCCTCGAGGCTTTCCCACAGGGCTGTCCCACGTGCCAGCGTGGTGTGAGTCGATCCTCGGCGTGAAAGATGAGCCAGTGCAGGGCAAAGAGGTTCCTCTGGAATGGACTGAGACATCTGGGGGACTCTTGGAATGGTGGTACGACCATGGAGTTCCTCTCGCCTTTCCTGTTGAGAGTGCCTCCTCTTGAGATGCGACGGGAACGCCGGGAATTCTTTCCCGTTGAAAGCAGGGAAAGGATCCCTCATCTCGAGCTACGAGGGGCAAACGGGGCTCCTCTGGATGTGGGCGGGACCATCGTGCTTCCTCTCGAGTGGAGACGGGTATGGCGGTGAACTTCTTGAGTTGCAGCAAGGGTGTGAAAGACCCTTTCGAAGTTCCAGAGGTTAGGTGTCATTAGTCTCCAGACGCCTCATCGGAAATAGGCCTCATCTCGCCTGGAAGGGAGAACTTCCTGGATTTTCTCGAGTTGCGGCAGGTGTTCCCGAGTTACGACGGGGACCTCTGGGACCCGCCCTGGTGGCCTCAGGAGAGGCCAGTCCCCATGCGAGTTGCTAGGGAGCCTCTCGGGATTCCTCTCCCGTCGATTCCGGGGCCAAAAGAATTTTTTGGAGTCAGGGCCGGAACCGAGGATTCCTCTCAGGGGCTGACATGGATCTTTGGGTACTTCTGGAGTCTACCCAGGGGAGTCAGGCCTCGTCTCGAGTGGGGGCATGCACGTGCGCTTTCCTTCCAGGCTGTAGCAGCAATGTCACGCTTCCCGTCGCGTGGATCAAAGGATCTGTGGTTTTCCCTCGAGGCTTTCCCTCAAGGCTTTCCCACAGGGCTGTCCCACGTGCCACCGTGGTGTGAGTCGATCCTCGGCGTGATTGATGAGCCAGTGCAGGGCAAAGAGGTTCCTCTGGAATGGACTGAGACATCTGGGGGACTCTTGGAATGGTGGTACGACCATGGAGTTCCTCTCGGCTTTCCTGTGGAGAGTGCCTCCTCTTGAGATGCGACGGGATCGCCGGGAATTCTTTCCCGTTGAAAGCAGGGAAAGGATCCCTCATCTCGAGCTCCGAGGGGGAAACGGGGCTCCTCTGGATGTGGGCGGGACCATCGTGCTTCCTCTCGAGTGGAGACGGGTTGGCGGTGAACTTCTTGAGTTGCAGCAAGGGTGTGAAAGACCCTTTCGAAGTTCCAGAGGTTAGGTGTCATTCGTCTCCAGACGCCTCATCGGAAATAGGCCTCATCTCGCCTGGAAGGTAGAACTTCCTGGATTTTCTCGAGTTGCGGCAGGTGTTGTCGAGTTACGACGGGGACCTCAGGGACCCGCCCTGGTGGCCTCAGGAGAGGCCAGTCCCCATGCGAGTTGCTAGGGGGCCTCTCGGGATTCCTCTCCCGTCGATACCGGGGCCAAAAACCTTGTGTGGAGTCAGGGCCGGAACCGAGGATTCCTCTCAGGGGCTGACATGGATCTTTGGGTACTTCTGGAGTCTCCCCAGCGGAGTCAGGCCTCGTCTCGAGTGGGGGCATGCACGTGCGCTTTCCTTCCAGGCTGTAGCAGCAATGTCACGCTTCCCGTCGCGTGGATCAAAGGATCTGTGGTTTTCCCTCGAGGCTTTCCCTCGAGGCTTTCCCACAGGGCTGTCCCACGTGCCACCGTGGTGTGAGTCGATCCTCGGCGTGAAAGATGAGCCAGTGCAGGGCAAAGAGGTTCCTCTGGAATGGACTGAGACATCTGGGGGACTCTTGGAATGGTGGTACGACCATGGAGTTCCTCTCGCCTTTCCAGTTGAGAGTGCCTCCTCTTGAGATTCGATGGGAACGCCGGGAATTCTTTCCCGTTGAAAGCAGGGAAAGGATCCCTCATCTCGAGCTACGAGGGGGAAACGGGGCTCCTATGGATGTGGGCGGGACCATCATGCTTCCTCTCGAGTGGACACGGGTATGGCGGTGAACTTCTTGAGTTGCAGCAAGGGTATGAAAGACCCTTTCGAAGTTCCAGAGTTTAGGTGTCATTCGTCTCCAGACGCCTCATCGGAAATAGGCCTCATCTCGCCTGGAAGGTAGAATGTCCTGGATTTTCTCGAGTTGCGGCAGGTGTTGTCGAGTTACGACGGGGACCTCAGGGACCCGCCCTGGTGGCCTCAGGAGAGGCCAGTCCCCATGCGAGTTGCTAGGGGGCCTCTCGGGATTCCTCTCCCGTCGATACCGGGGCCAAAAACCTTGTGTGGAGTCAGGCCCGGAACCGAGGATTCCTCTCAGGGGCTGACATGGATCTTTGGGTACTCCTGGAGTCTCCCCAGCGGAGTGAGGCCTCGTCTCGAGTGGGGGCATGCCCGTGCGCTTTCCTTCCAGGCTGTAGCAGCAATGTCACGCTTCCCGTCGCGTGGATCAAAGGATCTGTGGTTTTCCCTCGAGGCTTTCCCTCGAGGCTTTCCCACAGGGCTGTCCCACGTGCCACCGTGGTGTGAGTCGATCCTCGGCGTGAAAGATGAGCCAGTGCAGGGCAAAGAGGTTCCTCTGGAATGGACTGAGACATCTGGGGGACTCTTGGAATGGTGGTACGACCATGGAGTTCCTCTCGCCTTTCCTGTTGAGAGTGCCTCCTCTTGAGATGCGACGGGAACGCCGGGAATTCTTTCCCGTTGAAAGCAGGGAAAGGATCCCTCATCTCGAGCTACGAGGGGGAAACGGGGCTCCTCTGGATGTGGGCGGGACCATCGTACTTCCTCTCGAGTGGAGACGGGTATGGCGGTGAACTTCTTGAGTTGCAGCAAGGGTGTGAAAGACCCTTTCGAAGTTCCAGAGGTTAGGTGTCATTAGTGTCCAGACGCCTCATCGGAAATAGGCCTCATCTCGCCTGGAAGGCAGAACTTCCTGGATTTTCTCGATTTGCGGCAGGTGTTCTCGAGTTACGACGGGGACCTCAGGGACCCGCCCTGGTGGCCTCAGGAGAGGCCAGTCCCCATACGAGTTGCTAGGGGGCCTCTCGGGATTCCTCTCCCGTCGATACCGGGGCCAAAAACCTTGTGTGGAGTCAGGGCCGGAACCGAGGATTCCTCTCAGGGGCTGACATGGATCTTTGGGTACTTCTGGAGTCTCCCCAGGGGAGTCAGGCCTCGTCTCGAGTGGGGGCATGCACGTGCGCTTTCCTTCCAGGCTGTAGCAGCAATGTCACGCTTCCCGTCGCGTGGATCAAAGGATCTGTGGTTTTCCCTCGAGGCTTTCCCTCGAGGCTTTCCCACAGGGCTGTCCCACGTGCCACCGTGGTGTGAGTCGATCCTCGGCGTGAAAGATGAGCCAGTGCAGGGCAAAGAGGTTCCTCTGGAATGGACTGAGACATCTGGGGGACTCTTGGAATGGTGGTACGACCATGGAGTTCCTCTCGGCTTTCCTGTGGAGAGTGCCTCCTCTTGAGATGCGACGGGATCGCCGGGAATTCTTTCCCGTTGAAAGCAGGGAAAGGATCCCTCATCTCGAGCTCCGAGGGGGAAACGGGGCTCTTCTGGATGTGGGCGGGACCATCGTGCTTCCTCTCGAGTGGAGACGGGTATGGCGGTGAACTTCTTGAGTTGCAGCAAGGGTGTGAAAGACCCTTTCGAAGTTCCAGAGGTTAGGTTTCATTAGTCTCCAGACGCCTCATCGGAAATAGGCCTCATCTCGCCTGGAAGGGAGAACTTCCTGGATTTTCTCGAGTTGCGGCAGGTTATCCAGAGTTACGACGGGAACCTCAGGGACCCGCCCTGGTGGCCTCAGGAGAGGCCAGTCCCCATGCGAGTTGCTAGGGGGCCTCTCGGGATTCCTCTCCCGTCGATACCGGGGCCAAAAACCTTGTGTGGAGTCAGGGCCGGAACCGAGGATTCCTCTCAGGGGCTGATATGGATCTTTGGGTACTTCTGGAGTCTCGCCAGGGGAGACAGGCCTCGTCTAGAGTGGGGGCATGCACGTGCGCTTTCCTTCCAGGCTGTAGCAGCAATGTCACGCTTCCCGTCGCGTGGATCAAAGGGTCTGTGGTTTTCCCTCGAGGCTTTCCCTCGAGGCTTTCCCACAGGGCTGTCCCACGTGCCACCGTGGTGTGAGTCGATCCTCGGCGTGAAAGATGAGCCAGTGCAGGGCAAAGAGTTTCCTCTGGAATGGACTGAGACATCTGGGGGACTCTTGGAATGGTGGTACGACCATGGAGTTCCTCTCGCCTTTCCTGTTGAGAGTGCCTCCTCTTGAGATGCGACGGGAACGCCGGGAATTCTTTCCCGTTGAAAGCAGGGAAAGGATCCCTCATCTCGAGCTACGAGGGGGAAACGGGGCTCCTCTGGATGTGGGCGGGACCATCGTGCTTCCTCTCGAGTGGAGACGGGTATGGCGGTGAACTTCTTGAGTTGCAGCAAGGGTGTGAAAGACCCTTTCGAAGTTCCAGAGGTTAGGTGTCATTAGTCTCCAGACGCCTCATCGGAAATAGGCCTCATCTCGCCTGGAAGGGAGAACTTCCTGGATTTTCTCGAGTTGCGGCAGGTGTTCTGGAATTACGACGGGGACCTCAGGGACCCGCCCTGGTGGCCTCAGGAGAGGCCAGTCCCCATGCGAGTTGCTAGGGGGCCTCTCGGGATTCCTCTCCCGTCGATTTCGGGGCCAAAAGAATTTTTTGGAGTCAGGGCCGGAACCGAGGATTCCTCTCAGGGGCTGACATGGATCTTTGGGTACTTCTGGAGTCTACCCAGGGGAGTCAGGCCTCGTCTCGAGTGGGGGCATGCACGTGCGCTTTCCTTCCAGGCTGTAGCAGCAATGTCACGCTTCCCGTCGCGTGGATCAAAGGATCTGTGGTTTTCCCTCGAGGCTTTCCCTCGAGGCTTTCCCACAGGGCTGTCCCACGTGCCACCGTGGTGTGAGTCGATCCTCGGCGTGAAAGATGAGCCAGTGCAGGGCAAAGAGGTTCCTCTGGAATGGACTGAGACATCTGGGGGACTCTTGGAATGGTGGTACGACCATGGAGTTCCTCTCGCCTTTCCAGTTGAGAGTGCCTCCTCTTGAGATGCGATGGGAACGCCGGGAATTCTTTCCCGTTGAAAGCAGGGAAAGGATCCCTCATCTCGAGCTACGAGGGGGAAACGGGGCTCCTATGGATGTGGGCGGGACCATCATGCTTCCTCTCGAGTGGACACGGGTATGGCGGTGAACTTCTTGAGTTGCAGCAAGGGTATGAAAGACCCTTTCGAAGTTCCAGAGTTTAGGTGTCATTCGTCTCCAGACGCCTCATCGGAAATAGGCCTCATCTCGCCTGGAAGGTAGAACTTCCTGGATTTTCTCGAGTTGCGGCAGGTGTTGTCGAGTTACGACGGGGACCTCAGGGACCCGCCCTGGTGGCCTCAGGAGAGGCCAGTCCCCATGCGAGTTGCTAGGGGGCCTCTCGGGATTCCTCTCCCGTCGATACCGGGGCCAAAAACCTTGTGTGGAGTCAGGCCCGGAACCGAGGATTCCTCTCAGGGGCTGACATGGATCTTTGGGTACTCCTGGAGTCTCCCCAGCGGAGTGAGGCCTCGTCTCGAGTGGGGGCATGCACGTGCGCTTTCCTTCCAGGCTGTAGCAGCAATGTCACGCTTCCCGTCGCGTGGATCAAAGGATCTGTGGTTTTCCCTCGAGGCTTTCCCTCGAGGCTTTCCCACAGGGCTGTCCCACGTGCCACCGTGGTGTGAGTCGATCCTCGGCGTGAAAGATGAGCCAGTGCAGGGCAAAGAGGTTCCTCTGGAATGGACTGAGACATCTGGGGGACTCTTGGAATGGTGGTACGACCATGGAGTTCCTCTCGCCTTTCCTGTTGAGAGTGCCTCCTCTTGAGATGCGACGGGAACGCCGGGAATTCTTTCCCGTTGAAAGCAGGGAAAGGATCCCTCATCTCGAGCTACGAGGGGGAAACGGGGCTCCTCTGGATGTGGGCGGGACCATCGTACTTCCTCTCGAGTGGAGACGGGTATGGCGGTGAACTTCTTGAGTTGCAGCAAGGGTGTGAAAGACCCTTTCGAAGTTCCAGAGGTTAGGTGTCATTAGTGTCCAGACGCCTCATCGGAAATAGGCCTCATCTCGCCTGGAAGGGAGAACTTCCTGGATTTTCTCGAGTTGCGGCAGGTGTTCTCGAGTTACGACGGGGACCTCAGGGACCCGCCCTGGTGGCCTCAGGAGAGGCCAGTCCCCATGCGAGTTGCTAGGGGGCCTCTCGGGATTCCTCTCCCGTCGATACCGGGGCCAAAAACCCTGTGTGGAGTCAGGGCCGGAACCGAGGATTCCTCTCAGGGGCTGACATGTATCTTTGGGTACTTCTGGAGTCTCCCCAGGGGAGTCAGGCCTCGTCTCGAGTGGGGGCATGCACGTGCGCTTTCCTTCCAGGCTGTAGCAGCAATGTCACGCTTCCCGTCGCGTGGATCAAAGGATCTGTGGTTTTCCCTCGAGGCTTTCCCTCGAGGCTTTCCCACAGGGCTGTCCCACGTGCCACCGTGGTGTGAGTCGATCCTCGGCGTGAAAGATGAGCCAGTGCAGGGCAAAGAGGTTCCTCTGGAATGGACTGAGACATCTGGGGGACTCTTGGAATGGTGGTACGACCATGGAGTTCCTCTCGGCTTTCCTGTGGAGAGTGCCTCCTCTTGAGATGCGACGGGATCGCCGGGAATTCTTTCCCGTTGAAAGCAGGGAAAGGATCCCTCATCTCGAGCTCCGAGGGGGAAACGGGGCTCTTCTGGATGTGGGCGGGACCATGGTGCTTCCTCTCGAGTGGAGACGGGTATGGCGGTGAACTTCTTGAGTTGCAGCAAGGGTGTGAAAGACCCTTTCGAAGTTCCAGAGGTTAGGTTTCATTAGTCTCCAGACGTCTCATCGGAAATAGGCCTCATCTCGCCTGGAAGGGAGAACTTCCTGGATTTTCTCGAGTTGCGGCAGGTTATCCAGAGTTACGACGGGGACCTCAGGGACCCGCCCTGGTGGCCTCAGGAGAGGCCAGTCCCCATGCGAGTTGCTAGGGGGCCTCTCCGGATTCCTCTCCCGTCGATACCGGGGCCAAAAACCTTGTGTGGAGTCAGGGCCGGAACCGAGGATTCCTCTCAGGGGCTGATATGGATCTTTGGGTACTTCTGGAGTCTCGCCAGGGGAGACAGGCCTCGTCTAGATTGGGGGCATGCACGTGCGCTTTCCTTCCAGGCTGTAGCAGCAATGTCACGCTTCCCGTCGCGTGGATCAAAGGGTCTGTGGTTTTCCCTCGAGGCTTTCCCTCGAGGCTTTCCCACAGGGCTGTCCCACGTGCCACCGTGGTGTGAGTCGATCCTCGGCGTGAAAGATGAGCCAGTGCAGGGCAAAGAGTTTCCTCTGGAATGGACTGAGACATCTGGGGGACTCTTGGAATGGTGGTACGACCATGGAGTTCCTCTCGCCTTTCCTGTTGAGAGTGGCTCCTCTTGAGATGCGACGGGAACGCCGGGAATTCTTTCCCGTTGAAAGCAGGGAAAGGATCCCTCATCTCGAGCTACGAGGGGGAAACGGGGCTCCTCTGGATGTGGGCGGGACCATCGTGCTTCCTCTCGAGTGGAGAAGAGTATGGCGGTGAACTTCTTGAGTTGCAGCAAGGGTGTGAAAGACCCTTTCGAAGTTCCAGAGGTTAGGTGTCATTAGTCTCCAGACGCCTCATCGGAAATAGGCCTCATCTCGCCTGGAAGGGAGAACTTCCTGGATGTTCTCGAGTTGCGGCAGGTGTTCTCGAGTTACGACGGGGACCTCAGGGACCCGCCCTGGTGGCCTCAGGAGAGGCCAGTCCCCATGCGAGTTGCTAGGGGGCCTCTCGGGATTCCTCTCCCGTCGATTCCGGGGCCAATAGAATTTTTTGGAGTCAGGGCCGGAACCGAGGATTCCTCTCAGGGGCTGACATGGATCTTTGGGTACTTCTGGAGTCTACCCAGGGGAGTCAGGCCTCGTCTCGAGTGGGGGCATGTACGTGCGCTTTCCTTCCAGGCTGTAGCAGCAATGTCACGCTTCCCGTCGCGTGGATCAAAGGATGTGTGGTTTTCCCTCGAGGCTTTCCCTCGAGGCTTTCCCACAGGGCTGTCCCACGTGCCACCGTGGTGTGAGTCGATCCTCGGCGTGAAAGATGAGCCAGTGCAGGGCAAAGAGGTTCCTCTGGAATGGACTGAGACATCTGGGGGACTCTTGGAATGGTGGTACGACCATGGAGTTCCTCTCGGCTTTCCTTTGGAGAGTGCCTCCTCTTGAGATGCGACGGGATAGCCGGGAATTCTTTCCCGTTGAAAGCAGGGAAAGGATCCCTCATCTCGAGCTCCGAGGGGGAAACGGGGCTCCTCTGGATGTGGGCGGGACCATCGTGCTTCCTCTCGAGTGGAGACGGGTATGGCGGTGAACTTCTTGAGTTGCAGCAAGGGTGTGAAAGACCCTTTCGAAGTTCCAGAGGTTAGGTGTCATTAGTCTCCAGACGCCTCATCGGAAATAGGCCTCATCTCGCCTGGAAGGGAGAACTTCCTGGATTTTCTCGAGTTGCGGCAGGTTATCCAGAGTTACGACGGGAACCTCCGGGACCCGCCCTGGTGGCCTCAGGAGAGGCCAGTCCCCATGCGAGTTGCTAGGGGGCCTCTCGGGATTCCTCTCCCGTCGATACCGGGGCCAAAAACCTTGTGTGGAGTCAGGGCCGGAACGGAGGATTCCTCTCAGGGGCTGACATGGATCTTTGGGTACTTCTGGAGTCTCCCCAGGGGAGTCAGGCCTCGTCTCGAGTGGGGGCATGCACGTGCGCTTTCCTTCCAGGCTGTAGCAGCAATGTCATGCTTCCCGTGGCGTGGATCAAAGGATCTGTGGTTTTCCCTCTAGGCTTTCCCTCGAGGCTTTCCCACAGGGCTGTCCCACGTGCCACCGTGGTGTGAGTCGATCCTCGGCGTGAAAGATGAGCCAGTGCAGGGCAAAGAGGTTCCTCTGGAATGGGCTGAGACATCTGGGGGACTCTTGGAATGGTGGTACGACCATGGAGTTCCTCTCGCCTTTCCTGTTGAGAGTGCCTCCTCTTGAGATGCGACGGGGACGCTGGGAATTCTTTCCCGTTGAAAGCAGGGAAACGATCCCTCATCTCAAGCTCCGAGGGGGAAACGGGGCTCCTCTGGATGTGGGCGGGACCATCGTGCTTCCTCTCGAGTGGAGACGGGTATGGCGGTGAACTTCTTGAGTTGCAGCAAGGGTGTGAAAGACCCTTTCGAAGTTCCAGAGGTTAGGTGTCATTAGTCTCCAGACGCCTCATAGGAAATAGGCCTCATCTCGCCTGGAAGGGAGAACTTCCTGGATTTTCTCGAGTTGCGGCAGGTGTTCTCGAGTTACGACGGGGACCTCAGGGACCCGCCCTGGTGGCCTCAGGATAGGCCAGTCCCCATGCGAGTTGCTAGGGGGCCTCTCGGGATTCCTCTCCCGTCGATACCGGGGCCAAAAACCTTGTGTGGAGTCAGGGCCGGAACCGAGGATTCCTCTCAGGGGCTGACATGGATCTTTGGGTACTTGTGGAGTCTCCCCAGGGGAGTCAGGCCTCGTCTCGAGTGGGGGCATGCACGTGCGCTTTCCTTCCAGGCTGCAGCAGCAATGTCACGCTTCCCGTCGCGTGGATCAAAGGATCTGTGGTTTTCCCTCGAGGCTTTCCCTCGAGGCTTTCCCACAGGGCTGTCCCACGTGCCACCGTGGTGTGAGTCGATCCTCGGCGTGAAAGATGAGCCAGTGCAGGGCAAAGAGGTTCCTCTGGAATGGACTGAGACATCTGGGGGACTCTTGGAATGGTGGTACGACCATGGAGTTCCTCTCGCCTTTCCTGTTGAGAGTGCCTCCTCTTGAGAAGCGATGGGAACGCCGGGAATTCTTTCCCGTTGAAAGCAGGGAAAGGATCCCTCATCTCGAGCTACGAGGGGGAAACGGGGCTTCTCTGGATGTGGGCGGGATCATCATGCTTCCTCTCGAGTGGACACGGGTATGGCGGTGAACTTCTTGAGTTGCAGCAAGGGTGTGAAAGACCCTTTCGAAGTTCCAGAGGTTAGGTGTCATTCGTCTCCAGACGCCTCATCGGAAATAGGCCTCATCTCGCCTGGAAGGTAGAACTTCCTGGATTTTCTCGAGTTGCGGCAGGTGTTGTCGAGTTACGACGGGGACCTCAGGGACCCGCCCTGGTGGCCTCAGGAGAGGCCAGTCCCCATGCGAGTTGCTAGGGGGCCTCTCGGGATTTCTCTCCCGTCGATACCGGGGCCAAAAACCTTGTGTGGAGTCAGGGCCGGAACCGAGGATTCCTCTCAGGGGCTGACATGGATCTTTGGGTACTTCTGGAGTCTCCCCAGCGGAGTCAGGCCTCGTCTCGAGTGGGGGCATGCACGTGCGCTTTCCTTCCAGGCTGTAGCAGCAATGTCACGCTTCCCGTCGTGTGGATCAAAGGATCTGTGGTTTTCCCTCGAGGACCTCCCTCCAGGCTTTCCCACACGGCTGTCCCACGTGCCACCGTGGTGTGAGTCGATCCTCGGCGTGAAAAATGAGCCAGTACAGGGCAAAAAGGTTCCTCTGGAATGGACTGAGACATCTGGGGGACTCTTGGAATGGTGGTACGACCATGGAGTTCCTCTAGCCGTTCCTGTTGAGAGTGCCTCTTCTTGAGATGCGACGGGAACGCCGGGAATTCTTTCCCATTGTAAGCACAGAAAGGATCCCTCATCTCAAGCTACAAGGGGGAAACGGGGCTCCTCTGGATGTGCGCGAGACTATCGTGCTTCCTTTCGAGTGGACAGGGGTATGGCGGTGAACTTCGAGAGTTGCAGCAAGGGTGTGAAAGACCCTTTCGAAGTTCCAGAGGTTAGGTGTCATTATTCTCCAGACGCCTCATCGGAAATAGGCCTCATCTCGCCTGGAAGGGAGAACTTCCTGGATTTTCTCGAGTTGCGGCAGGTGTTCTCGAGTTACGACGGGGACCTCAGGGACCCGCCCTGGTGGCCTCAGGAGAGGCCAGTCCCCATGCGAATTGCTAGGGGGCCTCTCGGGATTCCTCTCCCGTCGAAACCGGGGCCAAAAACCTTGTGTGGAGTCAGGGCCAGAACCGAGGATTCCTATCAGGGGCTGACATGGATCTTTGGGTACTTCTGGAGTCTCCCCAGGGGAGTCAGGCCTCGTCTCGAGTGGGGGCATGCACGTGCGCTTTCCTTCCAAGCTGTAGCAGCAATGTCACGCTTCCCGTCGTGTGGATCAAAGGATCTGTGGTTTTCCCTCGAGGCCCTCCCTCCAGGCTTTCCCACACGGCTGTCCCACGTGCCACCGTGGTGTGAGTCGATCCTCGGCGTGAAAGATGAGCCAGTACAGGGCAAAAAGGTTCCTCTGGAATGGAATGAGACATCTGGGGGACTCTTGGAATGGTGGTACGACCATGGAGCTCCTCTAGCCGTTCCTGTTGAGAGTGCCTCTTCTTGAGATGCGACGGGAATGCCGGGAATTCTTTCCTGTGGAAAGCAGGGAAATGATCCCTCATCTCGAGCTACGAGGGGGAAACGGGGCTCCTCTCTTTGTAGGCGGGACCATCGTGCTTACACTGGAGTGGAGACGGGTATGGCAGTGAACTTCTTGAGTTGCAGCAAGGGTGTGAAAGACCCTTTCGAAGTTCCAGAGGTTAGGTGTCATTAGACTCCAGACGCCTCATCTGAAATAGGCCTCATCTCGCCTGGAAGGGAGAACTTCGTGGATTTTCTCGAGTTGCGGCAGGTGTTCTCGAGTTACGACGGGGACCTCAGGGACCCGCCCTGGTGGCCTCAGGAGAGGCCAGTCCCCATGCGAGTTGCTAGGGGGCCTCTTGGGATTCCTCTCCCGTCGATACTGGGGCCAAAAACCCTGTGTGGAGTCAGGGCCGGAACCGAGGATTCCTCTCAGTGGCTGACATGGATCTTTGGGTACTTCTGGAGTCTCCCCAGGGGAGTCAGGCTTCGTCTCATGTGGGGGCATGCACGTGCGTTTTCCTTCCAGGCTGTAGCAGCAATGTCACGCTTCCCGTCGCGTGGATCAAAGGATCCGTGGTTTTCCCTCGATGCTTTTCCTCGAGGCTTTCCCACATGGCTGTCCCAAGTGCCACCGTGATGTGAGTCGATCCTCGGCGTGAAAGATGAGCCAGTGCAGGGCAAAGAGGTTCCTCTGGAATGGACTGAGACATCTGGGGGACTCTTGGCATCGTGGTACGACCATGGAGTTCCTCTCGCCTTTCCTGTTGAGAGTGCCTCCTCTTGAGATGCGACGGGAACGCTGGGAACTCTTTCCCGTTGAAAGCAGGGAAAGGATCCCTCATCTCGAGCTACGAGGGGGAAACGGGGCTCCTCTGGATGTGGGCGGGACCATCGTGCTTCCTCTCGAGTGGAGACGGGTATGGCGGTGAACTTCTTGAGTTGCAGCAAGGGTGTGAAAGACCCATTCGAAGTTCCAGAGGTTAGGTGTCATTAGTCTCCAGACGCCTCATCGGAAATAGGCCTCATCTCGCCTGGAAGGGAGAACTTCCTGGATTTTCTCGAGTTGCGGCAGGTGTTCTCGAGTTACAACGGGGACCTCAGGGACCCGCCCTGGTGGCCTCAGGAAAGGTCAGTCCCAATGCGAGTTGCTATGTGGCCTCTCGGGATTCCTCTCCCGTCGATACTGGGGCCAAAAACCTTGTGTGGAGTCAGGGCCGGAACCGAGGATTCCTCTCAGGGGCTGACATGGATCTTTGGGTACTTCTGGAGTCTCCCCAGGGGAGTCAGGCCTCGTCTCGAGTGGGGTCATGCACGTGCGCTTTCCTTCAACGCTGTAGCAGCAATGTCACGCTTCCCGTCGCGTGGATCAAAGGATCTGTGGTTCTCCCTCGAGGCTTTCCCACAGGGCTGTCCCTAGTGCCACCGTGGTGTGAGTCGTTCATCGGCGTGAAAGATGAGCCAGTGCAGGGCAAACAGGTTCCTCTTGAATGGACTGAGACATCTGGGGGACTCTTGGAATGGTGGTACAACCATGGAGTTCCTCTCGCCTTTCCTGTTGAGAGTGCCTCCCCTTGAGGTGCGACGGGAATTCCGGGAATTCTTTCCCGTTGAAAGCAGGGAAAGGATCCCTCATCTCGAGCTACGAGGGGGAAACGGGGCTCCTCTGGATGAGGGCGGGACGATCGTGCTTCCTCTCGAGTGGAGACGGGAATGGCGGTGAACTTCTTGAGTTGTAGCAAGGGTGTGATAGACCCTTTTGAAGTTCCAGAGGTTAGTTGTCATTAGTCTCCAGAAGCCTCATCGGAAATAGGCCTCATCTCGCCTGGAAGGAGAACTTCCATAATTTTCTCGAGTTGCGGCAGCTGTTCTCGCGTTACGACGGGGACCTCAGGGACCCGCCCTGGTGGCCTCAGGATAGGCCAGTCCCAATGCGAATTGCTAGGAGGCCTCTCGGGATTCCTCTCCCGTCGAAACCGGGGCCAAAAACCTTGTGTGGAGTCAGGGCCGGAACCGAGGATTCCTCTCAGGGGCTGACATGGATCTTTGGGTACTTCTGGAGTCTCCCCAGGGGAGTCAGGCCTCGTCTCGAGTGGGGGCATGCACGTGCGCTTTCCTTCCAGGCTGTAGCAGCAATGTCACGCTTCCCGTCGTGTGGATCAAAGGATCTGTGGTTTTCCCTCAAGGACCTCCCTCCAGGCTTTCCCACACGGCTGTCCCACGTGCCACCGTGGTGTGAGTCGATCCTCGGCGTGAAAAATGAGCCAGTACAGGGCAAAAAGGTTCCTCTGGAATGGACTGAGACATCTGGGGGACTCTTGGAATGGTGGTACGACCATGGAGTTCCTCTAGCCGTTCCTGTTGAGAGTGCCTCTTCTTGAGATGCGACGGGAACGCCGGGAATTCTTTCCTGTGGAAAGCAGGGAAATGATCCCTCATCGCAAGCTACGAGGGGAAACGGGGCTCCTCTCATTGTAGGCGTGACCATCGTGCTTACACTGGAGTGGAGACGGGTATGGCAGTGAACTTCTTGAGTTGCAGCAAGGGTGTGAAAGACCCTTTCGAAGTTCCAGAGGTTAGGTGTCATTAGACTCCAGACGCCTCATCGGAAATAGGCCTCATCTCGCCTGGAAGGGAGAACTTCCTGGATTTTCTCGAGTTGCGACAGGTGTTCTCGAGTTACGACGGGGACCTCAGGGAACCGCCCTGGTGTCCTCAGGAGAGGCCAGTCCCCATGCGAGTTACTAGGGGGCCTCTCGGGATTCCTCTCCCGTCGATACCGGGGCCAAAAGAATTTTTTGGAGTCAGGGCCGGAACCGAGGATTCCTCTCAGGGGCTGACATGATCTTTGGGTACTTCTGGAGTCTCCCCAGGGGAGTCAGGCCTCGTCTCGAGTGGGGGCATGCACGTGCGCTTTCCTTCCAGGCTGTAGCAGCAATGTCACGCTTCCCGTCGCGTGGATCAAAGGATCTGTGGTTTTCCCTCGAGGCTTTCCCTCGAGGCTTTCCCACAGGGCTGTCCCACGTGCCACCGTGGTGTGAGTCGATCCTCGGCGTGAAAGATGAGCCAGTGCAGGGCAACGAGGTTCCTCTGGAATGGACTGAGACATCTGGGGGACTCTTGGAATGGTGGTACGACCATGGAGTTCCTCTCGCCTTTCCTGTTGAGAGTGCCTCCTCTTGAGATGCGACGGGAACGCCGGGAATTCTTTCCCGTTGAAAGCAGGGAAAGGATTCCTCATCTCGAGCTACGAGGGGGAAACGGGGCTCCTCTGGATGTGGGCGCGACCATCGTGCTTCCTCTCGAGTGGAGACGGGTATGGCGGTGAACTTCTTGAGTTGCAGCAAGGGTGTGAAAGACTCTTTCGAAGTTCCAGAGGTTAGGTGTCATTAGTCTCCAGACGCCTCATCGGAAATAGGCCTCATCTCGCCTGGAAGGGAGAACGTCATGGAATTTCTCGAGTTGCGGCAGGTGTTCTCGAGTTACGACGGGGACCTCAGGGACCCGCCCTGATGGCCTCAGGAGAGGCCAGTCCCCATGAGAGTTGCTAGGGGGCCTCTCGGGATTCCTCTCCCGTCGATACCGGGGCCAAAAACCTTGTGTGGAGTCAGGGCCGGAACCGAGGATTCCTCTCAGGGGCTGAAATGGATCTTTGGGTACTTCTGGGGTCTCCCCAGGGGTTTCAGGCCTCGTCTCGAGTGGGGGCATGCACGTGCGCTTTCCTTCCAGGCTGTAGCAGCAATGTCACGCTTCCCGTGGCGTGGATCAAAGGATCTGTGGTTTTCCCTCGAGGCTTTCCCTCGAGGCTTTCCCACAGGGCTGTCCCACGTGCCACCGTGGTGTGAGTCGATCCTCGGCGTGAAAGATGAGCCAGTGCAGGGCAAAGAGGTTCCTCTGGAATGGACTGAGACATCTGGGGGACTCTTGGAATGGTGATACGACCATGGAGTTCCTCTCGGCTTTCCTGTGGAGAGTGCCTTCTCTTGAGATGCGACGGGAACGCCGGGAATTCTTTCCCGTTGAAAGCAGGTCAAGGATCCCTCATCTCGAGCTCCGAGGGGGAAACGGGGATCCTCTGGATGTGGGCGGGACCATGGTGCTTCCTCTCGAGTGGAGACGGGTATGGCGGTGAACTTCTTGAGTTGCAGCAAGGGTGTGAAAGACCCTTTCGAAGTTCCACAGTTTAGGTGTCATTAGTCTCCAGACGCCTCATCGGAAATAGGCCTCATCTCGCCTGGAAGGGAGAACTTCCTGGATTTTCTCGAGTTGCGGCAGGTGATCCCGAATTACGACGGGGACCTCAGGGAACCGCCCTGGTGGCCTCAGGAAAGGCCAGTCCCCATGCGAGTTGCTAGGGGGCCTCTCGGGATTCCTCTCCCGTCGATACCGGGGCCAAAAATCTTGTGTGGAGTCAGGGCCGGAACCGAGGATTCCTCTCAGGTCCTGACATGGATCTTTGGGTACTTCTGGAGTCTCCCCAGGGGAGTCAGGCCTCGTCTCGAGTGGGGGCATGCACGTGCGCTTTCCCTCCAGGCTGTAGCATCAATGTCACGCTTTCCGTCCCGTGGATCAAAGGATCTGTGGTTTTCCCTCGAGGCTTTCCCTCGAGGCTTTCCCACAGGGCTGTCCCACGTGCCACCTTGGTGTGAGTCGATCCTCGGCGTGAAAGATGAGCCAGTGCAGGGCAAAGAGGTTCCTCTGGAATGGACTGAGACATCTTGGGGACTCTTGGAATGGTGGTACGACCATGGAGTTCCTCTCGCCTTTCCTGTTGAGAGTGCCTCCTCTTGAGATTCGACGGGAAGGCCGGGAATTCTTTCCCATTGAAAGCAGGGAAAGGATTCCTCATCTCGAGCTACGAGGGGCAAACGGGGCTCCTCTGGATGTGGGCGGGACCATCGTGCTTCCTCTCGAGTGGAGACGGGTATGGCGGTGAACTTCTTGAGTTGCAGCAAGGGTGTGAAAGACCCTTTCGAAGTTCCAGAGGTTAGGTGTCATTAGTCTCCAGACGCCTCATCGGAAATAGGCCTCATCTCGCCTGGAAGGGAGAACTTCCTGGATTTTCTCGAGTTGCGGCAGGTGTTCTCGAGTTACGATGGGGACCTCAGGGCCCCGCCCTGGTGGCCTCAGGAAAGGCCAGTCCCCATGCGAGTTCCTAGGGGGCCTCTCGGGATTCCTCTCCCGTTGATACCGGGGCCAAAATCCTTGTGTGGAGTCAGGGCTGGAACCGAGGATTCCTTTCAGGGGCTGACATGGGTCTTTGGGTACTTCTGGAGTCTCCCCAGGTGAGTCAGGCCTCTTCTCGAGTGGGGGCATGCACGTCCGCTTTTCTTACAGGCTGTAGCAGCAATGTCACTCTTCCCGTCGCGTGGATCAAAGGATCTGTGGTTTTCCCTCGAGGCTTTCCCACAGGGCTGTCCCACGTGCCACCGTGGTGTGAGTCGATCCTCGGCGTGAAAGATGAGCCAGTGCAGGGCAAAGAGGTTGCTCTGGAATGGACTGAGAAATCTGGGGGACTCCTGGAATGGTACGACCATGGAGTTCCTCTTGAGTTTCCTGTTGAGAGTGCCTCCTCTTGAGATGCGACGGGAACACCGGGAATTCTTTCCCATTGAAAGCACAGAAAGGATCCCTCATCTCGAGCTTCGAGGGGGAAACGGGGCTCCTCTGGATGTGCGCGAGACTATCGTGCTTCCTCTCGAGTGGAGACGGGTATGACGGTGAACTTCTTGAGTTGCAGCAAGGGTGTGAAAGACCCTTTCGAAGTTCCAGAGGTTAGGTGTCATTAGTCTCCAGACGCCTCATCGGAAATAGGCCTCATCTCGCCTGTAAGGGAGAACTTCCTGGATTTTCTCGAGTTGCGGCAGGTTATCCCGAGTTACGACGGGGACCTCAGGGACCCGCCCTAGTGGCCTCAGGAGAGGCCAGTCCCCATGCGAGTTGCTAGGGGGCCTCTCGGGATTCCTCTCCCGTCGATACCGGGGCCATAAACCTTGTGTGGAGTCAGGGCCGGAACCGAGGATTCCTCTCAGGGGCTGATATGGATCTTTGGGTACTTCTGGAGTCTCGCCAGGGGAGACAGGCCTCGTCTCGAGTGGGGGCATGCACGTGCCCTTTCCTTCCAGGCTGTAGCAGCAATGTCACGCTTCCCGTCGCGTGAATCAAAGGGTCTGTTTTTTTCCCTCGAGGCTTTCCCTCGAGGCTTTCCCACAGGGCTGTCCCACGTGCCACCGTGGTGTGAGTCGATCCTCGGCGTGAAAGATGAGCCAGTGCAGGGCAAAGAGTTTCCTCTGGAATGGACTGAGACATCTTGGGGACTCTTGGAATGGTGGTACGACCATGGAGTTCCTCTCGCCTTTCCTGTTGAGAGTGCCTCCTCTTGAGATGCGACGGGAACGCCGGGAATTCTTTCCCGTTGAAAGCAGGGAAAGGATCCCTCATCTCGAGCTCCGAGGGGGAAACGGGGCTCCTCTGGATGTGGGCGGGACCATCGTGCTTCCTCTCGAGTGGAGACGGGTATGGCGGTGAACTTCTTGAGTTGCAGCAAGGGTGTGAAAGACCCTTTCGAAGTTCCAGAGGTTAGGTGTCATTAGTCTCCGGACGCCTCATTGGAAATAGGCCTCATCTCTCCTGGAAGGGAGAACTTCCTGGATTTTCTCGAGTTGCGGCAGGTGTTCTCGAGTTACGACGGGGACCTCAGGGACCCGCCCTGGTGGCCTCAGGAAAGGCCAGTCTACATGCGAATTGCCAGGGCGCCTCTGGGGATTCCTCTCCCGTCAATACTGGGGCCAAAAACCTTGTGTGGAGTTAGGGCCGGAACCGAGGATTGCTCTCAGGGGCTGACATGGATCTTTGGGTACTTCTGGAGGCTCCCCAGGGGAGTCAGGCCACGTCTCGAGTGGGGGCATGCACGTGCGCTTTCCTTCCAGGCTGTAGCAGCAATGTCACGCTTCCCGTCTTGTGGATCAAAGGATCTGCGGTTTTCGCTTTAGGCTTTCCCACAGGGCTGTCCCACGTGCCACCGTGGTGTGAGTCGATCCTCGGCGTGAAAGATGAGCCAGTGCAGGGCAAAGAGTTTCCTCTGGAATGGACTGAGACATCTGGGGGACTCTTGGAATGGTGGTACGACCATGGAGTTCCTCTCGCCTTTCCTGTTGAGAGTGCCTCCTCTTGAGATGCGACGGGAACGCCGGGAATTCTTTCCCGTTGAAAGCAGGGAAAGGATCCCTCATCTCGAGCCACGAGGGGGAAACGGGGCTTCTCTGGATTTGGGCGGGACGATCGTGCTTCCTCTCGAGTGGAGACAGGTATGGCGGTGAACTTCTTGAGTTGCAGCAAGGGTGTGAAAGACCCTTTCGAAGTTCCAGAGGTTAGGTGTCATTCGTCTCCAGACGCCTCATCGGAAATAGGCCTCATCTCGCCTGGAAGGGAGAACTTCCTGGATTATCTCGAGTTGCGGCAGGTGTTCCCGAGTTACGACGGGGACCTCAGGGACCCGCCCTGGTGGCCTCAGGAGAGGCCAGTCCCCATGCGAGTTGCTAGGGTGCTTCTCGGGATTCCTCTCCCATCGATACCGGGGCCAAAAACCTTGTGTGGTGTCAGGGCCAGAACCGAGGATTCCACTCAGGGGCTGACGTGGATTTTTGGGAACTTCTGGAGTCTCCCCAGGGGAGTCAGGCCTCGTCTCGAGTGGGGGAATGCACATGCGCTTTCCTTCCAGGCTGTAGCAGCAATGTCACGCTTCCCGTCGTGTGGATCAAAGGATCTGTGGTTTTCCCTCGAGGACCTCCCTCCAGGCTTTCCCACACGGCTGTCCCACGTGCCACCGTGGTGTGAGTCGATCCTCGGCGTGAAAAATGAGCCAGTACAGGGCAAAAAGGTTCCTCTGGAATGGACTGAGACATCTGGGGGACTCTTGGAATGGTGGTACGACCATGGAGTTCCTCTAGCCGTTCCTGTTGAGAGTGCCTCTTCTTGAGATGCGACGGGAACGCCGGGAATTCTTTCCTGTGGAAAGCAGGGAAATGATCCCTCATCTCGAGCTACGAGGGGAAACGGGGCTCCTCTCTTTGTAGGCGTGACCATCGTGCTTACACTGGAGTGGAGACGGGTATGGCAGTGAACTTCTTGAGTTGCAGCAAGGGTGTGAAAGACCCTTTCGAAGTTCCAGAGGTTAGGTGTCATTAGTCTCCAGACGCCTCATCGGAAATAGGCCTCATCTCGCCTGGAAGGGAGAACTTCCTGGATTTTCTCGAGTTGCGGCAGGTGTTCCCGAGTTACGACGGGGACCTCAGGGACCCGCCCTGGTGGCCTCAGGAGAGGCCAGTCCCCATGCGAGTTGCTAGGGTGCTTCTCGGGATTCCTCTCCCGTCGATACCGGGGCCAAAAACCTTGTGTGGAGTCAGGGCCAGAACCGAGGATTCCACTCAGGGGCTGACGTGGATTTTTGGGAACTTCTGGAGTCTCCCCAGGGGAGTCAGGCCTCGTCTCGAGTGGGGGAATGCACATGCGCTTTCCTTCCAGGCTGTAGCAGCAATGTCACTCTTCCCGTCGCGTGGATCAAAGGATCTGTGGTTTTCCCTCGAGGCTTTCCCTCGAGGCTTTCCCACAGGACTGTCCCACGTGCCACCGTGGTGTGAGTCGATCCTTGGCCTGAAAGATGAGCCAGTGCAGGGCAAAGAGTTTCCTCTGGAATGGACTGAGACATCTGGGGGACTCTTGGAATGGTAGTACGACCATGGAGTTCCTCTTGCGTTTCCTGTTGAGAGTGCCTCCTCTTGAGATGCGACGGGAACGCCGGGAATTCTTTCCCGTTGAAAGCAGGGAAAGGATCCCGCATCTCGAGCTACGAGGGGGAAACGGGTCTCCTCTGTATGTGGGCGGGACCATTGTGCTTTCTCTCGAGTGGAGACGGGTATGGAGGTGAACTTCTTGAGTTGCAGCAAGGGTGTGAAAGACCCTTTCGAAGTTCCAGAGGTTAGGTGTCATTAGTCTCCGGACGCCTCATTGGAAATAGGCCTCATCTCGCCTGGAAGGGAGAACTTCCTGGATTTTCTCGAGTTGCGGCAGGTGTTCTCGAGTTACGACGGGGACCTCAGGGACCCGCCATGGTGGCCTCAGGAAAGGCCAGTCTCCATGCAAATTGCCAGGGCGCCTCTGGGGATTCCTCTCCCGTCAATACTGGGGCCAAAACCTTGTGTGGAGTCAGGGCCGGAACCGAGGATTCCTCTCAGGGGCTGACATGGATCTTTGGGTACTTCTGGAGTCTCCCCAGGGGAGTCAGGCCTCGTCTCGAGTGGGGGCATGCACGTGCGCTTTCCCTCCAGGCTGTAGCATCAATGTCACGCTTTCCGTCCCGTGGAGCAAAGGATCTGTGGTTTTCCCTCGAGGCTTTCCCTCGAGGCTTTCCCACAGGGCTGTCCCACGTGCCACCGTGGTGTGAGTCGATCCTCGGCGTGAAAGAAGAGCCAGTGCAGGGCAAAGAGGTTCCTCTGGAATGGACTGAGGCATCTGGGGAATCTTGGAATGGTGGTACGACCATGGAGTTCCTCTCGCCTTTCCTGTTGAGAGTGCCTTCTCTTGAGATGCGTCGGGAACGCCGGGAATTCTTTCCCGTTGAAAGCAGGGAAAGGATCCCTCATCTCGAGCTACGAGGGGGAAACGGGGCTCCTCTGGATGTGGGCGGGACCATCGTGCTTCCTCTCGAGTGGAGACGGGTATGGCGGTGAACTTCTTGAGTTGCAGCAAGGGTGTGAAAGACCCTTTCGAAGTTCCACAGGTTAGGTGTCATTAGTCTCCAGACGCCTCATCGAAAATAGGCCTCATCTCGCCTGAAAGGGAGAACTTCCTGGATTTTCTCGAGTTGCGGCAGGTGTTCTCGAGTTACGACGGGGACCTAAGGGAACCGCTCTGGTGGCCTCAGGAAAGGCCAGTCCCAATGCGAGTTGCTAGGGGGCCTCTCGGGATTTCTCTCCCATCGATACCGGGGCCAAAAACCTTGTGTGCAGTCAGGGCCGGAACCGAGGATTCCTCTCAGGGGATGACATGGATCTTGGGGTACTTCTGGAGTCTCCCCAGGGGAGTCAGGCCTAGTCTCGCGTGGGGGCATGCACGTGCGCTTTCCTTCCAGGCTATAGCAGCAATGTCACGGTTCCCGTCGCGTGGATCAAAGGATCTGTGGATTTCCTTCGAGGCTTTCCCTGGAGGCTTTCCCACAGGGCTGTCCCACGTGCCACCGTGGTGTGAGTCGATCCTCGGCGTGAAAGATGAGCCAGTGCAGGGCAAAGAGGTTCCTCTGGAATGGACTGAGACATCTGGGGGACTCTTGGAATGGTGGTACGACCATGGAGTTCCTCTCGCCTTTCCTGTTGAGAGTGCCTCCTCTTGAGATTCGACGGGAAGGCCGGGAATTCTTTCCCATTGAAAGCAGGGAAAGGATTCCTCATCTCGAGCTACGAGGGGCAAACGGGGCTCCTCTGGATGTGGGCGGGACCATCGTGCTTCCTCTCGAGTGGAGACGGGTATGGCGGTGAACTTCTTGAGTTGCAGCAAGGGTGTGAAAGACCCTTTCGAAGTTCCAGAGGTTAGGTGTCATTAGTCTCCAGACGCCTCATCGGAAATAGGCCTCATCTCGCCTGGAAGGGAGAACTTCCTGGATTTTCTCGAGTTGCGGCAGGTGTTCTCGAATTACGATGGGGACCTCAGGGCCCCGCCCTGGTGGCCTCAGGAAAGGCCAGTCCCCATGCGAGTTCCTAGGGGGCCTCTCGGGATTCCTCTCCCGTTGATACCGGGGCCAAAATCCTTGTGTGGAGTCAGGGCCGGAACCGAGGATTCCTCTCCGGGGCTGACATGGGTCTTTGGGTACTTCTGGAGTCTCCCCAGGTGAGTCAGGCCTCTTCTCGAGTGGGGGCATGCACGTCCTCTTTTCTTACAGGCTGTAGCAGCAATGTCACTCTTCCCGTCGCGTGGATCAAAGGATCTGTGGTTTTCCCTCGAGGCTTTCCCACAGGGCTGTCCCACGTGCCACCGTGGTGTGAGTCGATCCTCGGCGTGAAAGATGAGCCAGTGCAGGGCAAAGAGGTTGCTCTGGAATGGACTGAGAAATCTGGGGGACTCTTGGAATGATACGACCATGGAGTTCCTCTTGCGTTTCCTGTTGAGAGTGCCTCCTCTTGAGATGCGACGGGAACACCGGGAATTCTTTCCCATTGAAAGCACAGAAAGGATCCCTCATCTCGAGCTTCGAGGGGGAAACGGGGCTCCTCTGGATGTGCGCGAGACTATCGTGCTTCCTCTCGAGTGGAGACGGGTATGACGGTGAACTTCTTGAGTTGCAGCAAGGGTGTGAAAGACCCTTTCGAAGTTCCAGAGGTTAGGTGTCATTAGTCTCCAGACGCCTCATCGGAAATAGGCCTCATCTCGCCTGGAAGGGAGAACTTCCTGGATTTTCTCGAGTTGCGGCAGGTTATCCCGAGTTACGAAGGGGACCTCAGGGACCCGCCCTGGTGGCCTCAGGAGAGGCCAGTCCCCATGCGAGTTGCTAGGGGGCCTCTCGGGATTCCTCTCCCGTCGATACCGGGGCCAAAAACCTTGTGTGGAGTCAGGGCCGGAACCGAGGATTCCTCTCAGGGGCTGATATGGATCTTTGGGTACTTCTGGAGTCTCGCCAGGGGAGACAGGCCTCTTGTCGAGTGGGGGCATGCACGTGCGCTTTCCTTCCATGCTGTAGCAGCAATGTCACGCTTCCCGTCGCGTGGATCAAAGGGTCTGTTTTTTTCCCTCGAGGCTTTCCCACAGGGCTGTCCCACGTGCCACCGTGGTGTGAGTCGATCCTCGGCGTGAAAGATGAGCCAGTGCAGGGCAAAGAGTTTCCTCTGGAATGGACTGAGACATCTGGGGGACTCTTGGAATGGTGGTACGACCATGGAGTTCCTCTCGCCTTTCCTGTTGAGAGTGCCTCCTCTTGAGATGCGACGGGAACGCCGGGAATTCTTTCCCGTTGAAAGCAGGGAAAGGATCCCTCATCTCGAGCTACGAGGGGGAAACGGGGCTCCTCTGGATGTGGGCGGGACCATCGTGCTTCCTCTCGAGTGGAGACGGGTATGGCGGTGAACTTCTTGAGTTGCAGCAAGGGTGTGAAAGACCCTTTCGAAGTTAAAGAGGTTAGGTGTCATTAGTCTCCGGACGCCTCATTGGAAATAGGCCTCATCTCGCCTGGAAGGGTGAACTTCCTGGATTTTCTCGAGTTGCGGCAGGTGTTCTCGAGTTACGACGGGGACCTCAGGGACCCGCCCTGGTGGCCTCAGGAAAGGCCAGTCTCCATGCAAATTGCCAGGGCGCCTCTGGGGATTCCTCTCCCGTCAATACTGGGGCCAAAAACCTTGTGTGGAGTCAGGGCCGGAACCGAGGATTCCTCTCAGGGGCTGACATGGATCTTTGGGTACTTCTGGAGGCTCCCCAGGGGAGTCAGGCCACGTCTCGAGTGGGGGCATCCACGTGTGCTTTCCTTCCAGGCTGTAGCAGCAATGTCACGCTTCCCGTCTTGTGGATCAAAGGATCTGCTGTTTTCGCTTGAGGCTTTCCCACAGGGCTGTCCCACGTGCCACCGTGGTGTGAGTCGATCCTCGGCGTGAAAGATGAGCCAGTGCAGGGCAAAGAGGTTCCTCTGGAATGGACTGAGGCATCTGGGGACTCTTGGAATGGTGGTACGACCATGGAGTTCCTCTCGCCTTTCCTGTTGAGAGTGCCTCCTCTTGAGATGCGTCGGGAACGCCGGAAATTCTTTCCCGTTGAAAGCAGGGAAAGGATCCCTCATCTCGAGCTACGAGGGTGAAACGGGGCTCCTCTCTATGTGGGCGGGACCATCGTGCTTCCTCTCGAGTGGAGACGGGTATGGCGGTGAACTTCTTGAGTTGCAGCAAGGGTGTGAAAGACCCTTTCGAAGTTCCACAGGTTAGGTGTCATTAGTCTCCAGAGGCCTCATCGAAAATAGGCCTCATCTCGCCTGGAAGGGAGAACTTCCTGGATTTTCTCGAGTTGCGGCAGGTGTTCCCGAGTTACGACGATGACCTCAGGGACCCGCCCTGGTGGCCTCAGGAGAGGCCAGTCCCCATGCGAGTTGCTAGGGGCACTCTCGGGATTCCTCTCCCGTCGATACCGGGGCCAAAACCCTTGTGTGGAGTCAGGGCCGGAACCGAGGATTCCTCTCAGGGGCTGAAATGGATCTTTGGGTACTTCTGGAGCCTCCCCAGGGGATTCAGGCCTCGTCTCGAGTGGGGGCATGCACGTGCGCTTTCCTTCCAGGCTGTAGCAGCAATGTCACGCTTCCCGTCGCGTGGATCAAAGGATCTGTGGTTTTCCCTCGAGGCTTTCCCTCGAGGCTTTCCCACAGGGCTGTCCCACGTGCCACCGTGGTGTGAGTCGATCCTCGGCGTGAAAGATGAGCCAGTGCAGGGCAAAAAGGTTCCTCTGGAATGGACTGAGACATCTGGGGGACTCTTGGAATGGTGGTACGACCATGGAGTTCCTCTCGGCTTTCCTGTGGAGAGTGCCTCCACTTGAGATGCGACTGGATCGCCGGGAATTCTTTCCCGTTGAAAGCAGGGAATGGATCCCTCATCTCGAGCTCCGAGGGGGAAACGGGGCTCCTCTGGATGTGGGCGGGACCATCGTGCTTCCTCTCGAGTGGAGACGGGTATGGCGGTGAACTTCTTGAGTTGCAGCAAGGGTGTGAAAGACCCTTTCGAAGTTCCAGAGGTTAGGTGTCATTAGTCTCCAGACGCCTCATCGGAAATAGGCCTCATCTCGCCTGGAAGGGAGAACTTCCTGGATTTTCTCGAGTTGCGGCAGGTGTTCTCGAGTTACGACGGGGACCTCAGGGACCCGCCCTGGTGGCCTCAGGAGAGGCCAGTCCCCATGCGAGTTGCTAGGGGGCCTCTCGGGATTCCTCTCCCGTCGATACCGGGGCCAAAAGAATTTTTTGGAGTCAGGGCCGGAACCGAGGATTCCTCTCAGGGGCTGACATGGATCTTTGGGTACTTCTGGAGTCTCCCCAGGGGAGTCAGGCCTCGTCTCGAGTGGGGGCATGCACGTGCGCTTTCCTTCCAGGCTGTAGCAGCAATGTCACGCTTCCCGTCGCGTGGATCAAAGGATCTGTGGTTTTCCCTCGAGGCTTTCCCTCGAGGCTTTCCCACAGGGCTGTCCCACGTGCCACCGTGGTGTGAGTCGATCCTCGGCGTGAAAGATGAGCCAGTGCAGGGCAAAGAGGTTCCTCTGGAATGGACTGAGACATCTGGGGGACTCTTGGAATGGTGGTACGACCATGGAGTTCCTCTCGCCTTTTCTGTTGAGAGTGCCTCCTCTTGAGATGCGACGGGAACACCGGGAATTCTTTCCCGTTGAAAGCAGGGAAAGGATCCCTCATCTCGAGCTCCGAGAGGGAAACGGGGCTCCTCTGGATGTGGGCGGGACCATCGTGCTTCCTCTCGAGTGGAGACGGGTATGGCGGTGAACTTCTTGAGTTGCAGCAAGGGTGTGAAAGACCCTTTCGAAGTTCCAGAGGTTAGGTGTCATTAGTCTCCAGACGCCTCATCGGAAATAGGCCTCATCTCGCCTGGAAGGGAGAACTTCCTGGATTTTCTCGAGTTGCGGCAGGTGTTCCCGAGTTACGACGGGGACCTCAGGGACCCGCCCTGGTGGCCTCAGGAGAGGCCATTCCCCATGCGAGTTTCTAGGGGGCCTCTCGGGATTCCTCTCCCGTCGATACCGGGGCCAAAAACCTTGTGTGGAGTCAGGGCCGGAACCGAGGATTCCTCTCAGGGGCTGATATGGATCTTTGGGTACTTCTGGAGTCTCGCCTGGGGAGACAGTCCTCGTCTCCAGTGGTGGCATGCACGTGCGCTTTCCTTCAAGGCTGTAGCAGCAATGTCATGCTTCCCGTCGCGTGGATCAAAGGATCTGTGATGTTCCCACGAGGCTTTCCCACAGGGCTGTCCCACGTGCCACTGTGGTGTGAGTCGATCCTCGGCGTGAAAAATGAGCCAGTGCAGGGCAAAGAGGTTCCTCTGGAATGGACTGAGACATCTGGGGGACTCTTGGAATGGTGGTACGACCATGGAGTTCCTCTCGCCTTTCCTGTTGAGAGTGCCTCCTCTTGAGATGCGACGGGAACGCCGGGAATTCTTTCCCGTTGAAAGCAGGGAAAGGATCCCTCATCTCGAGCTACGAGGGGGAAACGGGGCTCCTCTGGATGTGGGCGGGACCATCGTGCTTCCTCTCGAGTTGAGACGGGTATGGCGGTGAACTTCTTGAGTTGCAGCAAGGGTGTGAAAGACCCTTTCGAAGTTCCAGAGGTTAGGTGTCACTAGTCTCCAGACGCCTCATCGGAAATAGGCCTCATCTCGCCTGGAAGGGAGAACTTCCTGGATTTTCTCGAGTTGCGGCAGGTGTTCTCGAGTTACCACGGGGACAACAGGGCCCCGCGCTGGTGGCCTCAGGAAATGACAGTTCCCATGCGAGTTGCAAGGGGGCCTCTCGGGATTCCTCTCCCGTCGATACCGGGCCAAAAACCTTGTGTGCAGTCAGGGCCGGAACCGAGGATTCCTCTCAGGGGCTGACATGGATCTTGGGGTACTTCTGGAGTCTCCCCAGGGGAGTCAGGCCTCGTCTCAAGTGGGGGCATGCACGTGCGCTTTCCTTCCACGCTATAGCAGCAATGTCATGCTTCTCGTCGCGTGGATCAAAGGATCTGTGGTTTTCCCTCGCGGCTGTCCCTCGAGGCTTTCCCACAGGGCTGTCCCACGTGCCACCATTGTGTGAGTCGATCTTCGCCATGAAAGATGAGCCACTACAGGGCAAAGAGCTTCCTCTGGAATCGACTGAGACATCTGGGGGACTCTTGGAATGGTGGTACGACCATGGAGTTCCTCTCGCCTTTCCTGTTGAGAGTGCCACCTCTTGAGATGCGACGGGAACGCCGGGAATTCTTCCCCGTTGAAAGCAGGGAAAGGATCCCTCATCTCGAGCTCCGAGGGGCAAACGGGGCTCCTCTGGATGTGGGCGGGACCATCGTGCTTCCTCTCGAGTGGAGACGGGTATGGCGGTGAACTTCTTGAGTTGCAGCAAGGGTGTGAAAGACCCTTTTGAAGTTCCAGAGGTTAGGTGTCATTAGTCTCCAGACGCCTCATCGGAAATAGGCCTCATCTCGCCTGGAAGGGAGAACTTCCTGGATTTTCTCGAGTTGCGGCAGGTGTTCTCGAGTTACGATGGGGACCTCAGGGCCCCGCCCTGGTGGCCTCAGGAAAGGCCAGTCCCCATGCGAGTTCCTAGGGGGCCTCTCGGGATTCCTCTCCCGTTGATACCGGGGCCAAAATCCTTGTGTGGAGTCAGGGCCGGAACCGAGGATTCCTCTCAGGGGCTGACATGGGTCTTTGGGTACTTCTGGAGTCTCCCCAGGTGAGTCAGGCCTCTTCTCGAGTGGGGGCATGCACGTCCGCTTTTCTTACAGGCTGTAGCAGCAATGTCACACTTCCCGTCGCGTGGATCAAAGGATCTGTGGTTTTCCCTCGAGGCTTTCCCACAGGGCTGTCCCACGTGCCACCGTGGTGTGAGTCGATCCTCGGCGTGAAAGATGAGCCAGTGCAGGGCAAAGAGGTTGCTCTGGAATGGACTGAGACATCTGGGGGACTCTTGGAATGGTGGTACGACCATGGAGTTCCTCTTGCGTTTCCTGTTGAGAGTACCTCCTCTTGAGATGCGACGGGAACACCGGGAATTCTTTCCCATTGAAAGCACGGAAAGGATCCCTCATCTCGAGCTACGAGGGGGAAACGGGGCTCCTCTGGTTGTGGGTGGGACGATCGTGCTTCTTCTTGAGTGGAGACGGGTATGGCGGTGAACTTCTTGAGTTGCAGCAAGGGTGTGAAAGACCCTATCGAAGTTCCAGAGGTTAGGTGTCATTAGTCTCCAGACGCCTCATCGGAAATAGGCCTCATCTCGCCTGGAAGGGAGACCTTCCTGGATTTTCTCGAGTTTCGGCAGGTGTTCTCGAGTTACGAAGGGGACCTCAGGGACCCGCCCTGGTGGCCTCAGGAAAGGCCAGTCCCCATGCGAGTTGCTAGGGTGCTTCTCGGGATTCCTCTCCCGTCGATACCGGGGCCAAAAACCTTGTGTGGAGTCAGGGCCGGAACCGAGGATTCCACTCAGGGGCTGACGTGGATTTTTGGGAACTTCTGGAGTCTCCCCAGGGGAGTCAGGCCTCGTCTCAAGTGGGGGAATGCACATGCGCTTTCCGTCCAGGCTGTAGCAGCAATGTCACTCTTCCCGTCGCGTGGATCAAAGGATCTGTGGTTTTCCCTCGAGGCTTTCCCTCGAGGCTTTCCCACAGGGCTGACCCACGTGCCACCGTGGTGTGAGTCGATCCTCGGCGTGAAAGATGAGCCAGTGCAGGGCAAAGAGGTTCCTCTGGAATGGACTGAGACATCTGGGGGACTCTTGGAATGGTGGTACGACCATGGAGTTCCTCTCGCCTTTTCTGTTGAGAGTGCCTCCTCTTGAGATGCGACGGGAACACCGGGAATTCTTTCCCGTTGAAAGCAGGTCAAGGATCCCTCATCTCGAGCTCCGAGATGGAAAAGGGGCTCCTCTGGATGTGGGCGGGTCCATCGTGCTTCCTCTCGAGTGGAGACGGGTATGGCGGTGAACTTCTTGAGTTGCAGCAAGGGTGTGAAAGACCCTTTGGAAGTGCCAGAGGTTAGGTGTCATTAGTCTCCAGACGCCTCATCGGAAATAGGCCTCATCTCGCCTGGAAGGGAGAACTTCCTGGATTTTCTCGAGTTGCGGCAGGTGTTCCCGAGTTACGACGGGGACCTCAGGGTCCCGCCCTGGTGGCCTCAGGAGTGGCCAGTCCCCATGCGAGGTGCTAGGGGGCCTCTCGGGATTCCTCTCCCGTCGATACCGGGGCCAAAAACCTTGTGTGGAGTCAGGGCCGGAACCGAGGATTCCTCTCAGGGGCTGATATGGATCTTTGGGTATTTCTGGAGTCTCGCCAGGGGAGACAGGCCTCTTCTCGAGTGGGGGCATGCACGTGCGCTTTCCTTCCAGGCTGTAGCAGCAATTTCATGCTTCCCGTCGCGTGGATCAAAGGGTCTGTTTTTTTCCCTCGAGGCTTTCCCTCGAGGCTTTCCCACAGGGCTGTCCCACGTGCCACCGTGGTGTGAGTCGATCCTCGGCGTGAAAGATGAGCCAGTGCAGGGCAAAGAGTTTCCTCTGGAATGGACTGAGACATCTGGGGGACTCTTGGAATGGTGGTACGACCATGGAGTTCCTCTCGCCTTTCCTGTTGAGAGTGCCTCCTCTTGAGATGCGACGGGAACGCCGGGAATTCTTTCCCGTTGAAAGCAGGGAAAGGATCCCTCATCTCGAGCTCCGAGGGGGAAACGGGGCTCCTCTGGATGTGGGCGGGACCATCGTGCTTCCTCTCGAGTGGAGACGGGTATGGCGGTGAACTTCTTGAGTTGCAGCAAGGGTATGAAAGACCCTTTCGAAGTTCCAGAGGTTAGGTGTCATTAGTCTCCAGACGCCTCATCGGAAATAGGCCTCATCTCGCCTGGAAGGGAGAACTTCCTGGATTTTCTCGAGTTGCGGCAGGTGTTCTCGAGTTACGACGGGGACCTCAGGGACCCGCCCTGTTGGCCTCAGGAGAGGCCAGTCCCCATGCGAGTTGCTAGGGGGCCTCTCGGGATTCCTCTCCCGTCGATACCGGGGCCAAAAACCTTGTGTGGAGTCAGGGCCGGAACCGAGTATTCCTCTCAGGGGCTGATATGGATCTTTGGGTACTTCTGGAGTCTCGCCTGGGGAGACAGGCCTCGTGTCCAGTGGGGGCATGCACGTGCGCTTTCCTTCCAGGCTGTAGCAGCAATGTCACGCTTCCCGTCGCGTGGATCAAAGGATCTGTGATGTTCCCTCGAGGCTTTCCCTCGAGGCTTTCCCACAGGGCTGTCCCACGTGCCACAGTGGTGTGAGTGGATCCTCGGCGTGAAAGATGAGCCAGTGCAGGGCAAAGAGGTTCCTCTGGAATGGACTGAGACATCTGGGGGACTCTTGGAATGGTGGTACGACCATGGAGTTCCTCTCGCCTTTCCTGTTGAGAGTGCCTCCTCTTGAGATGCGACGGGAACGCCGGGAATACTTTCCCGTTGAAAGCAGGGAAAGGATCCCTCATCTCGAGCTACGAGGGGGAAATGGGGCTCCTGTGGATGTGGGCGGGACCATCGTGCTTCCTCACCAGTGGAGACGGGCATGGCAGTGAACTTCTTGAGTTGCAGCAAGGGTGTGAAAGACGCTTTCTAAGTTCCGGAGGTTAGGTGTCATTAGTCTCCAGACGCCTCATCGGAAATAGGCCTCATCTCGCATGGAAGCTAGAACTTCCTGGATTTTCTCGAGTTTTGGCAGGTGTTCTCGAGTTACGACGGGGACCTCAGGGACCCGCCCTGTTGGCCTCAGGAAAGGCCAGTCCCCATGCGAGTTGCTAGGGGGCCTCTTGTTATTCCTCTCCCGTCGATACCGAGGCCAAAAACCTTGTGTGGAGTCAGGGCCGGAACCCAGGATTCCTCTCAGGGGCTGACATGGATGTTTGGGTACTTCTGGAGTCTCCCCAGGGGAGTCAGGCCTCGTCTGGATTGGGGGAATGCACGTGCGCTTTCCTTCCAGGCTGTAGCAGCAATGTCACGCTTCCCGTCGCGTGGATCAAAGGATCTGTGGTTTTCCCTCGAGGCTTTCCCTCGAGGCTTTCCCAAAGGGCTGTTCCACGTGCCACCCTGGTGTGAGTCAATCCTCGGCGTGAAAGATGAGCCAGTGCAGGGCAAAGAGCTTCCTCTGGAATGGACTGAGACATCTGGGGGACTCTTGGAATGGTGGTACGACTATGGAGTTCCTCTCGCCTTTCCTGTTGAGAGTGCCTCCTCTTGAGATGCGACGGGAACGCCGGGAATTTTTTCCCGTTGAAAGCAGGGAAAGGATCCCTCATCTCGAGCTACGAGGGGGAAACGGGGCTCCTCTGGATGTGGGCAGGACCATCGTGCTTCCTTTCGAGTGGACAGGGGTATGGCGGTGAACTTCGTGAGTTGCAGCAAGGGTGTGAAAGACCCTTTCGAAGTTCCAGAGGTTAGGTGTCATTAGTCTCCAGACGCCTCATCTGAAATAGGCCTCATCTCGCCTGGAAGGGAGAACTTCCTGGATTTTCTCGAATTGGGACAGGTGTTCTCGAGTTACGACGGGGACAACAGGGCCCCGCGCTGGTGGCCTCAGGAAATGACAGTTCCCATGCGAGTTGCTAGGGGGCCTCTCGGGATTCCTCTCCCGTCGATACCGGGGCCAAAAACCTTGTGTGCAGTCAGGGCCGGAACCGAGGATTCCTCTCAGGGGCTGACATGGATCTTGGGGTACTTCTGGAGTCTCCCCAGGGGAGTCAGGCCTCGTCTCAAGTGGTGGCATGCACGTGCGCTTTTCTTCCAGGCTATAGCAGCAATGTCATGCTTCTCGTCGCGTGGATCAAAGGATCTGTGGTTTTCCCTCGCGGCTGTCCCTCGAGGCTTTCCCACAGGGCTGTCCCACGTGCCACCATTGTGTGATTCGATCTTCGCCATGAAAGATGAGCCAGTGCAGGGCAAAGAGCTTCCTCTGGAATCGACTGAGACATCTGGGGGACTCTTGGAATGGTGGTACGACCATGGAGTTCCTCTCGCCTTTCCTGTTGAGAGTGCCTCCTCTTGAGATGCGACGGGAACGCCGGGAATTCTTCCCCGTTGAAAGCAGGGAAAGGATCCCTCATCTCGAGCTCCGAGAGGGAAACGGGGCTCCTCTGGATGTGGGCGGGACCATCGTGCTTCCTCTCGAGTGGAGACGGGTATGGCGGTGAACTTCTTGAGTTGCAGCAAGGGTGTGAAAGACCCTTTCGAAGTTCCAGAGGTTAGGTGTCATTATTCTCCAGACGCCTCATCGGAAATAGGCCTCATCTCGCCTGGAAGGGAGAACTTCCTGGATTTTCTCGAGTTGCGGCAGGTTATCCCGAGTTACGACGGGGACCTCAGGGACCCGCCCTGGTGGCCTCAGGAGAGGCCAGTCCCCATGCGAGTTGCTAGGGGGCCTCTCGGGATTCCTCTCCCGTCGATACCGGGGCCAAAAACCTTGTGTGGAGTCAGGGCCGGAACCGAGGATTCCTCTCAGGGGCTGATATGGATCTTTGGGTACTTCTGGAGTTTCGCCAGGGGAGACAGGCCTCGTCTCCAGTGGGGGCATGCACGTGCGCTTTCCTTCCAGGCTGTAGCAGCAATGTCACGCTTCCCGTCGCGTGGATCAAAGGGTATGTTTTTTTCCCTCGAGGCTTTCCCTCGAGGCTTTCCCACAGGGCTGTCCCACGTGCCACCGTGGTGTGAGTCGATCCTCGGCGTGAAAGATGAGCCAGTGCAGGGCAAAGAGTTTCCTCTGGAATGGACTGAGACATCTGGGGGACTCTCGGAATGGTGGTACGACCATGGAGTTCCTCTCGCCTTTCCTGTTGAGAGTGCCTCCTCTTGAGATGCGACGGGAACGCCGGGAATTCTTTCCCGTTGAAAGCAGGGAAAGGATCCCTCATCTCGAGCTACGAGGGGGAAACGGGACTCCTCTCTATGTGGGCGGGACCATCGTGCTTCCTCTCGAGTGGAGACGGGTATGGCGGTGAACTTCTTGAGTTGCAGCAAGGGTGTGAAAGACCCTTTCGAAGTTCCAGAGGTTAGGTGTCACTAGTCTCCAGACGCCTCATCGAAAATAGGCCTCATCTCGCCTGAAAGGGAGAACTTCCTGGATTTTCTCGAGTTGCGGCAGGTGTTCTCGAGTTACGACGGGGACCTCAGGGACCCGCCCTGGTGGCCTCAGGAAAGGCCAGTCCCCATGCGAGTTGCTAGGGGGCCTCTCGGGATTTCTCTCCCGTCGATACCGGGGCCAAAAACCTTGTGTGCCGTCAGGGCCGGAACCGAGGATTCCTCTCAGGGGCTGACATGGATCTTGGGGTACCTCTGGAGTCTCCTTAGGGGAGTCAGGCCTAGTCTCGCGTGGGGGCATGCACGTGCGCTTTCCTTCCAGGCTATAGCAGCAATGTCACGCTTCCCGTCGCGTGGATCAAAGGATCTGTGGATTTCCCTCGAGGCTTTCCCTCGAGGCTTTCCCACAGGGCTGTCCCACGTGCCACCGTGGTGTGAGTCGATCCTCGGCGTGAAAGATGAGCCAGTGCAGGGCAAAGAGGTTCCTCTGGAATGGACTGAGACATCTGGGGGACTCTTGGAATGGTGGTACGACCATGGAGTTCCTCTCGCCTTTCCTGTTGAGAGTGCCTCCTCTTGAGATTCGACGGGAAGGCCGGGAATTCTTTCCCATTGAAAGCAGGGAAAGGATTCCTCATCTCGAGCTACGAGGGGCAAACGGGGCTCCTCTGGATGTGGGCGGGAATATCGTGCTTCCTCTCGAGTGGAGACGGGTATGGCGGTGAACTTCTTGAGTTGCAGCATGGGTGTGAAAGACCCTTTCGAAGTTCCAGAGGTTAGGTGTCATTAGTCTCCAGACGCCTCATCGGATACAGGCCTCATCTCGCCTGGAAGGGAGAACTTCCTGGATTTTCTCGAGTTGCGGCAGGTGTTCTCGAGTTACGATGGGGACCTCAGGGCGCCGCCCTGGTGGCCTCAGGAAAGGCCAGTCCCCATGCGAGTTCCTAGGGGGCCTCTCGGGATTCCTCTCCCGTTGATACCGGGGCCAAAATCCTTGTGTGGAGTCAGGGCCGGAACCGAGGATTCCTCTCAGGGGCTGACATGGGTCTTTGGGTACTTCTGGAGTCTCCCCAGGTGAGTCAGGCCTCTTCTCGAGTGGGGGCATGCACGTCCGCTTTTCTTACAGGCTGTAGCAACAATGTCACTCTTCCCGTCGCGTGGATCAAAGGATCTGTGGTTTTCCCTCGAGGCTTTCCCACAGGGCTCTCCCACGTGCCACCGTGGTGTGAGTCAATCCTCGGCGTGAAAGATGAGCCAGTGCAGGGCAAAGAGGTTGCTCTGGAATGGACTGAGAAATCTGGGGGACTCTTAGAATGGTACGACCATGGAGTTCCTCTTGCGTTTCCTATTGAGAGTGCCTCCTCTTGAGATGCGACGGGAACACCGGGAATTCTTTCCCATTGAAAGCACAGAAAGGATCCCTCATCTCGAGCTTCGAGGGGGAAACGGGGCTCCTCTGGATGTGCGCGAGACTTTCGTGCTTCCTCTCGAGTGGAGACGGGTATGGCGGTGAACTTCTTGAGTTGCAGCAAGGGTGTGAAAGACCCTTTCGAAGTTCCAGAGGTTAGGTGTCATTAGTCTCCAGACGCCCCATCGGAAATAGGCCTCATCTCGCCTGGAAGGGAGAACTTCCTGGATTTTCTCGAGTTGCGGCAGGTTATCCCGTGTTACGACGGGGACCTCAGGGACCCGCCCTGGTGGCCTCAGGAGAGGCCAGTCCCCATGCGAGTTGCTAGGGGGCCTCTCGGGATTCCTCTCCCGTCGATACTGGGGCCAAAAGAATTTTTTGGAGTCAGGGCCGGAACCGAGGATTCCTCTCAGGGGCTGATATGGATCTTTGGGTACTTCTGGAGTTTCGCCTGGGGAGACAGGCCTCGTGTCCAGTGGGGGCATGCACGTGCGCTTTCCTTCCAGGCTGTAGCAGCAATGTCACGCTTCCCGTCGCGTGGATCAAAGGATCTGTGGTTTTCCCTCGAGGCTTTCCCTCGAGGCTTTCCCAAAGGGCTGTTCCACGTGCCACCCTGGTGTGAGTCAATCCTCGGCGTGAAAGATGAGCCAGTGAAGGGCAAAGAGCTTCCTCTGGAATGGACTGAGACATCTGGGGGACTCTTGGAATGGTGGTACGACTATGGAGTTCCTCTCGCCTTTCCTGTTGAGAGTGCCTCCTCTTGAGATGCGACGGGAACGCCGGGAATTCTTTCCCGTTGAAAGCAGGGAAAGGATCCCTCATCTCGAGCTACGAGGGGGAAACGGGGCTCCTCTGGATGTGGGCAGGACCATCGTGCTTCCTTTCGAGTGGACAGGGGTATGGCGGTGAACTTCTTGAGTTGCAGCAAGGGTGTGAAAGACCCTTTCGAAGTTCCAGAGATTAGGTGTCATTAGTCTCCAGACGCCTCATCTGAAATAGGCCTCATTTCGCCTGGAAGGGAGAACTTCCTGCATTTTCTCGAATTGGGACAGGTGTTCTCGAGTTACGACGGGGACAACAGGGCCCCGCGCTGGTGGCCTCAGGAAATGACAGTTCCCATGCGAGTTGCAAGGGGGCCTCTCGGGATTCCTCTCCCGTCGATACCGGGGCCAAAAACCTTGTGTGCAGTCAGGGCCGGAACCGAGGATTCCTCTCAGGGGCTGACATGGATCTTGGGGTACTTCTGGAGTCTCCCCAGGGGAGTCAGGCCTCGTCTCAAGTGGGGGCATGCACGTGCGCTTTCCCTCCAGGCTATAGCAGCAATGTCATGCTTCTCGTCACGTGGATCAAAGGATCTGTGGTTTTCCCTCGCGGCTGTCCCTCGAGGCTTTCCCACAGGGCTGTCCCACGTGCCACCATTGTGTGAGTCGATCTTCGCCATGAAAGATGAGCCAGTGCAGGGCAAAGAGCTTCCTCTGGAATCGACTGAGACATCTGGGGGACTCTTGGAATGGTGGTACGACCATGGAGTTCCTCTCGCCTTTCCTGTTGAGAGTGCCTCCTCTTGAGATGCGACGGGAACGCCGGGAATTCTTCCCCGTTGAAAGCAGGGAAAGGATCCCTCATCTAGAGCTCCGAGGGGGAAACGGGGCTCCTCTGGATGTGGGCGGGACCATCGTGCTTCCTCTCGAGTGGAGACGGGTATGGCGGTGAACTTCTTGAGTTGCAGCAAGGGTGTGAAAGACCCTTTCGAAGTTCCAGAGGTTAGGTGTCATTATTCTCCAGACGCCTCATCGGAAATAGGCCTCATCTCGCCTGGAAGGGAGAACTTCCTGGATTTTCTCGAGTTGCGGCAGGTTATCCCGAGTTATGACGGGGACCTCAGGGACCCGCCCTGGTGGCCTCAGGAGAGGCCAGTCCCCATGCGAGTTGCTAGGGGGCCTCTCGGGATTCCTCTCCCGTCGATACCGGGGCCAAAAACCTTGTGTGGAGTCAGGGCCGGAACCGAGGATTCCTCTCAGGGGCTGATATGGATCTTTGGGTACTTCTGGAGTCTCGCCAGGGGAGACAGGCCTCGTCTCCAGTGGGGGCATGCACGTGCGCTTTCCTTCCAGGCTGTAGCAGCAATGTCACGCTTCCCGTCGCGTGGATCAAAGGGTCTGTTTTTTTCCCTCGAGGCTTTCCCTCGAGGCTTTCCCACAGGGCTGTCCCACGTTCCACCGTGGTGTGAGTCTATCCTCGGCGTGAAAGATGAGCCAGTGCAGGGCAAAGAGTTTCCTCTGGAATGGACTGAGACATCTGGGGGACTCTCGGAATGGTGGTACGACCATGGAGTTCCTCTCGCCTTTCCTGTTGAGAGTGCCTCCTCTTGAGATGCGACGGGAACGCCGGGAATTCTTTCCCGTTGAAAGCAGGGAAAGGATCCCTCATCTCGAGCTACGAGGGGGAAACGGGGCTCCTCTGGATGTGGGCGGGACCATCGTGCTTCCTCTCGAGTGGAGACAGGTATGGCGGTGAACTTCCTGAGTTGCAGCAAGGGTGTGAAAGACCCTTTCGAAGTTCCAGAGGTTAGGTGTCATTAGTCTCCAGACGCCTCATCGGAAATAGGCCTCATCTCGCCTGGAAGGGAGAACTTCCTGGATTTTCTCGAGTTGCGGCAGGTGTTCCCAAGTTACGACGGGGACCTCAGGGACCCGCCCTGGTGGCCTCAGGAGAGGCCAGTCCCCATGCGAGTTGCTAGGGGGCCTCTCGGGATTCCTCTCCCGTCGATACCGGGGCCAAAAACCTTGTGTGGAGTCAGGGCCGGAACCGAGGATTCCTCTCAGGGGCTGAAATGGATCTTTGGGTACTTCTGGAGTCTCCCCAGGGGATTCAGGCCTCGTCTCGAGTGGGGGCATGCACGTGCGCTTTCCTTCCAGGCTGTAGCAGCAATGTCACGCTTCCCGTCGCGTGGATCAAAGGATCTGTGGTTTTCCCTCGAGGCTTTCCCTCGAGGCTTTCCCACAGGGCTGTCCCACGTGCCACCGTGGTGTGAGTCGATCCTCGGCGTGAAAGATGAGCCAGTGCAGGGCAAAGAGATTCCTCTGGAATGGACTGAGACATCTGGGGGACTCTTGAAATGGTGGTACGACCATGGAGTTCCTCTCGGCTTTCCTGTGGAGAGTGCCTCCTCTTGAGATGCGACGGGATCGCCGGGAATTCTTTCCCGTTGAAAGCAGGGAAAGGATCCCTCATCTCGAGCTCCGAGGGGGAAACGGGGCTCCTCTGGATGTGGGCGGGACCATCGTGCTTCCTCTCGAGTGGAGACGGGTATGGCGGTGAACTTCTTGAGTTGCAGCAAGGGTGTGAAAGACCCTTTCGAAGTTCCACAGGTTAGGTGTCACTAGTCTCCAGACGCCTCATCGAAAATAGGCCTCATCTCGCCTGGAAGGGAGAACTTCCTGGATTTTCTCGAGTTGCGGCAGGTGTTCTCGAGTTACGACGGGGACCTCAGGGAACCGCCCTGGTGGCCTCAGGAAAGGCCAGTCCCCATGCGAGTTGCTAGGGGGCCTCTCGGGATTCCTCTCCCGTCGATACCGGGGCCAAAAACCTTGTGTGGAGTCAGGGCCGGAACCGAGGATTCCTCTCAGGGGCTGACATGGATCTTTGGGTACTTCTGGAGTCTCCCCAGGGGAGTCAGGCCTCGTCTCCAGTGGGGGCATGCACGTGCGCTTTCCTTCCAGGCTGTAGCAGCAATGTCACGCTTCCCGTCGCGTGGATCAAAGGATCTGTGGTTTTCCCTCGAGGCTTTCCCTCGAGGCTTTCCCACAGGGCTGTCCCACGTGCCACCGTGGTGTGAGTCGATCCTCGGCGTGAAAGATGAGCCAGTGCAGGGCAAAGAGGTTCCTCTGGAATGGACTGAGACATCTGGGGGACTCTTGGAATGGTGGTACGACCATGGAGTTCCTCTCGCCTTTTCTGTTGAGAGTGCCTCCTCTTGAGATGCGACGGGAACACCGGGAATTCTTTCCCGTTGAAAGCAGGTCAAGGATCCCTCATCTCGAGCTCCGAGGGGGAAACGGGGCTCCTCTGGATATGGGCGGGACCATCGTGCTTCCTCTCGAGTGGAGACGGGTATGGCGGTGAACTTCTTGAGTTGCAGCAAGGGTGTGAAAGACCCTTTCGAAGTGCCAGAGGTTAGGTGTCATTAGTCTCCAGACGCCTCATCGGAAATAGGCCTCATCTCGCCTGGAATGGAGAACTTCCTGGATTTTCTCGAGTTGCAGCAGGTGTTCCCGAGTTACGACGGGGACCTCAGGGACCCGCCCTGGTGGCCTCAGGAGAGGCCAGTCCCCATGCGAGTTGCTAGGGGGCCTCTCGGGATTCCTCTCCCGTCGATACCGGGGCCAAAAACCTTGTGTGCAGTCAGGGCCGGAACCGAGGATTCCTCTCCGGGGCTGATATGGATCTTTGGGTACTTCTGGAGTCTCGCCTGGGGAGACAGGCCTCGTGTCCAGTGGGGGCATGCACGTGCGCTTTCCTTCCAGGCTGTAGCAGCAATGTCACGCTTCCCGTCGCGTGGATCAAAGGATCTGTGATGTTCCCTCGAGGCTTTCCCTCGAGGCTTTCCCACAGGGCTGTCCCACGTGCCACAGTGGTGTGAGTGGATCCTCGGCATGAAAGATGAGCCAGTGCAGGGCAAAGAGGTTCCTCTGGAATGGACTGAGACATCTGGGGGACTCTTGGAATGGTGGTACGACCATGGAGTTCCTCTCGCCTTTCCTGTTGAGAGTGCCTCCTCTTGAGATGCGACGGGAACGCCGGGAATACTTTCCCGTTGAAAGCAGGGAAAGGATCCCTCATCTCGAGCTACGAGAGGGAAATGGGGCTCCTCTGGATGTGGGCGGGACCATCGTGCTTCCTCACCAGTGGAGACGGGCATGGCAGTGAACTTCTTGAGTTGCAGCAAGGGTGTGAAAGACGCTTTCAAAGTTCCAGAGGTTAGGTGTCATTAGTCTCCAGACGCCTCATCGGAAATAGGCCTCATCTCGCATGGAAGCTGGAACTTCCTGGATTTTCTCAAGTTGTGGCAGGTGTTCTCGAGTTACGACGGGGACCTCAGGGACCCGCCCTGGTGGCCTCAGGAAAGGCCAGTCCCCATGCGAGTTGCTAGGGGGCCTCTTGTTATTCCTCTCCCGTCGATACCGGGGCCAAAAACCTTGTGTGGAGTCAGGGCCGGAACCGAGGATTCCTCTCAGGGGCTGACATGGATGTTTGGGTACTTCTGGAGTCTCCCCAGGGGAGTCAGACCTCGTCTGGATTGGGGGAATCCACGTGCGCTTTCCTTCCAGGCTGTAGCAGCAATGTCACGCTTCCCGTCGCGTGGATCAAAGGATCTGTGGTTTTCCCTCGAGGCTTTCCCTCGAGGCTTCCCCAAAGGGCTGTTCCACGTGCCACCCTGGTGTGAGTCAATCCTCGGCGTGAAAGATGAGCCAGTGCAGGGCAAAGAGCTTCCTCTGGAATCGACTGAGACATCTGGGGGACTCTTGGAATGGTGGTACGACTATGGAGTTCCTCTCGCCTTTCCTGTTGAGAGTGCCTCCTCTTGACATGGGACAGGAACGCCGGGAATTCTTTCCCGTTGAAAGCAGGGAAAGGATCCCTCATCTCGAGCTACGAGGGGGAAACGGGGCTCCTCTGGATGTGGGCAGGACCATCGTGCTTCCTTTCGAGTGGACAGGGGTATGGCGGTGAACTTCGTGAGTTGCAGCAAGGGTGTGAAAGACCCTTTCGAAGTTCCAGAGGTTAGGTGTCATTAGTCTCCAGACGCCTCATCGGAAATAGGCCTCATCTCGCCTGGAAGGGAGAACTTCCTGGATTTTCTCGAATTGGGACAGGTGTTCTCGAGTTACGACGGGGACAACAGGGCCCCGCGCTGGTGGCCTCAGGAAATGACAGTTCCCATTCGAGTTGCTTGGGGGCCTCTCGGGATTCCTCTCCCGTCGATACCGGGGCCAAAAACCTTGTGTGCAGTCAGGGCCGGAACCGAGGATTCCTCGCAGGGGCTGACATGGATCTTGGGGTACTTCTGGAGTCTCCCCAGGGGAGTCAGGCCTCGTCTCAAGTGGGGGCATGCACGTGCGCTTTCCTTCCAGGCTATAGCAGCAATGTCATGCTTCTCATCGCGTGGATCAAAGGATCTGTGGTTTTCCCTCGCGGCTGTCCCTCGAGGCTTTCCCACAGGGCTGTCCCACGTGCCACCATTGTGTGAGTCGATCTTCGCCATGAAAGATGAGCCAGTGCAGGGCAAAGAGCTTCCTCTGGAATCGACTGAGACATCTGGGGGACTCTTGGAATGGTGGTACGACCATGGAGTTCCTCTCGCCTTTCCTGTTGAGAGTGCCTCCTCTTGAGATGCGACGGGAACCCCGGGAATTCTTCCCCGTTGAAAGCAGGGAAAGGATCCCTCATCTCGAGCTCCGAGGGGGACACGGGGCTCCTCTGGATGTGGGCGGGACCATCGTGCTTCCTCTCGAGTGGAGACGGGTATGGCGGTGAACTTCTTGAGTTGCAGCAAGGGTGTGAAAGACCCTTTCGAAGTTCCAGAGGTTAGGTGTCATTATTCTCCAGACGCCTCATCGGAAATAGGCCTCATCTCGCCTGGAAGGGAGAACTTCCTGGATTTTCTCGAGTTGCGGCAGGTTATCCCGAGTTACGACGGGGACCTCAGGGACCCGCCCTGGTGGCCTCAGGAGAGGCCAGTCCCCATGCGAGTTGCTAGGGGGCCTCTCGGGATTCCTCTCCCGTCGATACCGGGGCCAAAAACCTTGTGTGGAGTCAGGGCCGGAACCGAGGATTCCTCTCAGGGGCTGATATGGATCTTTGGGTACTTCTGGAGTCTCGCCAGGGGAGACAGGCCTCGTCTCCAGTGGGGGCATGCACGTGTGCTTTCCTTCCAGGCTGTAGCAGCAATGTCACGCTTCCCGTCGCGTGGATCAAAGGGTCTGTTTTTTTCCCTCGAGGCTTTCCCTCGAGGCTTTCCCACAGGGCTGTCCCACGTGACACCGTAGTGTGAGTCGATCCTCGGCGTGAAAGATGAGCCAGTGCAGGGCAAAGAGTTTCCTCTGGAATGGACTGAGACATCTGGGGGACTCTCGGAATGGTGGTACGACCATGGAGTTCCTCTCGCCTTTCCTGTTGAGAGTGCCTCCTCTTGAGATGCGACGGGAACGCCGGGAATTCTTTCCCGTTGAAAGCAGGGAAAGGATCCCTCATCTCGAGCTCCGAGGGGGAAACGGGGCTCCTCTGGATGTGGGCGGGACCATCGTGCTTCCTCTCGAGTGGAGACGGGTATGGCGGTGAACTTCTTGAGTTGCATCAAAGGTGTGAAAGACCCTTTCGAAGTTCCAGAGGTTAGGTGTCATTAGTCTCCAGACGCCTCATCGGAAATAGGCCTCATCTCGCCTGGAAGGGAGAACTTCCTGGATTTTCTCGAGTTGCGGCAGGTGTTCTCGAGTTACGACGGGGACCTCAGGGACCCGCCCTGTTGGCCTCAGGAGAGGCCAGTCCCCATGCGAGTTGCTAGGGGGCCTCTCGGGATTCCTCTCCCGTCGATACCTGGGCCAAAAACCTTGTGTGGAGTCAGGGCCGGAACCGACGATTCCTCTCAGGGGTTGACATGGATCTTTGGGTACTTCTGGAGTCTCCCCAGGGGAGTCAGGCCTCGTCTCGAGTGGGGGCATGCACGTGCGCTTTCCTTCCAGGCTGTAGCAGCAATGTCACGCTTCCCGTGGCGTGGATCAAAGGATCTGTGGTTTTCCCTCGAGGCTTTCCCTCGAGGCTTTCCCACAGGGCTGTCCCACGTGCCACCGTGGTGTGAGTCGATCCTCGGCGTATAAGATGAGCCAGTGCAGGGCAAAGAGGATCCTCTGGAATGCACTGAGACATCTGGGGGACTCTTGGAATGGTGGTACGACCATGGAGTTCCTTTCGCCTTTCCTGTTGAGAGTGCCTCCTCTTGAGATGCGACGGGAACGCCGGGAATTCTTTCCCGTTGAAAGCAGGGAAAGGATCCCTCATCTCGAGCTACGAGGGGGAAACGGGGCTCCTATGGATGTGGGCGGGACCATCTTGCTTCCTCTCGAGTGGAGACGGGTATGGCAGTGAACTTCTTGAGTTGCAGCAAGGGTGTGAAAGACCCTTTCTAAGTTCCAGAGGTTAGGTGTCATTAGTCTCCAGACGCCTCATCGGAAATAGGCCTCATCTCGCCTGGAAGGGAGAACTTCCTGGATTTTCTCGAGTTGCGGCAGGTGTTCTGGAGTTACGACGGGGACCTCAGGGACCCGCCCTGGTGTCCTCAGGAGAGGCCAGTCCCCAAGCGAGTTGCTAGGTGTCCTCTCGGGATTCCTCTCCCGTCGATACCAGGGACAAAAACCTTGTGTGGAGTAAGGGCCGGAACCGAGGATTCCTCTCAGGGGCTGACATGGATCTTTGGGTACTCCTGGAGTCTCGCCAGGGGCGTCAGGCCTCGTCAAGAGTGGGGACATGCACGTGTGCTTGCCTTCCATGCTGTAGCAGCAATGTCACGCTTCCCATGGCGTGGATCAAAGGATCTGTGGTTTTCCCTCGAGGCTTTCCCACAGGCTGTCCCACGTGCCACCGTGGTTTGAGTCGATCCTCGGCGTGAAAGATGAGCCAGTGCAGGGCAAAGAGGTTCCTCTGGAATGGACTGAGACATCTGGGGGACTCTCGGAATGGTGGTACGACCATGGAGTTCCTCTCGCCTTTCCTGTTGAAAGTGCCTCCTCTTGAGATGCGACGGGAACGCCGGGAATTCTTTCCCGTTGAAAGCAGGGAAAGTATCCCACATCTCGAGCTCCGAGGGGGAAACGGGGCTCCTCTGAATGTGGGCGGGACCATCGTGCTACCTCTCGAGGGGAGACGGGTATGGCGGTGAACTTCTTGAGTTGCAGCAAGGGTGTGAAAGCCCCTTTCGAAGTTCCAGAGGTTAGGTGTCATTAGTCTCCAGACGCCTCATCGGAAATAGGCCTCATCTCGCCTGCAAGGGAGAACTTCCTGGATTTTCTCGAGTTGCGGCAGGTGATCTCGAGTTAAGATGGGGACCTCAGGGACCCGCCCTGGTGGCCTCAGGAGAGGCCAGTCCCCATGCGATTTGCTAGGGGGCCTCTCGGGATTCCTCTCCCGTCGATTCGGGGGGCCAAAAACCTTGTGTGGAGTCAGGGCCGGAACCGAGCATTCCTCTCAGGGGCTGACATGGATCTTTGGGTACTTCTGGAGTCGCCCCAGGGGAGTCAGGCCTCGTCTCGAGTGGGGGCATGCACGTGCGCTTTCCTTCCAGGCTGTAGCAGCAATGTCACGCTTCCCGTGGCGTGGATCAAAGGATCTGTGGTTTTCCCTCGAGGCTTTCCCTCGAGGCTTTCCCACAGGGCTGTCCCACGTGCCACCGTGGTGTGAGTCGATCCTCGGCGTGATAGATGAGCCAGTGCAGGGCAAAGAGGTTCCTCTGGAATGGACTGAGACATCTGGGGGACTCTTAGAATGGTGGTACGACCATGGAGTTCCTCTCAACTTTCCTGTTGAGAGTGCCTCCTCTTGAGATGCGACGGGAACGCCGGGAATTCTTTCCCGTTGAAAGCAGGGAAAGGATCCCTCATCTCGAGCTCCGAGGGGGAAACGTGGCTCCTCTGGATGTGGGCTGGACCATCGTGCTTCCTCTCGAGTGGAGACGGGTATGGCGGTGAACTTCTTGAGTTGCAGCAAGGGTGTGAAAGACCCTTTCGAAGTTCCAGAGCTTAGGTGTCATTAGTCTCCAGACGCCTCATCGGAAATATGCCTCATCTCGCCTGGAAGGGAGAACTTCCTGGATTTTCTCGAGTTGGGGCAGGTGATCCCGAGTTACGACGGGGTCCTCAGGGACCCGCCCTGGTGGCCTCAGGAGAGGCCAGTCCCCATGCGAGTTGCTAGGGGGCCTCTCAGGACTACTCTCCCGTCGATACCGGGGCCAAAAACCTTGTGTGGTGTCAGGGCCGGAACCGAGCATTCCTCTCAGGGGCTGACATGGATCTTTGGGTACTTCTGGAGTCTCCCCAGGGGAGTCAGGCCTCGTCTCGAGTGGGGGCATGCACGTGCGCTTTCCTTCCAGGCTGCAGCAGCACTGTCACGCTTCCCGTGGCGTGGATCAAAGGATCTGTGGTTTTCCCTCGAGGCTTTCCCTCGAGGCTTTCCCACAGGGCTGTCCCATGTGCCACCGTGGCGTGAGTCGATCCTCGGCGTGAAAGATGAGCCAGTGCAGGGCAAAGAGGTTCCTCTGCAATGGACTGAGACATCTGGGGGACTCTTGGAATGGTGGTACGACCATGGAGTTCCTCTCGCCTTTCCTGTTGAGAGTGCCTCCTCTTGAGATGCGACGGGAACGCCGGGAATTCTTTCCCGTTGAAAGCAGGGAAAGGATCCCTCATCTCGAGCTACGAGGGGGAAACGGGGCTCCTCTGGATGTGGGCGGGACCATCATGCTTCCTCTCGAGTCGACACGGGTATGTTGGTGAACTTCTTGTTTTGCAGCAAGGGTGTGAAAGACCCTTTCGAAGTTCCAGAGGTTAGGTGTCATTAGTGTCCAGACGCCTCATCGGAAATAGGCCTCATCTCGCCTGGAAGGGAGAACTTCCTGGATTTTCTCGAGTTGCGGCAGGTGTTCTCCAGTTACGACGGGACCTCAGGGACCGGCCTGGTGGTCTCAGGAAAGGCCAGTCCCCATGCGAGGTGCTAGGGGGCCTCTCGGGATTCCTCTCCCGTCGATACCGGGGCCAAAAACCTTGTGTGGAGTCAGGGCCGGAACCGAGGATTCCTCTCAGGGGCTGACATGGATCTTGGGGTACTTCTGGAGTCTCCCCAGGGGAGTCAGGCCTCGTCTCGAGTGGGGGCATGCACGTGCGCTTTCCTTCCAGGCTGTAGCAGCAATGTCACGCTTCCCGTGGCGTGGATCAAAGGATCTGTGGTTTTCCCTCGAGGCTTTCCGTCGAGGCTTTCCCACAGGGCTGACCCACGTGCCACCGTGGTGTGAGTCGATCCTCGGCGTGAAAGATGAGCCAGTGCAGGGCAAAGAGGTTCCTCTGGAATGGACTGAGACATCTGGGGGACTCTTGGAATGGTGGTACGACCATGGAGTTCCTCTTGCCTTTCCTGTTGAGAGTGCCTCCTCTTGAGATGCGACGGGAACGCCGGGAATACTTTCCCGTTGAAAGCAGGGAAAGGATCCCTCATCTCGAGCTACCAGAGGGAAACGTGGCTCCTCTGGTTGTGGGCGGGACCATCGTGCTTCCTCTCGAGTGGAGACGGGTATGGCGGTGAACTTCTTGAGTTGCAACAAGGGTGCGAAAGACCCTTTCGAAGTTCCAGAGGTTAGGTGTCATTAGTCTCCAGACGCCTCATCGGAATTAGGCCTCAACTCGCCTGGAAGGGAGAACGTCCTGAAGTTTCTCGAGTTGCGGCAGGTGTTCTCGAGTTACGACGGGGACCTCAGGGACGCGCCCTGGTGGCCTCAGGAAAGGCCAGTCCCCATGCGAGTTGCTCGGGGGCCTCTCGGGATTCCTCTCCTGTCGATACCGGGGCCAAAAAACTTGTGTGGAGTCAGGGCCGGAACCGAGGATTCCTCTCAGGGGTTGACATGGATCTTTGGGTACTTCTGGAGTCTCCCCAGGGGAGTCAGGCCTTGTCTCGAGTGGGGGCATGCACGTGCGCTTTCCTTCCAGGCTGTAGCAGCAATGTCTCGGTTCCCGTCGCGTGGATCAAAGGATCTGTGGTTTTCCCTCGAGGGTTTCCCACAGGGCTGTCCCACGTGCCACCGTGGTGTGAGTCGATCCTCGGCGTGAAAGATGAGCCAGTGCAGGGCAAAGAGGTTCCTCTGGAATGGACTGAGACATCTGGGGGACTCTTGGAATGGTGGTACGACCATGGAGTTCCTCTCGCCTTTCCTGTTGAGAGTGCCTCCTCTTGAGATGCGACGGGAACGCCGGGAATTCTTTCCCGTTGAAAGCAGGGAAAGGATCCCTCATCTCGAGCTACGAGGGGGAAACGGGGCTCCTCTGGATGTGGGCGGGACTATCGTGCTTCCTCTCGAGTGGAAACGGGTATGGCGGTGAACTTCTTGAGTTGCAGCAAGGGTGTGAAAGACCCTTTCGAAGTTCCAGAGGTTAGGTGTCATTAGTCTCCACACGCCTCATCGGAAATAGGCCTCATCTCGCCTGGAAGGGAGAACTTCCTGGATTTTCTCGAGTTGCGGCAGGTGTTCTCGAGTTACGACGGGGACCTCAGGGACCCGCCCTGTTGGCCACAGGAGAGGCCAGTCCCCATGCGAGTGGCTAGGGGGCCTCACCGGATTTCTCTCCCGTCGATACCGGGGCCAAAAACCTTGTGTGGAGTCAGGGCCGAAACCGAGGATTCCTCTCAGGGGCTGACTTGGATCTTTGGGTACTTCTGGAGTCTCCCCAGGGGAGTCAGGCCTCGTCTCGTGTGGGGGCAGGCACGTGCGCTTTCCTTCCAGGCTGTAGCAGCAATGTCATGCTTCCCGTCGCGTGGATCAAAGGATCTGTGGTTTTCCCTCGAGGCTTTCTCTCGAGGCTTTCACACAGGGCTGTCCCACGTTCCACCGTGGTGTGAGTCGATCCTCGGCGTGAAAGATGAGCCAGTGCAGGGCAAAGAGGTTCCTCTGGAATGGACTGAGATATCTGGGGGACTCTTGGAATGGTGGTACGACCATGGAGTTCCTCTCGCCTTTCCTGTTGAGAGTGCCTCCTCTTGAGATGCGACTGGAACGCCGGGAATTCTTTCCCGTTGAAAGCAGGGAAAGGATCCCTCATCTCGAGCTACGAGGGGGAAACGGGGCTCCTCTGGATGTGGGCGGGACCATCGTGCTTCCTCTCGAGTGGAGACGGGTATGCCGGTGAACTTCTTGAGTTGCAGCAAGGGTGTGAAAGACCCTTTCAAAGTTCCAGAGGTTAGGTGTCATTAGTCTCCACACGCCTCATCGGAAATAGGCCTCATCTCGCCTGGAAGGGAGAACTTCCTGGATTTTCTCGAGTTGCGGCAGGTGTTCTCCAGTTACGACGGGGACCTCAGGGACCCGCCCTGGTGGCCACAGGAGAGGCCAGTCCCCATGCGAGTGGCTAGGCGGCCTCACTGGATTCCTCTCCCGTCGATACCGGGGCCAAAAACCTTGTGTGGAGTCAGGGCCGAAACCGAGGATTCCTCTCAGGGGCTGACATGGATCTTTGGGTACTTCTGGAGTCTCCCCAGGGGAGTCAGGCCTCGTCTTGAGTGGGGGCATGCACGTGCGCTTTCCTTCCAGGCTGTAGCAGCAATGTCGCGCTTCCTGTCTCGTGGATCAAAGGATCTGTGGTTTTCCCTCGAGGCTTTCCCACAGGGCTGTCCCACGTGCCACCGTGGTGTGAGTCGATTCTCGGCGTGAAAGATGAGCCAGTGCAGGGCAAAGAGGTTCCTCTGGATTGGACTGAGACATCTGGGGGACTCTTGGCATGGTGGTACGACCATGGAGTTCCTCTCGCCTTTCCTGTTGAGAGTGCCTCCTCTTGAAATGCGACGGGAACGCCGGGAATTCTTTCCCGTTGAAAGCAGGGAAAGGATCCCTCATCTCGAGCTACGAGGGGGAAACGGGGCTCCTCTGGATGTGGGCGGGACCATCGTGCTTCCTCTCGAGTGGAGACGGGTATGGCGGTGAAATTCTTGAGTTGCAGCAAGGGTGTGAAAGACCCTTTCGAAGTTCCAGAGGTTAGGTGTCATTAGTCTCCAGACGCCTCATCGGAAATAGGCCTCATTTCGCCTGGAAAGGAGAACTTCCTGGATTTTCTCGAGTTGCGGCAGGTGTTCTCGAGTTACGACGGGGACCTCAGGGACCCGCCCTGGTGGCCTCAGGAACAGCCAGTCCCCATGCTAGTTGCTAGTGGGCCTCTCGGGATTCCTCTCCCGTCGATACCGGGGCCAAAAACCTTGTGTGGAGTCAGGGCCGGAACCGAGGATTCCTCTCAGGGGCTGACATGGATCTTTGGGTACTTCTGGAGACTCCCCAGCGGAGTCAGGCCTCGTCTCGAGTGGGGGCATGCACGTGCGCTTTCCTTCCAGGCTGTAGCAGCAATGTCTCGGTTCCCGTCGCGTGGATCAAAGGATCTGTGGTTTTCAATCGAGGCTTTCCCACAGGGCTGTCCCACGTGACACCGTGGTGTGAGTCGATCCTCGGCGTGAAAGATGAGCCCGTGCAGGGCAAAGAGGTTCCTCTGGAATGGACTGAGACATCTGGGGGACTCTTGGAATGGTGGTACGACCATGGAGTTCCTCTCGCCTTTCCTGTTGAGAGTGCCTCCTCTTGAGATGCGACGGGAACGCCGGGAATTCTTTCCCGTTGAAAGCAGGGAAAGGATCCCTCATCTCGAGCTACGAGGGGGAAACGGGGCTCCTCTGGATGTGGGCGGGACCATCGTGCTTCCTCTCGAGTGGAAACGGCTATGGCGGTGAACTTCTTGAGTTGCAGCAAGGGTGTGAAAGACCCTTTCGAAGTTCCAGAGGTTAGGTGTCATTAGTCTCCAGACGCCTCATCGGAAATAGGCCTCATCTCGCCTGGAAGGGAGAACTTCCTGGATTTTCTCGAGTTGCGGCAGGTGTTCTCGAGTTACGACGGGGACCTCAGGGACCCGCCCTGTTGGCCACAGGAGAGGCCAGTCCCCATGCGAGTGGCTAGGGGGCCTCACCGGATTACTCTCCCGTCGATACCGGGGCCAAAAACCTTGTGTGGAGTCAGGGCCGAAACCGAGGATTCCTCTCAGGGGCTGACATGGATCTTTGGGTACTTCTGGAGTCTCCCCAGGGGAGTCAGGCCTCGTCTCGAGTGGGGGCAGGCACGTGCGCTTTCCTTCCAGGCTGTAGCAGCAATGTCACGCTTCCCGTCTCGTGGATCAAAGGATCTGTGGTTTTCCCTCGATGCTTTCCCACAGGGCTGTCCCACGTGCCACCGTGGTGTGAGTCGATCCTCGGCGTGAAAGATGAGCCAGTGCAGGGCAAAGAGGTTCCTCTGGATTGGACTGAGACATCTGGGGGACTCTTGGAATGGTGGTACGACCATGGAATTCCTCTCGCCTTTCCTGTTGAGAGTGCCTCCTCTTGAGATGCGACGGGATCGCCGGGAATTCTTTCCCGTTGAAAGCAGGGAAAGGATCCCTCATCTGGAGCTACGAGGGGGAAACGGGGCTCCTCGGGATGTGGGCGGGACCATCGTGCTTCCTCTCGAGGGGAGACGGGTATGGCGGTGAACTTTTTCAGTTGCAGCAAGGGTGTGAAAGACCCTTTCGAAGTTCCAGAGGTTAGGTGTCATTAGTCTCCAGACGCCTCATCGGAAATAGGCCTCATCTCGCCTTGAAGGGAGAACTTCCTGGATTTTCTCGAGTTGCGGCAGGTGTTCTCGAGTTACGACGGATACCTCAGGGTCCCGCCCTGGTGGCCTCAGGAGAGGCCACTCCCCATGCGAGGTACTAGGGGGCCTCTCGGGATTCCTCTCCCGACGATACCGGGGCCAAAAACCTTGTGTGTAGTCAGGGCCGGAACCGAGGATTCCTCTCAGGGGCTGACATGTATCTTTGGGTACTTCTGGAGTCTCCCCAGGGGAGTCAGGCCTCGTCTCGAGTGGGGGCATGCACGTGCGCTTTCCTTCCAGGCTGTAGCAGCAATGTCACGCTTCCCGTCGCGTGGATCAAAGGATCTGTGGTTTTCCCTCGAGGCTTTCCCTCGAGGCTTTCCCACAGGGCTGTCCCACGTGCCACCGTGGTGTGAGTCGATCCTCGGCGTGAAAGATGAGCCAGTGCAGGGCAAAGAGGTTCCTCTGGAATGGACTGAGACATCTGGGGGACTCTTGGAATGGTGGTACGACCATGGAGTTCCTCTCGCCTTTCCTGTTGAGAGTGCCTCCTCTTGAGATGCGACGGGAACGCCGGGAATTCTTTCCCGTTGAAAGCAGGGAAAGGATCCCTCATCTCGAGCTACGAGGGGGAAACGGGGCTCCTCTGGATGTGGGCGGGACCATCGTGCTTCCTCTCGAGTGGAGACGGGTATGGCGGTGAACTTCTTGAGTTGCAGCAAGGTTGTGAAAGACCCTTTTGAAGTCCCAGAGATTAGGTGTCATTAGACTCCAGACGCCTCATCGGAAAAAGGCCTCATCTCGCCTGGAAGAGAGAACTTCCTGGATATTCTCGAGTTGCGGCAGGTGTTCTCAAGTTACGACGGGGACGTCAGGGACCGCCCTGGTGGCCTCAGGAAAGGCCATTCCCCTTGCGAGTTGCTAGGGTGCCTCTCGGGATTCCTCTCCCATCGATACCGGGGCCAAAAAACTTGTGTGGAGTCAGGGCCGGAACCGAGGATTCCTCTAAGGGGCTGACATGGATCTTTGGGTCTTTCTGGAGTCTCCCCAGGGGAGTCAGGCCTCGTCTCGAGTGGGGGCATGCACGTGCGCTTTCCTTCCAGGCTGAAGCAGCAATGTCACGATTCCCGTCGTGTGGATCAAAGGATCTGTGCTTTTCCCTCTAGGCTTTCCCTCGAGGCTATCCCACAGGGCTGTGCCACGTGCCACCGTGGTGTGAGTCGATCCTCGGCGTGAAAGATGAGCCAGTGCAGGGCAAAGAGGTTCCTCTCGAATAGCCTGAGACATCTGGGTGACTCTTGGAATTGTGGTACGACCATGGAGTTCCTCTCGCCTTTCCTGTTGAGAGTGCTTCCTCTTGAGATGCGACGGGAACGCCGGGAATTCTTTCCCGTTGAAAGCAGGGAAAGGATCCCTCATCTCGAGCTACGAGAGGGAAACGGGGCTCCTCTGGATGTGGGCGGGACCATCGTGCTTCCTCTCGAGTGGAGACGGGTATGGCGGTGAACTTCTTGAGTTGCAGCAAGGGTGCGAAAGACCCTTTCGAAGTTCCAGAGGTTAGGTGTCATAAGTCTCCAGACGCCTCATCGGAAATAGGCCTCAACTCGCCTGGAAGGGAGAACTTCCTGAAGTTTCTCGAGTTGCGGCATGTGTTCTCGAGTTACGACGGGGACCTCAGGGACCCGCCCTGGGGACTCAGGAAAGGCCAGTCCCCATGCTGGTTGCTCGGGGGCCGCTCGGGATTCCTCTCCCGTCGATACCGGGGACAAAAACCTTGTGTGGAGTCAGGGCCGGAACCGGGGATTCCTCTCAGGGGCTGACATGGATCTTTGGGTACTTCTGGAGTCTCCCCAGGGGAGTCAGGCCTCGTCTCGAGTGGGGGCATCCACGTGCGCTTTCCTTCCAGGCTGTAGCAGCAATGTCATGCTTCCCGTCGCGTGGATCAAAGGATCTGTGGTTTTCCCTCGAGGCTTTCCCTCGAGGCTTTCCCACAGGGCTGTCCCACGTGCCACCGTGGTGTAAGTCGATCCTCCGCGTGAAAGATGAGCCAGTGCAGGGCAAAGAGGTTCCTCTGGAATGGACTGAGACATCTGGGGGACTCTTGGAATGGTGGTACGACCATGGAGCTCCTCTCGCCTTTCCTGTTGAGAGTGCCTCCTCTTGAGATGCGACGGAAACGCCGGGAATTCTTTCCCGTTGAAAGCAGGGAAAGGATCCCTCATCTCGAGCTACGAGGGGGAAACGGGGCTCCACTGGATGTGGGCGGAACCATCGTGCTTCCTCTCGAGTGGAGACGGGTATGGCGGTGAACTTCTTGAGTTACAGTAAGGGTGTGAAAGACCCTTTCGAAGTTCCAGAGGTTAGGTGTCATTAGTCTCCAGACGCCTCATCGGAAATAGGCCTCATCTCGCCTGGAAGGGATAACTTCCTGGATTTTCTCGAGTTGCGGCAGGTGTTCTGGAGTTACGACGGGGACCTCAGGGACCCGCCCTGGTGGCCTCAAGAACGGCCAGTCCCCATGCTAGTTGCTAGGGGGCCTCTCGGTATTCCTCTCCCGTAGATACCGGGGCCAAAAACCTTGTGTGGAGTCAGGGCCGGAACCGAGGATTCCTCTCAGGGGCTGACATGGATCTTTGGGTCTTTCTAGAGTCTCCCGAGGGGAGTCAGGCCTCGTCTCGAGTGGGGGCATGCACGTGCGCTTTCCATCCAGGCTGTAGCAGCAATGTCACGCTTCCCGTCGCGTGGATCAAAGGATCTGTGGTTTTCCCTCGAGGCTTTCCCACAGGGCTGTCCCACGTGACACCGTGGTGTGAGACGATCCTCGGCGTGAAAGATGAGCCATTGCAGGGCAAAAGGTTCCTCTGGAATGGACTGAGACATCTGGGGGACTATTGGAATGGTGGTACGACCGTGGAGTTCCTCTCGCCTTTCCTGTTGAGAGTGCCTCCTCTTGAGATGTGACGGGAACGCCGGGAATTCTTTCCCGTTGAAAGCAGGGAAAAGATCCCTCATCTCGAGCTACCAGGGGGAAACGGGGTCCTCTGGATGTGGGCGGGACCATCGTGCTTCCTCTCGAGTGGAGACGGGTATGGCGGTGAACTTCTTGAGTCGCAGCAAGGGTGTGAAAGACCCTTTCGAAGTTCCAGAGGTTAGGTGTCATTAGTCTCCAGACGCCTCATCGGAAATAGGCCTCATCTCGCCTGGAAGGGAGAACTTCCTGGATTTTCTCGAGTTGCGGCAGGTGCTCTCGAGTTACGACGGGGACCTCAGGGACCCGCCCTGGTGGCCTCAGGAGAGGCCAGTCCTCATGCGAGTTGCTAGGGGGCCTCTCGGTATTCCTCTCCCGTCGATACCGGGGCCAAAAACCTTGTGTGGAGTCAGGGCCGGAACCGAGGATTCCTCTCAGGGGCTGACATGGATCTTTGGGTACGCCTGGAGTCTCCCCAGGGGAGTCAGGCCTCGTCTCGAGTGGGGGCATGCACGTGCGCTTTCCTTCCAGGCTGTAGCAGCAATGTCACGCTTCCCGTCGCGTGGATCAAAGGATCTGTGGTTTTCCGTCGAGGCTTTCCCTCGAGGCTTTCCCACAGGGCTGTCCCACGTGCCACCGTGGTGTGAGTTGATCCTCGGCGTCAAAGATGAGCCAGTGCAGGGCAAAGAGGTTCCTCTGGAATGGACTGAGACATCTGGGGGACTCTTGGAATGGTGGTACGACCATGGAGTTCCTCTCGCCTTTCCTGTTGAGAGTGCCTCCTCTTGAGATGCGACGGGAACGCCGGGAATTCTTTCCCGTTGAAAGCAGGGAAAAGATCCCTCATCTCGAGCTACCAGGGGGAAACGGGGTCCTCTGGATGTGGGCGGGACCATCGTGCTTCCTCTCGAGTGGAGACGGGTATGGCGGTGAACTTCTTGAGTCGCAGCAAGGGTGTGAAAGACCCTTTCGAAGTTCCAGAGGTTAGGTGTCATTAGTCTCCAGACGCCTCATCGGAAATAGGCCTCATCTCGCCTGGAAGGGAGAACTTCCTGGATTTTCTCGAGTTGCGGCAGGTGCTCTCGAGTTACGACGGGGACCTCAGGGACCCGCCCTGGTGGCCTCAGGAGAGGCCAGTCCTCATGCGAGTTGCTAGGGGGCCTCTCGGTATTCCTCTCCCGTCGATACCGGGGCCAAAAACCTTGTGTGGAGTCAGGGCCGGAACCGAGGATTCCTCTCAGGGGCTGACATGGATCTTTGGGTACGCCTGGAGTCTCCCCAGGGGAGTCAGGCCTCGTCTCGAGTGGGGGCATGCACGTGCGCTTTCCTTCCAGGCTGTAGCAGCAATGTCACGCTTCCCGTCGCGTGGATCAAATGATCTGTGGTTTTCCCTCGAGGCTTTCCCTCGAGGCTTTCCCACAGGGCTGTCCCACGTGCCACCGTGGTTTGATTTGATCCTCGGCGTGAAAGATGAGCCAGTGCAGGGCAAAGAGTTTCCTCTGGAATGGACTGAGACATCTGGGGGACTCTTGGAATGGTGGTACGACCATGGAGTTCCTCTCGCCTTTCCTGTTGAGAGTGCCTCCTCTTGAGATGCGACGGGAACGCCGGAAATTCTTTCCCGTTGAAAGCAGGGAAGAGATCCCTCATCTCGAGCTACCAGGGGGAAACGGGGTCCTCTGGATGTGGGCGGGACCATCGTGCTTCCTCTCGAGTGGAGACGGGTATGGCGGTGATCTTCTTGAGTTGCAGCAAGGGTGTGAAAGACCCTTTCGAAGTTCCAGAAGTTAGGTGTCATTCGTCTCCAGACGCTTCATCGGAAATAGGCCTCATCTAGCCTGGAAGGGAGAACTTCCTGGATTTTCTCGAGTTGCGGCAGGTGTTCTCGAGTTAAGACGGGGACATCAGGGACCCGCCCTGGTGGCCTCAGGAGAGGCCAGTCCTCATGCCAGTTGCTAGAGTGCCTCTAGGGATTCCTCTCCCGTCGATACCGGGGCCAAAAACCTTGTGTGGTGTCAGGGCCGGAACCGAGGATTCCTCTCAGGGGCTGACATGGATCTTTGGGTACTTCTGGAGTCTCCCCAGGGGAGTCAGGCCTCCTCTCGAGTGGGGGCATGCACGTGTGCTTTCCTTCCAGGCTGTAGTAGCAATGTCACGCTTCCCGTCGCGTGGATCAAAGGATCTGTGGTTTTCCCTCGAGGCTTTCCCTCGAGGCTTTCCCACAGGGCTGTCCCACGTGCCACCGTGGTGTGAGTCGATCCTCGGCGTGAAAGATGAGCCAGTGCAGGGCAACGAGGTTCCTCTGGAATGGACTGAGACATCTGGGGGATTCTTGGAATGGTGGTAGGACCATGGAGTTCCGCTCGCCTTTCCTGTTGAGAGTGCCTCCTCTTGAGATGCGACGGGAACGCCGGGAATTCTTTCCTGTTGAAAGCAGGGAAAGGATACCTCATCTCGAGCTCCGAGGGGAAACGGGGCTCCTCTGGATGTGGGCGGGACCATCGTGCTTCCTCTCGAGTGGAGACGGGTATGGCGGTGAACTTCTTGAGTTGCAGCAAGGATGTGAAAGACCCTTTCGAATTTCCAGAGGTTAGGTGTCATTAGTCTCCAGACGCCTCATCGGAAATAGGCCTTATCTCGCCTGGAAGGGAGAACTTCCTGGATTTTCTCGAGTTGCGGCAGGTGTTCTCGAGTTACGACGGGGACGTCAGGGACCCGCCCTGGTGGCCTCAGGAGAGGCCAGTCCCCATGCGAGTTGCTAGGGGGCCTCTCGGGATTCCTCTCCCATCGATACCGGGGCCAAAAACCTTGTGTGGTTTCAGGGCCGAAACCGAGGATTCCTCTCAGGGGCTGACATGGATCTTTGGGTACGCCTGGAGTCTCCCCAGGGGAGTCAGGCCTCGTCTCGAGTGGGGGCATGCACGTGCGCTTTCCTTCCAGGCTGTAGCAGCAATGTCACGCTTCCCGTCGCGTGGATCAAAGGATCTGTGGTTTTCCCTCGAGGCTTTCCCTCGAGGCTTTCCCACAGGGCTGTCCCACGTGCCACCGTGGTGTGAGTTGATCCTCGGCGTCAAAGATGAGCCAGTGCAGGGCAAAGAGGTTCCTCTGGAATGGACTGAGACATCTGGGGGACTCTTGGAATGGTGGTACGACCATGGAGTTCCTCTCGCCTTTCCTGTTGAGAGTGCCTCCTCTTGAGATGCGACGGGAACGCCGGGAATTCTTTCCCGTTGAAAGCAGGGAAAAGATCCCTCATCTCGAGCTACCAGGGGGAAACGGGGTCCTCTGGATGTGGGCGGGACCATCGTGCTTCCTCTCGAGTGGAGACGGGTATGGCGGTGAACTTCTTGAGTCGCAGCAAGGGTGTGAAAGACCCTTTCGAAGTTCCAGAGGTTAGGTGTCATTAGTCTCCAGACGCCTCATCGGAAATAGGCCTCATCTCGCCTGGAAGGGAGAACTTCCTGGATTTTCTCGAGTTGCGGCAGGTGCTCTCGAGTTACGACGGGGACCTCAGGGACCCGCCCTGGTGGCCTCAGGAGAGGCCAGTCCTCATGCGAGTTGCTAGGGGGCCTCTCGGTATTCCTCTCCCGTCGATACCGGGGCCAAAAACCTTGTGTGGAGTCAGGGCCGGAACCGAGGATTCCTCTCAGGGGCTGACATGGATCTTTGGGTACGCCTGGAGTCTCCCCAGGGGAGTCAGGCCTCGTCTCGAGTGGGGGCATGCACGTGCGCTTTCCTTCCAGGCTGTAGCAGCAATGTCACGCTTCCCGTCGCGTGGATCAAAGGATCTGTGGTTTTCCCTCGAGGCTTTCCCACAGGGCTGTCCCACGTGCCACTGTGGTGTGAGTCGATCCTCGGCGTGAAAGATGAGCCAGTGCAGGGCAAAGAGGTTCCTCTGGAATGGACTGAGACATCTGGGGGACTCTTGGAATGGTGGTACGACCATGGAGTTCCTCTCACCTTTCCTGTTGAGAGTGCCTCCTCTTGAGATGCGACGGGAATGCCGGGAATTCTTTCCCGTTGAAAGCAGGGAAAGGATCCCTCATCTCGAGCTACGAGGGGGAAACGGGGATCCTCTGGATGTGGGCGGGACCATCGTGCTTCCTCTCGAGTGGAGACGGGTATGGCGGTGAACTTCTTGAGTCGCAGCAAGGGTGTGAAAGACCCTTTCAAAGTTCCAGAGGTTAGGTGTCATTAGTCTCCAGACGCCTCATCGGAAATAGGCCTCATCTCGCCTGGAAGGGAGAACTTCCTGGATTTTCTCGAGTTGCGGCAGGTGCTCTCGAGTTACGACGGGGACCTCAGGGACCCGCCCTGGTGGCCTCAGGAGAGGCCAGTCCCCATGCGAGTTGCTAGTGGGCCTCTCGGGATTCCGCTCCCGTCGATACCGGGGCCAAAAACCTTGTGAGGAGTCAGGGCCGGAACCGAGGATTCCTCTCAGGGGCTGATATGGATCTTTGGGTACTTCTGGAGTCTCCCCAGGGGAGACAGGCCTCGGCTCGAGTGGGGGCATGCACGTGCGCTTTCCTTCCAGGCTGTAGCAGCAATGTCACGCTTCCCGTCGCGTGGATCAAAGGATCTGTGGTTTTCCCTCGAGGCTTTCCCTCGAGGCTTTCCCACAGGGCTGTCCCAGGTGCCACCGTGGTGTGAGTCGATCCTCGGCGTGAAAGATGAGCCAGTGCAGGGCAAAGAGGTTCCTCTGGAATGGACTGAGACATCTGGGGGACTCTTGGAATGGTGGTACGACCATGGAGTTCCTCTCGCCTTTCCTGTTGAGAGTGCCTCCTCTTGAGATTCGCCGGGAACGCCGGGAATTCTTTCCCGTTGAAAGCAGGGAAAGGATCCCTCATCTCGAGCTACGAGGGGGAAACGGGGCTCCTCTGGATGTGGGCGGGACCATCGTGCTTCCTCTCGAGTGGAGACGGGTATGGCGGTGAACTTCTTGAGTTGCAGCAAGGGTGTGAAAGACCCTTTCGAAGTTCCAGAGGTTAGGTGTCATTAGTCTCCAGACGCCTCATCGGAAATAGGCCTCATCTCGCCTGGAAGGGAGAACTTCCTGGATTTTCTCGAGTTGCGGCAGGTGTTCTCGAGTTACGACGGGGACCTCAGGGTCCCGCCCTGGTGGCCTCAGGAGAGGCCAGTCCCCATGCGAGTTGCTAGGGGGCCTCTCGGGATTCCTCTCCCGACGATACCGGGGCCAAAAACCTTGTGTGGAGTCAGGGCCGGAACCGAGGATTCCTCTCAGGGGCTGACATGGATCTTTGGTTACTTCTGGAGTCTCCCCAGGGGAGTCAGGCCTCGTCTCGAGTGGGGGCATGCACGTGCGCTTTCCTTCCAGGCTGTAGCAGCAATGTCACGCTTCCCTTCGCGTGGATCAAAGGATCTGTGGTTTTCCCTCGAGGCTTTCCCACAGGGCTGTCCCACGTGCCACCGTGGTGTGAGTCGATCCTCGGCGTGAAAGATGAGCCAGTGCAGGGCAAAGAGGTTCCTCTGGAATGGACTGAGACATCTGGGGGACTCTTGGAATGGTGGTACGACCATGGAGTTCCTCTCGCCTTTCCTGTTGAGAGTGCCTCCTCTTGAGATGCGACGGGAACGCCGGGAATTCTTTCCCGTTGAAAGCAGGGAAAGGATCCCTCATCTCGAGCTACGAGGGGGAAACGGGGATCCTCTGGATGTGGGCGGGACCATCGTGCTTCCTCTCGAGTGGAGACGGGTATGGCGGTGACCTTCTTGAGTCGCAGCAAGGGTGTGAAAGACCCTTTCGAAGTTCCAGAGGTTAGGTGTCATTAGTCTCCAGACGCCTCATCGGAAATAGGGATCATCTCGCCTGGAAGTTAGAACTTCCTGGATTTTCTCGAGTTGCGGCAGGTGCTCTCGAGTTACGACGGGGACCTCAGGGACCCGTCCTGGTGGCCTCAGGAGAGGCCAGTCCCCATGCGAGTTGCTAGTGGGCCTCTCGGGATTCCTCTCCCGTCGATACCGGGGCCAAAAACCTTGTGAGGAGTCAGGGCCGGAACCGAGGATTCCTCTCAGGGGCTGATATGGATCTTTGGGTACTTCTGGAGTCTCCCCAGGGGAGACAGGCCTCGTCTCGAGTGGGGGCATGCACGTGCGCTTTCCTTCCAGGCTGTAGCAGCAATGTCACGCTTCCCGTCGCGTGGATCAAAGGATCTGTGGTTTTCTCTCGAGGCTTTCCCTCGAGGCTTTCCCACAGGGCTGTCCCACGTGCCACCGTGGTGTGAGTCGATCCTCGGCGTGAAAGATGAGCCAGTGCAGGGCAAAGAGGTTCCTCTGGAATGGACTGAGACATCTTGGGGACTCTTGGAATGGTGGTACGACCATGGAGTTCCTCTCGCCTTTCCTGTTGAGAGTGCCTCCTCTTGAGATGCGACGGGAACGCCGGGAATTCTTTCCCGTTGAAAGCAGGGAAAGGATCCCTCATCTAGAGCTACGAGGGGGAAACGGGTCTCCTCTGGATGTGGGCGGGACCATCGTGCTTCCCCTCGAGTGGAGACGGGTATGGCGGTGACCTTCTTGAGTCGCAGCAAGGGTGTGAAAGACCCTTTCGAAGTTCCAGAGGTTAGGTGTCATTAGTCTCCAGACGCCTAATCGGAAATAGGCCTCATCTCGCCTGGAAGGGAGAACTTCCTGGATTTTCTCGAATTGCGGCAGGTGCTCTCGAGTTACGACGGGGACCTCAGGGACCCGTCCTTGAAGCCTCAGGAGAGGCCAGTCCCCATGCGAGTTGCTAGTGGGCCTCTCGGGATTCCTCTCCCGTCGATACCGGAGCCAAAAACCTTGTGAGGAGTCAGGTCCGGAACCGAGGATTCCTCTCAGGGGCTGATATGGATCTTTGGGTACTTCTGGAGTCTCCCCAGGGGAGACAGGCCTCGTCTCGAGTGGGGGCATGCACGTGCGCTTTCCTTCCAGGCTGTAGCAGCAATGTCACGCTTCCCGTGGCGTGGATCAAAGGATCTGTGGTTTTCCCTCGAGGCTTTCCCTCGAGGCTTTCCCACAGGGCTGTCCCACGTGCCACCGTGGTGTGAGTCGATCCTCGGCGTGAAAGATGAGCCAGTGCAGGGAAAAGAGGTTCCTCTGGAATGGACTGAGACATCTGGGGGACTCTTGGAATGGTGGTACGACCATGGAGTTCCTCTCGCCTTTCCTGTTGAGAGTGCCTCCTCTTGAGATGCGACGGGAACGCCGGGAATACTTTCCCGTTGAAAGCAGGGAAAGGATCCCTCATCTAGAGCTACGAGGGGGAAACGGGGCTCCTCTGGATGTGGGCGGGACCATCGTGCTTCCTCTCGAGTGGAGACGGGTATGGCGGTGAACTTCTTGAGTTGCAGCAAGGGTGTGAAAGACCCTTTCGAAGTTCCAGAGGTTAGGTGTCATTAGTCTCCAGACGCCTCATCGGAAATAGGCCTCATCTCGCCTGGAAGGGAGAACTTCCTGGATTTTCTCGAGTTGCGGCAGGTGTTCTCGAGTTACGACGGGGACCTCAGGGACCCGCTCTGGTGCCCTCAGGAGAGGCCAGTCCCCATGCGAGGTGCTAGGGGGCCTCTCGGGATTCCTCTCCCGAAGATACCGGGGCCAAAAACCTTGTGTGGAGTCAGGGCTGGAACCTAGGATTCCTCTCAGGGGCTGACATGGATCTTTGGGTACTTCTGGAGTCTCCCCAGGGGAGTCAGGCCTCGTCTCGAGTGGGGGCATGCACGTGCGCTCTCCTTCCAGGCTGTAGCAGCAATGTCATGCTTCCCGTGGCTTGGATCAAAGGATCTGTGGTTTCCCTCGAGGCTTTCCCTCGAGGCTTTCCCACAGGGCTGTCCCACGTGCCACCGTGGTGTGAGTCGATCCTCGGCGTGAAAGATGAGCCAGTGCAGGGCAAAGAGGTTCCTCTGGAATGGACTGAGACATCTGCGGGACTCTTGGAATGGTGGTACGACCATGGAGTTCCTCTCGCCTTTCCTGTTGAGAGTGCCTCCTCTTGAGATGCGATGGGAACGCCGGGAATTCTTTCCGTTGAAAGCAGGGAAAGGATCCCTCATCTCGAGCTCCGAGGGGTTAACGGGGCTCCTCTGGATGTGGGCGGGACCATCGTGCTTCCTCTCGAGTGGAGACGGGTATGGGGTTGAACTTCTTGAGTTGCAGCAAGGATGTGAAAGACCCTTTCGAATTTCCAGAGGATAGGTGTCATTAGTCTCCAGACGCCTCATCGGAAATAGGCCTCATCTCGCCTTGAAGGGAGATCTTCCTGGATTTTCTCGAGTTGCTGCAGGTGTTCTCGAGTTACGACGGGGACCTCAGGGCCCCGCACTGGTGGCCTCAGGAGAAGCCAGTCCCCATGCGAGTTGCTAGGGGGCCTCTCGGGATTCCTCTCCCGTCGATACCGGGGCAAAAAACCTTGTGCGGAGTCAGGGACGGAACCGAGGATTCCTCTCAGGGGCTGACATGGATCTTTGGTGAAAGATGAGCCAGTGCAGGGCAAAGAGGTTCCTCTGGAATGGACTGATACATCTGGGGGACTCTTGGAATGGTGGTACGACCATGGAGTTCCTCTCGCCTTTCCTGTTGAGAGTTCCTCCTCTTGAGTTGCGACGGGAAAGCCGGGAATTCTTTCCCGTTGAAAGCAGGGAAAGGATCCCTCATCTCGAGCTACGAGGGGGAAACGGGGCTCCTCTGGATGTGGGCGGGACCATCGTGCTTCCTCTCGAGTGGAGACGGGTATGGCGGTGAATTTCTTGAGTCGCAGCAAGGGTGTGAAAGACCCTTTCGAAGTTCCAGAGGTTAGGTGTCATTAGTCTCCAGACGCCTCATCGGAAATAGGCCTCATCTCGCCTGGAAGGGAGAACTTCCTGGATTTTCTCGAGTTGCGGCAGGTGTTCTCGAGTTACGACGGGGACCTCAGGGACCTGCCCTGGTGGTCTTAGGAGAGGCCAGTCCCCATGCGACTTGCTAGGGGGCCTCTCGGGATTCCTCTCCTGTCGATACCGGGGCCAAAACCCTTGTGTGGAGTCAGGGCCGGAACCGAGGATTCCTCTCAGGGGTGACATGGATCTTTGGGTACTTCTGGAGTCTCCCCAGGGGAGTCAGGCCTTGTCTCGAGGGGCGGCATGCACGTGCGCTTTCCTTCCAGGCTGTAGCAGCAATGTCACGCTTCCCGTCGCGTGGATCAAAGGATCTGTGGTTTTCCCTCGAGGCTTTCCCTCGAGGCTTTCCCACAGGGCTGTCCCACGTGCCACCGTGGTGTGAGTCGATCCTCGGCGTGAAAGATGAGCCAGTGCAGGGCAAAGAGCTTCCTCTGGAATGGACTGAGACATCTGGGGGACTCTTGGAATGGTGGTACGACCATGGAGTTCCTCTCGCCTTTCCTGTTGAGAGTGCCTCCTCTTGAGATGCGACGGGAACGCCGGGAATACTTTCCCTTTGAAAGCAGGGAAAGGATCCCTCATCTCGAGCTACGAGGGGGAAACGGGGCTCCTCTGGATGTGGGCGGGACCATCGTGCTTCCTCTCGAGTGGAGACGGGTATGGCGGTGAACTTCTTGACTCGCAGCAAGGGTGTGAAAGACCCTTTCGAAGTTCCAGAGGTTAGGTGTCATTAGTCTCCAGAAACCTCATCGGAAATAGGCCTCATCTCGCCTGGAAGGGAGAACTTCCTGGATTTTCTCGAGTGGCGGCAGGTGTTCTCGAGTTACGACGGGGACCTCAGGGACCCGCTCTGGTGGCCTCAGGAGAGGCCAGTCCCCATGCGAGGTGCTAGGGGGCCTCTCGGGATTCCTCTCCCGAAGATACCGGGGCCAAAAACCTTGTGTGGAGTCAGGGCTGGAACCTAGGATTCCTCTCAGGGGCTGACATGGATCTTTGGGTACTTCTGGAGTCTCCCCAGGGGAGTCAGGCCTCGTCTCGAGTGGGGCCATGCACGTGCGCTTTCCTTCCAGGCTGTAGCAGCAATGTCACGCTTCCCGTCGCGTGGATCAAAGGATCTGTGGTTTTCCCTCGAGGCTTTCCCACAGGGCTGTCCCACGTGCCACCGTGGTGTGAGTCGATCCTCGGCGTGAAAGATGAGCCAGTGCAGGGCAAAGAGGTTTCTCTGGAATGGACTGAGACATCTGGGGGACTCTTGGAATGGTGGTATGACCATGGAGTTCCTCTCGCCTTTCCTGTTGAGAGTGCCTCCTCTTGAGATGCGATGGGAACGCCGGGAATTCTTTCCCGTTGAAAGCAGGGAAAGGATCCCTCATCTCGAGCTCCGAGGGGGAAACGGGGCTCCTCTGGATGTGGGCGGGACCATGGTGCTTCCTCTCGAGTGGAGACGGGTATGGCGGTGAACTTCTTGAGTTGCAGCAAGGGTGTGAAAGACCCATTCGAAGTTCCAGAGGTTAGTTGTCATTAGTCTCCAGACGCCTCATCGGAAATAGGCCTCATCTCGCCTTGAAGGGAGAACTTCCTGGATTTTCTCGAGTTGAGGCAGGTGTTCTCGAGTTACGACGGATACCTTAGGGTCCCGCCCTGGTGGCCTCAGGAGAGGCCAGTCTCCATGCGAGGTGCTAGGGGGACTCTCGGGATTACTCTCCCAACGATACCGGGGCCAAAAACCTTGTGTGGAGTCAGGGCCGGAACCGAGGATTCCTCTCAGGGGCTGACATGGATCTTTGGGTACTTCTGGAGTCTCCCCAGGGGAGTCAGGCCTCGTCTCGAGTGGGGGCATGCACGTGCGCTTTCCTTCCAGGCTGTAGCAGCAACGTCACGCTTCCCGTGGCTTGGATCAAAGGATCTGTGGTTTTCCCTCGAGGCTTTCCCTCGAGGCTTTCCCACAGGTTTGTCCCACGTGCCACTGTGGTGTGAGTCGATCCTCGGCGTGAAAGATGAGCCAGTGCAGGGCAAAGAGGTTCCTCTGGAATGGACTGAGACATCTGGGGGACTCTTGGAATGGTGGTACGACCATGGAGTTCCTCTCACCTTTCCTGTTGAGAGTGCCTCCTCTTGAGATGCGACGGGAATGCCGGGAATTCTTTCCCGTTGAAAGCAGGGAAAGGATCCCTCATCTCGAGCTACGAGGGGGAAACGGGGATCCTCTGGATGTGGGCGGGACCATCGTGCTTCCTCTCGAGTGGAGACGGGTATGGCGGTGAACTTCTTGAGTCGCAGCAAGGGTGTGAAAGACCCTTTCAAAGTTCCAGAGGTTAGGTGTCATTAGTCTCCAGACGCCTCATCGGAAATAGGCCTCATCTCGCCTGGAAGGGAGAACTTCCTGGATTTTCTCGAGTTGCGGCAGGTGCTCTCGAGTTACGACGGGGACCTCAGGGACCCGCCCTGGTGGCCTCAGGAGAGGCCAGTCCCCATGCGAGTTGCTAGTGGGCCTCTCGGGATTCCGCTCCCGTCGATACCGGGGCCAAAAACCTTGTGAGGAGTCAGGGCCGGAACCGAGGATTCCTCTCAGGGGCTGATATGGATCTTTGGGTACTTCTGGAGTCTCCCCAGGGGAGACAGGCCTCGTCTCGAGTGGGGGCATGAACGTGCGCTTTCCTTCCAGGCTGTAGCAGCAATGTCACGCTTCCCGTCGCGTGGATCAAAGGATCTGTGGTTTTCCCTCGAGGCTTTCCCACAGGGCTGTCCCAGGTGCCACCGTGGTGTGAGTCGATCCTCGGCGTGAAAGATGAGCCAGTGCAGGGCAAAGAGCTTCCTCTGGAATGGACTGAGACATCTGGGGGACTCTTGGAATGGTGGTACGACCATGGAGTTCCTCTCGCCTTTCCTGTTGAGAGTGCCTCCTCTTGAGATTCGCCGGGAACGCCGGGAATTCTTTCCCGTTGAAAGCAGGGAAAGGATCCCTCATCTCGAGCTACGAGGGGGAAACGGGGCTCCTCTGGATGTGGGCGGGACCATCGTGCTTCCTCTCGAGTGGAGACGGGTATGGCGGTGAACTTCTTGAGTTGCAGCAAGGGTGTGCAAGACCCTTTCGAAGTTCCAGAGGTTAGGTGTCATTAGTCTCCAGACGCCTCATCGGAAATAGGCCTCATCTCGCCTGGAAGGGAGAACTTCCTGGATTTTCTCGAGTTGCGGCAGGTGTTCTCGAGTTACGACGGGGACCTCAGGGAGCTGCCCTGGTGGCCTCAGGAGAGGCCAGTCCCCATGCGAGTTGCTAGGGGGCCACTCGGGATTCCTCTCCCGTCTATACTGGGGCCAAAAACCTTGTGTGGAGTCAGGGCCGGAACCGAGGATTCCTCTCAGGGGTGACATGGGTCTTTGGTTACTTCTGGAGTCTCCCCAGGGGAGTCAGGCCTTGTCTCGAGTGGGGGCATGCACGTGCGCTTTCCTTCCAGGCTGTAGCAGCAATGTCACGCTTCCCTTCGCGTGGATCAAAGGATCTGTGGTTTTCCCTCGAGGCTTTCCCACAGGGCTGTCCCACGTGCCACCGTGGTGTAAGTCGATCCTCGGCGTGAAAGATGAGCCAGTGCAGGGCAAAGAGCTTCCTCTGGAATGGACTGAGACATCTGGGGGACTCTTGGAATGGTGGTACGACCATGGAGTTCCTCTCGCCTTTCCTGTTGAGAGTGCCTCCTCTTGAGATGCGATGGGAACGCCGGGAATTCTTTCCCGTTGAAAGCAGGGAAAGGATCCCTCATCTCGAGCTCCGAGGGGGAAACGGGGCTCCTCTGGATGTGGGCGGGACCATCGTGCTTCCTCTCGAGTGGAGACGGGTATGGCGGTGAACTTCTTGAGTTGCAGCAAGGGTGTGAAAGACCCTTTCGAAGTTCCAGAGATTAGGTGTCATTAGTCTCCAGACGTCTCATCGGAAATAGGCCTCATCTCGCCTTGAAGGGAGAACTTCCTGGATTTTCTCGAGTTGCGGCAGGTGTTCTCGAGTTACGACGGATACCTCAGGGTCCCGCCCTGGTGGCCTCAGGAGAGGCCAGTCCCCATGCGAGGTGCTAGGGGGCCTCTCGGGATTCCTCTCCCGACGATACCGGGGCCAAAAACCTTGTGTGGAGTCAGGGCCGGAACCGAGGATTCCTCTCAGGGGCTGACATGGATCTTTGGGTACTTCTGGAGTCTCCCCAGGGGAGTCAGGCCTCGTCTCGAGTGGGGGCATGCACGTGCGCTTTCCTTCCAGGCTGTAGCAGCAATGTCACGCTTCCCGTGGCTTGGTTCAAAGGATCTGTGGTTTTCCCTCGAGGCTTTCCCTCGAGGCTTTCCCACAGGGCTGTCCCACGTGCCACCGTGGTGTGAGTCGATCCTCGGCGTGAAAGATGAGCCAGTGCAGGGCAAAGAGGTTCCTCTGGAATGGAATGAGACATCTGGGGGACTCTTGGAATGGTGGTACGACCATGGAGTTCCTCTCGCCTTTCCTGTTGAGAGTGCCTCCTCTTGAGATGCGACGGGAACGCCGGGAATTCTTTCCCGTTGAAAGCAGGGAAAGGATCCCTCATCTCGAGCTCCGAGGGGGAAACGGGGCTCCTCTGGATGTGGGCGGGACCATCGTGCTTCCTCTCGAGTGGAGACGGGAATGGCGGTGAACTTCTTTAGTTGCAGCAAGGGTGTGAAAGACCCTTTCGAAGTACCAGAGGTTAGGTGTCATTAGTCTCCAGACGCCTCATCGGAAATAGTCCTCATCTCGCCTGGAAGGGAGAACTTCCTGGATTTTCTCGAGTTGTGGCAGGTGTTCTCAAGTTACGATGGGGACCTCAGGGACCCGCCCGGGTGGCCTCAGGAGAGGCCAGTCCCCATGCGAGTTGCTAGGGGGCCTCTCGGGATTCCTCTCCCGTCGATACCGGGGCCAAAAACCTTGTGTGGAGTCAGGGCCGGAACCGAGGATTCCTCTCAGGGGCTGGCATGGAACTTTGGGTACGTCTGGAGTCTACCCAGGGGAGTCAGGCCTCGTCTCGAGTGGGGGCTTGCACGTGCGCTTTCCTTCCAGGCTGTAACAGCAATGTCACGCTTCCCGTCGCGTGGATCAAAGGATCTGTGGTTTTCCCTCGAGGCTTTCCCTCGAGGCTTTCCCACAGGGCTGTCCCACGTGCCACCGTGGTGTGAGTCGATCCTCGGCGTGAAAGATGAGCCAGTGCAGGGCAAAGAGGTTCCTCTGGAATGGACTGAGACATCTGGGGGACTCTTGGAATGGTGGTACGACCATGGAGTTCCTCTCGCCTTTCCTGTTGAGAGTGCCTCCTCTTGAGATGCGACGGGAACGCCGGGAATTCTTTCCCGTTGAAAGCAGGGAAAGGATACCTCATCTCGAGGTACGAGGGGGAAACGGGGATCCTCTGGATGTGGGCGGGACCATCGTGCTTCCTCTCGAGTGGAGACGGGTATGGCGGTGACCTTCTTGAGTCGCAGCAAGGGTGTGAAAGACCCTTTCGAAGTTCCAGAGGTTAGGTGTCATTAGTCTCCAGACGCCTCATCGGAAATTGGCCTCATCTCGCCTGGAAGGGAGAACTTCCTGGATTTTCTCGAGTTGCGGCAGGTGCTCTCGAGTTACGACGGGGACCTCAGGGACCCGTCCTGGTGGCCTCAGGAGAGGCCAGTCCCCATGCGAGTTGCTAGAGGGCCTCTCGGGATTCCTCTCCCGTCGATACCGGGGCCAAAAACCTTGTGAGGAGTCAGGGCCGAAACCGAGGATTCCTCTCAGGGGCTGATATGGATCTTTGGGTACTTCTGGAGTCTCCCCAGGGGAGACAGGCCTCGTCTCGAGTGGGGGCATGCACGTGCGCTTTCCTTCCAGGCTGTAGCAGCAATGTCACGCTTCCCGTCGCGTGGATCAAAGGATCTGTGGTTTTCTCTCGAGGCTTTCCCTCGAGGCTTTCCCACAGGGCTGTCCCACGTGCCACCGTGGTGTGAGTCTATCCTCGGCGTGAAAGATGAGTTAGTGCAGGGCAAAGAGGTTCCTCTGCAATGGACTGAGACATCTGGGGGACTCTTGGAATGGTGGTACGACCATGGAGTTCCTCTCGCCTTTCCTGTTGAGAGTGCCTCCTCTTGAGATGCGACGGGAACGCCGGGAATACTTTCCCGTTGAAAGCAGGGAAAGGATCCCTCATCTCGAGCTACGAGGGGGAAACGGGGCTCCTCTGGATGTGGGCGGGACCATCGTGCTTCCTCTCGAGTGGAGACGGGTATGGCGGTGAACTTCTTGAGTCGCAGCAAGGGTGTGAAAGACCCTTTCGAAGTTCCAGAGGTTAGGTGTCATTAGTCTCCAGACGCCTCATCGGAAATTGGCCTCATCTCGCCTGGAAGGGAGAACTTCCTGGATTTTCTCGAGTTGCGGCAGGTGCTCTCGAGTTACGACGGGGACCTCAGGGACCCGTCCTGGTGGCCTCAGGAGAGGCCAGTCCCCATGCGAGTTGCTAGAGGGCCTCTCGGGATTCCTCTCCCGTCGATACCGGGGCCAAAAACCTTGTGAGGAGTCAGGGCCGGAACCGAGGATTCCTCTCAAGGGCTGATATGGATCTTTGGGTACTTCTGGAGTCTCCCCAGGGGAGACAGGCCTCGTCTCGAGTGGGGGCATGCACGTGCGCTTTCCTTCCTGGCTGTAGCAGCAATGTCACGCTTCCCGTCGCGTGGATCAAAGGATCTGTGGTTTACTCTCGAGGCTTTCCCTCGAGGCTTTCCCACAGGGCTGTCCCACGTGCCACCGTGGTGTGAGTCGATCCTCGGCGTGAAAGATGAGTTAGTGCAGGGCAAAGAGGTTCCTCTGCAATGGACTGAGACATCTGGGGGACTCTTGGAATGGTGGTACGACCATGGAGTTCCTCTCGCCTTTCCTGTTGAGAGTGCCTCCTCTTGAGATGCGACGGGAACGCCGGGAATACTTTCCCGTTGAAAGCAGGGAAAGGATCCCTCATCTCGAGCTACGAGGGGGAAACGGGGCTCCTCTGGATGTGGGCGGGACCATCGTGCTTCCTCGCGAGTGGAGACGGGTATGGCGGTGAACTTCTTGAGTCGCAGCAAGGGTGTGAAAGACCCTTTCGAAGTTCCAGAGGTTAGGTGTCATTAGTCTCCAGACGCCTCATCGGAAATAGGCCTCATCTCGCCTGGAAGGGAGAACTTCCTGGATTTTCTCGAGTTTCGGCAGGTGTTCTCGAGTTACGACGGGGACCTCAGGGACCCGCTCTGGTGGCCTCAGGAGAGGCCAGTCCCCATGCGAGGTGCTAGGGGGCCTCTCGGGATTCCTCTCCCGACGATACCGGGGCCAAAAACCTTGTGTGGAGTCAGGGCCGGAACCGAGGATTCCTCTCAGGGGCTGACATGGATCTTTGGGTACTTCTGGAGTCTCCCCAGGGGAGTCAGGCCTCGTCTCGAGTGGGGGCATGCACGTGCGCTTTCCTTCCAGGCTGTAGCAGGAATGTCACGCTTCCCGTCGCGTGGATCAAAGGATGTGTGGTTTTCCCTCGAGGCTTTCCCTCGAGGCTTTCCCACAGGGCTGTCCCACGTGCCACCGTGGTGTGAGTCGATCCTCGGCGTGAAAGATGAGCCAGTGCAGGGCAAAGAGCTTCCTCTGGAATGGACTGAGACATCTGGGGGACTCTTGGAATGGTGGTACGACCATGGAGTTCCTCTCGCTTTTCCTGTTGAGAGTGCCTCCTCTTGAGATGCGACGGGAACGCCGGGAATTCTTTCCCGTTGAAATCAGGGAAAGGATACCTCATCTCGAGCTACGAGGGGGAAACGGGGCTCCTCTGGATGTGGGCGGGACTATCGTGCTTCCTCTCGAGTGGAGACGGGTATGGCGGTGAACTTCTTGAGTTGCAGCAAGGGTGTGTAAGACCCTTTCGAAGTACCAGAGGTTAGGTGTCATTAGTCTCCAGACGCCTCATCGGAAATAGGCCTCATCTCGCCTGGAAGGAAGAACTTCCTGGATTTTCTCGAGTTGCGGCAGGTGTTCTCGAGTTACGACGGGGACCTCAGGGACCCGCCCTGGTGGCCTCAGGAGAGGCCAGTCCCCATGCGAGGTGCTAGGGGGCCTCTCGGGATTCCTCTCCCGTCGATACCGGGGCCAAAAACCTTGTGTGGAGTCAGGGCCGGAACCGAGGATTCCTCTCAGGGGCTGACATGGATCTTTGGGTACTTCTGGAGTCTCCCCAGGGGAGTCAGGCCTCGTCTCGAGTGGGGGCATGCACGTGCGCTTTCCTTCCAGGCTGTAGCAGCAATGTCACGCTTCCCGTGGCGTGGATCAAAGGATCTGTGGTTTTCCCTCGAGGCTTTCCTCGAGGCTTTCCCACAGGGCTGTCCCACGTGCCACCATGGGGTGAGTCGATCCTCGGCGTGAAAGATGAGCCAGTGCAGGGCAAAGAGGTTCCTCTGGAATGGACTGAGACATCTGGGGGACTCTTGGAATGGTGGTACGACCATGGAGTTCCTCTCGCCTTTCCTGTTGAGAGTGCCTCCTCTTGAGATGCGACGGGAACGCCGGGAATTATTTCCCGTTGAAAGCAGGGAAAGGATCCCTCATCTCGAGCTCCGAGGGGGAAACGGAGCTCCTCTGGATGTGGGCGGGACCATCGTGCTTCCTCTCGAGTGGAGACGGGTATGGCGGTGAACTTCTTGAGTTGCAGCAAGGGTGTGAAAGACCCTTTCGAAGTTCCAGAGGTTAGGTGTCATTAGTCTCCAGACACCTCATCGGAAATAGGCCTCATCTCGCCTGGAAGGGAGAACTTCCTGGATTTTCTCGAGTTGCGGCAGGTGTTCTCGAGTTACGACGGGGACCTCAGGGACCCGCCATGGTGGCCTCAGGAGAGGCCAGTCCCCATGCGACGTGTTAGGGGGCCTCTCGGGATTCCTCTCCCGTCGATACCGGGGCCAAAAACCTTGTGTGGAGTCAGGGCCGGAACCGAGGATTCCTCTCAGGGGCTGACATGGATCTTTGGGTACTTCTGGAGTCTCCCCAGGGGAGTCAGGCCTCGTCTCGAGTGGGGGCATGCACGTGCGCTTTCCTTCCAGGCTGTAGCAGCAATGTCACGCTTCCCGTGGCTTGGATCAAAGGATCTGTGGTTTTCCCTCGAGGCTTTTCCTCGAGGCTTTCCACAGGGCTGTCCCACGTGCCACCGTGGTGTGAGTCGATCCTCGGCGTGAAAGATGAGCCAGTGCAGGGCAAAGAGGTTCCTCTGGAATGGACTGAGACATCTGGGGGACTCTTGGAATGGTGGTACGACCATGGAGTTCCTCTCACCTTTCCTGTTGAGAGTGCCTCCTCTTGAGATGCGACGGGAACGCCGGGAATTCTTTCCCGTTGAAAGCAGGGAAAGGATCCCTCATCTCGAGCTACGAGGGGGAAACGGGGATCCTCTGGATGTGGGCGGGACCATCGTGCTTCCTCTCGAGTGGAGACGGGTATGGCGGTGAACTTCTTGAGTCGCAGCAAGGGTGTGAAAGACCCTTTCGAAGTTCCAGAGGTTAGGTGTCATTAGTCTCCAGAACCCTCATCGGAAATAGGCCTCATCTCGCCTGGAAGGGAGAACTTCCTGGATTTTCTCGAGTTGCGGCAGGTGCTCTCGAGTTACGACGGGGACCTCAGGGACCCGTCCTGGTGGCCTCAGGAGAGGCCAGTCCCCATGCCAGTTGCTAGTGGGCCTCTAGGGATTCCTCTCCCGTAGATATCGGGGCCAAAAACCTTGTGAGGAGTCAGGGCCGGAACCGAGGATTCCTCTCAGGGGCTGATATGGATCTTTGGGTACTTCTGGAGTCTCCCCAGGGGAGACAGGCCTCGTCTCGAGTGGGGGCATGCACGTGCGCTTTCCTTCCAGGCTGTAGAAGCAATGTCACGCTTCCCGTCGCGTGGATCAAAGGATCTGTGGTTTTCCCTCGAGGCTTTCCCTCGAGGCTTTCCCACAGGGCTGTCCCACGTGCCACCGTGGTGTGAGTCGATCCTCGGCGTGAAAGATGAGCCAGTGCAGGGCAAAGAGGTTCCTCTGGAATGGACTGAGACATCTGGGGGACTCTTGGAATGGTGGTACGACCATGGAGTTCCTCTCGCCTTTCCTGTTGAGAGTGCCTCCTCTTGAGATGCGACGGGAACGCCGGGAATTCTTTCCCGTTGAAAGCAGGGAATGGATCCCTCATCTCGAGCTACGAGGGGGAAACGGGGCTCCTCTGGATGTGGGCGGGACCATCGTGCTTCCTCTCGAGTGGAGACGGGTATGGCGGTGAACTTCTTGACTTGCAGCAAGGGTGTGAAAGACCCTTTCGAAGTTCCAGAGGTTAGGTGTCATTAGTCTCCAGACGCCTCATCGGAAATAGGCCTCATCTCACCTGGAAGGGAGAACTTCCTGGATTTTCTTGAGTTGCGGCAGGTGTTCTCGAGTTACGACGGGGACCTCAGGGACCCGCTCTGGTGGCCTCAGGAGAGGCCAGTCCCCAAGCGAGGTGCTAGGGGTCCTCTCGGGATTCCTCTCCCGAAGATACCGGGGCCAAAAACCTTGTGTGGAGTCAGGGCTGGAACCTAGGATTCCTCTCAGGGGCTGACATGGATCTTTGGGTACTTCTGGAGTCTCCCCAGGGGAGTCAGGCCTCGTCTCGAGTGGGGGCATGCACGTGCGCTTTCCTTCCAGGCTGTAGCAGCAATGTCACGCTTCCCGTGGCGTGGATCAAAGGATCTGTGGTTTTCCCTCGAGGCTTTCCCTCGAGGCTTTCCCACAGGGCTGTCCCACGTGCCACCGTGGTGTGAGTGGATCCTCGGCGTGAAAGATGAGCCAGTGCAGGGCAAAGAGGTTCCTCTGGAATGGACTGAGACATCTGGGGTACTCTTGGAATGGTGGTACGACCATGGAGTTCCTCTCGCCTTTCCTGTTGAGAGTGCCTCCTCTTGAGATGCGATGGGATCGCCGGGAATTCTTTCCGTTGAAAGCAGGAAAAGGATCCCTCATCTCGAGCTCCGAGGGGGAAACGGGGCTCCTCTGGATGTGGGCGGGACTATGGTGCTTCCTCTCGAGTGGAGACGGTTACGGCGGTGAACTTCTTGAGTTGCAGCAAGGGTGTGAAAGACCCTTTCGAAGTACCAGAGGTTAGGTGTCATTAGTCTCCAGACGCCTCATCGGAAATAGTCCTCATCTCGCCTGGAAGGGAGAACTTCCTGGATTTTCTCGAGTTGTGGCAGGTGTTCTCGAGTTACGACGGGGACCTCAGGGACCCGCCCTGGTGGCCTCAGGAGAGGCCAGTCCCCATGCGAGTTGCTAGGGGGCCTCTCGGGATTCCTCTCCCGTCGATACCGGGGCCAAAAACCTTGTGTGGAGTCAGGGCCGGAACCGAGGATTCCTCTCAGGGGCTGACATGGATCTTTGGGTACTTCTGGAGTCTCCCCAGGGGAGTCAGGCCTCGTCTCGAGTGGGGGCATGCACGTGCGCTTTCCTTCCAGGCTGTAGCAGCAATGTCACGCTTCCCGTCGCGTGGATCAAAGGATCTGAGGTTTTCCCTCGAGGCTTTCCCTCGAGGGTTTCCCATTGGGCTGTCCCACGAGCCACCGTGGTGTGAGTCGATCCTCGGCGTGAAAGATGAGCCAGTGCAGGGCAAAGAGGTTCCTCTGGAATGGACTGAGACATCTGGGGGACTCTTGGAATGGTGGTACGACCATGGAGTTCCTCTCGCCTTTCCTGTTGAGAGTGCCTCCTCTTGAGATGTGATGGGAATGCCGGGAATTCTTTCCGTTGAAAGCAGGGAAAGGATCCCTAATCTCGAGCTCCGAGGCGGAAACGGGGCTCCTCTGGATGTGGGCGGGACCATCGTGCTTCTTCTCGAGTGGAGACGGGTATGGCGGTGAACTTCTTGAGTTTCAGCAAGGGTGTGAAAGACCCTTTCGAATTTCCAGAGGTTAGGTGTCATTAGTCTCCAGACACCTCATCGGAAATAGGCCTCATCTCGCCTGGAAGGGAGAACTTCCTGGATTTTCTCGAGTTGCGGCAGGTGTTCTCGAGTTACGACGGGGACCTCAGGGACCCGCCCTGGTGGCCTCAGGAGAGGCCAGTCCCCATGCGAGGTGTTAGGGGGCCTCTCGGGATTCCTCTCCCGTCGATACCGGGGCCAAAAACCTTGTGTGGAGTCAGGGCCGGAACCGAGGATTCCTCTCAGGGGCTGACATGGATCTTTGGGTACTTCTGGAGTCTCCCCAGGGGAGTCAGGCCTCGTCTCGAGTGGGGGCATGCACGTGCGCTTTCCTTCCAGGCTGTAGCAGCAATGTCACGCTTCCCGTGGCTTGGATCAAAGGATCTGTGGTTTTCCCTCGAGGCTTTCCCTCGAGGCTTTCCCACAAGGCTGTCCCACGTGCCACCGTGGTGTGAGTCGATCCTCGGCGTGAAAGATGAGCCAGTGCAGGGCAAAGAGGTTCCTCTGGAATGGACTGAGACATCTGGGGGACTCTTGGAATGGTGGTACGGCCATGGAGTTCCTCTCGCCTTTCCTGTTGAGAGTGCCTCCTCTTGAGATGCGATGGGAACGCCGGGAATTCTTTCCGTTGAAAGCAGGGAAAGGATCCCTCATCTCGAGCTCCGAGGGGGAAACGGGGCTCCTCTGGATGTGGGCGGGACCATCGTGCATCCTCTCGAGTGGAGACGGGTATGGCGGTGAACTTCTTGAGTTGCAGCAAGGGTGTGAAAGACCCTTTCGAAGTTCCAGAGGTTAGGTGTCATTAGTCTCCAGACACCTCATCGGAAATTGGCCTCATCTCGCCTGGAAGGGAGCACTTCCTGGATTTTCTTGAGTTGCGGCAGGTGTTCTCCAGTTACGACGGGGACCTCAGGGACACGCCCTGGTGGCCTCAGGAGAGGCCAGTACCCATACGAGGTGCTAGGGGGCCTCTCGAGATTCCTCTCCCGTCGATACCGGGGCCAAAAACCTTGTGTGGAGTCAGGGCCGGAACCGAGGATTCCTCTCAGGGGCTGACATGGATCTTTGGGTACTTCTGGAGTCTCCCCAGGGGAGTCAGGCCTCGTCTCGAGTGGGGGCATGCACGTGCGCTTTCCTTCCAGGCTGTACCAGCAATGTCACGCTTCCCGTGGCGTGGATCAAAGGATCTGTGGTTTTCCCTCGAGGCTTTCCCTCGAGGCTTTCCCACAGGGCTGTCCCACGTGCCACCGTGGTGTGAGTCGATCCTCGGCGTGAAAGATGAGCCAGTGCAGGGCAAAGAGGTTCCTCTGGAATGGACTGAGACATCTGGGGGACTCTTGGAATGGTGGTACGACCATGGAGTTCCTCTCGCTTTTCCTGTTGAGAGTGCCTCCTCTTGAGATGCGACGGGAACGCCGGGAATTCTTTCCCGTTGAAAGCAGGGAAAGGATTCCTCATCTCGAACTACGAGGGGGAAACGGGGCTCCTCTGGATGTGGGCGGGACTATCGTGCTTCCTCTCGAGTGGAGACGGGTATGGCGGTGAACTTCTTGAGTTGCAGCAAGGGTGTGAAAGACCCTTTCGAAGTTCCAGAGGTTCGGTGTCATTAGTCTCCAGACGCCTCATCGGAAATAGGCCTCATCTCGCCTGGAAGGGAGAACTTCCTGGATTTTCTCGAGTTGTGGCAGATGTTCTCGAGTTACGACGGGGACCTCAGGGACCCGCCCTGGTGGCCTCAGGAGAGGCCAGTCCCCATGCGAGGTGCTAGGGGGCCTCTCGGGATTCCTCTTCCGACGATACCGGGGCCAAAAACCTTGTGTGGAGTCAGGGCTGGAACCGAGGATTCCTCTCAGGGGCTGACATGGATCTTTGGGTACTTGTGGAGTCTCCCCAGGGGAGTCAGGCCTCGTCTCGAGTGGGGGCATGCACGTGTGGTTTCCTTCCAGGCTGTAGCAGCAATGTCACGCTTCCCGTGGCTTGGATCAAAGGATCTGTGGTTTTCCTTCGAGGCTTTCCCTAGAGGTTTTCCCACAGGGCTGTCCCACGTGCCACCGTGGTGTGAGTCTATCCTCGGCGTGAAAGATGAGCCAGTGCAGGGCAAAGAGGTTCCTCTGGAATGGACTGAGACATCTGGGGGACTCTTGGAATGGTGGTACGACCATGGAGTTCCTCTCGCTTTTCCTGTTGAGAGTGCCTCCTCTTGAGATGCGACGGGAACGCCGGGAATTCTTTCCCGTTGAAAGCAGGGAAAGGATACCTCATCTCGAGCTACGAGGGGGAAACGGGGCTCCTCTGGATGTGGGCGGGACTATCGTGCTTCCTCTCGAGTGGAGACGGGTATGGCGGTGAACTTCTTGAGTTGCAGCAAGGGTGTGAAAGGCCCTTTCGAAGTTCCAGAGGTTAGGTGTCATTAGTCTCCAGACGCCTCATCGGAAATAGGCCTCATCTCGCCTGGAAGGGAGAACTTCCTGGATTTTCTCGAGTTGCGGCAGGTGTTCTCGAGTTACGACGGGGACCTCAGGGACCCGCCCTGGTGGCCTCAGGAGAGGCCAGTCCCCATGCGAGGTGCTAGGGGGCCTCTCGGGATTCCTCTCCCGACGATACCGGGGCCAAAAACCTTGTGTGGAGTCAGGGCTGGAACCGAGGATTCCTCTCAGGGGCTGACATGGATCTTTGGGTACTTCTGGAGTCTCCCCAGGGGAGTCAGGCCTCGTCTCGAGTGGGGGCATGCACGTGTGGTTTCCTTCCAGGCTGTAGCAGCAATGTCACGCTTCCCGTGGCTTGGATCAAAGGATCTGTGGTTTTCCCTCGAGGATTTCCCTCGAGGCTTTCCCACAGGGCTGTCCCACGTGCCACCATGGTGTGAGTCGATCCTCGGCGTGAAAGATGAGCCAGTGCAGGGCAAAGAGGTTCCTCTGGAATGGACTGAGACATCTGGGGGACTCTTGGAATGGTGGTACGACCATGGAGTTCCTCTCGCCTTTCCTGTCGAGAGTGCCTCCTCTTGAGATGTGACGGGAACGCCGGGAATTCTTTCCCGTTGAAAGCAGGGAAAGGATCCCTCATCTCGAGCTCCGAGGGGGAAACGGGGCTCCTCTGGATGTGGGCGGGACCATCGTGCTTCCTCTCGAGTGGAGACGGGTATGGCGGTGAACTTCTTGAGTTGCAGCAAAGGTGTGAAAGACCCTTTCGAAGTACCAGAGGTTAGGTGTCATTAGTCTCCAGACGCCTCATCGGAAATAGTCCTCATCTCGCCTGGAAGGGAGAACTTCCTGGATTTTCTGGAGTTGTGGCAGGTGTTCTCGATTTACGACGGGGACCTCAGGGACCCGCCCTGGTGGCCTCAGGAGAGGCCAGTCCCCATGCGAGTTGCTAGGGGGCCTCTCGGGATTCCTCTCCCGTCGATACCGGGGCCAAAAACCTTGTGTGGAGTCAGGGCCGGAACCGAGGATTCCTCTCAGGGGCTGACATGGATCTTTGGGTACTTCTGGAGTCTCCCCAGGGGAGTCAGGCCTCGTCTCGAGTGGGGGCATGCACGTGCGCTTTCCTTCCAGGCTGTAGCAGCAATGTCACGCTTCCCGTGGCGTGGATCAAAGGATCTGTGGTTTTCCCTCGAGGCTTTCCCTCGAGGCTTTCCCACAGGGCTGTCCCACGTGCCACCGTGGTGTGAGTCGATCCTCGGCGTGAAAGATGAGCCAGTGCAGGGCAAAGAGGATCCTCTGGAATGGACTGAGACATCTGGGGGACTCTTGGAATGGTGGTACGACCATGGAGTTCCTCTCGCCTTTCCTGTTGAGAGTGCCTGCTCTTTAGATGCGACGGGAACGCAGGGAATTCTTTCCCGATGAAAGCAAGGAAAGGATCACTCATTTCGAGCTACGAGGGGGAAACGGGGCTCCTCTGGATGTGGGCGTGACCATCGTGCTTCCTCTGGAGTGGAGACGGGTATGGCGGTGAACTTCTTGAGTTGCAGCAAGGGTGTGAAAGACCCTTTCGAAGTCCCAGAGTTTAGGTGTCATTAGTCTCCAGACGCCTCATCGGAAATAGGCCTCATCTCGCCTGGAAGGGAGAACTTCCTGGATTTTCTCGAGTTGCGGCCGGTGTTCTCGAGTTACGACGGGGACCTCAGGGACCCGCCCTGGTGGCCTCAGGAGAGGCCAGTCCCCATGCGAGGTGCTAGGGGGCCTCTCGTGATTCCGCTCCCGTCGATACCGGGGCCAAAAACCTTGTGTGCAGTCAGGGCCGGAACCGAGGATTCCTCTCATGGGCTGACATGGATCTTTGGGTACTTCTGGAGTCTCCCCAGGGGAGTCAGGCCTCGTCTCGAGTGGGGGCATGCACGTGCGCTTTCCTTCCAGGCTGTAGCAGCAATGTCACGCTTCCCTTCGTGTGGATCAAAGGATCTGTGGTTTTCCCTCGAGGCTTTCCCTCGAGGCTTTCCCACAGGGCTGTCCCACGTGCCACCGTGGTGTGAGTCGATCCTTGGCGTGAAAGATGAGCCAGTGCAGGGCAAAGAGGTTCCTCTAAATGGACTGAGACATCTGGGGGACTCTTGGAATGGTGGTACGACCATGGAGTTCCTCTCGCCTTTCCTGTTGAGAGTGCCTCCTCTTGAGATGCGACGGGAACGCCGCGAATTCTTTCCCGTTGAAAGCAGGGAAAGGATCCCACATCTCGAGCTACGAGGGGGAAACGGAGCTCCTCTGGATGTGGGTGGGACCATCGTGCTTCCTCTCGAGTGGAGACGGGTATGGCGGTGAACTTCTCGAGTTGCAGCAAGGGTGTGAAAGACCCTATTGAAGTTCCAGAGGTTACGTGTCATTAGTCTCCAGACGCCTCATTGGAAATAGGCCTCATCTCGCCTGGTAGGGAGAACTTCCTGGATTTTCTCGAGTTGCGGCAGGTGTTCTCGAGTTACGACGGGGACCTCAGGGACCCGCCCTGGTGGCCTCAGGAAAGGCCAGTCCCCATGCGAGTTGCTAGGGGGCCTCTCGGGATTCCTCTCCCGTCGATACCGGGGCCAAAAACCTTGTGTGGAGTCAGGGCCGGAACCGAGGATTCCTCTCAGGGGCTGACATGGATCTTTGGGTACTTCTGGAGAATCCCCAGGGGAGTCAGGCCTCGTCTCGAGTGGGGGCATGCACGTGCGCTTTCCATCCTGGCTGTAGCAGCAATGTCACGCTTCCCGTCGCGTGGATTAAAGGATCTGTGGTTTTCCCACGAGGCTTTCCCTTGAGGCTTTCCCACAGGGCTGTCCCACGTGCCACCGTGGTGTGAGTCGATACTCGGCGTGAAAGATGAGCCAGTGCAGGGCAAAGAGGTTCCTCTGGAATGGACTGAGACATCTGGGGGACTCTTGGAATGGTGGTACGACCATGGAGTTCCTCTCGCCTTTCCTGTTGAGTGTGCCTCCTCTTGAAATGTGACGGGAACGCCGGGAATTCTTTCCCGTTGAAAGCAGGGAAAGGATCCCTCATCTCGAGCTACGAGGGGGAAACGGGGCTCCTCTGGATGTGGGCGGGACCATCGTGCTTCCTCTCGAGTGGAGACGGGTATGACGGTGAACTTCTTGAGTTGCAGTAAGGGTGTGAAAGACCCTTTCGAATTTCCAGAGGTTAGGTGTCATTAGTCTCCAGACGCCTCATCGGAAATAGGCCTCATCTCGCCTGGAAGGGAGCACTTCCTGGATTTTCTCGAGATGCGGCAGGTGTTCTCGAGTTACGACGGGGACCTCAGGGACCCGCCCTGGTGGCCTCAAGAAAGGCAAGTCACCATGCGAGTTGCTCGGGTGCCTCTCGGGATTCCTCTCCCATCGATTCCGGGGCCAAAAACCTTGTGTGGAGTCAGGGCCGGAACCGAGGATTCCTCTCAGGGGCTGACATGGATCTTTGGGTACTTCTGGAGTCTCCCCAGGGGAGTCAGGCCTCGTCTCGAGTGGGGGCATGCACGTGCGCTTTCCTTCCAGGCTGTAGCAGCAATGTCACTCTTCCCGTCGCGTGGATCAAAGGATCTGTGGTTTTCCCTCGAGGCTTTCCCTCGAGGCTTTCCCACAGGGCTGTCCCACGTGCCACCGTGGTGTGAGTCGATCCTCGGCGTGAAAGATGAGCCACTGCAGGGCAAAGAGGTTCCTCTGGAATGGACTGAGACATCTGGGGGACTCTTGGAATGGTGGTACGACCATGGAGTTCCTCTCGCCTTTCCTGTTGAGAGTGCCTCCTCTTGAGATGCGACGGGAACGCCGGGAATTCTTTCCCGTTGAAAGCAGGGAAAGGATCCCTCATCTCGAGCTCCCAGGGTGAAACGGGGCTCCTCTGGATGTGGGCGGGACCATCGTGCTTCCTCTCGAGTGGAGACGGGTATGGCGGTGAACTTCTTGAGTTGCAGCAAGGGTGTGAAAGACCCTTTCGAAGTTCCAGAGGTTAGGTGTCATTAGTCTCCAGACGCCTCATCGGAAATAGGCCTCATCTCGCCTGGAAGGGAGAACTTCGTGGATTTTCTCGAGTTGCGGCAGGTGTCCTCGAGTTACGACGGGGACCTCAGGGACCCGCCCTGGTGGCCTCAGAAGAGGCCAGTCCCCATACGAGTTGCAAGGGGCCCTCTCGGGATTCCTTTCCCGTCGATACCCGGGCCAAAAACCTTGTGTGGAGTCAGGGCCGGAACCGAGGATTCCTCTCATGGGCTGACATGGATCTTTGGGTACTTGTGGAGTCTCCCCAGGGGAGTCAGGCCTCGTCTCGAGTGGGGGCATGCACGTGCGCTTTCCTTCCAGGCTGTAGCAGCAATGTCACGCTGCCCGTCGCGTGGATCAAAGGATCTGTGGTTTTCCCTCGAGGCTTTCCCTCGAGGCTTTCCCACAGGGCTGTCCCACGTGCCACCGTGGTGTGAGTCGATCCTCGGCGTGAAAAATGAGCCAGTGCAGGGCAAAGAGGTTCCGCTGGAATGGACTGAGACATCTGGGGGACTCTTGGAATGGTGGTGCGACCATGGAGTTCCTCTGGCCTTTCCTGTTGAGAGTGCCTCCTCTTGAGATGCGACGGGAACGCCGGGAATTCTTTCCCGTTGAAAGCAGGGAAAGGATCCCTCATCTCGAGCTCCGAGGGGGAAACGGGGCTCCTCTGGATGTTGGCGGGAACATCGTGCTTCCTCTCGAGTGGCGACGGGTATGGCGGTGAACTTGAGTTGCAGCAAGGGTGTGAAAGACCCTTTCGAAGTTCCAGATGTTAAGTGTCATTCGTCTCCAGACGCCTCATCGGAAATAGGCCTCATCTCGCCTTTAAGGGAGAACTTCCTGGATTTTCTCGAGTTGCAGCAGGTGTTCTCGAGTTACGACGGGGACCTCAGGGACCCGCCCTGGTGGCCTCAAGAGAGGCCAGTCCCCATGCGAGTTGCTAGGGGGCCTCTCGGGATTCCTCTCCCGTCGATACCGGGGCCAAAAACCTTGTGTGGAGTCAGGGCCGGAACCGAGGATTCCTCTCAGGGGCTGACATGGATCTTTGGGTACTTCTGGAGTCTCCCCAGGGGAGTCAGGCCTCGTCTCGAGTGGGGACATGCACGTGCGCTTTCCTACCAGGCTGTAGCAGCAATGTCACTCTTCCCGTCGCGTGGATCAAAGGATCTGTGGTTTTCCCTCGAGGCTTTCCCTCGAGGCTTTCCCACAGGGCTGTCCCACGTGCCACCGTGGTGTGAGTCGATCCTCGGCGTGAAAGATGAGCCACTGCAGGGCAAAGAGGTTCCTCTGGAATGGACTGAGACATCTGGGGGACTCTTGGAATGGTGGTACGACCATGGAGTTCCTCTCGCCTTTCCTGTTGAGAGTGCCTCCTCTTGAGATGCGACGGGAACGCCGGGAATTCTTTTCCGTTGAAAGCAGGGAAAGGATCCCTCATCTCGAGCTCCGAGGGGGAAACAGGGCTCCTCTGGATGTGGGCGGGACCATCGTGCTTCCTCTCGAGTGGAGACGGGTATGGCGGTGAACTTCTTGAGTTGCAGCAAGGGTGTGAAAGACCCTTTCGAAGTTCCAGAGGTTAGGTGTCATTAGTCTCCAGACGCCTCATCGGAAATAGGCCTCATCTCGCCTGGAAGGGAGAACTTCGTGGATTTTCTCGAGTTGCGGCAGGTGTCCTCGAGTTACGACGGGGACCTCAGGGACCCGCCCTGGTGGCCTCAGAAGAGGCCAGTCCCCATGCGAGTTGCTAGGGGCCCTCTCGGGATTCCTCTCCCGTCGATACCCGGGCCAAAAACCTTGTGTGGAGTCAGGGCCGGAACCGAGGATTCCTCTCATGGGCTGACATGGATCTTTGGGTACTTGTGGAGTCTCTCCAGGGGAGTCAGGCCTCGTCTCGAGTGGGGGCATGCACCTGCGCTTTCCTTCCAGGCTGTAGCAGCAATGTCACGCTTCCCGTCGCGTGGATCAAAGGATCTGTGGTTTTCCCTCGAGGCTTTCCCTCGAGGCTTTCCCACAGGACTGTCCCACGTGCCACCGTGGTGTGAGTCGATCCTCGGCGTGAAAAATGAGCCAGTGCAGGGCAAAGAGTTTCCGCTGGAATGGACTGAGACATCTGGGGGACTCTTGGAATGGTGGTGCGACCATGGAGTTCCTCTCGCCTTTCCTGTTGAGAGTGCCTCCTCTTGAGATGCGACGGGAACGCCGGGAATTCTTTCCCGTTGAAAGCAGGGAAAGGATCCCTCATCTCGAGCTCCGAGGGGGAAACGGGGCTCCTCTGGATGTGGGCGGGACCATCGTGCTTCCTCTCGAGTGGAGACGGGTATGGCGGTGAACTTGAGTTGCAGCAAGGGTGTGAAAGACCCTTTCGAAGTTCCAGAGGTTAAGTGTCATTAGTCTCCAGACGCCTCATCGGAAATAGGCCTCATCTCGCCTGGAAGGGAGAACTTCCTGGATTTTCTCGAGTTGCGGCTGGTGTTCTCGAGTTACGACGGGGACCTCAGGGACCCGCCCTGGTGGCCTCAGGAGAGGCCAGTCCCCATGCGAGTTGCTAGGGGGCCTCTCGGGATTCCTCTCCCGTCGATACCGGGGCCAAAAACCTTGTGTGGAGTCAGGGCCGGAACCGAGGATTCCTCTCAGGGGCTGACATGGATCTTTGGGTACTTCCGGAGTCTCCCCAGGGGAGTCAGGCCTCGTCTCGAGTGGGGGACATGCACGTGCGCTTTCCTTCCAGGCTGTAGCCGCAATGTCACTCTTCCCGTCGCGTGGATCAAAGGATCTGTTGTTTTCCCTCGAGGCTTTCCCTCGAGGCTTTCCCACAGGGCTGTCCCACGTGCCACCGTGGTGTGAGTCGATCCTCGGCGTGAAAGATGAGCCACTGCAGGGCAAAGAGGTTCCTCTGGAATGGACTGAGACATCTGGGGGACTCTTGGAATGGTGGTACGACCATGGAGTTCCTCTCGCCTTTCCTGTTGAGAGTGCCTCCTCTTGAGATGCGACGGGAACGCCGGGAATTCTTTTCCGTTGAAAGCAGGGAAAGGATCCCTCATCTCGAGCTCCGAGGGGGAAACGGGGCTCCTCTGGATGTGGGCGGGACCATCGTGCTTCCTCTCGAGTGGAGACGGGTATGGCGGTGAACTTCTTGAGTTGCAGCAAGGGTGTGAAAGACCCTTTCGAAGTTCCAGAGGTTAGGTGTCATTAGTCTCCAGACGCCTCATCGGAAATAGGCCTCATCTCGCCTGGAAGGGAGAACTTCGTGGATTTTCTCGAGTTGCGGCAGGTGTCCTCGAGTTACGACGGGGACCTCAGGGACCCGCCCTGGTGGCCTCAGAAGAGGCCAGTCCCCATGCGAGTTGCTAGGGGCCCTCTCGGGATTCCTCTCCCGTCGATACCCGGGCCAAAAACCTTGTGTGGAGTCAGGGCCGGAACCGAGGATTCCTCTCATGGGCTGACATGGATCTTTGGGTACTTGTGGAGTCTCTCCAGGGGAGTCAGGCCTCGTCTCGAGTGGGGGCATGCACCTGCGCTTTCCTTCCAGGCTGTAGCAGCAATGTCACGCTTCCCGTCGCGTGGATCAAAGGATCTGTGGTTTTCCCTCGAGGCTTTCCCTCGAGGCTTTCCCACAGGACTGTCCCACGTGCCACCGTGGTGTGAGTCGATCCTCGGCGTGAAAAATGAGCCAGTGCAGGGCAAAGAGTTTCCGCTGGAATGGACTGAGACATCTGGGGGACTCTTGGAATGGTGGTGCGACCATGGAGTTCCTCTGGCCTTTCCTGTTGAGAGTGCCTCCTCTTGAGATGCGACGGGAACGCCGGGAATTCTTTCCCGTTGAAAGCAGGGAAAGGATCCCTCATCTCGAGCTCCGAGGGGGAAACGGGGCTCCTCTGGATGTGGGCGGGACCATCGTGCTTCCTCTCGAGTGGAGACGGGTATGGCGGTGAACTTCTTGAGTTGCAGCAAGGGTGTGAAAGACCCTTTCGAAGTTCCAGAGGTTAGGTGTCATTAGTCTCCAGACGCCTCATCGGAAATAGGCCTCATCTCGCCTGGAAGGGAGAACTTCGTGGATTTTCTCGAGTTGCGGCAGGTGTCCTCGAGTTACGACGGGGACCTCAGGGACCCGCCCTGGTGGCCTCAGAAGAGGCCAGTCCCCATGCGAGTTGCTAGGGGCCCTCTCGGGATTCCTCTCCCGTCGATACCCGGGCCAAAAACCTTGTGTGGAGTCAGGGCCGGAACCGAGGATTCCTCTCATGGGCTGACATGGATCTTTGGGTACTTGTGGAGTCTCTCCAGGGGAGTCAGGCCTCGTCTCGAGTGGGGGCATGCACCTGCGCTTTCCTTCCAGGCTGTAGCAGCAATGTCACGCTTCCCGTCGCGTGGATCAAAGGATCTGTGGTTTTCCCTCGAGGCTTTCCCTCGAGGCTTTCCCACAGGACTGTCCCACGTGCCACCGTGGTGTGAGTCGATCCTCGGCGTGAAAAATGAGCCAGTGCAGGGCAAAGAGTTTCCGCTGGAATGGACTGAGACATCTGGGGGACTCTTGGAATGGTGGTGCGACCATGGAGTTCCTCTCGCCTTTCCTGTTGAGAGTGCCTCCTCTTGAGATGCGACGGGAACGCCGGGAATTCTTTCCCGTTGAAAGCAGGGAAAGGATCCCTCATCTCGAGCTCCGAGGGGGAAACGGGGCTCCTCTGGATGTGGGCGGGACCATCGTGCTTCCTCTCGAGTGGAGACGGGTATGGCGGTGAACTTGAGTTGCAGCAAGGGTGTGAAAGACCCTTTCGAAGTTCCAGAGGTTAAGTGTCATTAGTCTCCAGACGCCTCATCGGAAATAGGCCTCATCTCGCCTGGAAGGGAGAACTTCCTGGATTTTCTCGAGTTGCGGCCGGTGTTCTCGAGTTACGACGGGGACCTCAGGGACCCGCCCTGGTGGCCTCAGGAGAGGCCAGTCCCCATGCGAGTTGCTAGGGGGCCTCTCGGGATTCCTCTCCCGTCGATACCGGGGCCAAAAACCTTGTGTGGAGTCAGGGCCGGAACCGAGGATTCCTCTCAGGGGCTGACATGGATCTTTGGGTACTTCCGGAGTCTCCCCAGGGGAGTCAGGCCTCGTCTCGAGTGGGGGACATGCACGTGCGCTTTCCTTCCAGGCTGTAGCCGCAATGTCACTCTTCCCGTCGCGTGGATCAAAGGATCTGTTGTTTTCCCTCGAGGCTTTCCCTCGAGGCTTTCCCACAGGGCTGTCCCACGTGCCACCGTGGTGTGAGTCGATCCTCGGCGTGAAAGATGAGCCACTGCAGGGCAAAGAGGTTCCTCTGGAATGGACTGAGACATCTGGGGGACTCTTGGAATGGTGGTACGACCATGGAGTTCCTCTCGCCTTTCCTGTTGAGAGTGCCTCCTCTTGAGATGCGACGGGAACGCCGGGAATTCTTTTCCGTTGAAAGCAGGGAAAGGATCCCTCATCTCGAGCTCCGAGGGGGAAACGGGGCTCCTCTGGATGTGGGCGGGACCATCGTGCTTCCTCTCGAGTGGAGACGGGTATGGCGGTGAACTTCTTGAGTTGCAGCAAGGGTGTGAAAGACCCTTTCGAAGTTCCAGAGGTTAGGTGTCATTAGTCTCCAGACGCCTCATCGGAAATAGGCCTCATCTCGCCTGGAAGGGAGAACTTCGTGGATTTTCTCGAGTTGCGGCAGGTGTCCTCGAGTTACGACGGGGACCTCAGGGACCCGCCCTGGTGGCCTCAGAAGAGGCCAGTCCCCATGCGAGTTGCTAGGGGCCCTCTCGGGATTCCTCTCCCGTCGATACCCGGGCCAAAAACCTTGTGTGGAGTCAGGGCCGGAACCGAGGATTCCTCTCATGGGCTGACATGGATCTTTGGGTACTTGTGGAGTCTCTCCAGGGGAGTCAGGCCTCGTCTCGAGTGGGGGCATGCACCTGCGCTTTCCTTCCAGGCTGTAGCAGCAATGTCACGCTTCCCGTCGCGTGGATCAAAGGATCTGTGGTTTTCCCTCGAGGCTTTCCCTCGAGGCTTTCCCACAGGACTGTCCCACGTGCCACCGTGGTGTGAGTCGATCCTCGGCGTGAAAAATGAGCCAGTGCAGGGCAAAGAGTTTCCGCTGGAATGGACTGAGACATCTGGGGGACTCTTGGAATGGTGGTGCGACCATGGAGTTCCTCTGGCCTTTCCTGTTGAGAGTGCCTCCTCTTGAGATGCGACGGGAACGCCGGGAATTCTTTCCCGTTGAAAGCAGGGAAAGGATCCCTCATCTCGAGCTCCGAGGGGGAAACGGGGCTCCTCTGGATGTGGGCGGGACCATCGTGCTTCCTCTCGAGTGGAGACGGGTATGGCGGTGAACTTCTTGAGTTGCACCAAGGGTGTGAAAGACCCTTTCGAAGTTCCAGAGGTTTGGTGTCATTAGTCTCCAGACGCCTCATCGGAAATAGGCCTCATCTTGCCTGGAAGGGAGAACTTCCTGGATTTTCTCGAGTTGCGGCAGGTGTTCTCGAGTTACGACGGGGACCTCAGGGACCCGCCCTGGTGGCCTCAGGAGAGGCCAGTACCCATGCGAGTTGCTAGGGGGCCTCTCGGGATTCCTCTCCCGTCGATACCGGGGCCAAAAACCTTGTGTGGAGTCAGGGCCGGAACCGAGGATTCCTCTCAGGGGCTGACATGGATCTTTGGGTACTTGTGGAGTCTCCCCAGGGGAGTCAGGCCTCGTCTCGAGTGGGGGCATGCACGTGCGCTTTCCTTCCAGGCTGTAGCAGCAATGTCACGCTTCCCGTGGCGTGGATCAAAGGATCTGTGGTTTTCCCTCGAGGCTTTCCCTCGAGGCTTTCCCACAGGGCTGTCCCATGTGCCACCGTGGTGTGAGTCGATCCTCGGCGTGAAAGATGAGCCAGTGCAGGGCAAAGAGGTTCCTCTGGAATGGACTGAGACATCTGGGGGACTCTTGGAATGGTGGTACGACCATGGAGATCCTCTCGCCTTTCCTGTTGAGAGTGCCTCCTATTGAGATGCGACGGGAATGCCGGGAATTCTTTCCCGTTGAAAGCAGGGAAAGGATCCCTCATCTCGAGCACCGATGGGAAAACGGGGCTCCTCTGGATGTGGGCGGGACCATCGTGCTTCCTCTCGAGTGGAGACGGGTATGGCGGAGAACTTCTTGAGTTGCAGCAAGGGTGTGAAAGACCCTTTCAAAGTTCCAGAGGTTAGGTGTCATTAGTCTCCAGACGCCTCATCGGAAATAGGCCTCATCTCGCCTGGAAGGGAGAACTTCCTGGATTTTCTCGAGTTGCGGCAGGTGTTCTTAAGTTACGACGGGGAACTCAGGGACCCGCCTTGGTGGCCTCAGGAGAGGCCAGTCCCCATGCGAGTTGCTATGGGGCCTCTCGGGATTCCTCTCCCGTCGATACCGGGGCCAAAAACCTTGAGTGGAGTCAGGGCCGGAACCGAGGATTCCTCTCAGGGGCTGACATGGATCTTTGGGTACTTCTGGAGTCTCCCCAGGGGAGTCAGGCCTCGTCTCGAGTGGGGGCATGCACGTGCGCTTTCCTTCCAGGCTGTAGCAGCAATGTCACGCTTCCCGTCACGTGGATCAAAGGATCTGTGGTTTTCCCTCGAGGCTTTCCCACAGGGCTGTCCCACGTGCCACCGTGGTGTGAGTCGATCCTCGGCGTGAAAGATGAGCCAGTGCAGGGCAAAGAGGTTCCTCTGGAATGGACTGAGACATCTGGGGGACTCTTGGAATGGTGGTACGACCATGGAGTTCCTCTCGCCTTTCCTGTTGAGAGTGCCTCCTCTTGATATGCGACGGGAACGCCGGGAATTCTTTCCCGTTGAAAGCAGGGAAAGGATCCCTCATCTCGAGCTACGAGGGGGAAACGGGGCTCCTCTGGATGTGGGCGGGACCATCGTGCTTCCTCTCGAGTGGAGACGGGTATGGCGGTGAACTTCTTGAGTTGCAGCAAGGGTGTGAAAGACCCTTTCGAAGTTCCAGAGGTTAGATGTCATTAGTCTCCAGACCCCTCATCGGAAACAGGCCTCATCTCGCCTGGAAGGGAGAACTTCCTGGATTTTCTCGAGTTGCGGCAGGTGTTCTCGAGTTACGACGCGGACCTCAGGGACCCGCCCTGGTGGCCTCAGGAGAGGCCAGTCCACATGCGAGTTGCTAGGGGGCCTCTCGGGATTCCTCTCCCGTCGATACCGGGGCCAAAAACCTTGTGTGGAGTCAGGGCCGGAACCGAGGATTCCTCTCAGGGGCTGACATGGATCTTTGGGTACGTCTGGAGTCTCCCCAGGGGAGTCAGGCCTCGTCTCGAGTGGGGGCATGCACGTGCACTTTCCTTCCAGGCTGTAGCAGCAATGTCACGCTTCCCGTCGCGTGGATCAAAGGATCTGTGGTTTTCCCTCGAGGCTTTCCCACAGGGCTGTCCCACGTGCCACCGTGGTGTGAGTCGATCCTCGGCGTGAAAGATGAGCCAGTGCAGGGCAAAGAGGTTCCTCTGGAATGGACTGAGACATCTGGGGGACTCTTGGAATGGTGGTACGACCATGGAGTTCCTCTCGCCTTTCCTGTTGAGAGTGCCTCCTCTTGAGATGCGACGGGAACGCCGGGAATTCTTTCCCGTTGAAAGCAGGGAAAGGATCCCTCATCTCGAGCTACGAGGGGGAAACGGGGCTCCTCTGGATGTGGGCGGGACCATCGTGCTTCCTCTCGAGTGGAGACGGGTATGGCGGTGAACTTCTTGAGTTGCACCAAGGGTGTGAAAGACCCTTTCGAAGTTCCAGAGGTTTGGTGTCATTAGTCTCCAGAGGCCTCATCGGAAATAGGCCTCATCTCGCCTGGAAGGGAGAACTTCCTGGATTTTCTCGAGTTGCGGCAGGTGTTCTCGAGTTACGACGGGGACCTCAGGGACCCGCCCTGGTGGCCTCAGGAGAGGCCAGTCCCCATGCGAGTTGCTAGGGGGCCTCTCGGGATTCCTCTCCCGTCGATACCGGGGCCAAAAACCTTGTGTGGAGTCAGGGCCGGAACCGAGGATTCCTCTCAGGGGCTGACATGGATCTTTGGGTACTTGTGGAATCTCCCCAGGGGAGTCAGGCCTCGTCTCGAGTGGGGGCATGCACGTGCGCTTTCCTTCCAGGCTGTAGCAGCAATGTCACGCTTCCCGTGGCGTGGATCAAAGGATCTGTGGTTTTCCCTCGAGGCTTTCCCTCGAGGCTTTCCCACAGGGCTGTCCCATGTGCCACCGTGGTGTGAGTCGATCCTCGGCGTGAAAGATGAGCCAGTGCAGGGCAAAGAGGTTCCTCTGGAATGGACTGAGACATCTGGGGGACTCTTGGAATGGTGGTACGACCATGGAGATCCTCTCGCCTTTCCTGTTGAGAGTGCCTCCTATTGAGATGCGACGGGAATGCCGGGAATTCTTTCCCGTTGAAAGCAGGGAAAGGATCCCTCATCTCGAGCACCGATGGGAAAACGGGGCTCCTCTGGATGTGGGCGGGACCATCGTGCTTCCTCTCGAGTGGAGACGGGTATGGCGGAGAACTTCTTGAGTTGCAGCAAGGGTGTGAAAGACCCTTTCAAAGTTCCAGAGGTTAGGTGTCATTAGTCTCCAGACGCCTCATCGGAAATAGGCCTCATCTCGCCTGGAAGGGAGAACTTCCTGGATTTTCTCGAGTTGCGGCAGGTGTTCTTAAGTTACGACGGGGAACTCAGGGACCCGCCTTGGTGGCCTCAGGAGAGGCCAGTCCCCATGCGAGTTGCTAGGGGGCCTCTCGGGATTCCTCTCCCGTCGATACCGGGGCCAAAAACCTTGAGTGGAGTCAGGGCCGGAACCGAGGATTCCTCTCAGGGGCTGACATGGATCTTTGGGTACTTGTGGAGTCTCCCCAGGGGAGTCAGGCCTCGTCTCGAGTGGGGGCATGCACGTGCGCTTTCCTTCCAGGCTGGAGCAGCAATGTCACGCTTCCCGTCACGTGGATCAAAGGATCTGTGGTTTTCCCTCGAGGCTTTCCCACAGGGCTGTCCCACGTGCCACCGTGGTGTGAGTCGATCCTCGGCGTGAAAGATGAGCCAGTGCAGGGCAAAGAGGTTCCTCTGGAATGGACTGAGACATCTGGGGGACTCTTGGAATGGTGGTACGACCATGGAGTTCCTCTCGCCTTTCCTGTTGAAAGTGCCTCCTCTTGATATGCGACGGGAACGCCGGGAATTCTTTCCCGTTGAAAGCAGGGAAAGGATCCCTCATCTCGAGCTACGAGGGGGAAACGGGGCTCCTCTGGATGTGGGCGGGACCATCGTGCTTCCTCTCGAGTGGAGACGGGTATGGCGGTGAACTTCTTGAGTTGCAGCAAGGGTGTGAAAGACCCTTTCGAAGTTCCAGAGGTTAGGTGTCATTAGTCTCCAGACGCCTCATCGGAAATATGCCTCATCTCGCCTGGAAGGGAGAACTTCCTGGATTTTCTCGAGTTGCGGCAGGTGTTCTCGAGTTACGACGGGGACCTCAGGGACCCGCCCTGGTGGCCTCAGGAGAGGCCAGTCCCCATGCGAGTTGCTAGGGGGCCTCTCGGGATTCCTCTCCCGTCGATACCGGGGCCAAAAACCTTGTGTGGAGTCAGGGCCGGAACCGAGGATTCCTCTCAGGGGCTGACATGGATCTTTGGGTACTTCTGGAGTCTCCCCAGGGGAGTCAGTCCTCGTCTCGAGTGGGGGCATGCACGTGCACTTTCCTTCCAGGCTGTAGCAGCAATGTCACGCTTCCCGTCGCGTGGATCAAAGGATCTGTGGTTTTCCCTCGAGGCTTTCCCACAGGGCTGTCCCACGTGCCACCGTGGTGTGAGTCGATCCTCGGCGTGAAAGATGAGCCAGTGCAGGGCAAAGAGGTTCCTCTGAAATGGACTGAGACATCTGGGGGACTCTTGGAATGGTGGTACGACCATGGAGTTCCTCTCGCCTTTCCTGTTGAGAGTGCCTCCTCTTGAGATGCGACGGGAACGCCGGGAATTCTTTCCCGTTGAAAGCAGGGAAAGGATCCCTCATCTCGAGCTACGAGGGGGAAACGGGGCTCCTCTGGATGTGGGCGGGACCATCGTGCTTCCTCTCGAGTGGAGACGGGTATGGCGGTGAACTTCTTGAGTTGCACCAAGGGTGTGAAAGACCCTTTCGAAGTTCCAGAGGTTTGGTGTCATTAGTCTCCAGAGGCCTCATCGGAAATAGGCCTCATCTAGCCTGGAAGGGAGAACTTCCTGGATTTTCTCGAGTTGCGGCAGGTGTTCTCGAGTTACGACGGGGACCTCAGGGACCCGCCCTGGTGGCCTCAGGAGAGGCCAGTCCCCATGCGAGTTGCTAGGGGGACTCTCGGGATTCCTCTCCCGTCGATACCGGGGCCAAAAACCTTGTGTGGAGTCAGGGCCGGAACCGAGGATTCCTCTCAGGGGCTGACATGGATCTTTGGGTACTTGTGGAGTCTCCCCAGGGGAGTCAGGCCTCGTCTCGAGTGGGGGCATGCACGTGCGCTTTCCTTCCAGGCTTTAGCAGCAATGTCACGCTTCCCGTGGCGTGGATCAAAGGATCTGTGGTTTTCCCTCGAGGCTTTCCCTCGAGGCTTTCCCACAGGGCTGTCCCATGTGCCACCGTGGTGTGAGTCGATCCTCGGCGTGAAAGATGAGCCAGTGCAGGGCAAAGAGGTTCCTCTGGAATGGACTGAGACATCTGGGGGACTCTTGGAATGGTGGTACGACCATGGAGATCCTCTCGCCTTTCCTGTTGAGAGTGCCTCCTATTGAGATGCGACGGGAATGCCGGGAATTCTTTCCCGTTGAAAGCAGGGAAAGGATCCCTCATCTCGAGCACCGATGGGAAAACGGGGCTCCTCTGGATGTGGGCGGGACCATCGTGCTTCCTCTCGAGTGGAGACGGGTATGGCGGAGAACTTCTTGAGTTGCAGCAAGGGTGTGAAAGACCCTTTCAAAGTTCCAGAGGTTAGGTGTCATTAGTCTCCAGACGCCTCATCGGAAATAGGCCTCATCTCGCCTGGAAGGGAGAACTTCCTGGATTTTCTCGAGTTGCGGCAGGTGTTCTTAAGTTACGACGGGGAACTCAGGGACCCGCCTTGGTGGCCTCAGGAGAGGCCAGTCCCCATGCGAGTTGCTATGGGGCCTCTCGGGATTCCTCTCCCGTCGATACCGGGGCCAAAAACCTTGAGTGGAGTCAGGGCCGGAACCGAGGATTCCTCTCAGGGGCTGACATGGATCTTTGGGTACTTCTGGAGTCTCCCCAGGGGAGTCAGGCCTCGTCTCGAGTGGGGGCATGCACGTGCGCTTTCCTTCCAGGCTGTAGCAGCAATGTCACGCTTCCCGTCACGTGGATCAAAGGATCTGTGGTTTTCCCTCGAGGCTTTCCCACAGGGCTGTCCCACGTGCCACCGTGGTGTGAGTCGATCCTCGGCGTGAAAGATGAGCCAGTGCAGGGCAAAGAGGTTCCTCTGGAATGGACTGAGACATCTGGGGGACTCTTGGAATGGTGGTACGACCATGGAGTTCCTCTCGCCTTTCCTGTTGAGAGTGCCTCCTCTTGATATGCGACGGGAACGCCGGGAATTCTTTCCCGTTGAAAGCAGGGAAAGGATCCCTCATCTCGAGCTACGAGGGGGAAACGGGGCTCCTCTGGATGTGGGCGGGACCATCGTGCTTCCTCTCGAGTGGAGACGGGTATGGCGGTGAACTTCTTGAGTTGCAGCAAGGGTGTGAAAGACCCTTTCGAAGTTCCAGAGGTTAGATGTCATTAGTCTCCAGACCCCTCATCGGAAACAGGCCTCATCTCGCCTGGAAGGGAGAACTTCCTGGATTTTCTCGAGTTGCGGCAGGTGTTCTCGAGTTACGACGCGGACCTCAGGGACCCGCCCTGGTGGCCTCAGGAGAGGCCAGTCCACATGCGAGTTGCTAGGGGGCCTCTCGGGATTCCTCTCCCGTCGATACCGGGGCCAAAAACCTTGTGTGGAGTCAGGGCCGGAACCGAGGATTCCTCTCAGGGGCTGACATGGATCTTTGGGTACGTCTGGAGTCTCCCCAGGGGAGTCAGGCCTCGTCTCGAGTGGGGGCATGCACGTGCACTTTCCTTCCAGGCTGTAGCAGCAATGTCACGCTTCCCGTCGCGTGGATCAAAGGATCTGTGGTTTTCCCTCGAGGCTTTCCCACAGGGCTGTCCCACGTGCCACCGTGGTGTGAGTCGATCCTCGGCGTGAAAGATGAGCCAGTGCAGGGCAAAGAGGTTCCTCTGGAATGGACTGAGACATCTGGGGGACTCTTGGAATGGTGGTACGACCATGGAGTTCCTCTCGCCTTTCCTGTTGAGAGTGCCTCCTCTTGAGATGCGACGGGAACGCCGGGAATTCTTTCCCGTTGAAAGCAGGGAAAGGATCCCTCATCTCGAGCTACGAGGGGGAAACGGGGCTCCTCTGGATGTGGGCGGGACCATCGTGCTTCCTCTCGAGTGGAGACGGGTATGGCGGTGAACTTCTTGAGTTGCACCAAGGGTGTGAAAGACCCTTTCGAAGTTCCAGAGGTTTGGTGTCATTAGTCTCCAGAGGCCTCATCGGAAATAGGCCTCATCTCGCCTGGAAGGGAGAACTTCCTGGATTTTCTCGAGTTGCGGCAGGTGTTCTCGAGTTACGACGGGGACCTCAGGGACCCGCCCTGGTGGCCTCAGGAGAGGCCAGTCCCCATGCGAGTTGCTAGGGGGCCTCTCGGGATTCCTCTCCCGTCGATACCGGGGCCAAAAACCTTGTGTGGAGTCAGGGCCGGAACCGAGGATTCCTCTCAGGGGCTGACATGGATCTTTGGGTACTTGTGGAATCTCCCCAGGGGAGTCAGGCCTCGTCTCGAGTGGGGGCATGCACGTGCGCTTTCCTTCCAGGCTGTAGCAGCAATGTCACGCTTCCCGTGGCGTGGATCAAAGGATCTGTGGTTTTCCCTCGAGGCTTTCCCTCGAGGCTTTCCCACAGGGCTGTCCCATGTGCCACCGTGGTGTGAGTCGATCCTCGGCGTGAAAGATGAGCCAGTGCAGGGCAAAGAGGTTCCTCTGGAATGGACTGAGACATCTGGGGGACTCTTGGAATGGTGGTACGACCATGGAGATCCTCTCGCCTTTCCTGTTGAGAGTGCCTCCTATTGAGATGCGACGGGAATGCCGGGAATTCTTTCCCGTTGAAAGCAGGGAAAGGATCCCTCATCTCGAGCACCGATGGGAAAACGGGGCTCCTCTGGATGTGGGCGGGACCATCGTGCTTCCTCTCGAGTGGAGACGGGTATGGCGGAGAACTTCTTGAGTTGCAGCAAGGGTGTGAAAGACCCTTTCAAAGTTCCAGAGGTTAGGTGTCATTAGTCTCCAGACGCCTCATCGGAAATAGGCCTCATCTCGCCTGGAAGGGAGAACTTCCTGGATTTTCTCGAGTTGCGGCAGGTGTTCTTAAGTTACGACGGGGAACTCAGGGACCCGCCTTGGTGGCCTCAGGAGAGGCCAGTCCCCATGCGAGTTGCTAGGGGGCCTCTCGGGATTCCTCTCCCGTCGATACCGGGGCCAAAAACCTTGAGTGGAGTCAGGGCCGGAACCGAGGATTCCTCTCAGGGGCTGACATGGATCTTTGGGTACTTGTGGAGTCTCCCCAGGGGAGTCAGGCCTCGTCTCGAGTGGGGGCATGCACGTGCGCTTTCCTTCCAGGCTGGAGCAGCAATGTCACGCTTCCCGTCACGTGGATCAAAGGATCTGTGGTTTTCCCTCGAGGCTTTCCCACAGGGCTGTCCCACGTGCCACCGTGGTGTGAGTCGATCCTCGGCGTGAAAGATGAGCCAGTGCAGGGCAAAGAGGTTCCTCTGGAATGGACTGAGACATCTGGGGGACTCTTGGAATGGTGGTACGACCATGGAGTTCCTCTCGCCTTTCCTGTTGAGAGTGCCTCCTCTTGATATGCGACGGGAACGCCGGGAATTCTTTCCCGTTGAAAGCAGGGAAAGGATCCCTCATCTCGAGCTACGAGGGGGAAACGGGGCTCCTCTGGATGTGGGCGGGACCATCGTGCTTCCTCTCGAGTGGAGACGGGTATGGCGGTGAACTTCTTGAGTTGCAGCAAGGGTGTGAAAGACCCTTTCGAAGTTCCAGAGGTTAGGTGTCATTAGTCTCCAGACGCCTCATCGGAAATAGGCCTCATCTCGCCTGGAAGGGAGAACTTCCTGGATTTTCTCGAGTTGCGGCAGGTGTTCTCGAGTTACGACGGGGACCTCAGGGACCCGCCCTGGTGGCCTCAGGAGAGGCCAGTCCCCATGCGAGTTGCTAGGGGGCCTCTCGGGATTCCTCTCCCGTCGATACCGGGGCCAAAAACCTTGTGTGGAGTCAGGGCCGGAACCGAGGATTCCTCTCAGGGGCTGACATGGATCTTTGGGTACTTCTGGAGTCTCCCCAGGGGAGTCAGGCCTCGTCTCGAGTGGGGGCATGCACGTGCACTTTCCTTCCAGGCTGTAGCAGCAATGTCACGCTTCCCGTCGCGTGGATCAAAGGATCTGTGGTTTTCCCTCGAGGCTTTCCCACAGGGCTGTCCCACGTGCCACCGTGGTGTGAGTCGATCCTCGGCGTGAAAGATGAGCCAGTGCAGGGCAAAGAGGTTCCTCTGGAATGGACTGAGACATCTGGGGGACTCTTGGAATGGTGGTACGACCATGGAGTTCCTCTCGCCTTTCCTGTTGAGAGTGCCTCCTCTTGAGATGCGACGGGAACGCCGGGAATTCTTTCCCGTTGAAAGCAGGGAAAGGATCCCTCATCTCGAGCTACGAGGGGGAAACGGGGCTCCTCTGGATGTGGGCGGGACCATCGTGCTTCCTCTCGAGTGGAGACGGGTATGGCGGTGAACTTCTTGAGTTGCACCAAGGGTGTGAAAGACCCTTTCGAAGTTCCAGAGGTTTGGTGTCATTAGTCTCCAGAGGCCTCATCGGAAATAGGCCTCATCTAGCCTGGAAGGGAGAACTTCCTGGATTTTCTCGAGTTGCGGCAGGTGTTCTCGAGTTACGACGGGGACCTCAGGGACCCGCCCTGGTGGCCTCAGGAGAGGCCAGTCCCCATGCGAGTTGCTAGGGGGACTCTCGGGATTCCTCTCCCGTCGATACCGGGGCCAAAAACCTTGTGTGGAGTCAGGGCCGGAACCGAGGATTCCTCTCAGGGGCTGACATGGATCTTTGGGTACTTGTGGAGTCTCCCCAGGGGAGTCAGGCCTCGTCTCGAGTGGGGGCATGCACGTGCGCTTTCCTTCCAGGCTGTAGCAGCAATGTCACGCTTCCCGTGGCGTGGATCAAAGGATCTGTGGTTTTCCCTCGAGGCTTTCCCTCGAGGCTTTCCCACAGGGCTGTCCCATGTGCCACCGTGGTGTGAGTCGATCCTCGGCGTGAAAGATGAGCCAGTGCAGGGCAAAGAGGTTCCTCTGGAATGGACTGAGACATCTGGGGGACTCTTGGAATGGTGGTACGACCATGGAGATCCTCTCGCCTTTCCTGTTGAGAGTGCCTCCTATTGAGATGCGACGGGAATGCCGGGAATTCTTTCCCGTTGAAAGCAGGGAAAGGATCCCTCATCTCGAGCACCGATGGGAAAACGGGGCTCCTCTGGATGTGGGCGGGACCATCGTGCTTCCTCTCGAGTGGAGACGGGTATGGCGGAGAACTTCTTGAGTTGCAGCAAGGGTGTGAAAGACCCTTTCAAAGTTCCAGAGGTTAGGTGTCATTAGTCTCCAGACGCCTCATCGGAAATAGGCCTCATCTCGCCTGGAAGGGAGAACTTCCTGGATTTTCTCGAGTTGCGGCAGGTGTTCTTAAGTTACGACGGGGAACTCAGGGACCCGCCTTGGTGGCCTCAGGAGAGGCCAGTCCCCATGCGAGTTGCTATGGGGCCTCTCGGGATTCCTCTCCCGTCGATACCGGGGCCAAAAACCTTGAGTGGAGTCAGGGCCGGAACCGAGGATTCCTCTCAGGGGCTGACATGGATCTTTGGGTACTTCTGGAGTCTCCCCAGGGGAGTCAGGCCTCGTCTCGAGTGGGGGCATGCACGTGCGCTTTCCTTCCAGGCTGTAGCAGCAATGTCACGCTTCCCGTCACGTGGATCAAAGGATCTGTGGTTTTCCCTCGAGGCTTTCCCACAGGGCTGTCCCACGTGCCACCGTGGTGTGAGTCGATCCTCGGCGTGAAAGATGAGCCAGTGCAGGGCAAAGAGGTTCCTCTGGAATGGACTGAGACATCTGGGGGACTCTTGGAATGGTGGTACGACCATGGAGTTCCTCTCGCCTTTCCTGTTGAGAGTGCCTCCTCTTGATATGCGACGGGAACGCCGGGAATTCTTTCCCGTTGAAAGCAGGGAAAGGATCCCTCATCTCGAGCTACGAGGGGGAAACGGGGCTCCTCTGGATGTGGGCGGGACCATCGTGCTTCCTCTCGAGTGGAGACGGGTATGGCGGTGAACTTCTTGAGTTGCAGCAAGGGTGTGAAAGACCCTTTCGAAGTTCCAGAGGTTAGATGTCATTAGTCTCCAGACCCCTCATCGGAAACAGGCCTCATCTCGCCTGGAAGGGAGAACTTCCTGGATTTTCTCGAGTTGCGGCAGGTGTTCTCGAGTTACGACGCGGACCTCAGGGACCCGCCCTGGTGGCCTCAGGAGAGGCCAGTCCACATGCGAGTTGCTAGGGGGCCTCTCGGGATTCCTCTCCCGTCGATACCGGGGCCAAAAACCTTGTGTGGAGTCAGGGCCGGAACCGAGGATTCCTCTCAGGGGCTGACATGGATCTTTGGGTACGTCTGGAGTCTCCCCAGGGGAGTCAGGCCTCGTCTCGAGTGGGGGCATGCACGTGCACTTTCCTTCCAGGCTGTAGCAGCAATGTCACGCTTCCCGTCGCGTGGATCAAAGGATCTGTGGTTTTCCCTCGAGGCTTTCCCACAGGGCTGTCCCACGTGCCACCGTGGTGTGAGTCGATCCTCGGCGTGAAAGATGAGCCAGTGCAGGGCAAAGAGGTTCCTCTGGAATGGACTGAGACATCTGGGGGACTCTTGGAATGGTGGTACGACCATGGAGTTCCTCTCGCCTTTCCTGTTGAGAGTGCCTCCTCTTGAGATGCGACGGGAACGCCGGGAATTCTTTCCCGTTGAAAGCAGGGAAAGGATCCCTCATCTCGAGCTACGAGGGGGAAACGGGGCTCCTCTGGATGTGGGCGGGACCATCGTGCTTCCTCTCGAGTGGAGACGGGTATGGCGGTGAACTTCTTGAGTTGCACCAAGGGTGTGAAAGACCCTTTCGAAGTTCCAGAGGTTTGGTGTCATTAGTCTCCAGAGGCCTCATCGGAAATAGGCCTCATCTCGCCTGGAAGGGAGAACTTCCTGGATTTTCTCGAGTTGCGGCAGGTGTTCTCGAGTTACGACGGGGACCTCAGGGACCCGCCCTGGTGGCCTCAGGAGAGGCCAGTCCCCATGCGAGTTGCTAGGGGGCCTCTCGGGATTCCTCTCCCGTCGATACCGGGGCCAAAAACCTTGTGTGGAGTCAGGGCCGGAACCGAGGATTCCTCTCAGGGGCTGACATGGATCTTTGGGTACTTGTGGAATCTCCCCAGGGGAGTCAGGCCTCGTCTCGAGTGGGGGCATGCACGTGCGCTTTCCTTCCAGGCTGTAGCAGCAATGTCACGCTTCCCGTGGCGTGGATCAAAGGATCTGTGGTTTTCCCTCGAGGCTTTCCCTCGAGGCTTTCCCACAGGGCTGTCCCATGTGCCACCGTGGTGTGAGTCGATCCTCGGCGTGAAAGATGAGCCAGTGCAGGGCAAAGAGGTTCCTCTGGAATGGACTGAGACATCTGGGGGACTCTTGGAATGGTGGTACGACCATGGAGATCCTCTCGCCTTTCCTGTTGAGAGTGCCTCCTATTGAGATGCGACGGGAATGCCGGGAATTCTTTCCCGTTGAAAGCAGGGAAAGGATCCCTCATCTCGAGCACCGATGGGAAAACGGGGCTCCTCTGGATGTGGGCGGGACCATCGTGCTTCCTCTCGAGTGGAGACGGGTATGGCGGAGAACTTCTTGAGTTGCAGCAAGGGTGTGAAAGACCCTTTCAAAGTTCCAGAGGTTAGGTGTCATTAGTCTCCAGACGCCTCATCGGAAATAGGCCTCATCTCGCCTGGAAGGGAGAACTTCCTGGATTTTCTCGAGTTGCGGCAGGTGTTCTTAAGTTACGACGGGGAACTCAGGGACCCGCCTTGGTGGCCTCAGGAGAGGCCAGTCCCCATGCGAGTTGCTAGGGGGCCTCTCGGGATTCCTCTCCCGTCGATACCGGGGCCAAAAACCTTGAGTGGAGTCAGGGCCGGAACCGAGGATTCCTCTCAGGGGCTGACATGGATCTTTGGGTACTTGTGGAGTCTCCCCAGGGGAGTCAGGCCTCGTCTCGAGTGGGGGCATGCACGTGCGCTTTCCTTCCAGGCTGGAGCAGCAATGTCACGCTTCCCGTCACGTGGATCAAAGGATCTGTGGTTTTCCCTCGAGGCTTTCCCACAGGGCTGTCCCACGTGCCACCGTGGTGTGAGTCGATCCTCGGCGTGAAAGATGAGCCAGTGCAGGGCAAAGAGGTTCCTCTGGAATGGACTGAGACATCTGGGGGACTCTTGGAATGGTGGTACGACCATGGAGTTCCTCTCGCCTTTCCTGTTGAGAGTGCCTCCTCTTGATATGCGACGGGAACGCCGGGAATTCTTTCCCGTTGAAAGCAGGGAAAGGATCCCTCATCTCGAGCTACGAGGGGGAAACGGGGCTCCTCTGGATGTGGGCGGGACCATCGTGCTTCCTCTCGAGTGGAGACGGGTATGGCGGTGAACTTCTTGAGTTGCAGCAAGGGTGTGAAAGACCCTTTCGAAGTTCCAGAGGTTAGGTGTCATTAGTCTCCAGACGCCCTC